>NC_053390.1:32507834-33207834 GCF_905171765.1 Bufo bufo | reverse complement strand
CTGCAGCCAGCTCCCGCCTCCTGTATATGAATGAATGAAAGGCTTATCTTCATTGGTGGCGCAGCGGCCACAGCCCCTCCCCTCCTCTTGTCTTCTCTTCTGTCATTGGCGGCAGCGGCAGCAGCAGCACAGGGGGGAGGAGACACTGCTTCCTTCTCCCCTGTGCTGCGGAGGGAACACGGAGAGCGCTGAGAGCAGCGCGTTCTGTGTTCCCCATACGTTATCGGTATATCGGCAAAATAGATGCCGATACCGATAACGTTCAAAAACCTCAATATCGGCCGATAATATCGGCCAAACCGATAATCGGTCGATCCCTACCACACATAACACAGAGTGTACACAGACATACATACACACACACCTAACAGAAAGATAGCTAGGTGCAACCGCATGCACAACATAGCAAGCTGCCACAATACAGCTCAGAGTGCTATGCTGCCACATACATACCGTTGCCAGCGGCAACCACAGGTGAGGCAAATACCACAGCCCTCACCTGTGATTGACAATCAAACTAAACCGCTGACAACCGCATGCGGTTGAGGAGTCACGGTTATAGCCATGGCCGTGACAGGGGGGGGTGTATCAGTTTCCTGAGGTGTGTGGCACAGCACCGTATATTGCGGAACAGATGCAGATCCATTCATTTCAATGTGGCTGCAAAAGATGCGGACAACACACTGTGTGCTGTCCACATCCGCACTTCCATTCCTTGGCCCTGCAAAAAAAGATAGATGTCCTATTCTATTCTGTACCTGTGGGTAATAGGCATTTCTACACCGGAGAAAGACGATCGATTGCAAAAACAGATGTGGTCATGTGAATGAGCCCTACATCTTGTTGCTTCCCTCTGGCTATTTTCTAGCGCGTGAGATCCGGCAGGCGGCTCTAGCAGGGAACGGCGTGCCCAAGCTCTGTGGATCCATCGTTACCGGAGGCTACATGAATGCCGTCCGGCCCCAGTAACAAATGAACGCCGTGAAATTTATAATGTAAAAACTCAGTGGCAGTATTGCTGTTTTTTCCCATCCCCCTCCCAGAAAAAGTTAAAGGGTTTCTACCATCAGATTTTGCCATACGTAGCCGACTGTGCTAGTGTCTGCAGTACATAACAGTCTTCTTTGTTCACTTCTATCTGCGGCCGTTCACCTAAAAAACATACTTTTATCCATATGCTAATGAGCCTCTAGGTGCTATGTGGGCGTCGATTCAGCACCTAGAGGCTCTGTCTACTGACCATTTTCGCCGCCCATGTAGTTCTTCTAGCCTGCCCCGCTCTTCTTGATTGACGTCCGATTAGCCTGCATCTGTCTAAATCCTGCGCCGTGCCCTTCTGTATTCGGCGCAGGCGCAGTGAGTGAATGCTGCGCTCCTGGTGCCGGCTTTCTCACTGTAACGTAGTCTGCGCAGGCGCAGTGAGGAAGAAATCATCTATCTTGAAGTCAATGGGGACCCGAACTTTTGAGCACTAAAATGGCTTTAAAATGTCATGGAAAGGGCTAGAGGGCTGCAACTGGCATCAAAATGTGGTTAAGAGCCTGGCAAGTGCTCTGCAAACAAATGTGGATAGGGAAATGACTTTAAATAACATAAAATACGTAAAAATAAAAAATAATAATCTTGATCTAGGAGGACCAGGTCCATATGGAGTAGGAGGTTGAGGAGGCAGTGGATGTGGTGAGGTAGGTGGAAGCAGCGGTGGAGGAGGAGGAGGTAGCCTACACTGGTTTTTTGTTTTAAATTTATTTTTATTTTTTTAAATTAGGTTACACCCCAAAACATTGGGAAATATAACCTGTGATAACCCCCTCCAGTCGTGCTAAACACACTTTCAGACAATACACTGGCCACAAGGGCAGGCCAGCACCTCCAAGGGGTAAAGGGCAGCCCCAGAAGTTGCAGGGGCTGACCCCTGTCAGTCAGTTTCTGTAGGCGTGTGCATACTTACTGCCCCACCATGTCGCACGTCCCCGTGATATTCACGATCCAATTTGATATCTGCTCTATCAAATTTCGATGTTCTTTTATGCGCCTACCATGGTGATCACGGGTGGCGGGGAATCAGGGTTCCACGCCGGAGAGAGAGCGTGAGAAAGAGTGACCACATCCAAGGGAGGATTCATTTTTTCAATTTTAAAATTATAGAGCGGAATTATGGGACAAATTATTAAAGCGTAAAAGTGGGACAACTTTTTAAAGTTTAAGAATTGAATGAAAGCATGTGGCGCGCATTAATTAATGAAGAATTTATTAAATTTTATTCCCTGTCAACTATGCAGAGCAGAGGTTTCTATCCGGCAAAATTTGAAAAATGTCACCTGACAATGTAATTGACGATTTTTTTAAATTTATGTTCCTGTCACCTATGTAGAGGTGCCCAAGTGACATCCACCATCCATATCAATATCTTCTCTATCAACTTTCGATGTTCTTTTCTGAGCCTACCATGTTGATCACGGTTATCGGCGAATCAGGGTTCCACGCCGGAGAGTGAGAAAAAGAGACCAAATTTAAGGGAGATAAATTAATAAAAAAATTTGGGGATCGAGCGCAAATGTGGGAAAAGCTGTTAAAGGGATTCTGTCACCACTTTTCAACCCTGTCAGCTAAACATACAGGGAGTGCAGAATTATTAGGCAAGTTGTATTTTTGAGGATTAATTTTATTATTGAACAACAACCATGTTCTCAATGAACCCAAAAAACTCATTAATATCAAAGCTGAATATTTTTGGAAGTAGTTTTTAGTTTGTTTTTAGTTTTAGCTATTTTAGGGGGATATCTGTGTGTGCAGGTGACTATTACTGTGCATAATTATTAGGCAACTTAACAAAAAACAAATATATACCCATTTCAATTATTTATTTTTACCAGTGAAACCAATATAACATCTCAACATTCACAAATATACATTTCTGACATTCAAAAACAAAACAAAAACAAATCAGTGACCAATATAGCCACCTTTCTTTGCAAGGACACTCAAAAGCCTGCCATCCATGGATTCTGTCAGTGTTTTGATCTGTTCACCATCAACATTGCGTGCAGCAGCAACCACAGCCTCCCAGACACTGTTCAGAGAGGTGTACTGTTTTCCCTCCTTGTAAATCTCACATTTGATGATGGACCACAGGTTCTCAATGGGGTTCAGATCAGGTGAACAAGGAGGCCATGTCATTAGATTTTCTTCTTTTATACCCTTTCTTGCCAGCCACGCTGTGGAGTACTTGGACGCGTGTGATGGAACATTGTCCTGCATGAAAATCATGTTTTTCTTGAAGGATGCAGACTTCTTCCTGTACCACTGCTTAAAGAAGGTGTCTTCCAGAAACTGGCAGTAGGACTGGGAGTTGAGCTTGACTCCATCCTCAACCCGAAAAGGCCCCACAAGCTCATCTTTGATGATACCAGCCCAAACCAGTACTCCACCTCCACCTTGCTGGCGTCTGAGTCGGACTGGAGCTCTCTGCCCTTTACCAATCCAGCCACGGGCCCATCCATCTGGCCCATCAAGACTCACTCTCATTTCATCAGTCCATAAAACCTTAGAAAAATCTGATATTTCTTGGCCCAGTCTTGACGTTTCAGCTTGTGTGTCTTGTTCAGTGGTGGTCGTCTTTCAGCCTTTCTTACCTTGGCCATGTCTCTGAGTATTGCACACCTTGTGCTTTTGGGCACTCCAGTGATGTTGCAGCTCTGAAATATGGCCAAACTGGTGGCAAGTGGCATCTTGGCAGCTGCACGCTTGACTTTTCTCAGTTCATGGGCAGTTATTTTGCGCCTTGGTTTTTCCACACGCTTCTTGCGACCCTGTTGACTATTTTGAATTAAACGCTTGATTGTTCGATGATCACGCTTCAGAAGCTTTGCAATTTTAAGAGTGCTGCATCCCTCTGCAAGATATCTCACTATTTTTGACTTTTCTGAGCCTGTCAAGTCCTTCTTTTGACCCATTTTGCCAAAGGAAAGGAAGGTGCCTAATAATTATGCACACCTGATATAGGGTGTTGATGTCATTAGACCACACCCCTTCTCATTACAGAGATGCACATCACCTAATATGCTTAATTGGTAGTAGGCTTTCGAGCCTATACAGCTTGGAGTAAGACAACATGCATAAAGAGGATGATGTGGTCAAAATACTCATTTGCCTAATAATTCTGCACGCAGTGTATGCTGCTGATCAGGGCCTCATCACGATTCCTAATGTGTGCTTATAAATGTCATCTGTGGGCTTTTTTAGCTAAAAAACAGCTTTTACTAACTTGTCAGTCAAACAAACAAGGTGCCCAAGGGGATGTGAAGCGATGCCTGGTGCCGACCGCACCCGCCGCCGTTCGTGCCCAGCGCCGCCTTTCCGGACTTCTGCGCCGCCTCCTAATCCTCTGTGCCGCCTCTCGCTCTCCCTCCCCCTCCTCCTGCTGTAAGATCTCGCGCATACAGGGGTTGAGCGATGTGCCGGCGCATGCGCACTTCGCTGTAAGAAGCCAAATGGAGAAGTCCGCACGGGCGCATCAGGCAGAGGCCTGTGCGCACGCGTGAGATCTTACAGCAGGAGGAGGAGGGGGGAGGGAGGGAGAGTGAGAGGTGGCACAGAGGATTAGGAGGCGGCGTAGAAGTCCGGAAAGGCGGCGCTGGGCAAGAACGGCGGCGGATGCGGCCGGCACCTGGCATCGCTTCACATCCCCTTGGGCACCTTATTTGTTTGACTGACAGGTTAGTAAAAGCAGTTTATTAGCTAAATAAGCCCACAGATTACATTTATAAGCACACATTAGGAATCGTGATGAGGCCCTGATCAGCAGCATATGTTTAGCTGACAGGGTTGAAAACTGGTGACAGAATCCCTTTAAAGCGCAAATGTGGGACAAATTACAGAAGCCCAAATGTGGGCCAAAAGAGTAAAGCGGAAATATGGGAAAAGTTATTGAGGCGCAAATGTGGGACAAATTACAGAAGCCCAAATGTGGGCCAAAAGAGTAAGGCGGAAATGTGGGACAAAGTATTGAAGCGCAAATGTTGGCCAAAAGAGTAAAGCGAAAATGTGGGACAAATTATTGAAGCGCAAATGTGGTACAACTTGTTAAAGTTTAAGCATTGAATCAAAGGAGGTGGCGCACCTCAATTAAAGAAGAATTTCTGAAATTTTATTCCCTGTCACCTATGCAGAGCAGGGGTTTATTCACGTCTAAAATTGTATAATGTCAACCCAAGAATGTAACAGAAAAATTACAGAAATGTATTAACCTGTCTACTTGGTAGAGCAGGGGTCTATGACAGAAAAAAATTGTTTATTGTCACCCGAAAATGTAAAAGAAAAATTATTGAAATTTATTGAGCTTTCAACTAAGTAGAGGAGGGGTATATTACACCCAAAAATTTGTCAATTTCACCCAAAAATGTAACAGACACATTTTTTTCCCCCCGGTCTACTAGGTATAGCAGTGGTACTTCACACCCAAAGATTGTTACATTTCAAATTTAACTGACAAATATATATATTTTTTTTTACCGGTCTAATAGGTATAGCAGTGGTACATCACACCCAAAAATTGGTGAATTTCACCTGAAAATGTAACTGACAAAGTAGTAAAATGACATAAATAAAATACGTACAAATAAAAAAATATATATTGATTTATGAGGTGGGTTCCATATGGAGTAGGAGTTTGAGGAGGCGGTGGACGTAGCGGTGTAGGTGGAAGCGGCGGTGGAGGAGGACGAGGTAGCCAACACAGGTTTTTGGTTTTAATTTTATTTTTTAAAATTAGGGTACACTCCAAAAGAGTGTAAAATATCCAAAATACAAGAATAAGCAATTGCGCTGCAGTATAACAATGGCTGGTTAGTGGCGGTATACATGTCTATTCTGCACAAGGTACGGACAAGTCCTGTGGGATCCATGCCTGGTTCATTTTGATGAACGTCAGCTTGTCCACATTGGCTGTGGACAGGCGGCTGAGCTTGTCTGTGATGACGCCCCCTGCCGTGCTAAACACACGTTCAGATAATACACTGGCTGCAGGGCAGGCCAGCACCTCCAAGGCGTTAAGGGCAAGCTCAGGCCATGTGCCCAATTTGGAGACCCAGAAGTTGAAGGGGGCAGACCCGTCATTTAGTACGTGTAGGCGTGTGCACACATACTGCTCCACCATGTTGGTGAAATGCTGCCTCCTGCTAAGACGTTCCATATCAGCTGGTGGTGCTGGTTGTTGTGGCGTGCTGACAAAGCTTTTCCACATTTGGGTCATGCTAACCCTGCCTTCTGAGGTGCTGGCGGTGCCCCAGCTGCGTTGGCACCGCCAGCAGCAGCGCGTCTACCAGGAGGAGCCAGAGACCTTTCTTGGTTTTTGAGGTGTCTACTCCACTGCAGCTCATGCTTAGCACTTAAATGCCTGGTCATGCAGGTTGTGCTCAGGTTGAGAACGTTTATGCCTCGCTTCAGGCTCTGATTGCACAGCGTGCAAACGCACTTGTGTCTTGTCGTCAGCACATTATCTGAAGAACTGCCACGACAGGGAACTCCTTGGAGCTGGCTTTGGTGTGCTCGGTCTCTTGCTGCGGTGGGCGTAGCAGGCGTACTGTCTAGAGGACGGCCGCTCCGCTTTTGCACCCTGCTCCCTCTTCTGCTGGGCTGGTGGCTCTGTGCGACCACCGCCTCTTCCTCCGAATTACATAGGTCACTCGCATGACCTTGATTCCATGTGGGGTCGAGGACCTCATCATCCTCCACATCATCTTCCACCCAGTCTTCACCCTGCCCTCCTTGTTGGTCTGCACACTTTCGAAAGCCCCAGCAGTTGGCACCTGTGTTTCGTCATTATCCGAGACGTGCTGCGATGGTCCTCCCATGTACTCATCTTAAAAAATAAGTGGTTGGGCATCGGTGCACTCAATCTCTTCCACTTCTGGGGCAGGGCTAGGTGGATGGCCCTGAGAAACCCTGCTAACAGAGTCATCAAAAATCAGAAGAGACTGCTGTATGACTTGGGGCTCAGACTGCTTGGCTGATTTGCAAGGGGGTGAGGTGAAAGACTGATGGACATGGGCTGCAGGTGCCAACTCTGATCTTTCAGCAGGAGACTGGGTAGGAGACAATGTGAAGGAACTGGATCCACCGTCAGCAACCCAATCTACTATCGCTTGTACTTGTTCAGGCCTCACCATTCGCAGAGCTGCATTAGGCCCGACCAAATACAGCTGCAGGTTCTGTCGCCTACTCGCACCTGAGGAAGGGGTTTCACTTGTGCGTGTAGCTGGCACAGATTGACCACGTCCTGTCCCTCCAACAGGAGCTCCACCAGTAGCACCACGACCTGGGCCATGTCCCTTATTTGACACTCTCCTCATATTTCTCGAATTTAGGATCTTGCCCTAAATGGGTGCTTAATTAATAGTAGACTAGAACGACAGTATGTACAGGGTGTATCTCAGACGCCCTGAACTAGACTAGGCCTCAATTAAATTTGTTTGCCCAAAATGGCTGTATTTCAATTACCTGAACAGAACCCCTGTATTTAAAGGGTATATCTCACAATGACATCTGCAGCAAAGGCTACCAAATAAACTTTTTTTGCCCAAACGGGTGTTTTTTTAATAACTGAATATGACAGCAGTATATAACCCTGGAATTTTAAACGTCTTGATGCTGCAAGGGCGGAAAAATTGTGTATTTTGCCCAAAATGGCTGTATTTTAAATAACTGTATATAACCCCTGTATATAAAGGGTGTACGTCACACGCCCTGAACCAGACTAGGCCTCAATTTAATTTGTTTGCCCAAAATGGCTGTATTTCAAATAACTGAATAGAACCCCTGTATATAAAGGGTGACTCTCACACGCCCAGAACCAGACTAGGCCTCAATTAAATTTGTTTGCCCAAAATGGCTGTATTTCAAATAACTGAATAGAACCCCTGTATATAAAGGGTGTATCTCACACGCCCCCTGAACCAGACTAGGCCTCAATTAAATTTGTTTGCCCAAAATGGCTGTATTTCAAATACCTGAATAGAACCCCTGTATATAAAGGGTGTACCTCACACGCCCTGATCCAGACTAGGTCTCAATTAAATTTGTTTGCCCAAAATGGCTGTATTTCAAATACCTGAATAGAACCCCTGTATTTAAAGGGTGTATCTCACAATGACATCTGCAGCAAAGGCTGCCAAATAAACTTTTTTTGCCCAAACGTGTGTTTGTTTAATAACTGAATATGACAGCAGTATATAACCCTGGAATTTCACACGTGCTGATGCTGCAAGGGCTGTAAAATGGTGTATTTTGGGAAAAAAGTGTGTTTTTATTTCTAGCTTAAATTGCACACTGACTAATCCAGATGTTGTATATTGCCAAAAAAGTGGTTTTTTTTGCAAACAGAATATGAAAGCTGTATATATTAAACTTGAATTTCAAACTTGCAGATCTGTAAAATAGTGGATTTTGGCAAAAAAAAGTGTGTTTTTAAAAATCCAGAAAATTATGGCTGTATTTCTATCTAATATTGCACATTGACTAATCCTGATGTTTTATATTGCCCAAAAAGTTTTGTTTTTTTACTAACATAATATGAAAGCAGTATATAACGGTTGAATTTCACACATCCAGATGCAGCTAGGGATGTAAAATAGTGTATTTTGGCAAAAAAGTGTGTTTTTAAAAACCCAGAAAATTGAGGCTGTATTTCTAGCTTAAATTGCACATTGACTAATGTTGTATATTGCCCAAAAAGGGTGATTTTTTACAACCAGATTATTAGTGCTGTTTTTCAAGCGTGGTTTTAAATGTCACAAAAGCTCAGATGCAGTGCTGGTACACTGAGCTTGCATAAAATGGCCGCCGCCCACCTAACTGACTTATAAAAGTTTTTTTTTTAGGTCACTGGGCTCAGGGCAGGATAAAAAGATTGTGACCTGCACCCACACAACAAAATGTATGTAGATCGCTGAGTTAGATTCACGTTTTGAACAAAGATTCAGTCCTATTCTCTCCATGAAATCACCAGCCGCATCCTCTCCCTACACTAGTAACAGCAGAGTGACGTGCAGCGCTACGTGACTCTGCAGCCTTTCAAAAAGCGCTGAGAAATCGCCGAACACCGAACCCGAACTTTTACTGAAATGTTCGGGTGGGGGGTCCAAAAATCCTAAAGTTCGGTACGAACCTGAACTTTACAGTTCAGGTTCGTTCAACCCTAATTATTTTCCTTTATAACCATGTTATAAGGGTAAATAATAAAATATACAGAACACCCAGTGAAGAAGTTCGGGTTCGGGTCTGGGTGCCACATTCAGTTTTTTTCGAACGCGCATGCTAAACGCCTTGCACTCGCGCAGACAAAACTGACTGCAATTGCGTGCCTGCTGGCGCGGGTTTCCCACAATGCACACACTACGCATCCGGAGAAAATCTGGAACGCCCGTGTGAAAGAGGCCTAACTGTCTCACAGTCACTCAGAAGCAGCTCCAGGATAAGGAAGCTATTAAAGAGAAGAACTGACCTGTGTGCTTCTGAATGAAGCACGTACTGAGCTAAAAGCTTCCAATGTAGCTGTGTAGTCTCCTCAGCTTCCGCTCTGTTGTCCTGGAATATCTGAGTTTTGGCTCTGCAATGCCCCAGCTGTTTTCTAGGATTTTAGGAATGATGTGTTCAGAGAATATTTGGGTAAATTTCTGATGGTTTGCTTAGGCTATGGCCCTGACTTATCAACAGGGCACAGTTTGAAGTTTATCTTCAAGTTTTTCTATTTGTGTAAAAGTAATGGTCTGTAAGTCAAATTTATGAAAGTGGCACACAGCACTTGTTAAATTTAGCACAGGTAAACTATCACATTTCGACACCAGCTGTGGCAGGTCAGGAGTGGAGGGCAGTTAGGACTTGTTCTCATCTGCTATGATGAATAAGGCTGTGACAAGTACCACCCCTCGTGCAGGGATGGACTGGGACAATAAAGTGGCCCTGGACTTCAGCCAGACCGGCCCACTTTATTTTTCCCAAACACACTCAAAAAAAAACATAAGTAAAAACATTCCACTGTAAGTATAAACAGGTTTTTTATTTTTACTCTTAATTTAGAAAAAAAAATCCCCCTCCATAATGGTGCCATCCACAGATCCCCCCCATAAGTGTCATCCACAGACCCCCCCCCCCATAAGTGTCATCCACAGACCCCCCCCCCATAACAGTGCCATCCACGGATCCCCCTCCCTATAACAGTGCCGTCATCCATAGATCCCCCTCCCCGCCACTCACAGTAGTATACATTAATAAATCGGTATCCTGCAGGCTGCAGACAGTAACTTTAATTTTAACACAGCGCTCATCTCTTTACTACCTTACATTCAGCTCCCTCCAGCCTCCAGTAACAAGTGCGGGCGGCAGCGCTCACTCACTGACGTCACGCGCCTCCGCCGCCTAGTGGGAGGAGCAGGCGTGTGACGTCAGTGAGTGAGCGCCGCCCCCACACTGCCTGCTGTTACTGGAGCTGAGTCAGTGTAAGATAGTAAAGAGATGAGCGCTGATTTTAAAGTTAACACACTGACAGCAAAAAAATTAAAATGGCTCGGGACCGGCCGGGCCCCCCCGGGGTCCGGGCCCCTTACTGGGGTATCGGCTTTACCCCCCTGATGGCGGCCCTGGCCGGCCCATAATTCGATCGGCCCACCGGGATTCTCCCGGTACTCCCGATGGCCAGTCCATCGCTGCCCTCGTGCCTGCTTGACGTCAACTATGTCGAGCTCATGAGACGTAGTATGGTCCCTGGTTACCAAGACGTGACATTACACCCTCCCGGAGGAGCAGATAAGCTCAGCTTGGTACAGTTTACACACACACCTTCTGTCCATGCGAGCACAGAGAGGCAACAAGCTGAGACAGCCTTTTCACTGCTGCAGTGAAAACAGCGCTTTCTCAGCCCGGGTATTTGCCAACAGTTTCTCGTTTTATATAAGCCCGGTCGGCTAAAGGGATTATATAGGGTGAGAAACCAACCCTCGGTAGCTTATAACTAGGCCAAAACACGGACGTGGGGATTCGTGATCGAGATACAAGATAGCACAAAATTTTATTATATATATAATCTCCTTAAGGGCACACTAGATATAACACTTTGCGGATTGTCAGGATTCCACCCCAGCCCTCTCCAACGAGCCTACCTTGCCTATGTGTAATGCTGATGTAGTCTGTTTTGACGAGTCACGTCATTCACCTGTGTCCTCTTTTTCTTTCCAAGAATTGTCTAATTTATCTTTTTTACAGCAATCCCGTACTATTCCTGATTTCGATCCGGGCAGTGATTTTGCACACAAGTTCACTACTTATAATCCTGAGTTTTATCCCATTCATTCACGCACCCCTGCTCTGGATCATTATCAGGAATTAGTTATACAGGATTTATTTGCTCTGCAAGGGGATATGCAATCGCCTAGGGCGACTCTCTTTAACAATCTGTCATACATTGAGCGACAAGCCCTGTCCGAGCTCGAGTCAATGCCCAACATTTCTATAAAATCAGCTGACAAGGGGGGAGCAGTGGTCATCCTGGATAAAGCTATTTATAAATTACAAAATGTATTAATGTTAGAAGACATCTCTGTTTATGAGGAGCTTCCAGGTGACCCCACTCCCCTCTTTCAGCAACAAATACAATGCCTCTTGGAGAAGGGATTGGAAAATGGTTATTTGGATCAACGTCAAAGTGATTTTATTTTTGTTTAATTTCCAGTGATCCCCATTTTCCACTCCCTTCCCAAGATACACAAGGGAGGTTTTCCTCTTTCCATGCGTCCTATTGTGTCGGGCATTGGCTCGTTCTCGGAACATCTTTCAGCCTGGGTTGACTCTCTGCTGCAGCCACTGGTGCAGGAAATACCTGGTTTCCTACAAGACACTAGGAGTGTTTTACAGGCTTTTCATAGCCTGAAGTGGATGCTGTGTTTTGCATGGATCACTGCAGACGTGACTTCCCTCTACACTGTCATTCCACATGACTTGGCCATACAGGCATTACGCTGGTTTCTTGCTGTATATTCAGATTCCCTTACGTCCTACCAGCAGCACAGATGGGGTTAACCACCCCCCATGGACTGGTAGGACCGGCGGAATTTTAATGAGCCCAAGTAATAATTAAACACTTAAACCTCCCCTATAAAGGAGGGAATCACCTCCAGCCCATTGTGTTTTTTTCTGTCCTCCGGACAGGTGGACTAGGCGGTGATTCCCCCTCTTTTAGGGAGGAATCTTTTTTTCATGTTATCTGCGGGCTTTGCCTCCGCTTTTACTACTATGGCTTGTCCAGCAGCTTACCTGCTGACGGCGCTGCGCAGCGGTGCTTCGCTGCGGTGCGTTTTTCGGGGTCCTCGGTCCTTTTCCTTGCGGCCGCTGGGCGCCGCCATCTTCCGAATCTGACGTCACTTCCGGAATTTTTTCCTTGCGACGCGATTTCGCGTCATTATTGCGATTTTTTTATATATAATCTGTGATTTTATTACATGACACGGAGGCTCCTATTGCATTCTCTTTCTTTACTGAAATTTCTATAGCAGCACAGAAAAAAGAGAAAAAACCTTTACCACACAGGGTAACCATGGCAACAAGCCCTCCCCTAACCCAGTATAAGAGTCCTGGCATCAAACAGCTCCTCCTCTTTCTTTGCTGCTCCACATCAGATAAGTAGCACTCTCTCTCTCTCTTGTGTAGCTTGATTTATTACTGTGTGATATTGTTGTGGTTTTTTGTTAGACCACTGGGGTTTTTTGCCCCTCATCTGTGACCCTAGGACCATCGGACCTTGTATTACTTGTGCTTATTGTTTTTTCCCCGTTTTTCACCCTTTGTGCCGGTCCCCTGGGATGTTTTATCCCTCGGTTTCTGCCTTCGCCCCTCTGGTTCCTTGTCCTATTCCCCTTACTGTTTATCTCCCCCCCGCCATTCCCTTGTGGTCCTCACCTGCTATTTCGGCCGCTTGTGCTGTAGCCACTCCCCCTCGCCATCTTTGCCGCCTCCTTCTTCTTCTCTTGCGTGCCTTCCCGCTTCACACTCGACGGGACGGCGCTCTCCTTCCGGCGGCAGGCCGGAAGTCTCGCGAGACTTCGGCCGCCATTTCCCCCTGCACCTCACACTGCCGGAATCGGCTGCACCGGATCGTTGTGTCTTCTTCCTTTTAGGCATATTCATTTGATATTATTATTATTATTACCTATTACTCCCCATATATTTCGGCTTGTTAGTTGCCTTATTTCGGCCTGTGAGTTGCTGTTTGCACTATCATGGCTGAAGGGAATAGTCCTATTAACCCTTCCTTAGCTGGGTGTCCTGTAGAGGTTGTGCCCCCTCCTCCTCTGATTTGCAGCGTTCTGTCGCTGCTGCTATTCAAGCCGCCATGGGCTCTGTCTCCAGCGCCATCTCTTCCTCTATTTCTGAGGCTCTTAGGGGTCATTCATCCAAACATCATCATCGCCCTGCCCGTCAGACCAGTGCCTCCAGAAACCCTATGACTGGTGTGCAGGAATCCACCACTGAGAGCCCACATAAATCGCACAAAAGAGCCCATGCCCGCCGGGCAGAAAAGGCGAGGCCTTGGAAATGCTCCAGAGCGCAACCTGAACCCGATTCTGAATCGGATGTAATATCTGATGAGGAGGCTATGGTACATGATATTTCTTCTGGTGAAGAAGGGCTTGATTACTCTGAGGAGATCCTCCCGGGCACCTCTTCCACCTTGGTGCAACCTATGGTCACTCCTTCTGACCCGCCTCCTACTCCTACCTCGGCGGTCCTTGATCCGTCCGGAGAGTCCCTTTTTGACCCTGATGCTCTGCACCACCCTCGTTCCGCCGAATGGTTACCATCTGACCATGTGGCGAGATACTTAGAGTCCCGGGTTCGCCAACCCCTATCCAAGGAGGCTAGAAATAAATTACGGGCAGAATGCCCTAGGCCCATTATTCCTAACAAGGTGGGCGATACCCCTTCGGTCGATCCGAAAATGACGCCGTTCCTGGCTAAGTCCGGATGGAACCCGCGTAGGGCTTTGGAATCAGCCTTGAAGGCCTGTCAAGACAAATTGCTTGACGTTTTGGGCCCCCTGACCAAAATATTTGAAATGGCAGAATCTGCCAGGACCCAGAATTTGGCCATTGACCCTGAAGAATTTAGCGGATGGGTCCAGAGAGCGGTGTGTATCACCGGCAATGTCAACACCTCTCTGTCTATCGAGAGGCGGAAGGCTATATTTTTTAAGATTGAGCCGAAGCTCTCTAATTTAGCCCTCACCGAGGCTGGCAAGGATGCTCAGGGGCTCCTTTTTGGAGACTCCTTCATCAAAGACCTCGGTCGTTTTGTAGGGGCCTTCACTGCCCTTGATAAGGCCCAGTCGTCTATGAGACGCGTCTTTCAGGGGAGGGTCTCTTCTAGGGCCGGCAGCTCCAGGGGCCGCCTGTCCGGCCGTGCATCATTCCAGTCCTGCGGTGCTGCGGGTCGAGGCTCCTACCCATACCGTGCCTCCCAGGACACAAGACAGCCTCCGGCATTCTTCCCATCCCGCGGTTCCTCTTGGAGATCCAGAGGCCCCAAAGGTTCTTCCTATCGTCGACCCCTCGGTAAGTCAACCTCTGTCTTTTTCACCTATTTGGATAGGAGGCAGACTCCATTGTTTTTCCCATGTTTGGTCGACTGTCACAGCAGACCCTTGGGTCTTGACTACGGTTCAAGGGTTCCATATAGAATTGATTGTTCCGTCTATTCTGATTCAGGTTCCCCACCCTGTTTGTCTTCCATTTCAGAAGCAACGTCTTCTACACTTGGAACTGCTTTCTCTTTTTCGGAAGGGCGCGATAGAACGGGCTCCCTCCACTCCCGCTGGAATCATCAGCAGCATCTTCCTGGTGGCCAAGAAGGACGGCCAAATGCGCCCGGTGATCAATCTCCGTCTTCTAAATCACTATGTCCGCTATCGCCATTTCAAAATGGAGGGCATTCACCTTCTCCGGGACATGCTCCTCCTGAACGATTGGATGGCCAAGCTCGATTTGAAGGACGCCTACCTGACAGTTCCGGTAGCGGATTCTTCCAGGGACCTTCTGCGTTTCCATTGGGGCGGCGAAACTTGGAGGTTCACCTGCCTTCCATTCGGCCTGTCATCAGCACCCTGGTGTTTCACCAAGCTGATGCGGCCGGTCGTGGCCTTCCTCCGCAGTCGTGGGATTCGTCTTATTATTTACCTAGACGACATCCTTCTCATGGCCCAGGATCGCAACTGCCTTCTGGAACACCTATCGACTTCGATGGATCTTCTTTCCCGGTTGGGGTTTCTCATCAACCTGGAGAAATCTTGCCTAGTCCCGTCTCACTCCATGGAGTTTCTGGGTTTTTGGGTCGACTAAACCACAGAGTCCCTCAGTCTTCCTTCCGCCAAGGTTCGTTCTATTCTCAAGGAACTTCACCAGACATTGGCTCTCCCTCAAGTCTCGCTACGCCAGCTTGCCCGCATTATAGGCCTGCTATCCTCTTCCATCCAGGCGGTCTTCCCGGCTCCGTTGCACTACCGAGCTCTTCAACACCTCAAGCTGGCCCACCTTCGTGCCGGTGCTACATACGAGGACCTGATTGTTCTGGACAGAGAGACCAGGGACGAACTGCGGTGGTGGATCCACAATCTGGATGCCTGGAATGGCAAAGCTATCTTCGGTCCTCTACCCGACTTCATGATAGAGTCGGACGCCAGTCTCTCGGGCTGGGGTGCCTACTGCAACGGTGTTACCACCGGCCGCCGTTAGTCCCCTGCAGAAGCGAATCTACACATCAACTCTCTGGAGCTGCTGGCTGGCTCTTTTGCTATTCGCAGCTTCACGAATGGTATGGCCTACGCATGTGTCAGACTGCGGATGGACAATATCTCGGCTATGCGTTATGTCAACGCCATGGGAGGGACTCGCTCTTCGGCTCTTTCCCATCTAGCGAGGGACTTCTGGGAGTTTTGCCTGGAGAAGGACATCAATGTTGTGGCAGAATATCTTCCGGGTTTGCACAATACTCACGCAAACTGGTCCTCTCGTTTTCTGGTGGATTCCAGCGATTGGAGATTAGACGTGAGGATGTTCTCCTCCATTTCTTCTCGATGGGGTCCTATGTGCATCGACCTTTTCGCTTCTCGCCTGAATACCCAGCTTCCGAGATTCTACAGCTGGAGGCCGGATCCGGACGCGGTGGACGCATTCTCCAGAATTGGACCAGTCATCTGTCATACGCATCCCCACCGTTCATGATGATCCCACGAGTCCGAGCTCAACTGCGTCTTCCGAGAGCCGAGATGGTGCTTCTGGTTCCTTTCTGGATGGCTCAATCGTGGTTTCCTCAGCTGCTGGAGTGTCTGATCCAACCTCCCTTGCTCCTGCCGTCATTCCCAGACCTTCTACTCGACCCGTCAGGTCGCCAACATCCGCTCGTGTTGGACGGGTCTCTACGCCTGCTCGCGTGCAGAGTTTCAGGGGTTCCTGGGACGTCTCGGATGTTCCGGAAGCAACTAGACGTCTTCTGGAGAACGCATGGGCCCCCGGGACCAGGAGATCTTACCGTGCTGCCTGGCGATCTTGGACTGACTGGTGCCTGGCAAGGGACTTGGATCCCGTTTCAGCCTCTGTAATGAAAATCTTGAGGTTCCTCACATTGCTGTTTGAATCGGGTAAGGCTTACCGTACAATTAATTTGTTCCGTTCTTCCATTTCTGCCTATCATTCGGGTTTTGACGGTCGCCCGGCTGGGCAACACCCTTTAGTCTGTCGTCTTCTCAGGGGTTCCCGTCTTTCCCGTCCACCTCGTCCTCGGTTTTCTTGTACCTGGGATGTTTCCTTGGTTCTTTCACTTTTTTCTTCCTGGCCCTCCACTGAGCAGCTGTCCTTGCGACAGTTGTCTGCGAAATTGGTTACCTTGTTTTGTTTGATTTCGTGCAAACGGGTATCCGATGTCAGGGCCTTAGATTATGATGCTAGGTCTTTTACGCCAGATGGTGTTGTTTTTAACATTTCTCGGCGTACCAAAACCAACATTAGATCGGTTTCGTATCCTAGCTTTCCCGAGGTTCCTGCCCTTTGTCCAGTTGCGTGCCTTCAGGTGTATGAGGCTCACACGTCTCCTCATCGTTCTTCGGCGTCGCCGGAATTATTTCTGTCGTATCGTCGTCCTTTTGCTCCTGTTACTTGTGTCACCTTGGCCAGATGGGTTAAGTGGGTTATGTCCTTAGCTGGAGTGGATACTTCTGTGTTCACGGCTCACTCCACTAGAGGCGTTGCTTCTACATCGATGGCGGTTGCTGGTGCCCGTTTGGAGGATATTCTTCGTGTGACTAACTGGTCTCGAGTCTCCACATTTCGTGAGTTTTATTTCCGACCATCTACTCATGCATTTTCTTCGGTTATTCAACAGCTTTAAACTTGCAATAGGAGCCTCCGTGTCATGTAATAAAATTGCATGATTTTCCTAGTTTATGACGTAAAGTGATGATTTTATTAAGGACACGGAGGCGAGTATTGCCCCTCCCATATATATTTTGCTTCCCGCCCTTATTTTCTATTATGTTTTTATATTATTGTTGTATTTGCTATTATACTGTATTACGTTCCATGTTTCTTAATATTTATTGATATTCTCCTTTTGCCCTTTCTATATTATCCTGCTTGACTGCGGTATTGATCTGTTCATTTCGTTCTGCAGTACATTAAGCTTCCATCGAACTTACACTATCTATGTTCTATTTATCTGTTTTTCCTTAGGATAACAGCACGGATATTCTTGGTGCTTGAGGTCGAGTTTTGTTCCGTTACCTTGTCTCTACAGTCATCCCGGTTGGATGTGTTCGGATTGAGTTCTTCGTGGTTGGAGTCGGTCCTGTTTGTTTCATGACGTTTGAGGATGTGTCTTCATCAAAGAAAGAGGATGAGCTGTTTGATGCCAGGACTCTTATACTAGGTTAGGGGAGGGCTTGTTGCCATGGTTACCCTGTGTGGTAAAGGTTTTTTTCTCTTTTTTCTGTGCTGCTATAGAAATTTCAGTAAAGAAAGAGAATGCAATACTCGCTTCCGTGTCCTTAATAAAATCATGACTTTACGTCATAAACTAGGAAAATCATGCAATTTTCCCTCCGGTTGGAGGTTTTATTGTATTCCTTCCTGGGGGGAAACCTTTTTATTTACTGTTATGTGTTTTCTCCTCTGGGGGCGGGGACTCGGCTCTGAGCCCACTCCCTCCCCTATTTAAGGAAACATTGTGAACCAGGTCGTTCTCTGGCTGCACATGCTTTTTAAGCTAGCTCCCAGAGTCCCATAAGCTGGTGTTCCTCCACTTGTTGGTGCCTTATTTCTGGTCCTCATTTTCAGCTATCCGCCAGCCTGCCTTTTCTTTTACCTTTCTCCTGAAACATTTATTGGTTGTTTACAAATGTTTTACTTATCCTTTTTTTCTTTTTCCCACAGTGAGGTCGGTCAACGGTTATTCTAAGCTGAATTTACCTGCACTCGTCAGATCGCAGAAGATAAGCAGCTTGGGGCTTGGTAGGAACCAGCTTGGGAGACTGGTTGGGAATCCCTTGTTCCGTTGATTTTAAGAAAAAAAAAAGCCTCCACGGGATTCGAATGGCAGAAAGGCGATTTCCAAGCGGAAACATTTTTCGTGCTATGATTGTAGCGCGCTTTTGGAGGATAGCTGTCCCTACTCCAGGCGTGACGGCTGCCGTCCGAGGGTTCAACCTTCCACCGAACCTACGATGCAGGATATGTATCAGTGGGTAAAGACCTATGTTGATGGATCCATCAAAGGGGTTATAAGCCTGCTGGATGAGAGGCTTCCTACTCAGACTCCTATGGAGTCTTCGGCTCCAGTAGAGAGACCGTCCGTAGTCTCCTTGAGTTCCTCCTCCTCGAATGAGGAGGAGCTTACTTCATGATTTTTTCCTCCTGATAGGACGCAAAAGTTACTTAAGTCCATCAGGTCGGGGGACCATGATGTTGACCTGGGGGAGCCCTCTGATCCCGCTAGTCGGGCACTTAGTGTCTTTAAAGCGGATGAGACCCTCCTCTCTGTCATGCGCACAGAGTGGAAGAAACCCGAAAGGGGTCCGATTCTAACTAAAGATTCAGAACCATGTTTCCGATGGCTAAACCCTTGGTGGAATCGTGGGGTTCCATTCCCAAGGTGGACATGGCGATTGCCAAACTGTCCAAGCGCACTCTGGTTCCTGCGGATGATGGGTCGAGTCTGCAGGATCCCCTTGACAGGAGAGCAGAGTGCACACTCAAGAGAGGTTATACGGCAGCTGCAGCATCCGCGTCTACAGCCATCGCTGCTACAGAAGTTTCTACCTTCCTCCGGTCTCGATTAAACCAGATCCAGATGGATGTGGATCAGGTGTCACAGGACGACATTCTGGCGACTTTCAAGACTGTCAACCTGGCGATGAATTTACTGTCTGATACAGCGCAACCACAGCTGAAGTTGGCGGCCAAAACCATAACCCTGGTGTCAGCAGCCCGCAGGCCTTTGTGGCTTAAGCCTTGGGTCGCTGACAATTCCATGTAGCCTTCCCTTTGAGCCCAACCGTTTGTTCGACTCAGAGTTGGATAAGATTATGGAAGACCTGTCAGATTAAAAGGGGAAGAGTCTTCCCCAACAGTCCTTTCAGGGGCGGGGCAGACAAAACCGTGGTGGTAGGTCTGACCAGCAGTCAAGAGCCCGGGGGGACTGGGGAGCGCAGCGAAGAGGTTCGAGGCGCTCTCGTGAAGGAGCCAAGGATAAAAAATCCACCTCCTGACTACGGGCCTCTTGGATGACTCCCGTGACTCCTGCCATCCTGCCAGAAGACTTCCCCACTCCTCTGCCTCATCTTCCCATCGGAGGTCAATTCTCCCACTTCAAGGACATCTGGATCCGAGAGATTTCGGATCCCTGGGTCCTGAATGTCATATCAGAGGGGTACTCAATCAATCTTCTTTCTCTGTCTCCGGACAGGTTCATCAGAACCAAACTTCCACAGGCCGCAAGGCAGTCGGTTCTGGAGGCTTACATTCAGGATTACATCCACAAGGGGGCTCTGGAGGAGGTTCCGGCAGGGGAACGGGGCTTAGGGATTTACTCACCAGTGTTTCTGGTTCCCAAGGCGTCAGGGGATCTCCGGATGATTATCGCTTTGAGATTCTTCAATCGATACGTAAGGAAAGTAAGGTTCCGTATGGAAACCATCAGGTCAGTGGTTCACGTTCTCAATCCTGGAGATGTGACGGCAACCTTGGAACTCAAGGATGCATATTTGCACATCCCGATTCATCCTGCTTCCAGGAAATATCTCAGGATCGCGGTCCAGGTGTCACCAGACACCTTCAGTTCGTTGCCCTTCCCTTCGGCATTTCTTCTGCCCCTCACACTTTCACCAAGGTGGTAGTTTCTGAAATATCTCAGGATCGCGGTCCAGGTGTCACCAGACACCTTCAGTTCGTTGCCCTTCCCTTCGGCATTTCTTCTGCCCCTCACACTTTCACCAAGGTGGTAGTTTCTGTGGTGGCGGCTAGCACTCCAAGGACTGACCATCATTCCTTATCTGGACAATTGGCTTCTAAAAGCCTCTTCCTTTGTGGTCCTGACTCACCATCTTCATGTAGCGATTTCTTTTCTGTTCCGCCTAAGGTGGATCATCAACTGGCAGAAGTCGAACGTGAGCCCGTCGACTTCAGTAAGATATTTGGGCTTCATAATCGACTCCGTTGGGAGATCTCTCCGGTTGACTCCAGAAAGAAGATCCTGAATACAGAACATGGCAGAATTCCTATCCGTGCCTTGGCGAGTTCCAATTTGGACTCTCGTGAAGATGTTGGGGCTCATGTCAGCGTCTGCGTAAGCAGTCCCTTGGGCTTTATGGTTCTCTCCAAATAGAATGGCAGCCCCACCGGTCTGAGCTCCCTGTCTTGGCAAACTCGGCATTCCCTCAGATGGTGGAGCCATCTTTTAGACGGGAAGTCTATGACCCAGCCAACCTGGGTCATATTGACAACAGATGCGTCCCAAGTAGGCTGGGGTGCTCATCTAGACGATTCTCCAGTGCACAGATCCTGGTCTCCTCAGGAGCGGCTCCTCTCATCCAATCTTCGCGAGATTCAAGCTATCCGGCTAGCCCTCCTTCACTTCGCCCCTCAGATCCGGGGCAAAGTGGTAAAAGTCCAGTCAGACAATATGACTGTGGCACTTTACATCAACAAGCAGGGAGGCACAAGATCACTTACCCTCTTATCAGAGATCGGGGTGATTCTGCATTGGGCAGAATTGAACCTTTCACACTTATCTGCGATCCACATTCGAGGCTCCCTCAATATGATAGCGGATCGGTTGAGCCGCGGTCTTCCAACAGTGGAGTGGTCTTTACATCCGGAGATATTCAAGCAGATAGTCCTCAAGTGTGGAATGCCAGAGGTGGATCTTATGGCAACAAGGTTCAATGCCAAGGTGGAGAGGTTTTGCTCCCTTTACAGGGAGGACAACCCCCTGGAGATAGATGTTCTGTCAATATCCTGGAGGTTCAGGCTGGCTTACTGTCACGGAACCATGAACCAGACGTACAACAAGAGATAAGAGAAAATAAGAAGGCTTTATTGAAAATAAAGCTGTAAAGCAAAAGTCCAAACGGATGGTGAAACCGAGCAGAGTCTTTGCGAAGCCAGAGGTCAGGAACCAGAAGGGTAGTCAGACGAAGCCAGGATCAGGAACCAGCAGGGTAGTCAGACGAAGCCAGGATCAGGAACCAGCAGGGTAGTCAGACGAAGCCAGGATCAGGAACCAGAAGCAGCAGCAGTCTTAGAAGCATGTGAACACAAGAGGACCAAGCAAGGAACTGAAGCCACAGACC
Source organism: Bufo bufo (assembly GCF_905171765.1). NCBI lineage: Eukaryota > Metazoa > Chordata > Amphibia > Anura > Bufonidae > Bufo > Bufo bufo. The sequence continues at coordinate 33,185,951 of NC_053390.1, read as the reverse complement.
TCCTATATATATGAGCTAGGCATCCAGCTCCTCCCAGTGGGAAGGAGGAGCCGCAGGGTGGAAGGCTACAAGAAACCCAGAAACCAAGATGGCCGCCAGCACATGTCAAACGAAGGAGAACAGCAAGAAGGTAAGACCATGACAGTACCTCCCCCTCAAGGGCCCCTCCTCCGCGGAGCACAAAACGGTTTCTGAGGGAAGCGTGCGTGGAAGGCTCGGAGCAAGGCAGGAGCATGGACATCTGCGGAGGGAACCCAGGAACGCTCCTCTGGACCATAACCACGCCAATGGACCAAAAACTGCAACCGACCGCGGACCAGGCGTGAGTCCAGGATATTGCTCACCTCATATTCCTCACGATTGCCCACTTGGACTGGACGAGGCCGAGGAACCGAGGAAGTGAAACGATTACACACCAGTGGCTTCAACAGGGAGACATGAAACACGTTGGAGATCCGCATGCCAGGAGGAAGCGCAAGGGCATAGGCTACCGGGTTTACCCTGCGAAGCACTCGGAAGGGACCAACAAAGCGAGGCGCCAGCTTGGGAGTGGGCACTCGAAGGTTGAGGTTGCGGGTGGACAACCATACACGGTCTCCGACCTGGTAGGAAGGAGCAGGCGCTCGTCTGCGATCAGCCTGGAGTCTCTGGCGCTGCGCAGAGACCTCAAGGGACTTCTGGATCTGTACCCAAGAAGCACGTAGGACGGAAAGGTGATCCTCCACAGCCGGAATATCCTGGGGAGAGAATACCTCCGGTAACACGGCAGGTTGAAACCCATAATTGGCCATGAAGGGAGACGTCCCAGAGGAAGAGTTCACCGCCGTGTTCCTGGCAAACTCAGCCCAAGGCAGGAGGTCAACCCAATTGTCTTGGTGATCGGAGACATAGCAACGAAGGAATTGCTCCAAGGCCTGATTGGATCGTTCTGCGGCCCCATTGGACTGAGGGTGGTAGGCCGAGGAGAAGGAGAGATGAATCCCCAACTGGGAGCAAAAGGCGCGCCAGAACCTGGACACAAACTGACTCCCCCGATCCGACACAATCTCCTTGGGCAAACCGTGCAACCGGAAGACCTCCCTGGCAAAAATCGTGGCCAACTCTTGTGCAGAGGGTAACTTCTTGAGAGGAACACAGTGGCACATCTTGGAAAACCGATCCACAATCATGAGAATGACCGTATGGCCTCGGGATGCAGGGAGGTCCACAATAAAATCCATCCCCAGGTGTGACCATGGGCGCTCCCCGGTGGCTATGGGTTGCAGAAGGCCCAACGGAAGGTGCCGAGCGGACTTACTCTGGGCACAAACGGAGCATGCCGCTACATATGCGGCGATGTCGGAACGTAGGGAAGGCCACCAGAACAGACGTGAAACAGCCCAGGACAGCTGATTCTTTCCAGGATGCCCCGCGGTCTTGGAGTTATGGTAGGTTCGCAACAACCGAGTGCGCAACTCCTCAGGCACAAAACATCTGCCGTTGGGTCTCCCAGAGGGAGCACCAGATTGAGCCGCCAAAATCTGCTCACCCAGGGGAGAGGTCAGGCTGGTGCGAATGGCGGCCAGGATCTGATTCGGAGGTATGACCGAAGTCGGAATCGACTCCTCCCTGGACAGCTCGGAGTACTGCCGTGATAAGGCATCCGCCCTGATGTTCTTGGAACCGGGTAGGTAGGAGACCACGTAATTAAAACGTGACAAGAACAGAGCCCATCTGGCCTGACGTGGTGTCAATCTCTTGGCCTCAGAAAGGTAGGTCAGATTCTTGTGGTCCGTCAGGATGAGAACCGGAACCACCGAACCCTCAGCGGAAATGATGTAACCTAAGAAGGTTACCTGGGATCGGTGAAATTCGCATTTCTCAAGCTTACCGAACAGCTTGTTCTCTCGTAACCGTTGCAACACTCGTCTGACATCCAGAATGTGGGCCTCCATGGATTCAGAATATACCAAGATGTCATCCAAATAGACCACCACACACTGCTGCAACAGGTCACGGAAAACATCGTTGATATTTCCTGAAAGACTGCGGGCGCATTGCACAACCCAAAGGGCATAACCAAGGATTCATAATGACCGGTCCTGGTGTTAAACGCGGTCTTCCACTCATCGCCCGCCTTGATCCTTACGAGATTATATGCCGCCTTCAGGTCGAGTTTGGTAAAGACCGTGGCCCCTTTAAGGCGATCGAACAGCTCGGAAATCAAGGGTATCGGGTAAGCGTTCTTGATCGTGATGCGATTGAGACCCCTGTAATCGATGCAAGGCCTCAACTCACCGCCCTTCTTTTTCACAAAGAAAAATCCAGCCCCTGCCGGGGACGAAGATTTGCGAATGTGTCCGCGTGAAAGCGCCTCCCTCACGTACTCCTCCATGGCCTCATTCTCCGCTACCGACAGTGGATAGACTTTGCCACGAGGAGGAACGGCACCAGATTGTAACTCTATGGCACAATCGTATGGGCGGTGCGGAGGTAGGGCAACCGCGCGCACCTTATCGAATACATCCCGGTACTCCTCGTATTCAGGAGGCAACAGAGAGTCCGAGGAAGTACACAGCAACTTGACAGACCCATGGATGCAACTAGCCCCACACTGCGGTGACCACGAGAGGATCTCGACCGATCTCCAATCGAAAGTCGGATTATGCTTCTGGAGCCAGGGGTACCCCAAGACCACCGAGTAGTGTGGAGACGAAATAACCTGGAGGCAGACCGACTCTCTGTGAACGGCACCAATGGCTATCCCCACTGGAAGGGTCTCATGAGTCACGTGTGGCGGCAGAAGGGGTCTGCCGTCTATCGCCTCAAGAGCCAGTGGGGAACCTCGAGCCTGCAGAGGAATGGAATTGGCGGCAGCGAACACACTATCAATGAACAAACCACCAGCACCAGAGTCCACCAACGCCTGGGTCGTCACCGAGCCCCCGACCCAGGAGAGGACAACAGTGATCAGTGGTTTGTCAACACGGGAAACCGGGGACGAGGAGACTCCACCCAAGATCTGCCCCCGACAGGATCTCAGGTACGAGCGTTTTCCCGGACGGTTCGGACATGCCAACCGAAAATGCCCACCGAGACCACAGTACATGCATCGGCCCTCGCGTCTCCGGAGTGCCCTCTCCCCCTCGGACAGGCGAGCAAACCCCAGCTGCATGGGTTCACCCCCAGACAAGTCATCCCCAGGAGGCGTGGGAGGAGAGGGAGGCACGGGTGGGACAGCAAACGTAGGCACCAATCTGTTAGAAGACCTCCGCAGGTTCTCCTTAAAGGAAGGTCTCTCCCTGAGTCTGGTGTCAATCAAAATCAGGAAAGAAATAAGAGACTCGAGCTCAACTGGTAGGTCCTTAGCTGCAACCTCATCCTTCAAGGCATCCGAGAGACCATGAGAGAAAGCAGCGACCAGAGCCTCATTATTCCAGCCCACCTCTGCTGCCAGGGTACGAAACTCAATGGCGTATTCAGCTACGGATCGTGAACCCTGTCTGATGGACATAAGGAGCTTCGCAGCAGAGGCAGCACGAGCCGGCACATCGAATACCTTCCGAAGAGAAGCAACAAAACCGGAAAACTCGGCAACCACCGGATTGTTGTTCTCCCATAAAGGGCTGGCCCAGGCCAAGGCCTTGTCCGAGAGCAGCAAGATCAAGAAGCCCACCTTTGATCTCTCAGTGGGAAAGGCATGTGGCAGCAACTCGAAATAAATGCCCACCTGGTTAAGGAAACCTCGGCACTGAGTTGGCTCTCCCCCAAAGCGCTGTGGAAGAGGGGCAGAACCGGTCATACCCCGAAACACCGCAGGCGCAACAACAGGTGTCGGGGTAGACTCTGGCGCAACAACCGGAGCGGCAGTAGGAGCGAGCCCAGGATCGACAACCGACCCATCGGCAACGGGAGCCGTGCGTTCAAGCAGGGTTTGCAACGCCACAGCGAACCGACCCAACAGGTGATCCTGCTGATCAAGTCTGGCAACCAGCGTGGGTAGCGAGGATGGCCCTGTACCGTCAGAATTCATGGCTTGGTCCTAATGTCACGGAACCATGAACCAGACGTACAACAAGAGATAAGAGAAAATAAGAAGGCTTTATTGAAAATAAAGCTGTAAAGCAAAAGTCCAAACGGATGGTGAAACCGAGCAGAGTCTTTGCGAAGCCAGAGGTCAGGAACCAGAAGGGTAGTCAGACGAAGCCAGGATCAGGAACCAGCAGGGTAGTCAGACGAAGCCAGGATCAGGAACCAGCAGGGTAGTCAGACGAAGCCAGGATCAGGAACCAGAAGCAGCAGCAGTCTTAGAAGCATGTGAACACAAGAGGACCAAGCAAGGAACTGAAGCCACAGACCTCCTATATATATGAGCTAGGCATCCAGCTCCTCCCAGTGGGAAGGAGGAGCCGCAGGGTGGAAGGCTACAAGAAACCCAGAAACCAAGATGGCCGCCAGCACATGTCAAACGAAGGAGAACAGCAAGAAGGTAAGACCATGACACTTACATCTTCCCTCCCTTTTCCATGATACAGAGGGTATTGATGAAAATTCGTCAGGATCAGGCCTCGGTAATAGCCATCATACCGTTTTGGCCCAAGAGATCCTGGTTTACCCAGCTCATTCAGATGAGTCGGGGACATTATTGGAGGCTCCCCCCACGGCAGACCCTGGTGTCATGGGACACTCACCTCTGCCCAGATCTGCACAGGTTCAACCTGACAGCCTGGAGGTTGATCAGTCCCTTCCCAGAATAGAAGGGCTTTCAGAGTCGGTCCTGAGAACGCAGTCTCATTCAAGAGCAGATTCTACTAAGAGAGCCTACTCACAGATTATGAGGATATTCTCTTCTTGGTGTTCCTCAAAAGAGGGGGTGTCTGCAGATCCGCCCCTCCCCATCATCCTTCAGTTTCTGCAAGATGGCCGTGACAAAGGCCTTGATCCATCTACCTTGAGGGGTCAAGTTTCAACCATTCCAGCTTGTTTCAACAAGTCTTTTTCGCAGGACCCGCTCATTAAAGGGTTCCTTAAAGGAGCTAAAAGATTAAAGCCTACAGTACGTAAACCCATCCCTCAATGGGATTTATCAGTAGTTCTCAGGGGGTTAGCATCTCCCCCCTTTGAGCCTTTGGAGGAGGTAGATTTCAAGTTTGTCACATGAAAACTTGTTTTTTCTTCTTGCTGTGACTTTGGCCAAGAGGGTCTCTGAGCTTCAAGCTCTATCAGCGCACGAGCCCTATACCATTTTTTTGTAAGACCGGGTCCTTTTAAGATTTCTCCCGTACTTTAGGCCTAAGGTTCCTTCTTTCCAGAATATCAACCAGGTGATATCCCTCCCGGTTCTTTCTAGACCTTCTACCTCCTCCGAGGAACCTGCTATACATCCTTGGATGTCTTGAGATGCCTTCGGATCTATGTGGATAGATCAAGGAGTTCAGGAAAGATGAAAATCTTCTAATCCTGTTTGCCGGTAAGTTTAAGGCGTCTCAACCATCCATCAGTCGATGGATTAAGGAGGCTAATGGGGAATCCTTTTGTTTCCTAATCTCTAGACCCTCCGAGGTTTGTAAAAGCCCATTCTACGAGGGCTGTAGCTACTTCTTTTGCCGAGAGGAGTCTTCTTTCGCTCGACATGATTTGTAAATCTGCCTCCTGGAGCTCTGAATCAACATTCATCTCCCATTATAGACTAGATGCCAGATTAGCTGAGTACTCGGTCTTTGGGCAGACTATTCTTAGTTCTGCCAGGCATGATGGCCCTCCCTAGGGGTTCTTCTTGCTATCTCCCCATCTGTGCTGCTGGTAGGACATAAGGGAATCGTTAATTTCTAACGATAATTTGTTTTCCCTTAGTCCTAACAGCAGCACACAAATTTCCCACCCTAGTAAGACTAGTTTTTTCTTGCTATAACACAATGGGCTGGAGGTGATTCCCTCCTTTATAGGGGAGGTTTAAGTGTTTAATTATTACTTGGGCTCATTAAAATTCCGCCGGTCCTACCAGTCCATGGGGGGTGGTTAACCCCATCTGTGCTGCTGTTAGGACTAAGGGAAAACAAATTATCGTTAGAAATTAACGATTTTTCATCCCCCTTCCAGGGCTACGTGTGCGATGTGTTTTTTTTTCCTATTAAAACACAACTTTTTTATGTTCAATGACAGGTTTTTCCTGCAATTGTCGGCAGTTTCCATGGGAGCTAAATTCTCCCCCTCCCTGGCTAATGTGTACATGGCCTGGTGGGAACATTCATTTTTATTCTCCCTGACCAATCCCTGGGCGTCCTCACTGGAGTGGTATGGTCGCTACATCGACGACCTGCTGTTTATATGGTCGGACGATGTGGCGACCATACCACTTTTTGAAGAGTTTTTGAATTGCAATGTGTGCAATTTGAAATTTACTGTGCACTCCCATGCTACTTACATTTCTTTTTTGGACTTGTCTCTGGAGGGCGATGAGTGTACTGGTTCAATTAACACTCACACTTTTCGCAAAGAAACCGCGGGTAATACAACTCTCCATGCGGCATTTTGTCATCCACCCCATGTTGCTAAAAATATCCCTAAGGGTGAGTTTATTCGCATCAGACGAAACTGTACTCAGGATGCGACATGCCGCATGGACATGCAATCTGCTGCCGTCCGCCTTTCCATGAAGCAATATTCCCAGCACAGTTTAGTATGTGCCCAGAAAGAGGCCCTGTCTAGATCCAGACAATCATTATTATTCACCCACCACAACCGCACACGTCGCTCTGTGAACTCAGATCAGTCACGGCATTCCCGTCTGCCTGTTTTTGTCACTACTTACAGTGCACAATACTCGCAGATCTGTAATATAGTAAGAAAACATTTACCTCTACTTTCAACAGATGATCAATGGCGCAGTGTCTTGAAGGGTGGCATCTTGTACTCAGCTCGCAGAGCGCCCACACTGGGCAACAGACTCTACCCCTCTTTGTTTTCTGAGGGGGCACGAGCTTCCCCAGTGTGGTTGCGGTTTCTCGGAAGCTACAAATGTGGGCATAAAATCTGTACGTGTTGCTCTTATATGCGACCTGGCAAGGAAGTTTTTTCCTATGCCATGAATCAAAGTTTTTCTATCAAACAATACATCAACTGTAACATCACTCATGTGGTGTATTGTATTTCATGTACTCTCTGTTCCCTCCAGTACATTGGTTGTACCACCAATGGTCTTAAGGTTAGACTGTGCAGGCACATCTCTGACATTCCTCATTCACATGCCAGGAATGTGTCTGCAGTTAGCATGCATTTTTCAGTGGTGCATGGTGGCAACACAGAGGGTTTAACAGTGCAAGGCTTGGAAAGGGTTACTCCACCACCTAGGGGTGGTAATTACAAGTAGAAGCTTTTGAATCGTGAGTCCTTTTGGATTTTTTAAATGGGGTCCACTACACCAAGTGGACTCAATTGGAAACATGACCTGATATTACACTATTGAATTTTTGATCCATGCTTTTTAGCACATGTTGTCAATTTCATTTGAAGGAGGGGCTTGTAGTTAGTGTGTCCACCTGCTTTTAAGTGGAGGTGCTATATATCTAACCCCCTCCTCAGTATGTGTATGTCATGAGTAAGGATCGCTAATGTCTCTGATCCGAAACATGTAGACTGGACTGTAACTGGCTTTTATCTGCACCAAAAAATAAAGGTAACATTTTAACCGAGCTGGACCTTTTTCTCTTTTTACTCAAGTAACACTGTGGTTCTTGGCGTGGTCCGTGCTAGGTGTGACAGGGTTTGAGCACGCCTATACTCTCTCTTTGCCTAGATATAACACTATACACACAGAATATATACAGTGGTCTGAGGTTAAAAATACAGGTAATATGGTACACACAGGATTACACAGAGTACAAGTCAGTTAACGGGTAGATCAATGTTCCTTTGGGTTAGGATGGTGTAATAGTCCTTGGCTGCGGTCCCGTGGGGGCAGTGATGTCAGCTGTTTCCAGGTCTCTACAAACACATGGCACGATGTAACCCTTTTCAGAAAAAGACACACCTGCTTGCTGGCACAAGCCTTTTAACCTGTAGCCGGTCCCTCCCCTCCTGGCCTTTGGGAGGGGTCAACTCCCCCTCTGCTGGGCTGACAGCAGATGACCCACAAAACCCTTTAGGGTTCATAGCACCAGGCCAGAAGGTCACAGGAAGATGATTCTGGGACCAACGGATCTGCCTGGATTCCGGCTACCACTACAGTCCAAACATGGTGCCGCTATGGGGTTTCTGTCAGGAGTTATGTATATCTCCCCTCCCGGGCATCCTAGCATCAAGCCAGGACCAGATGGATGTTTGACTTTGCCCCAGGATCGCAAAAAGATAACCGAATTATGCCTGGGATGGATGGACGATTGTCATGCCCCACCCTGACTATGTGCAGAGGTCGGCCAGAATAGCAGCACGAGTTTAATGTTTTGTTTTGGAGCCGTGCTGGATCCGCCTCTCATCAGGTGCACTGGGTGGGGTCATTAGTTTAAATAGCACTCCATCCCAGTGCTCTGAGCGGATTATAGGAATCACTTTGGTCTTGGAAGCTAGGAAGGAAGGTTGTCTGTTTCCAGCTCAGAAAGATAAGTGTGGTTTCAAGTTTGATTGTTTTGTGTCATCTCTGCCATCCAGGTTCTGTGCGAGCAGGCTGCTCCTATTTCCCCTCTTCACCATCTCAGGGAATTTAGGGTGTTTCAGCCCAGGCACGGAGACACATCATACCTACCACCAAGGTCTGCATGTGGGCTGAGAAGTGCAGGGAGAGAGGTCAGGGATTAGCTAGGAGGTGACCCTTCCCCTGCCTCTCGCCTAGAGCCTGGTTGGTGGTTTATCTGTTAGTTTGAGTGCACGTCCGCCGTGACAACGATTCATAATTCCTTATGAAATGTCGGTGCCAACATGTCTGTGGGAAAGTGATAGACCTGGTCCAGGGCTGAGACCTCCTGCCAGGAGTTTTCCTGCTACATCCTCCTGGTGCCTGCCAGTTGGAAGAGGTGTGACTTTATCCACCTGGGGCCTCCTTGAAGTCTGGACCCCTGGGGGGTTTTCTCCCTTGCTATCTGACAGCAGATGGCTGGGGGGTGAGAACATATTTTGCATGTACACTGACTGTGTACATGCAAAAGGTGAATCAAATCAAAATCAGGGCTGCCAGTAAATGATAATCCATATTCCTCACAAAGGCCAAAAAACTACTTACTACACAGGAACACCCACAAACAGTTGGATTTCTGAAGTTGACTTAGCAGGAACCAAAAAAACAGCTTTTGCCTGTCACAGACAATTGTCTTAGAAGTAAAACAACAACTGCAGTTTGAAAAAGGCTCAGGCTTGAGCCGAAACTATTCACTAATGATGCTATTATACTTTGAATAAAAGTTTCTTCATATCATCAAGAAAGTGAGTGCCGGTCCTTCTTCACTATATACTAGTGGGACGCCTTCCCTGGATGAGCGGACCATGTACAAACTGCAGTGCCAACCTATCTCCTCTGATATCCCCAGCTTGGTCGTTATTTCTGCCCTAAGACGTCCAATCATGGGTGAATCCATTTCATGCATTCAAGATGGGTCACCATACCATGCCTGCAAGCTTCTATTCCAAATTCTCCTCTTTATGGTTGGCACCATACCTCAGTGGGAGATAGGACATCAGCAGCATCGATCGCCATCCAGCCACCAAAAGACTCACATTAGTGTTGTGCCTAAACTTGCACATGAAACGTTGAGCTACAGTCATCCCCCTCCCTTCCCGGGAATACTTTCATTACACTTTTTTACCCTTTGAGCTCCATCTCTTTGTTTTCGCCATGTATGCTCTACCATCTCTCCCTCAACTCAGTACGTGCCGAGGCAATATCTGAATATCTCTAGTATAACAGTACAGTAGGCCAAAACACAAACATGTCCATTCTAAAAGCAAAGGTTTATTAATGATCGGTAACAAGTTGTGAGATGCAGTAATACAGATTACTGTAAAAATACTCTGTGTGTTATCTAGGTTCCATTTCCTTTTTGGATAACAGATGTCTATTGGTGATTGCATACATTTCTTAACCATCATTTAGTGTAGCAGGTATTAATTGTATGTTCGTTCCACTTCGGGGTGCGTTGCGCTATTTGCATAGTGCGGTGCCTCTAATGCAATGTAAATGAGCGTTGTGCTATATACATAGTGTAGGCGCTACAATAACAGTATAGTGCACCACACTGCTTCTTGCTACATCTGTACTTCTTTTTTCCCCCCATTATGAGTCAAGAAAACACATTAAAAATAGAAAGTAGCTACTTCCCTTTGAGTTTTTTAATATTTAAGAAGAAATGATTTGTAGATGAATTTTCTGATGTCTATTACGTTTTGATTTCAGGACAAAACATTTCCCACATTCTGAACAAGAAAATGGCTTCTCTCCTGTGTGAATTTTTTGATGTTCAACAACGTGTGATTTTCGTTTATAGCACTTGCCACATTCCGAACACGAAAATGATTTTGCCCCTGTGTGACTTCTCTGATGGCTAACAAGTTCACTTTTTAGCTTAAAACATTTCCCACATTCTGAACATGAAAATGCTTCTCCTGTGTGCATTCTTTCATGTGCCTTAAGAGTTGAATTTTTCCTAAAAACCTTTCCACATTCTGGACATGAAAATGTTTCTCCTGTGTGAATTTTTTGATGTACAGTAAGCTTTGACTTTTGGCCAAAACTCTTTCCACATACAGTACATACAAATGGCTTCCCTATGTGAATGGTCTGATGTGTAACAAGATTTGATTTACTGTTAAAACTTTTCCCACATTCTGAACATGAAAATGGCTTCTCCCCTGTGTGAGTTAGCTGATGTGTATCTAGATGTGTTTTCCGAGTAAAACATTTCCCACATTCTGCACATGAAAATGGCTTCTCCCCTGTGTGAGTTAGTTGATGTTTAACAAGAATCTGCTTGAGGGTAAAAGATTTATCACATTCTGAACATGAAAATGGCCTCTCGTCTGTGTGAGTCCTCTGATGTACAATAAGATGTGATTTAACCCTGTAACTCCTATCACATTCTGAGCATGAAAATGGCTTCTCCCCTGTGTGAGTTAGCTGATGTGTATCTAGATGTGTTTTCCGAGTAAAACATCTCCCACATTCTGCACATGAAAATGGCTTCTCCCCTGTGTGAGTTAGTTGATGTTTAACAAGAATCTTCTTGAGGGTAAAAGATTTATCACATTCTGAGCATGAAAATGGCTTCTCCCCTGTGTGAGTTCTCAGATGTTTCCCAAGTTCTGATTTCCGGGTAAAAGATCTTCCACATTCTGAACAACAAAATGGCTTATTTCCTGTGTGAACTCTCCTCAGGTGGTCAAGAAGTTCTGAATTCTGAGTAAAACGTTTGCCACATTCTGAACATAAAAATGCCTTCTCACCTGTGTGAGTTAGTTGATGTTTAACAAGACGCTGCTTGAGGGTAAAAGATTTATCACATTCTGAACATGAAAATGGCCTCTCGTCTGTGTGAGTCCTCTGATGTATAATAAGTTGCGATTTAATCCTGTAACTTTTATCACATTCCAAGCATGAAAATGGCTTCTCCCCTGTGTGAATCATCTTATGCAATTCAAGACTTGTTTTACGGCTGAAACATCCGTCACATTCTGAACATGAATATGACTTATTCCTTTTGTAATTGCTTTGACATTTAATCCTTTTATGATCTTTATTCTGCTTAACATTGGCATGCTCTTTACATGTGTCTTGTGCGATACTGTGAGCTGAGCTGTCGGGACAGACCTCTGCAAAAAATGAAACTTTTTATTTGTAAAAAAAAAATGAAACCTTAAAAATTTTATTCATAATTTGTAAGATTTTTATATAAATAATAATACCATATAAATTAGGGATCGACCGATTATCGGTTTGGCCGATATTATCGGCCGATATTGAGGATTTTGAACGTTATCGGTATCGGCATCTATTTTGCCGATATACCGATAACATATTGGGAACACAGAACGCGCTGCTCTGAGCGCTCTGTGTTCCCTCAGCAGCACAGGGGAGAAGGAAGTAGTGTCTCCCTCCCCCTGTGCTGCTGCTACCGCTGCCGCCAATTAGAGGAAGGAGGACAAGAGGAGGGGAGGGGCTGTGGCCACCGCTCCACCAATGAAGATAAGCCTTTCATTCATTCATATACAGGAGGCGGGAGCTGGCTGCAGAATCACATAGCCGGCTCCCGACCTCTATGAGCTGTAGCTGCGATCCGCGGTAGTTAACTCCTCAGGTGCCGCGGATCGCAGCTACCGCTGATAGAGGTCGAGAGCCGGCTATGTGATTCTGCAGCCAGCTCCAGCCTCCTGTATATGAATGATTGAGAGACTTATCTTCATTGGTGGCGCAGTGCGCCCCCCCCCCAAGCCCCCCAGTATTAATCATTGGTGGCGCAGTGCGCCCCCCACCCCATCCCAATAGTAAAAACATTGGTGGCGCAGTGCGCCCCCCCCCCAAACCCAGTATTACTCATTGGTGGCAGTGCGCCCCCCCCCACCCAGTATTACTCATTGGTGGCAGTGCGCCCCCCCCCCCTCTCCCCTGCTCCTCCGATCGGAGCCCCAGCTGTGTAATCCTGGTGCTCCGATCGGTTACCATGGCAGCCAGGACGCTATTGAAGCCCTGGCTGCCATGGTAAGCTCCATGCTGCTGTGTGCACAAAGCACAGAGCAGCAGGGACAGTGTGAGCTCCTATTCACCCTGATAGAGATCTATCAGGGTGAATAGGACAAGGGTTCTAGTCCCTAAGGGGGCTAAAAGTTAGTAAAAAAAAAAAACACAAAAATATTAAGTATAAATGAAAAAGATTTTAAAAAAATAATAATAAATAAATACACATTAACAATAAACAAAAAAAATACACATTAACAATAAACATATTAATTTTCAGCAGATTTGTGTAGGAAATTTTTTTTTTCTCAAAAATGAAAATTCCCAGAATATCGGTATAAATTATCGGCTATCGGCCTAAAAAGTTCACAAATTATCGGTATCGGTATCGGCCCTAAAAAATCAATATCGGTCGATCCCTAATATAAATTACAAAGTACTTAACCCCTTAGTGCTATATGACGTGTATACTCATCATGGAGCACTGCTAGTTAGTGCTCCATGACGAGTATACTTGTCATGGCACTAAACTGTTACCATGTCTGAAGACATGGTGACAGTGCTGAGACTCCGGATTTACATTCAGCCAGGGATCTCAGCTATCTAGCCCGGGACCAATGAGGATGGTCCCGGGCCCCGGAGAGCGCTCTGATTGGCTAGTCTGTACAGAATTTACCAAAAATTTAGAAAAATTAGCAATTTTCTAAATTTCAATTTCTCTGCTTATAAAACAGAAAGTGATACCTCATAAAATATTTATTACTTAACATTCCCCATATGTCTACTTTATGTTAGCATCATTTTGGAAATGTCATTTTGTTTTTTTAGGACGTTAGAAGGCTTAGAAGTTTAGAAGCAATTCTTAAAATTTTTACGAAATTTGCCAAAACCCACTTTTTAAGGACCAGTTCAGGTCTGAAGTCACTTTGTGGGGCCTACATAGTGGATACCCCCATAAATGACCCCATTGTACAAACTACACCCCTCAAGTTACTTAAAACCAATTTTACAAACTTTGTTAACCCTTTAGGCGTTCCACAAGAATTAAAGGAAAATGGAGATGAAATTTCAAAATTTCCCTTTTTTGGCAGATTTTCCATTTTAATCCAATTGTTTCTTTAACACATCGATGGTTAACAGCCAAACAAAGCTCAATATTTATTACTCAGATTCTACGGTTTACAGAAACACCCCACATGTGGTCATAAACTGCTGTATGGGCACACGGCAGGGCGCAGAAGAAAAGGAACCCCCCCTGATGCACTCTTACAGTAGAAACTCCCAAGAAGTGATCCCATTTTGGAAACTAGGGGATAAGGTGCCAGTTTTATTGGTACTATTTTTGGGTACGTATGATTTTTTGATCATTCATTATAACACTTTATGGGGCAAGGTGACCAAAAAATTGGTTGTTTTAGCAGAGTTTTTATTTATTTCTTTTTACAGCGTTCACCTGAGGGGTGCGGTCAAGTGACATTTTTATAGAGCAGATTGTTACGGACGCGGCGATACCTAATATGTATACTTTTTCTTATTTAAGTTTTACACAATAATAGCATTTTTGAAACAAAAAAATTATGTTTTAATGTGTCCATGTTCTGAGAGCTATAGTTTTTTTATTTTTTGAGAGATTTTCTTATGTAGGGGCTCATTTTTGGCGGGGTGAGGTGACTGTTTTATTGGTACCATTTTGTGGGACATCCGTCTTTTTGATCACTTGCTGTTGCACTTTTTGTGATGTAAGGTGACAAAAATTGCTTGTTTTGACTTTTTTTTTTTTTTTTACGGTGTTCACCCGAGGGGTTAGGTCATGTGATATTTTTATAGAGCTGGTTTTTACGGATGCGGCAATTCCTAATACGTATACTTTTTTAAAATTATTTCACTTTAACACAATAATAGCATTTTTGAAACCAAAAAAATGATGTTTTAGTGTCTCCATGTTCTAAGAGCTATAGTTTTTTTTATTTTTTGAGAGATTTTCTTATGTAGGGGTTCATTTTTTGGTGACGGTTGACGGTTTTATTGGTACCATTATGTGGGACATATGCCTTTTTGATCACTTGGTGTTGCACTTTTTGTGATGTAAGGTGACAAAAATTGCATTTTTTGACAGTGATTTATAAAAAAAATTTTATGGTGTTTATCGGACTGGGTCGATTATGTGATATATTTATAGAGCCGACGGACGCGGCAATACCAAATATGTCTATTTTATTTTATTTTTTCTATTTTAAATTTTTTTTTTTATTCCTTACTTGGGGAATAAAATATTTTTTTAACACTTTATTTTTTTATTTTTTATTTGACACTTTTCGGCCCCCATAAGGTCATACAAGACCTCTGGGGGACATTTACTTCACTTTTTTTTTCACTGTTGATTTCTCCTGTAACTGGGGCTGACATAGTAGCCCCAGTTACAGGAGAAATACACCCCCCCCCCCTACACCTATTGTATCACCTCGGGCGTTGTTCATGTGCTCATTGGTTTGAACGACAAGTTAGGCCTCTTGCCCGCGAACGTAAGGGCTCCGTGCCCATGCTGTGGACGACATACGGTGGTTCCGCAATACATGGGTCACCAGCCGTGTGCATTCCGCATCACGGATGCGGACCCATTCACTTGAATGGGTCCGCAAATCCGGAGATGCGGTGAGGAACGGAACAGAACCCCACGGAAAGAACTACGGATTGCTTCTGTGGGGTTCCGTACCGTGCCTCTGCACCGCGAAAAGATAGAACTTTATCTATTTGCTGAACGGACGGATCACAGACCCCATTCAAGTTTGCGGTCCGCAGCACGGGCACGGAGCCCTTACGTTTGTGGGCAAGAGGCCTTAGTTTTTTTTTACTATGTACAAGTTATTTCTCTCTCTCTCTACATATATATAAAATAAACACACACACACAGTGCTGCCCATAATTATTCATACCCCAGGCAAATTTTGACATAAAGTTACTTTTATTCAACCAGCAAGTAATTTTTTGACTGGAAATAACATAGGTGTCTCCCAAAAGATAATAAGACGATGTACAAGAGGCATTATTGTGGGGGAAAAAAAATTTGCAGCTTTTATTTACATTTGAGCAAAAAGTGTCCAGTCGAAAATTATTCATACCCTTCTCAATAATCAATAGAAAAGCCTTTATTGGCTATTACAGCAATCAAACGCTCCCTATAATTGCAGACCAGCTTTTTGCATGTCTCCACAGGTATTTTTGCCCATTCATCTTTAGCAATGAGCTCCAAATCTTTCAGGTTGGGGGGTCTTCTTGCCATGACCCTGATCTTTAGCTCTCTCCACAGATTCTCAGTTGGATTCAAGTCTGGACTCTGGCTGGCCCACTCCAAAACGTTAATGTTGTTGTCTGCTAACCATTTCTTCACCACTTTTGCTGTGTGTTTTGGGCCATTGTCATGCTGAAATGTCCACTGGTGCCCAAGGCCAAGTTTCTCTGCAGACTGGCTGAGGTTGTCGTTGAGAATCCTCATGTATTGCTCTTTTTTCATGGTGCCATTTACTGTGATCAGGTTCCCTGGTCCATTGGCTGAAAAACACCCCCAAAGCATTAGGTTCCCACCACCATGTTTGACAGTGGGGATGGTGTTCTTTGGGTTGAAGGCTTCTCTATTTTTACGCCAAATGAAGGAAACATCATTGTGACCAAACAATTACATTTTTGTTTCATCTGACCATAACACAGAAGACCAGAAGTCTTCTTCTTTGTCCAGATGAGCTTTTGCAAAGGCCAAGCAAGCTTTTGTGTGCCTTATCTGGAGAAGTGGAACCCAGCAGTGTGCAGTGTCCGTTGGTATCGTCTTCCTTGAGACATTGCGACCAGCAGAGCCCAGATTCACCAGGATGGCCTTGGTGGTGATCCCGGGATTCTTTTTCACCTCTGTAACTATCCTCCTGGCCAGCACAGGTGTCACTTTGGGCTTCCGACCACGTCCTCTGAGATTTTCCACATTGCGGAACATCTTGTATTTTTTTCTCAAATGTAAATAAAAGCTGAGAAATGTTTTTTTCCCACAATAATGCCTCTTGTACATCGTCTTATTATCTTTTGGGAGACACCTATGTCATTTCCCGTCAAAAAATTACCTGCTGGTTGAATAAAAAGTAACTTTATGTCAAAATTTGCCAGGGGTATGAATAATTATGGGCAGCACTGTATATAAATATTTAATCACACTTAATATTTAAATCACAGCCTGTGGAAGCCTATTTATTCTTAAATCTTTAAATTCACAATAAAACAATGATCAATAGCAAAAAAGCTGGGCAATGATTGTGATTGATCTTTTGGACAATTATTGCCCTGTGTAAAAGGCCCTTTAGACACTGGTGGCAAAACAGATCACAACTAGGGATGAGCGAACCTGTGAAAGTTCGGGTTTGCCGGGTTCGGGCGAACTTCAGGTCAATGTTCGGGTTCGGGACCCCAACTTGACCCCAACTTGACCCCATTAAAGTCACTGGGGACCCGAACTTCACTTTATTATTTTCCGTTATAACATGGTTATAACGGAAAATAATAGCATTCTAAAGACAGAATGCTAAATAAAATGGCCATTGGGGGGTTAAAAATAATAAAAAAAACTCCCCTCATCGACTTGATAGCACAGCTTTGGATCGTGCAGGTCTTCTTTCTTCAGAACCTGCAAAAAGACCTGCGATGACGTCACCGCAGGTCCTGCTGAATGAAGATAGAACTGGTGAGCGCTGTGACGTCATCGCAGGTTCTTTTGCAGGTTCTGAAGAAAGAAGACCTGCACGATCAAGGCTGCGGAATCAAGTGGATAAGGGGCCTGGTTTCCCTGCTATTGGCAGCCACGCCCCTCCCGTCCTGCCCTCACCACGCCCCCTCTCCCGTCCTGCCCTCACCACGCCCTCCCTCCCGCCCCGCTCTCACCACGCCCCCCCCCCTCCCGCCCCGCTCTCACCACGCCCCCACTCCCGCACCGCTCTCACCACCCCCCTTTCCGACCCCACTCTCTCACCACGCCCCCCCTCCCGCCCCGCTCTCACCACGCCCCCCCTCCCGCCCCGCTCTCACCACGCCCCCCTCTCACCACGCCCCCCCTCCCGCCCCACTCTCACCACGCCCCCCCTCCCGCCCCGCTCTCACCACGCCCCCCTCTCACCACGCCCCCCCTCACCACGCCCCCCCCCTCTCACCACGCCCCCCCCTCTCACCACGCCCCCCCTCCCGCCCCACTCTCACCACGCCCCCCCTCCCGCCCCACTCTCACCACGCCCCCCCTCCCGCCCCACTCTCACCACGCCCCCCCCTCCCGCCCCACTCTCCCCACGCCCCCCCCTCCCGCCCCACTCTCACCACGCCCCCCCCTCCCGCCCCACTCTCACCACGCCCCCCCCCCGCCCCACTCTCACCACGCCCCCCCCTCCCGCCCCACTCTCACCACGCCCGCCCCTCCCGCCCCACTCTCACCACGCCCGCCCCTCCCGCCCCACTCTCACCACGCCCCCCCCCTGCCGCCCCACTCTCACCACGCCCCCCCTCCCGCCCCACTCACCACGCCCCCCCTCCCGCCCCACTCACCACGCCCCCCCTCCCGCCCCACTCTCACCACGCCCCCCCTCCCGCCCCACTCTCACCACGCCCCCCCTCCCGCCCCACTCTCACCACGCCCCCCCCTCCCGCCCCACTCTCACCACGCCCCCCTCCCGCCCCTCTCTCACCACGCCCCCCCTGCTGCCCCGCTCTCACCACGCTCCCCCTCCCGTCCCGCTCTCACCACGCCCCCTCCCGTCCTGCTCTCACCACGCCCCCTCCCGTCCCGCCCTCACAGCTGCCTCCCTCGTCCATCCCTGCACATGCCATGGGGGAGCTACCTCGTCCATGCCTGAAGGAGTGCTGCTGTCTGGGTCCTAGAAGCCCCCTGCTTGTATCAGAGGTGCCCTCTGCCTCTCCTGGCTGTGCAGGGCTGGATGGGCTTAGCAGGAAGATTCTTCTAAGCAGAAATAAAGAAACTTTTGCAGGAGGAAGGGAGACTGAGGGGAAGCTGTGATGGCTGATAGGAGCTCACTGACTGCAGGCTCTGCCCTCTCTGTATCTCCTGTACTGAGAGGATCCTGCTGTATGTGAAGATGTAGCAGAGCCAGGAAGGTGCTGAGGTCCACCTGTGAGGAATCCAAGTGTCTGTCCTGTTTGTGGCCCCTCTGCTCTGTGTTCTTATCACAGGTTTATTCCAGCCATAACCACAGTGCAGGAGCTTTAACCACTTCTGAGCTGTCAGTATGGCTGAAGTCAGTGATAGCAGCAGCAGTCACTGGTCTCATCTGTAAATGTGTGCCCTCTCCGTCCTGCCCTCTGTGTACAGCGATGTGTGACCCCCTGTACACTGTATATACTGATGTCTGACCCCCCGTACACTGTATATACTGATGTCTGACCCCCCGTACACTGTATATACTGATGTGTGACCCCCCGTACACTGTATATACTGATGTGTGACCCCCCGTACACTGTATATACTGATGTGTGACCCCCCGTACACTGTATATACTGATGTGTGACCCCCCATACACTGTATATACTGATGTGTGACCCCCCGTACACTGTATATACTGATGTGTGACCCCCCGTACACTGTATATACTGATGTGTGACCCCCCTGTACACTGTATATACTGATGGGTGACCCCCTGTACACTGTATATACTGATGGGTGACCCCCTGTACACTGTATATACTGATGGGTGACCCCCTGTACACTGTATATACTGATGTGTGCCCCCCTGTACACTGTATATACTGATGTGTGACCCCCTGTACACTGTATATACAGATGTGTGCCCCCCTGTACACTGTATATACTGATGTGTGACCCCCTGTACACTGTATATACTGATGTGTGACCCCCTGTACACTGTATATACTGATGTGTGACCCCCTGTACACTGTATATACTGATGTGTGCCCCCCTGTACACTGTATATACTGATGTGTGCCCCCCTGTACACTCTGATGTGTGACCCCCTGTACACTGTATATACTGATGTGTGACCCCCTGTACACTGTATATACTGATGTGTGACCCCCTGTACACTGTATATACTGATGTGTGACCCCCTGTACACTGTATATACTGATGTGTGACCCCCCGTACACTGTATATACTGATGTGTGACCCCCCGTACACTGTATATACTGATGTGTGACCCCCCGTACACTGTATATACTGATGTGTGACCCCCCGTACACTGTATATACTGATGTGTGACCCCCCGTACACTGTATATACTGATGTGTGACCCCCCTGTACACTGTATATACTGATGGGTGACCCCCTGTACACTGTATATACTGATGGGTGACCCCCTGTACACTGTATATACTGATGTGTGACCCCCTGTACACTGTATATACTGATGTGTGACCCCCTGTACACTGTATATACTGATGTGTGACCCCCCGTACACTGTATATACTGATGTGTGACCCCCCGTACACTGTATATACTGATGTGTGACCCCCCGTACACTGTATATACTGATGTGTGACCCCCCGTACACTGTATATACTGATGTGTGACCCCCCGTACACTGTATATACTGATGTGTGACCCCCCGTACACTGTATATACTGATGTGTGACCCCCCGTACACTGTATATACTGATGTGTGACCCCCCGTACACTGTATATACTGATGTGTGACCCCCGTACACTGTATATACTGATGTGTGACCCCCCGTACACTGTATATACTGATGTGTGACCCCCCTGTACACTGTATATACTGATGTGTGACCCCCCTGTACACTGTATATACTGATGTGTGACCCCCTGTACACTGTATATACTGATGTGTGACCCCCTGTACACTGTATATACTGATGTGTGACCCCCTGTACACTGTATATACTGATGTGTGACCCCCTGTACACTGTATATACTGATGTGTGACCCCCTGTACACTGTATATACTGATGTGTGACCCCCTGTACACTGTATTTTCTGATGTGTGACCCCCTGTACACTGTATATACTGATGTGTGACCCCCTGTACACTGTATATACTGATGTGTGACCCCCCTGTACACTGTATATACAGATGTGTGACCCCCCTGTACACTGTATATACTGATGTGTGACCCCCTGTACACTGTATATACTGATGTGTGACCCCCTGTACACTGTATATACTGATGGGTGACCCCCTGTACACTGTATATACTGATGGGTGACCCCCTGTAAGCTATATATACACCGATGTGTGACCCCCCGTACACTGTATATACTGATGTGTGACCCCCTGTACACTGTATATACTGATGTGTGACCCCCTGTACACTGTATATACTGATGGGTGACCCCCTGTACACTGTATATACTGATGGGTGACCCCCTGTAAGCTATATATACACCGATGTGTGACCCCCCGTACACTGTATATACTGATGTGTGACCCCCTGTACACTGTATATACTGATGTGTGACCCCCTGTACACTGTATATACTGATGTGTGACCCCCTGTACACTGTATATAATGATGGGTGACCCCCTTGCCATTGTCACACTCTTTTTTATTTTATTTTTTTTTTTAAGGCGCAGTTAAAAAGTCACAAACACATACCGTAGTTTGCAAGTTTTTAACGCCACTTTTCAGAAACAAGGGAAATGATAAATCTCCCCCTCTATACTTTCTGTTCATGGCTTACATCCAATGGCACAACTAGAAATAACTGAGACCCACAGCTAATTTATCAACCACAGGATACCCCCTCCCCCAGAAACATATGTGTGGGACGGGTAGTGACCTCTCTTTACTGCTGGGACTGGGCTGTTCCTTCTATTACTATGTCTGTACAGCTTACTGCTGGGACTGGGGCGTTCCTTCTATTACTATGTCTGTACAGGTTACTGCTGGGACTGGGACGTTCCTTCTATTACTATGTCTGTACAGGTTACTGCTGAGACTGGGACGTTCCTTCTATTACTATGTCTGTACAGCTTACTGCTGGGACTGGGGTGTTCCTTCTATTGCTATGTCTGTACAGCTTACTGCTGAGACTGGGGTGTTCCTTCTATTACTATGTCTGTACAGGTTACTGCTGCGACTGGGGCGTTCCTTCTATTACTGTGTCTGTACAGGTTACTGCTGGGACTGGGGCGTTCCTTCTATTACTGTGTCTGTACAGGTTACTGCTGGGACTGGGGTGTTCCTTCTATTACTATGTCTGTACAGGTTACTGCTGGGACTGGGGCGTTCCTTCTATTACTATGTCTGTACAGGTTACTGCTGGGACTGGGGCGTTCCTTCTATTACTATGTCTGTACAGCTTACTGCTGGGACTGGGGCGTTCCTTCTATTACTATGTCTGTACAGGTTACTGCTGGGACTGGGGCGTTCCTTCTATTACTATGTCTGTACAGGTTACTGCTGGGACTGGGGCGTTCCTTCTATTACTATGTCTGTACAGCTTACTGCTGGGACTGGGGCGTTCCTTCTATTACTATGTCTGTACAGGTTACTGCTGGGACTGGGGCGTTCCTTCTATTACTATGTCTGTACAGGTTACTGCTGGGACTGGGGCGTTCCTTCTATTACTATGTCTGTACAGCTTACTGCTGGGACTGGG
Source organism: Bufo bufo (assembly GCF_905171765.1). NCBI lineage: Eukaryota > Metazoa > Chordata > Amphibia > Anura > Bufonidae > Bufo > Bufo bufo. The sequence goes on along the minus strand of NC_053390.1, from coordinate 33,163,704 downwards.
GCGTTCCTTCTATTACTATGTCTGTACAGCTTACTGCTGCGACTGGGGCGTTCCTTCTATTACTGTGTCTGTACAGCTTACTGCTGGGAATGGGGCGTTCCTTCTATTGCTATGTCTGTACAGCTTACTGCTGAGACTGGGGCGTTCCTTCTATTACTATGTCTGTACAGGTTACTGCTGGGACTGGGGCGTTTCTTCTATTACTATGTCTGTACAGCTTACTGCTGAGACTGGGGCGTTCCTTCTATTACTATGTCTGTACAGGTTACTGCTGGGACTGGGGCGTTTCTTCTATTACTATGTCTGTACAGCTTACTGCTAGGACTGGGGTGTTCCTTCTATTAATATGTCTGTACAGGTTACTGCTGGGACTGGGGCGTTCCTTCTATTACTATGTCTGTACAGCTTACTGCTGGGACTGGGGCATTCCTTCTATTACTGTGTCTGTACAGCTTACAGCTGGGACTGGGGCGTTCCTTCTATTGCTATGTCTGTACAGCTTACTGCTAGGACTGGGGCGTTCCTTCTATTGCTATGTCTGTACAGGTTACTGCTGGGACTGGGGCGTTCCTTCTATTACTATGTCTGTACAGCTTACTGCTGGGACTGGGGCGTTCCTTCTATTACTATGTCTGTACAGCTTACTGCTGGGACTGGGGCGTTCCTTCTATTACTATGTCTGTACAGCTTACTGCTGGGACTGGGGCGTTCCTTCTATTACTGTGTCTGTACAGCTTACAGCTGGGACTGGGGCGTTCCTTCTATTGCTATGTCTGTACAGCTTACTGCTAGGACTGGGGTGTTCCTTCTATTGCTATGTCTGTACAGGTTACTGCTGGGACTGGGGCGTTCCTTCTATTACTATGTCTGTACAGCTTACTGCTGGGACTGGGGCGTTCCTTCTATTACTGTGTCTGTACAGCTTACTGCTGGGACTGGGGCGTTCCTTCTATTACTATGTCTGTACAGGTTACTGCTGGGACTGGGGCGTTCCTTCTATTACTATTTCTGTACAGCTTACTGCTGCGACTGGGGCGTTCCTTCTATTACTGTGTCTGTACAGCTTACTGCTGGGACTGGGGCGTTCCTTCTATTGCTATGTCTGTACAGCTTACTGCTGGGACTGGGGCGTTCCTTCTATTACTATGTCTGTACAGCTTACTGCTGGGACTGCGGCGTTCCTTCTATTACTATGTCTGTACAGCTTACTGCTGGGACTGGGGCGTTCCTTCTATTACTATGTCTGTACAGCTTACTGCTGGGACTGCGGCGTTCCTTCTATTACTATGTCTGTACAGGTTACTGCTGGGACTGGGGTGTTCCTTCTATTACTATGTCTGTACAGGTTACTGCTGGGACTGGGGCGTTCCTTCTATTACTATGTCTGTACAGCTTACTGCTAGGACTGGGGCGTTCCTTCTATTGCTATGTCTGTACAGGTTACTGCTGGGACTGGGGCGTTCCTTCTATTACTATGTCTGTACAGCTTACTGCTAGGACTGGGACGTTCCTTCTATTACTATGTCTGTACAGGTTACTGCTGGGACTGGGGCGTTCCTTCTATTACTATGTCTGTACAGCTTACTGCTAGGACTGGGGCGTTCCTTCTATTACTATGTCTGTACAGGTTACTGCTGGGACTGGGGCGTTCCTTCTATTACTATGTCTGTTCCGCTTACTGCTGGGACTGGGGCGTTCCTTCTATTACTATGTCTGTACAGCTTACTGCTGGGACTGGGACGTTCCTTCTATTACTATGTCTGTACAGCTTACTGCTGGGACTGGGGCGTTCCTTCTATTACTATGTCTGTACAGCTTACTGCTGGGACTGGGGCATTCCTTCTATTACTATGTCTGTACAGCTTACTGCTGGGACTGGGACGTTCCTTCTATTACTATGTCTGTACAGCTTACTGCTGGGACTGGGGCGTTCCTTCTATTACTATGTCTGTACAGCTTACTGCTGGGACTGCGGCGTTCCTTCTATTACTATGTCTGTACAGGTTACTGCTGGGACTGGGGTGTTCCTTCTATTACTATGTCTGTACAGGTTACTGCTGGGACTGGGGCGTTCCTTCTATTACTATGTCTGTACAGCTTACTGCTGGGACTGGGGCGTTCCTTCTATTACTATGTCTGTACTGCTTACTGCTGGGACTGGGGCGTTCCTTCTATTACTATGTCTGTACTGCTTACTGCTGGGACTGGGGCATTCCTTCTATTACTATGTCTGTACAGCTTACTGCTGGGACTGGGGCGTTCCTTCTAGTGCTATGTCTGTACAGCTTACTGCTGGGACTGGGGCGTTCCTTCTATTACTGTGTCTGTACTGCTTACTGCTGGGACTGCGGCGTTCCTTCTATTACTATGTCTGTACAGCTTACTGCTGGGACTGGGGTGTTCCTTCTATTGCTATGTCTGTACAGCTTACTGCTGAGACTGGGGCGTTCCTTCTATTACTATGTCTGTACAGGTTACTGCTGGGACTGGGGCGTTCCTTCTATTACTATGTCTGTACAGCTTACTGCTGGGACTGGGGCGTTCCTTCTATTACTATGTCTGTACAGGTTACTGCTGAGACTGGGGCGTTCCTTCTATTACTATGTCTGTACAGGTTACTGCTGGGACTGGGGCGTTCCTTCTATTACTATGTCTGTACAGCTTACTGCTAGGACTGGGGCGTTCCTTCTATTACTATGTCTGTACAGGTTACTGCTGGGACTGGGGCGTTCCTTCTATTACTATGTCTGTACAGCTTACTGCTAGGACTGGGACGTTCCTTCTATTACTATGTCTGTACAGGTTACTGCTGGGACTGGGGCGTTCCTTCTATTACTATGTCTGTACAGCTTACTGCTAGGACTGGGGCGTTCCTTCTATTACTATGTCTGTACAGGTTACTGCTGGGACTGGGGCGTTCCTTCTATTGCTATTAGAGATGAGCAGAAACATCCGAAGTCGATTCACAAAAAACTTTGGTCCAATACTGTAGGGAGCGAGCGCTCCGTACGGTATTAGGCTGTATTGGCTGAGATAAGCCAAAGTTATTACTTTGCGAAGTCTAGCGTGACTTCATGTAATACTTCATAGATTCATTTTTACTGTAAAAAAAACATTTCCCGGTACCGCTCGCTCCTCCAAGGAAGTGTGTCACGGAAAACAGGTTAGAAAAATTATATATAGCCAGTACATTTAGCTTTAGATATTAATACTTCATGGTTTGGGCTATTGTCTGGAGCACTTTGGATTTTTGATACTTAGGGTGTCGAACCCCCTTTAACCGCCTCACGTCCGCCCATAGGATATAAACGTCCTATGGGTGGACGTCTATTTATGACAGCACGTTTTAAAACGTCCTGTCAGAAATAGCAGCTGCACGCTAATCGTCAGTGACAGCAGGGCAACCCTAAGACAAGGCAGGGACAGTGCCCAGGTGTCCCTGCCTTCACGATCGCTGCAGACACAGCGCTCACCGAGCGCTGTGTCTGCAGAGCAGGAAGCGCTGTGCGCTTCCTGTTCCGGCCCGGCGGTCATGTGACCGCCGTGACCGGAGTGTGCAGGGGCTGTGTGAGGTCTCTCAGAGACCTCGATCAGCCCTGCTGTGAGGCTGTACAGCGCAGGATTGCTGCTGTACAGCCTCTCTAGGGGTGCATTTGTCCTGTAACTGGGGCTACTATGTCAGCCCCAGTTACAGGAGAAATCAACAGTGTAAAAAAAAATTAAAAGTGAAGTAAATGTCCCCCAGAGGTCTTGTATGACCTTATGGGGGACGAAAAGTGTAAAATAAAATAAAAATAAAATAAAGGGTTGAAAAAATAAAATAAAAAAAAGTTTCACATGTAAAAAAAATAAATAAATCCCAAGTAAGGAATAAAAAATAAAATAAAAAAATAAATAAAATAGACATATTTAGTATTGCCGCGTCCGTAAAAACCAGCTCTATAAAAATATCACATGACCTAACCCCTCGGGTAAACACCGTAAAAAATAAATAAAAAAAACTGTGTCAAAACAAGCAATTTTTGTCACCTTGCATCACAAAAGGTGCAACACCAAGTGATCAAAAACGCGTATGTCCCACAAAATGGTTCCAATAAAACCGTCACCTCATCCCGCAAAAAATGAGCCCCTACATAAGAAAATCTCTCAAAAAATAAAAAAACTATAGCTCTTAGAACATGGAGACACTAAAACATCATTTTTTTGGTTTCAAAAATGCTATTATTGTGTTAAAGTGAAACAAATAAAAAAAAGTATACATATTAGGTATTGCCGCGTCCGTAAAAACCAGCTCTATAAAAATATCACATGACCTAACCCCTCGGGTGAACACCGTAAAAAAAACAAAAAAAAAACTGTGTCAAAACAAGCAATTTTTGTCACCTTGCATCACAAAAGGTGCAACACCAAGTGATCAAAAACGCGTATGTCCCACAAAATAGTACCAATAAAACCGTCACCTCATCCCGCAAAAAATGAGCCCCTACATAAGAAAATCTCTCAAAAAAAAAAAAAACTATAGCTCTCAGAACATGGACACATTAAAACATAATTTTTTGGTTTCAAAAATGCTATTATTGTGTAAAACTTTAATAAATGAGAAAAAGTATACATATTAGGTATCGCCACGTCGGTAACAATCTGCTCTATAAAAATGTCACTTGACTGAACCCCTCAGGTGAACGCTGTAAAAATAAATAAATAGAAACTGTGCTAAAACAACCAATTTTTTGGTCACCTTGCCCCATAAAGTGTTATAATGAATGATCAAAAAATCATATGTACCCAAAAATAGTACTAATAAAACTGGCACCTTATCCCCTAGTTTCCAAAATGGGGTCACTTCTTGGGAGTTTCTACTGTAAGGGTGCATCAGGGGGCTTCAAATGGGACATGGCATCTAAAAACCATGTGGAGTTCCTTTTCTTCTGCGCCCTGCCGTGTGCCCATACAGCAGTTTACGACCACATGTGGGGTGTTTCTGTAAACCGCAGAATCTGGGTAATAAATATTGAGTTTTGTTTGGCTGTTAACCATCGATGTGTTAAAGAAAAAAATTGATTAAAATGGAAAATCTGCCAAAAAAGTGAAATTTAAAAATTTGATCTCCATTTTCCTTTAATTCTTGTGGAACGCCTAAAGGGTTAACAAAGTTTGTAAAATCGGTTTTGAATACCTTGAGGGGTGTAGTTTCTACAATGGGGTGATTTATGGGGGTATCCACTATGTAGGCCCCACAAAGTGACTTCATAACTGAACTGGTCCTTATAAAGTGGGTTTTGGCAATTTTCTTAAAAATTTGAAGAATTGCTTCTAAACTTCTAAGCTTTCTAACGTCCTAAAAAAATAAAATGACATTTCCAAAATGATGCCAACATAAAGTAGACATATGGGGAATGTTAAATAATAAATATTTTATGAGGTATCACTTTCTGTTTTAAAAGCAGAGAAATTGAAATTTAGAAAATTGCGAATTTTTCAAATTTTTGGGTAAATTTGTGATTTTTTCATAAATAAAGGTGAAATATTTTGACTCAAATTTATGACTATCATGAAGTACAATGTGTCACGAGAAAACAATCTCTGAATGACTTGGATAAATAAAGGTGTTCCAAAGTTATTACCACATAAAGTGAGATATGCCAGTTTTGCAAAATTTGGCCTGGTCAGGAAGGGGGCAAAGGGCCCAGATGGGAAGTGGTTAATGTCTATAGGAGACACATACAGTGAATTAATTAAATTTTTACCGACATGTAAATTAAAGAACAAATGTATTTCTCTGGCCATATTAGAAACATGATAATATGGAGCAATTCACAAAGATATAAGGCCATGATAGCAGCTATCAACAAAAAGTTTGACAACTGCAGCATCTTCCAATTGGTGGAAGCTGACATTCTGTCACAACAGCAAACCAGTAAAATACCGCTATTTGGGTTGTGAGCTATAATTTGGAAAGAAGCAAGAGACCTGTGGCCCCAGACTAGATTACATACAGATACCTTATTGTGGGATAATACTCATCTTATAGAGCCAAAGTCAATTGAACAGAAAATCTGGTGGAAATATGAAATCTTTAGACTAGGTCAGGTATGGAAGGAGGGAGATATAATTACATACTTAGACCTTAAAAATGAGTGTGGAATTGGGAACAAAGACTTGAGCTTTTTCTATTTACAACTGAAACAAGCTCTACGAGCGTCACTAGGAAGGGTGACACAAATTGCTACCCTCCCACGACCCTTAGCCAATATTTCTAAATTAACAGCATGAAAGAAACTGGTGTCTAGGATATATGAATGCCTGTTACATCAAAAGACAAAAAAAAGGAGCAGTTAATTGCTTAATGCATAAATGGCAGGATGTCCTTAATTCTCAACGGGAAGAGTTTTGGGAGAGGGTGATACAGGCCAAAAATGGGGTTTCAAACAATTTCTCTCACAGGATCATTCAATTTAATATATTATACTGGTTATACTATTCCCCTAAGATCTTAAAGAAATATTATAAATCTAAAGAATTTAGTTGTAAAAAATGTGGGCAGATGTGGATGATGTGCATATACTTTGGATATGTATAAAGACCCAAGATTTTCGGCGGAAGGTAAATGAAAGAATAGAGGCACATCATGGGTATAGAATTCCTAGGGAGTTAGAAATATGCATTTTGGGGGTGATGGATAAGATAGAAACTTTTAAATATCGAGATATAGCATCTAAACTCCTATTTAAGGCTAGGAAGTGCATCATTGGACATTGGGGAGATAGTGTGGCACCTACGGTCAAGGAATGGGAGAACCTTGCTAGAGTCTCGCTTGTCAGAGAGGAATTTCACCTGGTATCTACTAAGAAAAAAATATAGATTTGCTAGATTGTGGCAGAAATGGTTAAGATGATCAAGGATGCAGGGGATGGTCAGTGCAGGGGATGGGACTTGGGGGTGGGGGGCAGAGGGGAAGAAAGGAGGGAAATTCATATATATAATTTTTTCCCTCACCCATGACGGCACCCTATGCGACTCAGGACCTCCCATCTGGACAGGAAACCTGAGAAGATAAAATGAACACACCCCCACCAAGCACCAGTTCAGGTTTCCTGTCCTCCGGATGGGAGATCCTGAGAAGCAGGGCGGCGGGGATCCGCTGCAGAAGACATACCTCATAGTCAGCACCTGCCGCTGGGGCAAGACTGTGGCCAGTTGCCTTGGGAGACCTTTTCCCTGGGAAGCGGTAGTTCTGTGGCCGTGCCGGAAGCCGCTCCCCGCAAGTCTGCCTCCTTCTGTGCTACTTTCCGGTCCTGCGGGGAGCCGCTGTGGCCGTGTTCAGGCGGCTCCCCTCTCTTGAGCCGGCGTGAGGGCCGCCGCCAGTACCCAAGATGGCGGCCGCGTGCATTAAGCGCTTGTGCGCATGCGCGCGGCCGCACACAGGTTGGCGCGTCTGATGACGTCAGCAGGGGGCGGGGCCCTCTCCCGGACCGCGGAACCGGAAGCAGAAGCAGAGGCGCGTCTTTTAAAATATAAATGCGGCTGCAGGAGCAGGCAGCCAGCGGAGAGGCACACAGTGTTTGTGCTGAAGAGGTTCCCAGCTTGGGCAATGTGTTCAGCATGCATAGATAAGCTTGTGGTGGAAGAGTCCCAGAGTTTAACCAGGTCCATGAGATGTTTAATTAGTTTAGAAGTGAAGGCTTCGCTTAAAGCATTCAGTAAAGGCCGTACTAAGTCCCCGGATAGATCTACGGAATATGAAAGCGTAGATATCGGCTCTTCTGATAATCAAGATAAAGAATCAAGACAGTTGTTTTCCAGCGACTCCGATTCCTCTGATGATGAATATTCAGGAAGATCCTTTTTTCCCCCCTGAGGATACGCAGCCATTACTGAAGGCTGTAAGATCCACTATGCAGCTGGAAGATATTAATCAAACTAGATCTGCTGCGGACCAAGCCTTCCAAGCTCTAGGCCCTAAGAAACATAGGGTTTTTACTATGCACGAAAACTTACAAGCTCTAATCAAAAAAGAGTGTAAAAATCCTGACAGGAAGTTTTTTATTCCCACCTCAGTAAAAAGAAAATATCCGTATGATGAAGAAGTATCCTTACTATGGGATAAGGATCCTACGGTGGACGACCCGGTCGCCAAAATAGCAGCACTTCCCTTTGATGATCTAGGTTGTCTTTTCCAATCCACTAGATAAGAAAGTCGATACTTATTTAAAACGTGCCTGGGAGACATCAGCCACTTGTCTCCGACCAGCTATCGCAGCTACCTGGGTATCTAGGTCTCTCCGTCTTTGGTTGGACCAGATAGAGATTCACCTTAAAGAAAAGAAACCTAGGGAGGAAATCCTAGCATCCTTACCTACATTCTCTAAAGCTGGGGATTTTTTAACTGATGCATCTACTGATGTTATCCGTTTAATACTGCCAAATCCTTGGCCATGACTAGTGCCGCTAGAAGAGCTATTTGGCTTAAATCATGGAAAGGAGATCAAGGTTCTAAGGCCAGACTCTGCGCCCTTCCATGTGAAGGAAACAGACTTTTTGGATCTTGTCTGGATGAAATACTGGAGAAGGCTTTCCTACACCTCAGAGGAATCCCTTTTTTCGTAAAACCCAGCAGGGTTTTAGGAGACAGAGGGGCAAACCATATGACAAAAAAGAGAGAGACAGGTTTCAGAAAAAAATCTGGTGGATTCCTCTTTAAGACCCAGGATAATAGACCGAAAGGAAAGAAACAATGACGCCAGACTCCAGGTTGGGGAAAGGTTATCTTTTTCCTGGCTTGGACAGGGATTACCCAGAACAAGTGGGTCCTGGGGGGAATAAGGAAGGGATTCCGATTGGAGTTCCTCTCTTATCCTCAAGACTGTCACCTGCACTCCCCTTCCGAGAGACTTCCAAAAGTCCAAGGTGCTATAATCGGCAGTCCGTTTATTATTAGACAAAGGAGTAGTCTGCCAAGTACCCAAGAGGGAGGAAGGCAAGGGGTTTTACTCACCTCTATTTTTGGTTAAAAAAAAACAACGGATCCTTTTGCATGATACTGAACTTAAAAAAGCTAAACAAGTTCTTAAAATACAAAAGGTTTTGTATGGAGACAATAAAAACGACCCTAGATCTGTTATTCAGGGACTGCTGGATGGCGAGCATAGATCTAGAAGATGCTTATTATCATATCCCAATTCATGCTTCCTCCCAAAAATTTTTGGTCTACATGCATGGTCAGCTTCTGCATCTACAATACAGGGCACTCCCCTTCGGTGTCTCACAGGCCCCGAGAATCTTCACAAAGGTGGTGGCCGAGATGGTGGCTTTTCTCAGACTGTCCAGGGTAGTGTTAGTACCTTATCTGGACGACTTCTTGTTCATTGCCCACACAAGGGACCAATTACAAAAAGATCTAGTTCTGGTATGCTCCCTGTTAAAGGATCTCGGGTGGAAGATAAATCAGGTAAAGTCTTGTCTAACCCCGTCTCAGAATTGCACCTTTTTAGAAATGCAGTTAGACTCCAGGTCCCAGAAGGCAATCCTCCCACAGAGGAAAGGGTCGTCCACCATAGAGCATGTCTGGGCCCTGTTTCGTTTCTTCCAGTGTTCTTTCAGACAAGCAATGATAGTACTGGGACATTTGACGGCTACAATTCCGGCTGTACCCTTCGCGCAGATTCACACAAGACCACTGCAGGTGGATATATTGCAGGCTTGGAATGGACTTCCACAAACACTGGAGAAAAGGTTCCATCTCTCTTCCAGAGCAAGATCATCCCTTCTGTGGTGGACATCCCAAAGAAACCTCTCTGTGGGAATGCCTTGGTCTTTTGCAGATCCCATCATGATAACTACGGACGCCAGTCCCTGGGGCTGGGGCGTACACTCTGAAAGAAGATACTGGCAAGGAAGGTGGGATTTAAGAAACAAGAAAATGCACTTCAAACTTCAAAGAGCTCTAAGCAGTAGAGATGGCCCTAAAAATTGCAATTCCAGAAGTTTAAAACAGAAAACTGGTCTTCTACTCAGACAACTCAACAACAGTGGCTTATATAAATCGCCAGGAGTACCATCCCTTCTCTCCCTCTGCCAGGAGATTTTTCAGGTAGCGGAAGAGAGGAGCCTTTTTCTATCCGCAATCCATCTAAGGGGGAAAGAAAATATTCTAGCCAACTTTCTAAGTCGAGTCAAGCTCAGTCAAGCAGAATGGAGTCTGAACGAGGAAGTATTCTCTCAGATTGTGTCAAAATTTGGGTCTCCGACAATAGACCTCTTTGCCTCCCGGAAAAACAGGAAGGTGGAGAGATTCTTCTCCCTAAATCATTCAGAAAATCCTACAGCAATAGACGGTCTAGCTCAGGACTGGAATCAGGAGTTCGGACACGCCTTCCCTCCCTTTTCCCTAATTCCCCAAGTCCTGAAGAAAGTTCAGAGGGAAAAAGCCTCCATCATATTTGTAGCCCCAAGATGGCCAAAGAGAGTGTGGTATTCAACCCTGATAAACCTATCCAGTGAGCCCCCTTGGATCATTCCTCCAAGGGAGGATCTTCTCTCCCAGGGCCCCGTCCTACATCCCAATCCAGAGATTCTGCAGTTATCAGTATGGAAGTTGACAGGGATATCTGGTTAGGAAGAGGCCTTTCCGACAGAGTGGTTTCCACCCTTTTAGGCAGCAGGAAAGTTACTACGGCTAGAAAGTATGTTAGAGTCTGGAAAATCTTCTCTTCTTTTTTGGGATCCAGTCCAGATCCGTTTAGTCCTCCAGAAATCCCTAAAATCCTGGATTTCCTGCAAGCGGGTCTGGATAAGGGTCTCACGGCCTCCACCTTAAAGATGCAGGTGGCGGCTTTGAGCTACTTTTTCGACTTCCAGCTAGCTGTCCACCCTTGGGTTAAGCGTTTTTTATCTGCAGCAGCTAGACTCCATCCTTCCCTAAGACCCCTCTCCCCTCCCTGGGATCTAAACAGGGTATTGACAGAACTTGCCCAGGAGCCCTTTGAACCTCTGTCTAAAATTCTGATAGACATCCTGTCCATAAAGATGGCTTTCCTCTTAGCCATCACCTCCGCTAGGAGGATCTCAGAAATCCAAGCCTTCTCGGCTTATCCTCCTTACACTACTATTCAGAAAAACCAAGTAGTCATCAGACCCCTTCCCACCTTTTTACCCAAAGTAGTCTCTGACTTTCACAGGAACCAAGATATTGTATTGCTGTCTTTCTTTCCTAACCCTTCCAACAGTTCAGAACAAAAATTCCACTGCCTAGATGTTAGAAGGTGCCTGCTGACCTATTTAAACGCCACTTCCCCTTGGAGAAAGGACGAAAATCTCCAAGTCTAGTTTCTAGGCAAAAACAAAAGGGTGCAAGGTGTCTTCCGGGGTCATTGCTAGATGGGTTAAGAAAGCCATAGTTAAGGCTTATGTTTCCTTAGGGCTTCCTCCTCCATCAGGATTCGGGGCCCACTCCACTAGAGCGGTCTCGACCTCCTGGGCAGAGAGAGCAGATGTTTCTCTAGCTCAAATTTGTAGGGCAGCCACCTGGAGTTCTCCACATACCTTCCTTAAACATTATAGACTGCAGCTTCATTCTGATGCATCCTTCAGAGAGAGGGTTCTTCAGGCTGTAGTCCCTCCCTAGGTTCCAATTTATAGTCTATCTCGCATAGGGTGCCGTCATGGGTGAGGGGAAAACAACATTGCTTACCGGTGATCGTTTTTCTCGATAGCATGACGGCACCCTCCAAAATTCCCTCCCTAAAAAAAAAAATATATATATATATATATATATACACAGTACAGACAGACCAAAAGTTTGGACACACCTTCTCATTCAAAGAGTTTTCTTTATTTTCATGACTATGAAGGCATCAAAACTATGAATTAACACATGTGGAATTATATACATAACAAACAAGTGTGAAACAACTGAAAATATGTCATATTCTAGGTTCTTCAAAGTAGCCACCTTTTGCTTTGATTACTGCTTTGCACACTCTTGGCATTCTCTTGATGAGCTTCAAGAGGTAGTCCCCTGAAATGGTCTTCCAACAGTCTTGAAGGAGTTCCCAGAGATGCTTAGCACTTGTTGGCCCTTTTGCCTTCACTCTGCGGTCCAGCTCACCCCAAACCATCTCGATTGGGTTCAGGTCCGGTGACTGTGGAGGCCAGGTCATCTGGCGCAGCACCCCATCCCTCTCCTTCATGGTCAAATAGCCCTTACTTTCAAAGTTTTCCCAATTTTTCGGCTGACTGACTGACCTTCATTTCTTAAAGTAATGATGGCCACTCGTTTTTCTTTACTTAGCTGCTTTTTTCTTGCCATAATACAAATTCTAACAGCAGGGGCGTAACTAGAAGTGACTGGGCCCCACAGCAAATATTTGTAAGGGCCCCTCCAGCGCGCTTCGCACCTTCCTCCTCCTGTGTAAACCCCACTCCTTTGGCACAGTGTAGCGGTATACTGTATATTGTGGGGCACAGTGTAGCGGTATACTGTATATTGTGTGGCACAGTGGATGCTATATGTGTATAACATAAACATATTTCACATGAAAACTTACAGTTACTTGACCCTTGGGGATCTCGGACACCACTTCCACACTTTGGCCGGGGGCTCGGCGGAGCTGATGTTGTGCTTTATCCTAATGAGAAAGATTTCATAATAAGGATTTGGAGAAGGGGCAGTGGGGTCGCAGAGCAGGGAGAGGCTGGTGCTGCTACTAGGGGGTCATACCATGGGGGAGTAATAAAGCCCACCATAATGCCCCCCCCCCCTAGTAGTAATAATTCTCCTTATAATGTGACAGTGCAAAAATACCCCCTTGTAATGCCCCCAGTTGAGCTAATGTCCCCATAGTGCCCCCATAATGTCCCAGTATAAAATACCCCTATATAGTGCCCCCATAATGTCCCAGTATAAAATACCCCTATATAGTGCCCCCAGTAAATGCCTCCATAGTGCTCCTCTCCCCCCTTCCTGCTAGTGCCCCCCATAATGTACCAGTATAAAATGCCCCATATATAGTGCCCCAGTAGATGCCCCTCAGTGTCCGGCCTCTGATAGGCTGCCGGCCTAGTGTCCCCCATAATGCCCCCCCATCATGTGCCAGTATCAAGTGCCTCTCTCCCCCCCCCCCCCCACATGTCCCAGTATCATAGTGCCATCTCCCCCCCCCCACAAAAAAAGTGCCAGTATCAAGTGCCTCTCTTCCCCCCCATGTGCCAGTATCAGGTGCCAACCCCCCCTGCCCCCCCAGGTGCCATTATTAGGTGCCAACCCCCCCTCCCCCCAGGTGCCAGTATCAGGTGCCAACCCCTCCCCCCCATGTGCCAGTATCAAGTGCCTCTCCCCCCCCCATGTGCCAGTATCAGGTGCCAACCCCCCCTCCCCCCCCAGGTGCCAGTATCAGGTGCCTCCCCCCATGTGCCAGTATCAGGTGCCTCTCCCCCCCCATGTGCCAGTATCAGGTGCCAACCCCCCCTCCCCCCTGGTGCTAGTATCAGATGCCAACCCCTCTCCCCCCCATGTGCCAATATCAGGTGCCTCTCCCCCCCCCCCAGGTGCCAGTATCAGGTGCCTCCCCCCATGTGCCAGTATCAGGTGCCTCTCCCCCCCCCCCCATGTGCCAGTATCAGGTGCCAACCCCCCCCAGGTGCCAGTATCAGGTGCCTCTCTCCCCCCCCCATGTGCCAGTATCAGGTGCCAACCCCCCCTCCCCCCCAGGTGCCAGTATCAGGTGCCTCCCCCCATGTGCCAGTATCAGGTGCCAACCCCCCCTCCCACCCAGGTGCCAGTATCAGGTGCCTCCCCCCATGTGCCAGTATCAGGTGCCAACCCCCCCTCCCCCCCAGGTGCCAGTATCAGGTGCCAACCCCTCTCCCCCCCATGTGCCAGTATCAGGTGCCTCCCCCCATGTGCCAGTATCAAGTGCCCCCCGCTCCCCCATGGCAGTAACAGTCGGGTATTAAAAAAAAAAAATAAACACTTCTACTTACCTCCATGTCAGCGATGCGATGCAGCCTCTTCCTGTGTCCCGGCCTGTATGTCCATATATGGAGTCAGTGCTTGTATTTCAGAAAAGGTTTCTGCTGGGATTCGAACCCACGACCTTCTGTATCAGAGGCAAAGCATCTAACCACAAGACCATAAGAGACGCCTTGCTGCTGACTGAAAAAATTTGAGACTTCTACTGTTATAGCTGGCTAAGTGTACATCTATACACATGACAGCTGCTCATATATAGAGATATAGCAGAGCTGAGTGTGCTGGGACAGCTGTCATATAGAGATATAGCAGTGCTGGGTGTGTTGGGGCAGCTGTCATGTGTATAGCTGTACACTTAGCCAGCTATAACAGTAGAAGTCTCATTTTTTTTTCAGTCAGTTGTAATGCAGCCTTTATAGTTGTGAGGGTAAATGCTTTGCCTCTGATACACTCAGACATTGGAGGTTGTGGGTTCGAATCCCAGACACATCAGAAGACTTTAGGAGACAGAAAGATTAGATCATATTAGAGAGGGGGCCTGGTCAGCTGCTGTGAAGGGGCCCTGAACAGTAAAACATCGATATTTAACGAACTTGAAAATAAACTGTCACACACGCTGCCGGGACGCCGGGCCCCCTTGGCAGCCCGGGCCCCGAAGCAGCTGCTTCCCCGGTAGTTACGCCACTGTCTAACAGTCTATTCAGTAGGACTATCAGCTGTGTATCCACCTGACTTCTCCTCAACGCAACTGATGGTCCCAACCCCATTTATAAGGCAAGAAATCCCACTTATTAATCCTGACAGGGCACACCTGTGAAGTGAAAACCATTTCAGGGGACTACCTCTTGAAGCTCATCAAGAGAATGCCAAGAGTGTGCAAAGCAGTAATCAAAGCAAAAGGTGGCTACTTTGAAGAACCTAGAATATTACATATTTTCAGTTGTTTCACACTTGTTTGTTATGTATATAATTCCACATGTGTTAATTCATAGTTTTGATGCCTTCAGTGTGAATCTACAATTTTCATAGTCATGAAAATAAAGAAAACTCTTTGAATGAGAAGGTGTGTCCAAACTTTTGGTCTGTATCTATAAAAGGAAATATGGACATATATAAGTTGAATGTTCTTGTACATATGTACCACTTCTCTCTCCGGAGAACAATTTATTTCTTCCACTGGTGCTTGGTGGGGGTGTGTTCATTTTATCTTATCAGGTTTCCTGTCCAGATGGGAGGTCCTGAGTCGCATAGGGCGCCGTCATGGGTATCGAGAAAAACGATTACCGGTAAGCAATGTTGTTATTTTTTTTTTCTCCTCCCCCTATTAGGGGGGGGGGGGGGGGAACAGGCAGCGGGGAAGAGGGGGTGGGCAATATGTAAAACTGTATATATGCTGTTTTATAATGTAAAACAAACTAAAGTTATTGTTTAAAGGGCTTCTGTCACCCCACTAAAGTCATTTTTTTTTTGGGCTAGTTAAATTCCTTATACTTGCGATATATG
This sequence comes from Bufo bufo, assembly GCF_905171765.1. Lineage (NCBI taxonomy): Eukaryota > Metazoa > Chordata > Amphibia > Anura > Bufonidae > Bufo > Bufo bufo. Next base: position 33,148,232 of record NC_053390.1, on the reverse strand, counting down.
AAAATATAATGGTCTTACTTACTTTCCATCAGCAGTTTCTTATAAAAACAAACTTTTATAATATGTAAATTAGGTCTCTACCAGCAAGTAGGGCGTCTACTTGCTGGTAGCTGCCGCAAAAAACCGCCCCCTTGTTATGTTGATTGACAGGGCCAGCCGCGATCTCTTCCTCCGGCCGGCCCTGTCAGCATTTCAAAAATCGTGCGCCTGTGTTCATTCGGCGCAGGCGCTCTGAGATGAGGAGGCTCGCCTCCTCAGAACTTCCTCAGTGCGCCTACGCCGATGACATCACCGAAAGAGAAGACATCATCGGCACAGGCGCACTGAGGGAGAGCTGAGGTGGCGAGCCTCCTCATCTCAGAGCGCCTGCGCCAAATAAACACAGGCACGCGATTTTTGAAATGCTGACAGGGCCGGCCGGAGGAGGAGATCGCGGCTGGCCCTGTCAATCAACACGATGAGGGGGCGGTTTTTTGCGGCGGCTACCAGCAAGTAGACACCCTACTTGCTGGTAGAGACCTAATTTACTTATTATAAAAGTTAGTTTTTATAAGAAACTGCTGATGGAAAGTAAGTAAGACCATTATATTTTCATATATCGCAGTATAAGGAATTTAACTAGCCCAAAAAAAAAAAAATTACTTTAGTGGGGTGACAGAAGCCCTTTAAGATTGTATGAAATTTTGTAAAAACAATAAAGTCTTAATTAATAAAAAAAAAATATATATATATATATATATATGTATTTATTCGCGTCTATTACCTGGTGATGTGAGGGTCTTTTCATTATTGATTCTGACATCCTCGTACAGATCCTTGTGTCCTTCTATATACTCCCACTCCTCCATGGAGAAATAGACAGTGACATCCTGACACCTTATATGAACCTGACAACACAATGATACAGTCATCACCCAGACCCCTCCAGTGCTGTTACTGTATAATGTCCCAGCATTCCCAGCAGTGTCACCTCTCCAGTCAGCAGCTCAATCATCTTGTGGGTGAGTTCTAGGATCTTCTGTTTGATTTCCTCATGTATCAGGGGGTGAGGTGGAGGCCCCGTGATTGGGCTCAAGGTTCTTCCCCATCCTTCAGACACAGGGGCCTGACAGCGCTCACTAGAGGTCTTCTTCACTACTGTGTAATCCTGGATATGGGGAGACAGTAATAAATATCATTACTGACATTTCCAGAGTCCGTCACCTCTACAGCCATGTCCATCTGTTATTACCATAGATAAGAATGATGTAATGTGACATCATCAGAATCTCTCACCTCTCCAGTAAATTGGAAGAGTATCTCTAGGGTGAGATGTAATATTTTCTCTGCCATCTTGTCTCTGTCCCCATCCATTCTTGATGGGTCAGTAAGGTGAATAGATGATTTTATATTGCAGGAACCTGAATGAAAACAGGATGAAAAATGTTAAAACCACATAAGATACCATAAAAAAATATTTAAAGAGATAATGTGTCATCCCACTGGGAGATTTACACGATTATTCAGGTCGGTTACTCCGGTCCCAGCACACCGGCCGCCTTCTCTACTACTCCAGTCTTCAGCCTAACTCTCTTACATTGGAATGCAGTTCAACTCTGCCGCATCAGTTCTACATCTCTGCTACACCAAGTCGCCAGTTCTTTTATAATGGTTACCCAGCTCTACTTCTGTAGTACTCCAGCTCTGCTAAAGTAGCACCACCTATCCGTACTCCGTGGATAAGTAGTTTAGCGGATCCACCTCGTTAGAACATAACAGAATAATCAGGCCATGGATCCTAAAGAGGCAGCGGCATCCATAGCACTACCATTTGATCTCAACGACCAAGTGGAAAAGTAACTTGCTTCATTGCAACGATAGGTGTTCCAGACTGTACCTGACATCTCAGCACGGAAGGATGCTCAAATACCTACTTAAGCAGCATCATGGTCCACAGCCTGTCTACATGCCACTGCCTGCTCGGTTCAACAGGAACTACTGTAGAGATGAACAAATCTGGTGACATTTGTTTCGGGTCTGATTTGAACAAATCAGTGCCTAGATTCCCCTGAAAAGATGTGTATGAAAATTTTAGGGTTTCTTAGGACGTAGCCACAAGACAGCACAAGTAATATGAAAGAGACATAGAAAATATATATCAGTCTCTACCAGTTCTACCTCCACAAATACATGTGCCGGTGACAGTGTGCCCGAATTTTGGGAAAGTAATGAAAAAATGGCTTTTATTTTTACAAAGCTATGAAAAAAAAATCTCCTTTTTTTGGGAGCAGCAGCTGCGACGGCAGAATAGTGAGTGTGGAACTTGATGGATAACGTGTAGGGCTAGTAGTAGCGGCAGTAATAGCTGCAGCATCAGCGGTACAGCATGGAACCTGACAGACAAGGTCGGAGATGTGCAATTTCACAGGGTTAGCAGCAGACAGTAACAGTACAGTATGGAACCTGACAGATAACAAAGGAGATGTGTGACTGTGTAGGGGTAATAGTAGCGGCAACAGGGGCAGTTGTAGCTGCAGCATCAGCGGTACAGTATGGAATCTGACAGACAAGGCAGGAGATGTGCAATTGCATGGTTTTAGTAGCAGATAGTAGCAGTACAATATGTTACGTGATGAATAACAAAGGAGATGTGTGACTGTGTAGGGGTAATAGTGGTGGCAGCAGGGGTAGTAGTGGCTACAGCGTCAGCAGGGAGGGAAGGGTCCTCAGTGTCGCTGCCTTCTTTATTGCTCTATACACAGACTGCAAGCGTGATGTTGCCTCCTGTTCATTTGACCGCCGGGGTCGGGATACTGCAGGAGCTGCCAGGTCTGCAGTGAGGCTTTACAGCATATCATACCACTGTACAGCCTCTCTGGGGGTTGTATTCCCCCTGTAACTGGGGCTACTATGTCATACCCAGTTATAGGAGAAATCAATAGTGTAAAAAAAAAAAAAAAAGTGTTTTATAAAAATTAAACAATAAAAGTTTCACATGTAAAAAAAGAAGAGCCCCTTTTCCCCAATTAAGTCATTTAAAAATTGTTAAAAATAGATAAAAGGTATTTAGTATCACCGTGTCCATAATGATCGGCTCTAAAAAAATATAACATGATCCATCCCATCAGGTGAACGCTGTAAAAAAAAATACATAAATATATTATGGCAAAAAAGCTATTTTTCCATAGCATCATCACGACGGCATACAAGGAGATTGACCCCTGACCTCTGTAGGGGCAGGAACAGAGAAAGAATTAAATTCCCCCCTCCCACCACCACCAGTGTTTCCTGTCCCTACAGAGGACAGGGCAGAGAAAGGTTTCCCTGTATGCAGGGAGATGAAGCTTCTACCGTACGGTGTGGTTACCTTTCAGTGTACACCATCCTGGATCATGGTGCTTCCCTGCCCTCCCGCGGTCCTGGTACTAACGCTGGGCAGGGGAAGGATCGGGAGGACTCGCTCTGGTCCTATCTGGAGAATGCTCCCGGGGCGACGTCTCCCACCTTGCCTCTAGTAGGTCATGCTGGGTTTGCGCTCCCGGCGCTTCTTCATGACGTCGGACGGAAGTGACACTGGCAGGCATGCGGCGTACTGACCAGCTAAAAGCCGAACACAGGAGTTGTTCTGAGCCCTGCACCCAGCAGCAGCCGAACACCGGAGTTGTTAGCTGAGCCCGTGTACCCAGCAGCAGTGCTCGGCCTCATGATGTCTGGAACGGAGACGCGCTCACCCAAGGAGTCGGACCTGTTACTGCCACAATCCGCGAGTTCCCCTTGGGGGAAAAGTTCTTCTATTATGATGGTCAGGGAGTCTCTGTGATCCCCCTCTCCTCTTACTGGGGGATTATATGTGCAGTATATTTTAGCACTCATGATGGCCCCCCGCCCCACCCCCCTCATGATTTTGGAGGAGTGGCCGGACCTGAAAAACTTTTAGGGGTCTCCACTGCCTTCAAAAATTGATTGTTATTCGATCCTGAGGAGTCCAAAATTTTGGACAGGAAAGCCGATAGCCTCTTATGTAATTCATGGGAGGCCACAATGTTTAACATCAAGTCTAATATCGCGGCAACCTCCACGGCCAGATCCATTTTCCTCTGGCCTAATGAATTGGAGGACCATATTAAAAATAAAACCCCTAGGGAGGAGATCCTAAATTCCCTACCCCTCCTCAAATCAGCCACCGCTTTTCTGGCTGAAGCCTCGGCTGAGTCGGTCCGATTCTCAGCTAGGGATGGTGCCCTCGCCAACGCCGCCAGAAGGATGAAATGCTGGTCAGGTGATAAAACATCTAAGATAAAACTCTGCTCCATACCATTCTCGGGAGAGTATGTGTTCTGCCCCGTACTGGATAAGATCTTAGAAAAGGCCTCTGATAAAAAGAAGGGTTTTCCTGAAGACCGGCCCTATAAACGCTGTTATCCCTTTCATTCCTCCTCAAATCAAGACAGATTTTACAGGGGGAAAGGGAATACCGGGCGCTGGAGCTACCCCAAAGGGGGTAAAGGAAGAGGTTTCCCTACCTCCCACTCTAAACCAAACGATAAACAATGACGCAGCGGTGAGGGAAAGGCTCTCAAACTTCCTGACATCCTGGGAATTGATCTCCCAGAATGCTTGGACAAGAGAGATCATAGGCTCAGGATACAGGATCAAGCTGTCTTCAAAACCCCCAAACAGATTTTCAATAACGCGCTTCCAGATGAATCTATGGCAGGAAATTCAAGACCTTCTAAAAAAAAAAACGTGATTACTCAAGTTCCCCTCCTACATTAAGGAAAGAGATTCTACTCAAACCTTTTTCTGGTAAAGAAAAAGGAGGGTTCGTTCCGTATGATAATAAATTTGAAACCCTTAAACAAGTTTATCTTGTATCGGAAGTTCAGGATGTAGTCAAATTTACCATTAACATAATGTACAATGTGTCAAGAAAAAACAAACAAACAATCCCAGAACGGCTCGGATAAGTAACAGCATTCAAAAGTTATTACCACATAAAGTGACACGTCAGGTTTGCAAAATTAGCCTTGGCTAGGAAGGCAGCAAAAGAAGGATGTATACAGTCCTGTCTATTACCTGGTGACTTGAGGGGCTGGTGGTTCTTCATCGTGACGTCCTTGTACAGATCCTTGTGTCCTTCTACATACTCCCACTCCTCCATGGAGAAATATACAGCAACATCCTGACACCTTATAGGAACCTGACAACACAATGATACCGTCATCACCCAGACCCCTCCAGTGCGGTTACTGTATAATGTCCCAGCATTCCCAGCAGTGTCACCTCTCCAGTCAGCAGCTTAATCATCTTGTGGATGAGATCTAGGATCTTCTGTTCATTGAACCCCTCATGTATCAGGGAGTGAGGCGGAGGCCCCGTGATTGGGCTCAGGGTTCTTCCCCATCCTTTAGACACAGGGGCCTGACAGCGCTCACTAGAGGTCTTCTTCACCACTGTGTAATCCTGGATATGGAGAGACACAGTAATAAATATCACTACTGACATTTCTAGAGTCCATCACCTCTACAGCCATGTCCATCTGTTACACCAACATAAAGAAAAACTGAGACTAAACAGGTTATAAATCAAAATATATTTTTCTTAAATACACAATGTAACATAAGTAAAAAAAAAGAGACATGATACCTCAAATATAAAGTGCGGTCTACCCCTGAGGAGATGATGTCAAAATTCATATATAAAGGGAAAAAGACTGATTGATATAAATACACGTCGGAGTGTGCGGCTCTCCTGAGGTGGATCTCCCTACAATGGGTATGTAATACTTGGATGTTATGTCATATGAGGGAATAATTTAATTATATTTTGCACATGCACTTTAATAACATTATTATGCTAACCATTTTGTATTCAAGCTTTTTCATATATAAATTCATGTGATGTAGTCAGCTACTCCGCCAGCCATGATATATGCACTTGCACTTCAATACTCTCATCATGTTGGTGGACTTTACAATCATGTATTTACAGTACAGACCAAAAGTTTGGACACACCTTCTCATTCAAAGAGTTTTCTTTATTTTCATGACTATGAAGGCATCAAAACTATGAATTAACACATGTGGAATTATATACATAACAAACAAGTGTGAAACAACTGAAAATATGTCATATTCTAGGTTCTTCAAAGTAGCCACCTTTTGCTTGGATTACTGCTTTGCACACTCTTGGCATTCTCTTGATGAGCTTCAAGAGGTAGTCCCCTGAAATGGTCTTCCAACAGTCTTGAAGGAGTTCCCAGAGATGCTTAGCACTTGTTGGCCCTTTTGCCTTCACTCTGCGGTCCAGCTCACCACAAACCATCTCGATTGGGTTCAGGTTCGGTGACTGTGGAGGCCAGGTCATCTGGCACAGCACCCCATCACTCTCCTTCATGGTCAAATAGCCCTTACTTTCAAAGTTTTCCCAATTTTACGGCTGACTGACTGACCTTCATTTCTTAAAGTAATGATGGCCACTCGTTTTTCTTTACTTAGCTGCTTTTTTCTTGCCATAATACAAATTCTAACAGTCTATTCAGTAGGACTATCAGCTGTGTATCCACCTGACTTCTCCTCAACGCCACTGATGGTCCCAACCCCATTTATAAGGCAAGAAATCCCTCTAAACCTGACAGGGCACACCTGTGAAGTGAAAACCATTTCAGGGGACTACCTCTTGAAGCTCATCAAGAGAATGCCAAGAGTGTGCAAAGCAGTAATCAAAGCAAAAGGTGGCTACTTTGAAGAACCTAGAATATTACATATTTTCAGTTGTTTCACACTTGTTTGTTATGTATATAATTCCACATGTGTTAATTCATAGTTTTGATGCCTTTAGTGTGAATCTACAATTTTCATAGTCATGAAAATAAAGAAAACTCTTTGAATGAGAAGGTGTGTCCAAACTTTTGGTCTGTACTGTATATGAATCAGTCGTCTTGCCTGACATATGAATTTTGACATCATCTCCTCAGGGATAGACCACACTTTATATTTGATGTATCATGTCTCTTTTTACTTCTGTTACATTGTGTATTTAATAAAAAATATTTTTGATTTATAACCTGTTTAGTCTCAGTTTTTCTTTATGTTGGTGTATTCATTGTATACTGAGTGGGTTCTTGTGGAGGGTTTGTTACAATACCCAGTATTATATCTGGGTGATTTGACTTTTATGCTTTGCAACCTGTGTATGCTAAATGTCCATCTGTTATTACTACACACTGATAAGCAAAAGGGTAACAATGTTTTGAACTTTTGACTTTCAGGCTCCATGTCCCACCATCCACTACAGCTTCGGACGCGAGACTCCTATTATTTTATAGACAATCATCTTGGCTATCTTATACATAAAATTGACTTGCAACTATTTATCCTAGGATTAGTTCTGCAGATTCTTCTCATGTAACTGCATTGTTACTGTTTTTCTCCTGGTGGTGGAACAATCCTTTTCTCTTGTATACTACAAATTACAACCTGTCTTCACATTCCCTGATTGCTCAGTGTGTTATTAGGTTGATTCTCAAGTGAAAGGTCACTGGTCTAAATCCAGGACCAGCCAAAATATCGGAGTCAACAAGCCGGCTCATCACAAGGTCTATCAGTTCTAGTGCAACAAACACAGCAGTGAGATCACAGACGTCCATGCAAAGCACCATGCGACATGCATTACACAAGTCTGGAATGGTGGCCTGAAAAAAAGTGAAGAAGCCTCGACTTTAATATCATCCTAAGAAGCATCGGCTTTAGTTTGCAAAAAAAGTACAAACAGTGGACAGTAGAAGATTGGAAACGGGTGATTTGGAGTGATGATACGAAAGTCAATAGACTGGGCTCTGATGGATGCAAATGGGTCTGGAAGAAACAAGGGAAAAGTGGCAAACAGATCAAGAAATTGAAGGAAATGTCAAGTTCGGTGGAGGAAGCCTGATGATATGGGGAAGTTTCACAGCCAAAGGGGTTGGATACTTGACCAGGATGGATGGTGGTCTCAATGCTGAGCTATATTTGAGTATCCTACAAGATGAGTTACTTTGTACACTCGAGTACTATGGGTATGAAAAGGACGACATAGTGTTCCAGCAAGACATTGACCAGAAGCATACGTTGAGATTGGCGAAGAAATTGTTCAATGACAATGAAGTAGAGGTGCTGGATTGGCCCCCACAGTTCCCAGACCTCAACCCCATCGAACACTTGTGAGTAGAGTTGAAGAAAAAGCTATATTAATACCCAAGTATGCATGAACATTGGGAACGTGTAGAAGAGATCTGTGAACAGATTTCAGTTGAGACATGCTTGAATCTGATTGAGAGCATGGGCAGAAGGATTCATGTAGTGTGAAAGCCAAATTTGGATTTACAAAAAACTTAAAATTTCGAATTTTAGGAGCAACAGTAACAATGCAGTTACATGACAAGAATCTGCAGAACTAATCATATGCTAAATAGCTGCAAGTCCAATGTATGTATGAGATATCCAAGATGATTGTCTATAAAAACTAGATATTTGTACTTATCGTAAAATCCGTTTCTCTTCCGTTCACTGGGGGATACAGACTTGACCATGGGTATAGCTGTTTCCACTAGGAGGCGGACACTAAGCACAAAGGTGTGAGCTCTTCCCTTAAGCTATACCCTTCCTACAGGGACTAAGTTAAATCAGTTAGTGCAAAAGCAGTAGAAGCAAGACAAAAACAGGAAAACCAAACTACACTGAACAATAATATAAACACAACACTTTTGGTTTTGCTCCCATTTTGCATGAGCTGAACTCAAAGATCTGAAACATTTTCTACATACACAAAAGACCCATTACTCTCAAATATTGTTCACAAATCTGTCTAAATCCGTGTTAGTGAGCACTTCTTCTTTGCCGAGATAATCCATCCCACCTCACAGGTGTGGTATATCAAGGTGCCGATCCAGAGCATCCCAAACATGCTGAATGGGTGACATGTCCGGTGAGTATGCTGGCCATGCAAGAACTGGGATGTTTTCAGCTTCCAGGAATTGTGTACAGATTCTTACAATATGGGGCCGTGCATTATCATGCTGCAACATGAGGTGATGGATGAATGGCACAACAATGGGCCTCAGGATCTCGTCACGGTATCTCTGTGCAATCTAAATGCCATTAATAAAATGCACCTGTGTTCGTTGTCCATAACATACGCCTGCCAATACCATAACCCCACCGCCGCCATGGGCCACTCAATCCACAACATTAACGTCAGCAAACCGCTCACCCACACAACGCCACACACACTGTCTGCCATCTGCCTTGAACAGTGAAAAACGTGGGAAAACCAACCACCACCTGAGGGCTCGGCGGGTCGGGGCAGAGAGACGTATGGGCCGATCAAGGGAGGCTAGGGAACGGTCCCAATTGGTTAGAATGGCTCGCTGAGTCCTGGTATGGAATTGAGCATAAGGAATTGCTTCATAGGCAGAGACCATGTGACCCTGAGCCCGCATGCAGTGATGAATGGGAAGAGGACCGGGCAGCGAAAAGGGGAGAATCTGAAGACGGAGAGTGGATAGCTTCTCCGGGGGCAAGAGTACATTGGCCTGAAAGGTGTCGAGTAACATGCTGTCACGGGGTTCCGAAGGTGCACTCGGTCCCCCATTGCCCGCAGAACTGTTGCTTAGCTTTGGGAATGAGGATCTGTGTTTGACCTCATTCCCAGGGCGGCTTTACTAGCTGGGTGGCTCCCTGCTCCTAAGTCTGCCTTGAGCGCCGAGCTGATCACTCGGTGCTCGACTGGTTGGTCTGTCGGTCATGTGACGCTGGCCACGTCACATGATCCTCACTCCCCACTAAAAATACAGGCAGCCTGCTGGCCACAAGTTGCCTGTTAATTTTGGTTCCACCTGTGATTTGGTCTTTCCTGGCGTACTTACCTCCTGCTGAATTCCTGACGATCCTCTGCCTGCTCCTTGTGTACTTTGCTGCTCCCCTGGTATTTATGACCCCGGCTTCTCCTGACAATTCTCTGCTTGCTCCATTTGTACTTTGTAGCTTTCCTGGTATTGACTCGGTCCGTTCACGTCCTGTTGTTTGTCTGTCTGTCATCCCTGCACTTATTCCAAGTTAGGGATTGCCGTCCAGTTGTCCCCTGTCATTAGGACTCGCGAGGCAAGTAGGCAGGGCCAGGGGTAAGGGTGGAGCGCAGTGGTCAATTCCCTCCCCCCTGTGTGTGTGTGTACGCGACCGTTACAGATTAACAGGCCCAATAACCACTGTATAATGAATCCTCTGGTGACCCTGACTGACCATGTCTCTAATCTGACGCAGATGGTGCAGGAGTTAGGGGGAAAACTCAGTTCTTTTGAGTTAGGGCAAGGCTCTTCCACTCCTCAGGCCTCCAGTCTGCATTTTGAGCCCCAGATTAGGCTCCCAGAACCCTTTTCTGGAGACCGGAAGAAGTTTCTCTCTTTTAAGGAGAATTGCAAACTGTACTTCCGTTTGCGCCCCGTGTCCTCTGGCCCCGAGAGTCAATGCGTGGGCATTATCATTTCCCGATTACAGGGTGATCCCCAGGACTGGGCATTCTCTTTACCTGCTGACGCCAGTTGTTTATCTTCTGTGGAGGGGTTCTTTCAGGCCCTGGGTACCCTCTATGATGAACCAGACAGGGCTCTAGTAGCCGAGACAGCTCTAAAGGCACTGGTTCAGGGCAATCTACCAGCGGAGCATTATTGCACCCAATTCAGAAGGTGGTGTGTCCCCTCAGGATGGAACGAACCAGCCCTGAAGAGTCAGTTCAGGTCAGGTCTGTCTGATAAATTAAAGGATCTTCTGGTCAGTTATCAACTTCCAGAGACCTTAGAGGAGATGATGACCCTTGTTGTCCGACTTGACCGACAGGTTAGAGAGAGACGACAGGAACAACAGTTCTCTTCCCAGATGGTGGTCCAGCCAGAGGCCTATCCCAGAGACAATGCTGAGGTCTCCACCGAGGAACCCATGCAGGTTGGCATGACCCGAGGAAATCTTCGCCGCAGACGTGGAGAATGCTTTTACTGTGGAGATCCTGACCATTGGATCAACCAGTGTCCTAAGAAGGTCCTCTCTGTCAAGTCTCCAAAGGCAAGGCAACCTAAAGACCAGGTACACCCTGAATTTTCTAAATGTAAGCTTTCGGTACCCATTACGATTTCTCTGGGAGTAGATAAATGGCCGGGTAAGGCCTTTATTGATTCTGGCTCAGCGGCTAGCTTTATTGACTCTGAGTATGCTATAAGATTGGGTATTCCTATGTTTGCCTTACCAACTCCTATTCATGTCATGGCTATTGATGCTACTCCTCTTATTGGTGGTACGGTGAGCTTATGTACTTCGGAGATTTCTCTAACCGTGGGTGTGTGCCACTCAGAGAAATGTTCGCTTTTTAGTCCTGGAGAACCTATCGGCTGAGGTGGTACTAGGGTTGCCTTGGCTCCGACTACATAACCCCACTATAGATTGGTCCAATGGGGAGTTGGTGAGATGGGGGCCTAAGTGTGACTCGTGCTTGTCCGTGGTACAGGCTGGGGTCTCAGTAAAGTCTGATACTTTACCCTCTGTTGTTAGAGAATATTCTGATGTATTCTCATCACCAACCCCGGAGGTTCTACCCCCCCATAGACCTTATGATTGTACCATAGAGTTAGTAGAGGGGGCCAAGTTTCCTAAGGGACGAATTTATAATCTTTCTATGCCTGAACGCAAGGCCATGGAAGATTATATTAAGGAGAGCCTTGGTAAAGGGCATATTAGACCTTCTGTCTCTCCCATGGGGGCAGGGTTTTTCTTCGTTAAGAAAAAAGATGGTGGTCTTAGGCCATGTATCGATTATCGGAGATTAAATAAAATCACTGTCCAGAATAGATACTCCCTCCCATTGATTCCGGATTTATTTAACCAGGTTCTGGGGGCAACCTGGTTTTCCAAAATTGACCTGAAAGGGGCATACAATCTAATCCGAATCAAGGAGGGAGACGAATGGAAGACGGCGTTCAATACCCCGGTAGGACACTTTGAATATCAGGTGATGCCTTTTGGACTCAGCAATGCCCCAGCTGTGTTCCAAAACTTCATGAATGACATTCTTAGGGAGTTCTTAGGTAAATTTGTTATTGTCTATCTTGACGACATTTTGATATTCTCTCCTGACTTCGAATCCCATGTGTCTCATGTTAAACAAGTATTAGAGGTGTTGAGGGAGAATCAGCTATCCGCTAAGCAAGAGAAATGTGTCTTTGGTGTACAGGAGATTCTGTTTCTAGGGCATGTTCTGACTCCTCACGCCTTCAAGATGGATCCTGGTAAGTTAATAGCAATTAAGGAATGGGTAAGACCTTCATCCTTAAAGGCCTTACAACGGTTCTTAGGTTTCACCAATTACTATCGTAAATTTATTATGAATTTTTCCGTAATTGCTAAACTGTTGACCGACCTTACAAAGAAAGGGGCAGATTTGGAGAATTGGTCTACTGAGGCCATTTCTTCATTTGAAAAATTAAAAAAGGCATTCAGTAGCGCTCCCATTCTGATCAGGAGAAACCTTTTATTGTGGAGGTGGATGCGTCTGAGGACGGCGCAGGAGCAGTCCTTTCACAAGGTCCTGCTAGCCTCACTAACCTGAGACCATGTGCCTTCTTCTCCAGGAAATTCTTCCCCACGGAGAGAAACTACGACATAGGGAATAGGGAGCTGCTGGCCATTAAATGGGCTTTTGAGGAGTGGAGGCATTTTCTGGAGGGGGCAAGGCATTGTGTAACTGTTGTCACTGACCATAAAAACCTTATGTTTCTCGAGTCTGCTAAGAGGTTGAATCCCCGTCAAGCCAGATGGGCTCTGTTTTTTTACTCGTTTTGATTTTTCCATTACGTTCAGGCCGGGAAGTAAAAATGTGAAGGCGGACGCAGTATCTCGGAGCTTCCAGGCTTTTCAACCTACTGAGGTACCACCTGAATCCATCCTACCAGCAAAAATCTTCTTAGCAGCTCTTACCCAGGATATCTCGGCTCGCATTAGGTCTGAACAACATCTGGCACCGGTATCCACCCCAACAGATAAGTTGTTTGTTCCCGTACAATTTCGTCTCCAGCTGTTGGGTGAGTGTCACGATTCTGCCTTTTGTGGACATCCGGGTGTTGAGGGCACTAAGGATCTGGTTTCTAGATCTTATTGGTGGCCCACTCTAACTAGGGATGTCAAGTCCTACGTGTCAGCCTGTGAGGTTTGTGCCAGGTCCAAGACACCTATGACTCGCCCTGCTGGTAACCTACGACCCCTACCCATTCCCAGTAGACCCTGGTCCCATATCTCGATGGACTTTATAACTGACCTACCGCCGGCGGAGGGTAAGACTGTAGTTTGGGTAGTGGTCGATAGGTTTAGCAAGATGGTCCATTTCATTCCCCTGTCTAAACTCCCGAATGCCAAAACCCTGGCGTCTATTTTTGTGAAAGAAATTGTTCGATTGCATGGTATCCCGGAAAATATTGTTTCTGACAGGGGTGTGCAGTTTGTGTCCAAATTCTGGAGGGCCTTCTGTCAAAAATGTAAAATTTCATTGTCTTTTTCCTCTGCCTACCACCCTGAGAGTAATGGGCAGACTGAACGCCTTAATCAGTCTGTGGAACAATTCTTGAGGTCGTATGTTGCTGATGACCAGCAATTATGGGTAAAATTTCTTCCATTGGCTGAATTTGCTTTGAATAACCGTGTCAATTCTTCTGCTCGGGTTTCACCTTTCTTTTGTAACCATGGTTTCCATCCCCGTTTTCATTCTGGGTCATCCGTCTCCTCCTCTAACCCTGAGGCGGATAGGTTCTCCTCTGAATTGTGCACAGTTTGGGCCCGGGTTCAATCGAACTTAGAAAAGGCTCAAAGTTCTCAGAAACTCAAGGCCAATAGGAGACGTTCAAGGGGGGTGAATTTTCAGGTTGGGGATAAGGTATGGTTGTCCTCCAAGAATCTCTCTCTTAAGGTAGATTCTAAAAAGTTTGCTCCTCGTTTTATTGGACCATATAAGTTCACGGAGGTGATTAACCCGGTATAATTTAGGTTGGAGCTGCCCAAGTCATTCCACATTCATGATGTGTTCCATAAATCTCTACTTAAAAAATATTTTGAACCGGTAGTACCATCGAAAGCCTCGCCTCTGCCGGTTCTTGTTAATGATGCTGTCGATTATGTGGTGTCTAAAATAGTGGATGTCAGGAAGGTGCGTAATTCCTTGCAGTACCTGGAAGGGGTACGGACCTGAAGAGAGATCTTGGGTACCTGCCAGGGAGGTTCATGCCCCTAGACTTGTTCGAAAATTTCATTTAGAACACCCTGAAAAGCCATCGCCTAAGGTCTTGGGTCCGGTGGCCCCTCGTAAAAGGGGGGGTACTGTCACGGGGTTCCGAAGGTGCACTCGGTCCCCCATTGCCCGCAGAACTGTTCCTTAGCTTTGGGAATGAGGATCTGTGTTTGACCTCATTCCCAGGGCGGCTTTACTAGCTGGGTGGCTCCCTGCTCCTAAGTCTGCCTTGAGCGCCGAGCTGATCACTCGGTGCTCAACTGGTTGGTCTGTCGGTCATGTGACGCTGGCCACGTCACATGATCCTCACTCCCCACTATAAATACAGGCAGCCTGCTGGCCACAGGTTGCCTGTTAATTTAGGTTCCACCTGTGATTTGGTCTTTCCTGGCGTACTTACCTCCTGCTGAATTCGTGACGATCCTCTGCCTGCTCCTTGTGTACTTTTCTGCTCTCCTGGTATTCTCCCCGGCTTCTCCTGACAATTCTCTGCTTGCTCCATTTGTACTTTGTAGCTTTCCTGGTATTGACTCGGTCCGTTCACGTCCTGTTGTTTGTCTGTCTGTCATCCCTGCACTTATTCCAAGTTAGGGATTGCCGTCCAGTTGTCCCCTGTCATTAGGACTCGCGAGGCAAGTAGGCAGGGCCAGGGGTAAGGGTGGAGCGCAGTGGTCACTTCCCTCCCCCCTGTGTGTGTGTGTGTGTACGCGACCGTTACACATGCCCAGAAAGGTTAGCCGCTGAGATGGATAGACATCACTTCTGGCGGTTCAGGATCCATCCAAAGCGTTCCAGGTGTCCAGGACTATGCTCAGGCTGTCCTCCTTTACCGAGAATGATGGACCCTTTATCAGCATATCGTCTAAGTAAGGGATCGCCACTATACCCCTGGCATGGAGCAGGGCCATGACCGCCGCCAGAACCTTCGTAAAGACTCTGGAAGCTGTGCCAGGCCGAACGGGAGGGCCACAAACTGGTAGTGGAAGGGACCCACTGCGAACCGGAGAAATTTTTAATGACTGACGCAGATGGAAACATGAAGATAAGTGTCCTTGTTGTCTATCGAGGACAGGTACTCTCCCAGTTCCATGGACGCAACGAC
The DNA here is from genome assembly GCF_905171765.1 of Bufo bufo. NCBI lineage: Eukaryota > Metazoa > Chordata > Amphibia > Anura > Bufonidae > Bufo > Bufo bufo. The sequence continues at coordinate 33,132,853 of NC_053390.1, read as the reverse complement.
CAATCTCAGGGACTCCATCCGGAAACCACTAAGCCAAAGAAAGCGGTTGAGTGCCTGGAGGTCCAGAACAGAAAGTCCCGTCCTTTTTGGAGTAGAACCCGGGAAAACGGTCTTGCGCAGGAACCGGGACAATTACTCCTTGCCGCAGAAGTGTGTGAATAGCCTGAAAAAAGGAATTTACGGCAGAGGGACAGGTCGGAGGAGACGAGCTAAAAAAATTGGGACGGAGCCATAGGCTACGGCAAATAGCCACCAAAAGGGCTGATGAGCGTGCCATAAGCCTGGCCGCGTCCAGAGAGGCTTCACAAATATACGCACTGGCATGGGAATGCTTCAGGGCAATATCGGAAAGTTCCCCCGAGGGGACCCCCAAGGAGAGACCCTGACGTGAATTATTTGCCCAATCACCCACAGCTTTGCTCACCCATGTAGAGGCAAAAACCGGTCGCAGTGCTGTGCCTACTGCTTCAAAGGAAGATTTTGCCAAAGATTCCAATTTTTTTTATACCCGATAGAGAAAGAAGTCCCATCCGCCATCAGCAAAGTGGGATGTTTTGACAAGCGGGATACTGGCGGGTCAACCATAGGTAAGGACGACCACTTCTTAGTCAAATCCTCCGGAAATGGATAAAGGACGTCTAAGTGTTTTGCCAAGACAAAACGTCTATCAGGAAAATTCCAATCCTTGGAAAGGGAGGAATCAAAATCCTGGTGGTTGGGGAAACATTTGGGCGGGCGACGGGACCTCCTAAAGGAAAAACCCAAGCCGGCCGATGAGGGTGCAGGGTCCTCAACCTGTAAGGTCTCTATAACCACTGTAATGAGATTGTCCAGCATGGAGGACAGCTTTGACGACTGACCCTCAGGAGAGACAAAATCCTCATCTGAAAACATAGAAACATAGAATGTGTCGGCAGATAAGAACCATTTGGCCCATCTAGTCTGCCCAATATACTAAATACTATGGATAGCCCCTGGCCCTATCTTATATGAAGGATGGCCTTATGCCTATCCCATGCATGCTTAAACTCCTCCACTGTATTTGCAGCTGCCACTTCTGCAGGAAGGCTATTCCATGCATCCACTACTCTCTCAGTAAAGTAATACTTCCTGATATTACTTTTAAACCTTTGCCCCTCTAATTTAAAACTGTCCTCTTGTAGCAGTTTTTCTTCTTTTAAATATTCTTTCCTCTTTTACCTTGTTGATTCCCTTTATGTATTTAAAAGTTTCTATCATATCCCCTCTGTCTCGTCTTTCTTCCAAGCTATACATGTTAAGGTCCTTTAATCTTTCCTGGTAAGTTTTATCCTGCAATCCATGTATCAGTTTAGTAGCTCTTCTCTGAACTCTCTCCAAAGTATCAATATCCTTCTGGAGATATGGTCTCCAGTACTGAGCACAATACTCCAAATGAGGTCTCACTAGTGCTCTGTAGAGCGGCATGAGCACCTTCCTCTTTCTACTGGTAATTCCTCTTGCTATACACCCAAGCATTCTGCTAGCATTTCCTGCTGCTCTATGACATTGTCTGCCTACCTTTAAGTCTTCTGAAATAATGACCCCTAAATCCCTTTCCTCAGATACTGAGGTTAGGACTGTATCACTGATTTTATATTCTGCTCTTGGGTTTTTACGTCCCAGGTGCATTATCTTGCACTTATCAACATTAAATTTTAGTTGCCAGATTTTTGACCATTCCTCTAGTTTTCCTAAGTCCTTTTCCATTTGGTGTATTCCTCCAGGAGCATCAACCCTGTTACAAATCTTTGTGTCATCAGCAAAAAGACACACCTTACCATTGAGGCCTTCTGCAATTTCGCTGATAAAGATATTAAACAATATGGGTCCCAGAACAGATCCCTGAGGTACCCCACTGGTAACAAGACCTTGGTCTGAATATACTCCATTGACTACAACCCTCTGTTGCCTGTCCCTCAGCCACTGCCTAATCCATTCAACAATATGGGAGTCTAAGCCCAATGACTGCACTTTATTGATAAGCCTTCTATGTGGGACAGTATCAAAAGCCTTACTAAAGTCTAGATAAGCAATGTCTACTGCACCTCCTCCATCTATTATTTTAGTCACCCAATCAAAAAAATCAATAAGATTAGTTTGACATGATCTCCCTGAAGTAAACCCATGCTGTTTTTCATCTTTCAATCCATGGGATTTTAGATGGTCCACAATCCTCTCCTTAAGTATGGTTTCCATTAATTTCCCCACTATTGATGTCAGGCTTACTGGCCTGTAGTTGCCCGATTCCTCCCTACTACCTTTCTTGTGAATGGGCACAACATTTGCTAATTTCCAATCTTCTGGGACGACTCCTGTTGCCAGTGATTGGTTAAATAAATCTGTTAATGGTTTTGCTAGTTCACCGCTGAGCTCTTTTAATAGCTTTGGGTGTATCCCATCAGGCCCCTGTGACTTATTTGTATTGATTTTAGACAGCTGACTTAGAACCTCTTCCTCTGTAAAGACACATGCGTCAAAAGATTCATTAGTCTTCTTTCCTAACTGAGGTCCTTCTCCTTCATTTTCCTTTGTAAAAACTGAACAGAAGTATTCATTGAGGCAGTCAGCTAGTTCTTTATCTTCTTCCATATACCTTCCTTCTTTAGTTTTTAATTTGGTAATTCCTTGTTTTAGTTTCCTTTTTTCATTTATGTATCTGAAGAATGCCTTATCACCTTTTTTCCCTGACTGAGCTAATTTCTCTTCTGCCTGTGCTTTAGAAACTCTTATAACTTGTTTGGCCTCTCTCTGCCTAATCTTATAAATTTGTCTGTCATCCTCGTTTGTTTTTTTTTTATAATTCCTAAATGCTATCTTTTTGTTTTTAATGATTTTGGCCACTTCTGCTGAGTACCACAGTGGTCTCTTCCTTTTTTTGCTTTTACTGACAAGCCTAATGCAATTTTCTGTTGCCTTCAATAGTGCCACTTTTAAGTAGTCCCATTTCTCCTGGACTCCAATTAAACTGTTCCAGTCTGTTAGGGACTCGTATACCACTAATCTAATTTTAGAAAAGTCAGTTTTTCTAAAATCTAAAACTTTTGTTTTTGTGTGGTGTGACTCAGTCACTGTACTTATAGTAAACCACACTGACTGGTGATCACTAGATCCCAAGCTTTCCCCTACAGTAATATCAGATACCAAATTCCCATTTGTGAATACTAAATCTAAAATGGCCTCCTTCCGGGTTGGCTCCTCCACTACTTGCTGTAGAGATAATCCCAGTAGGGAATTTAGAATATCTGTACTCCTGGCAGAACTAGCTATTTTGGTTTTCCAGTTTACATCTGGAAGATTGAAGTCTCCCATAATGATAACTTCCCCCTTCAATGTCATTTTAGCTATTTCCTCAACTAGTAGATCATCTAATTCTTTGACTTGGCTAGGTGGTCTATATAATCACACCTACACGAGTTACCTTATGATTATCAAGCTGCAAGGTAACCCAAACTGACTCTAAATTGTTCTCGCTAACTTGTATCAAATTAGATTTTATGCTATCTTTCACATACAGGGCCACCCCTCCCCCTTCTTGCCTTCTCTGTCTTTCCTGTATAGAGAGAACACTGGTATTGATATATCCCAGTCATTACTCCCCTTGAACCACGTCTTAGTAACAGCCACTCTCATCAGAACATGCCTCTTCCACGGAGGACATGTCGGAGTGAGTCTCTCTGAAAGGTGGCGGAGAGGAAGAGGAAACGAGTGGTCAGAGGACGGCTTTGCAGACAAACTCCCCAATATTTCCACAATGGCTTTGTTGGTATGAGAGACGTCCTGTACCATCCTTAACAGGGAGCATGCCCACTCCGGCTCTACCATAGCTGGGCAGTAGGGGCGACTGGGTCAGGGGCAGAGCCACTTAGCGGTGAGCATAGCACGAAGAGCAGAGGGGATCTAACTGACTGAATGGAAATTTTGAGCGACAAGAGGCACAAGCAAAATGGTGCACCGAAGTGACCGCCTGCTTTGGGGCCTGGGGTCTGGGCTCGGACATAATGAGAACCCTGTAGCAACAGGAATGAACATGAGGGGGGTAGGTTAAACCCTGTAGGAAGGGGAGATAGAGCTTACCCGGCTTGTGTCCCTCAATGAAGCTTGTCCGGAGGTGCCTTTCCCCCCCGAGCATGTGGGCGGAGGCAGAAAAAGGTGCCAAGATTCGCCCCAGGATATAGCTGAAGGAGGTGGATCGGGAAGAACTTCATGTCCCGCCCCCAAAATGGAGTTGTCCCTGGCGAAACTGAAGGGAAGCGCAGGCCCGACCCTGTTAAAGAGGCCTCCGCCCCCCGCTTGCAGGATAACGGAGCTATCGCTAAAGCCCCGGTCGAACGGAGATGCTGGACGGGAGAGAAGGACCCGCGGGGAGCCGATATGGGAGTAGGCGGCAGAGAAGCTAGGCCTCAATTAGCCGCGGGCCCCGGTGGAGCACAGTACCGGAAACGACGAGAAGGAGAAAGGGCCCCTGGGATAGGGAGCATTGCGCACCGGAGGCTTCTCCAGCGCCCCCCACTCCCGACGCATGGAGGGGACAAGGCCTCCGAGGGGGAAATCACTAAAAGTAACCTGAGAAAGGAGGGGAGCACTTTGGGGGCCAGAAGTACTCACGCGTCCGGCGTCTTCTGCCCCCCTGGCTCCAGCCGGATCATCACCTTCGGTTTGCGGCCCCTTGGAGAGGGCCGCTACACTGAAAACAGAGGGGACTTGTAGTGGGCGGCCGTGATGATCCGAAGGCTAGCGGGATGCAGAGGCTTGAGGAACCTCTGGTCCTCCTTGACTTCTGGAGACCGGGAAGGAGCAGCGTGCTGGGAGACCTCCTGGTCTCCCGTCTCCTGGGTGGAAGTGCAGGCAGCTAGGACTGCCTGAAATCCCGCTAGAAGAAAAGAAAAAAAGAAAAATCAAAAAAGGAAAAAAAATTGCAGATTTGCAAAGCAGGGAGGTCTGCTTCCTACAGACACTAAGCTAAAACTGATTTAACTTAGTCCCTGTAGGAAGGGTATAGCTGAAGGGAGGAGCTCACACCTTTTTGCTTAGTGTCCACCTCCTAGTGGCAACAGCTATACATATGGTCAAGCCTGTGTCCCGCAAGGATACGGATGAGAAATTATAGTAGTTCGATATTGAAAGCTGTAGTGGATGGTGAGATATGGAGCCTGAAAGTCAAAAGTTCAAAACATACTTACCCTTTCGCTCGTCAGTGTAGATGAGAATGATGTAATGTGACATAATCAGAATCTCTCACCTCTCCAGTAAGTTGGCAGAGTATCTCTAGGGTGAGATTTAATACCCTCTCAGCCATCTTGTCTTTGTCCCTATCCATCCTATATGGGTCAGTCAGGAAAATTCTCTGATAAAGAGAAAATATCAATATATTACTTTATATTGCAGGAACCTGAATGGAAAGAGGAGGAAACAATGTTAAAACCAGATACGATACCACAAAAAACACAACTACTAAAGATAATGAAAGGGGAAATATTTGAGGAGTTATTATAGAGCAGATGTTGTATTTTCTCTGTCTGTATGGATTGGGCTATGAGGGGAATAGTCTGACAATGCAGTTTATCTGCAACAAAGTGTAAAAGGATGTGGCATCTTCACATGACTGTGACACGCTGTAGCCATTGTTACTCACCTGTACTGGATCCTGCGACTTGCGCTGCCTCTCCCCCTTCTTCTTGACGGCTTCTCCTATGCATCAGGTTGTCGCGGTGCATATCAATGGCATCACACCACCACGACATGCCCCCATATTCGGCTGAGGTGACAGCACAACACCTGATTATTCAGGGTAGTTACTCCGGTCCCAGCACACCGGCCGACTCCTCTGCTACTCCAGTCTTCAGCCTAACTCTCTTACATCACTCTGCAGTTCAATATAAAAGATCACCCAACTCTGCTTCTCTAGCCCTAGATATGGATCCCAAAGATGCGGCGGCATCCACAGCACTACTATTTGGTCTCAACAAGCTAGCCAAACAAGTAGATTAACTTGTTTCATTTCAATAGAAGGTCGTCCGCGCTGTACGTGATCTCTCAGCACGGGCGGATGCTCAAGGACCTGTTGTATGATTTGAAGAAATCACGAGGCAGATTTGATTTGAGTACAAATAAATTCAACTCATATGAAAAGTGCTAAGATTCCACCGGAAAAGTAATGTATGACATTGTAGGGTCTTCTAGGACGGCATCCAACCTCATATCAAGCTCTTTAAATGGGCATTCTGGTTTCACGATATCGACGACCTATCCCCAGGAGAAGTCATCAATATAGAATCGGCGGGGGTCTGACTTTCTGCAATTCCCCTGATGCAAGCACTGTGTCCTTTTCAATGTTTATCAGTGTGCCGTCTACGTTGTAGTGGTGGTGCGGCGCAGTTGCAGGAAACACTAGAGAATGCAGCTCTGGCAGCCCCTTCAAACAGCTGACGGGGTTGCCGAGAGTCAGACCTCCACCAATCTGAAAAAGATGATCGGATAGGTCCTATCTTGAGGTTCACCGTCTGTGTACTTCCTATCCGACTTGGATTTATGCTTTTGAAAACTTAAAAACAGTGCAAACATTATGTTTTTGAGGGGGGCAGTTCTTTGCCGGCGTTTATACACATGCAGTGGGATTGGAAGAGGCAACGGCTTTCTTTGAACAAGCGATCCAAAAATGATCCTTTTTTGGGGAGTAGCAAAAAGTTTTGGTGTTATGTTAAATTAAAAAAAATATAAAAAAAAAAAAAAAATATATATATTATTGTTATTATTATTATTATTATATTATTAATAAATAAATAAATATATATATATATATATATATATATATATATATATATATATACATATATACATATATACATACACACACACACATACACTGCCTGTCCAAAAAAAATAATAATCGCCACCTGGATTTAACTAAGCAAATAGTTATGAGTCTCTGTGAGGATTCGCTCTGGTCGGCAGGGTAAGTGGATGCAGAACAGAGGCAAAAGAAACAGTTTGTAAAACAAAACTTCAGTGTTTATTCACACAGGAGGATAAAAAACAAAGCAACATTTTTCAGTCTTAGTGTTCGTTCACACAAAGGAAAGTCCAAAGCACAAAACAGTCACCTTGTTAGCAGGTTTTTTCAGCTGTCCACAACTGGCTTTAGGGGGCCTGTTTCCCCGCATGAGGCTCTCAGCCCTCTAGCACGGCACCAGGCCTCAGATCCCAAAACAGAGACCTTGATTGTAAGCCCAGCTGCCTATTTAAAGGACAGCTAGGTGCTGCCAAAACCCGGACCGACACTTAAACTCCGGTCCGGTATTTGATCTCACCTGGCTGGAAATCAGCCCAGCCGCCCATGTTGGGAGGAAAATACCTGCCTTCCCAAACAAAACCCCTTGCTATGTCACAGTCTCCTATTGGATAATTACTGCATGGTGCGATTATCTTTCAGCTGGCAACAAGTTATTTATCCCCAACTGATGCAATGAGTTGCTTCTCATTTCTTAAACAACCATGTCGAAATACACATCTCGTGGTCGTGGAAAAGATGTTAGTCTGTTTGAGAAGGGTCAAATCATTGGCATGCATCAAGCAGAGAAAAGGCTACTTTTACACTTGCGGCAGAGTGATCCGGCAAGCAGTTCCGTCGCCGGAACTGCCTGCCGGATCCGGCAAAATGTATGCCAACTGATGCCATCCTGATCAGTCTTAAAAATGCCTGATCAGTCAGAAAAATGCATTGAGATCTCTGACTTTGGTGTTAGGATAAATTTTAAAATTAACATGTCCAAGTCTGAGGCTTTGAATGTCACTCTGCCGGAAGCCCTGGCTTCCTCCCTTAAGAATCACCTCTGACCTCTCGCGGCTTTTTTCGTTGAATTTTACACCCCTCCTTCAGCGTTTTCAAAAAGATCTAGATGGCTGGCGTGGACGTGATTTTTTTCTGGTTTGGAATGATTAGTATTCTGAAAAAGAACCTGTTGCCTAAACTGCTTTACTTATTGCAGACGATTCCCCTCCGTATTGCCTCCACATTCTGGTCACAACTGCGTCAATGTTTCACACAGTTTGTTTGGGCACCCGGCAGACCACAGTTAAAATGGGAAGTTTTGACACGTCCTAAGGAAAATGGGGGTGGGCCTACCCGATTGTACTACCATTTTACTGCGTATGCCCGGTTACTGGACATGATTCACACGGACACGTCTAAGGCTTGGGTACATGCTGCCCCTGGCTCAATTACTGCCCTCCCATGGTTGGCGGGACTACCATGCCCCTCGCATTCACATCTATCTTTTACGGCGCACAGACCATTTTGATTCTGTCTTTCATAAAACGAACGGCGTCATTAATCGACCCTAAAGGCCCTTTATTGCCGATAACTGACCATCCCAATTTTTCCCCGGCCCGGTTAACTGGACCCTTCCTTACGGGCACGCGGAGCCGCCCACTCCCGTTCTGTCATGTCCTTTCAGGTTCTGCATTGAAGCCTCTATCTCATATACTGGACACTCCGACCCCTCCGCCCGTGGCTCTTTTGAGTTTTAACAGCTTCGTCATTTCCACTCCTCTTTGGCCAAGACTCATAATTTATCCCGCAACCTAACAGACTTTGAAAAGATGTGTCTCTCCCCCTCTGCGATCCTACGTCCTGTATCTTCTGTTTACAAGCTGCTTATACACCGGCGGTCCTTGTGCCCTCCCCCGTTTTGCCAGGCATGGGAACATGATTTAGGGAGGCAGTATACCCCTGCTCAATGGAACAAATGTTTCTTGTTGTCTCACAAATCCACGATTTCTACCAAAGCTCAAGAAACGAGTTATAAAATTGTCTCTAGGTGGTATAGAGTGCCGGTGCTGCTCCACCGATGGTTCCCGACAGTATCGGATCGTTGCTGGAGATGTCTTACGGAGGAGGGCACAATGCTCCATGTCTGGTGGCAGTGTAGTGTGCTGCGCCCTTTCTGGGACTTTGTCCACAAAATGATCACTGAGATCACCGGGGTCCCCATGCAGAACTCCCCAGAGACCTTTTTGCTGTTTGATAGCATTCTGAATGCCCCAGCTTATAAGAAATCTCTATTGAAATACATGATACAGGCGGCGAAAGTGGTGATCCCCAGACACTGGAAATCCACCTCTCCCCCCTCCCCTAAGGAGTGGTTTAAGAAAATTGCTCTCTACCAGAGGTTGGAAGTAGAGTTGTTGCGATACCAAATTTTTGATTCGGTTTCGATACCAATAAAAAGTATTGCGATACTCGATACCACGCGAAAAAAATAAACCAAAAAATCCACGTGCATTCCGCATTTTTTAAAATGGCGAATCGCGCAGTTTTTTTATATTTTTTTCTGTTCCGGCGTTCACCGCATAGATTTTTAAAATATTTTAATAGTTTGGACTTTTCTGACGTGGCGATATGTAATATGTTTATTATTTATACATTTTATATGTGAAATTGGGAAAGGGGGCGATTCATACTTAATATTTAGGCGTTTTTTTTTTTTACTTTTTTTCTTAATAACTATTTCCCCCCTTAGGGGCTAGAACCTGGGATTTTTTTCATCCCTTGTCCTATTCACCCTGATAGATCTCTATCAGGGTGAATAGGACTTCACACTGTCCCTGCTGCTCTGTGCACACAGCATCAGGGATGTTACCATGGCAGCCAGGGCTTCAGTAGCGTCCTGGCTGCCATGGTAACCGATCGGAGCCCCAGGATTACACAGCTGGGGCTCCAATCAGAAGCTGCCACTGCACCACCAATGAGGGGGAGGGGACCCTGTGGACACTGCCACCAATGATTTTAATACTGGGGGGGTTGAGAGGGGCCGGAGCACTGTGCCACTAATGATTTTAATGGGGTGGGGGGTTTGAGAGGGGGAGGAGGGCGCACTGCGCACCAATGATAATTACCCCTTAATACAGGAGGCGGGTACTGGCAGATTAGCGGCACCTGAGGGGTTAACTGATCGCAGCTCCCTGTCAGGGGCAGGGTGCCGGCAATGCGATTCTGCTGCCGGCACCTGCCTCCTGTATTATTATGTGTAGGTCCAGACTTTAAGTATTAGGCTACGCAGAGCGGCGCCCAGAGATGTCTCTGCACTTACTATTATTCCTGGGCGCCACTCCGTTCACCTGCTGTGCCCCCGTTACCGTCTCCTGCTCCATATGCTATTTACTATCGGAGCAATGAGGAGGAGACATCAGCTTCTCTAGTGGGCGTTCCTTCTCCCTGGCTGTAGCACTGTCCAATCGCAGCGCAGGGAGAAGGAACGCCCACTAGAGAAGCTGATGTCTCCTCCCCATTGCTCCGATAGTAATTAGCATATGGAGCAGGAGAGGAGACAGTAATGGGGCACAGCGGGCGAACGGAGCGGCGTCCAGGAATAATGGTAAGTGCTGGGACATCGCTGGGCGCCGCTCTGTGTAGGAAAAGTCGTATCATTGGTGGCGCAGTGCGCCCGCCCCTCCTCCGCCCCTCTCCTCATTGGTGGCAGCTGCAGCACAGGGGGGGGGGGGACAGCTTCCTTCTCCCCTGTGCTGCTGAGAGAACATGAGCGTGCTGAGAGCAGTGTGCTCATGTTCAGAGATACTAGACTGCGCAGCAGCGCAGCCCAATATCGAAAAAAATGGAAATCCCGGTACGATACCGAGACAAAAGAATCGATTGGGTATCGAAATTTCGATACCCGCAACAACCCTAGTTGGAAGACCTTATCAGTGTAATGCCCTCAGATGCGTCCCGGTTCGTAAAGACCTGGGGCCCCTGGGATGACTTTCGCTCCACATCCTTGTTTCGAGACACCAGGGTTTAGGCCCTCCTCGCTATGCTTTAGCCCCCCCCCAGCCTCCTTTCCTCCCCCTCTCCCGCTGTCTCGTTTGTTTGTCTTCTATGTCTATTGTCTTTTTTCTTTGTGTTCGTTTGGATGTCTGTAGTACATTTGCCTTTTTGCTCAGTTTATGTATTTGAAAATGATCTCTTATGCTTATTTTCTGTACTGCACCACTGGTATTATTCTTGTTGTTGACGTTGTTCAATGTTGATTTGATTATTCTGGAAAAACCCTAATAAAACGTTAAATTTACAAAAAAACTGGAAGGATAGTGGGGACCCATCGTATTCGAGGAAGAAATGTGGCGGGAAAAAAATCCTGAATGATCGTGCGATCACTTAAACGTTTGGTGAAATCAAATCGAAGAAAAACAACAGTAGAACTCAGGGCTATGTTTAATAGTGAAAGTAAGGGCATTTCCACACGCACAATGCGAAGGGAACTCAAGGGATTGGGACTGAACAGCTGTGTAGCCGTAAGAAAACCACTAATCAGTGAGGCAAACCAGAAAAAAAGGCTTCAATTTGCTAGGAAGCATAAAGATTGGACTCTGGAGCAATGGAAGAAGGTCATGTGGTCTGATGAGTCCAGATTTACCCTGTTCCAGAGTGATGGGCGCATCAGGGTAAGAAGAGAGGCAGGTGAAGTGATGCACCCATCATGCCTAGTGCCTACTGTACAAGCCTGTGGGGGCAGTGCTATGATCTGGGGTTGCTGCAGTTGGTCAGGTCTAGGTTCAGCAACAGTATGTGCTCCAAGAATGAGGTCAGCGACTACCTGAACATACTGAATGACCAGGTTATTCCATCAATGGATTTTCTTTCCCTGATGGCACGGGCATATTCCAAGATGACAATGCCAGGATTCATCGGGCTCAAATTGTGAAAGAGTGGTTCAGGGAGACATCATTTTCACCCATGGATTGGCCACCACAGAGTCCAGACTTTAACCCCATTGAGAATCTTTGGGATGTGCGGGAGAAGGCTTTGCGCAGCAGTCAGACTCTACCATCATCAATGCAAGATCTTGGTGAAAAATTAATGCAACACTGGATGGAAATAAATATTGTGACATTGCAGAAGCTTATCGAAACAATGCCACAGCGAATGCGTGCCGTAATCAAAGGTAAAGGCGGTCCAATGAAATATTTTTGGTGGTGACTTTTTTTGGACGGGCAGTAATTATATATATATATATATATATATATATACACAGTACAGACCAAAAGTTTGGACACCTTCTCATTCAAAGAGTTTTCTTTATTTTCAAGACTATGAAGGCATCAAAACTATGAATTAACACATGTGGAATTATATACATAAACAAGTGTGAAACAACTGAAAATATGTCATATTCTAGGTTCTTCAAAGTAGCCACCTTTTGCTTTGATTACCGCTTTGCACACTCTTGGCATTCTCTTGATGAGCTTCAAGAGGTAGTCCCCTGAAATGGTCTTCCAAAAGTCTTGAAGGAGTTCCCAGAGATGCTTAGCACTTGTTGGCCATTTTGCCTTCACTCTGCGGTCCAGCTTACCCCAAACCATCTCGATTGGGATCAGGTCCGGTGACTGTGGAGGCCAGGTCATCTGGCGCAGCACCCCATCACTCTCCTTCATGGTCAAATAGCCCTTACTTTTAAGTTTTCCCAATTTTTCGGCTGACCGACTGACCTTCATTTCTTAAAGTAATGATGGCCACTCGTTTTTCTTTACTTAGCTGCTTTTTTCTTGCCATAATACAAATTCTAACAGTCTATTCAGTAGGACTATCAGCTGTGTATCCACCTGACTTCTCCTCAACGCAACTGATGGTCCCAACCCCATTTATAAGGCAAGAAATCCCACTTATTAAACTTGACAGGGCACACCTGTGAAGTGAAAACCATTTCAGGGGACTACCTCTTGAAGCTCATCAAGAGAATGCCAAGAGTGTGCAAAGCAGTAATCAAAGCAAAAGGTGGCTACTTTGAAGAACCTAGAATATGACATATTTTCAGTTGTTTCACACTTGTTTGTTATGTATATAATTCCACATGTGTTAATTCATAGTTTTGATGCCTTCAGTGTGAATCTACAATTTTCATAGTCATAAAAATAAAGAAAACTCTTTGAATGAGAAGGTGTGTCCATACTTTTGGTCTTATATATATTTATATATAGATAGATCGCTCTCTCTCAGGGGTCGGCAATGACAGACTTCACATCAAACAGGGGGTTTTCAAGCTCCAACTGTGCTTTATTTGTCACACAGCACATCACACTTCCAAGTTTGGCATCACTCGGTACATGAAGTCGCAGCTTCCCCTCATAATGTGTTACATCCACACAAAACAATAAACCCTTGCCCGGCTAGGCGCTCATTATACAGAGGTCTCCCTAACTCACCTCTAGGTCAGTGTTCACACTGTGGTATTGTCACAGTCTCTCCTGAGACAGGGGTCAGAAGATCTAAGAGACTGGTTGCATGTGATGTGATCTGACAGCCTCTTTGGTTTCACTTGTTTCTGTGTTGTTGCTGGTTATGACCACACCTGTTGTCTCAGGTGTAGCTTAAGTGGTCATTCCAACTCCTCTATTAAGTCTGGTCTCGCCCATCATGCTATGCGGTTGATAGCTCCTTTCTGGTTCTGGAAGTGCTGGTTTTTGGTTCTCCACTGAGTTCCTGCTCGTCCGCGTACTTCGGAGTTAAGTGTCTTTTTCCTATTTTTTGTTTGTTGTATTCCCCTATCTTTTGGTATTAGGCCTGAGGGAGTCTCCTGTTCCTTCAGTTGGGAAGGAACAGGTCATCTTTTGTCCTAACACTATTTCCAGAGCCATTTAGGGTCAAATAGGGTTCTAGGTTCCTGAGTATGAACATTACTACCATCGAGGTCTGTTCATTCGGTTTAGGGATTCACTAGGTGGTGACCTTTCCCCTTTCCCTAGTTTCCAGGCCTAATACCTTTTCCCTTCCCTCCTGTGTTTAGTGTGCAGTTTACCACCGACACCGCGCCATGACATTATCAACCGCCAATAATTTCATTTGGTTCAGAGAGTCGTGTAAATTGTACTTTAGGTTACGTCCACTTTCATCTGGGAATGAGAGTCAAAGAGTGGGTATTATCATGTCGTTGCTTAAAGGGGATGCTCAGTCTTGGGCTTTTTCTCTACCGACCAGATCACAGTCCCTCCGGTCAGTAGATGAAGTTTTCAGAGCTCTACATCTTATATACGATGACCCGGATCGGATCTCCCTGGCTGAGACCTAGTTACATGGTTTACAGCAGGAAGGGCGTTCTGCGGAGATCTATTGCTCTGAATTAATGGGCTATGGATACGGAGTGGAATTATCCAGCTCTCCTTAGCTAATTCTATCAGGGATTATCCGAGAGGCTAAAGGACGCATTGGCCTTTCACGAAAATCCTGAGTCATTGGAAGCGGCTATGTCCCTTGCTGTTCATATGGATAGACGCCTGAGAGAGAGATCTAAGGTCCTTCACTCTCAGGACGAACCATCATATAACGTGGCGGCTTCCTCTGACAACTTAGGTGGAGAGACTCCTGAATTTATGCGTGGTGAGGAACCTATGCAGTTAGGGGGAGCGACCCCTGGGCCTGCTTGCAAGAGTTTTACTCATAAGAAGAGAGTATGTTTTTTCTGTGTAAAAAGGGGACCGTTTGTTAATGTTTATCCTTACGTTCAGCGTCAAGGTGAAAACAAAAAAAACTTTTAATTCCCATTTTACTCTTGGTGGTGTGGTTGGGGAGTCAGAACTCACTTTTGTCATTTACTGGTAGTACCCGAATTTTCCTATCTACCGAGGTGGCGCTACAGTCCAAAACGGTGGGAATTGAGGTGTTTATTGACAGTGAGGCAGGGGTTAACCTAGTTAATGGTCAGTTCGTCCGTTTGCATGGGTTGACAAGTGCATTAGAGAAAAGTATTTCGGTGTTTAAGAGTGGGTAATTTTCATCAGGAATCCATTTAGTGTTTTGTGCTGGAGGGTCTGCCTGCTCCGTTGGTTCTGGGTTTAATATGGTTGAGCAAACTTAACCTTACCATTGACTGGCAAGCGAGACAGATTCTCGATTGGAGTGATTATTGCATGGACAACTGTCTTAACCACCTCCGGACCGCTGTACGCACAGACGCGTCCTGGAGGTGGTTGTTTCATTCCGAGTGGACGCGCCGGCGCGTCCTCTCGCGAGACGCGAGATTTCGGTCTCAGCCGGCCCGCGCATGCGCATCGCGGGCCGGCAAAAGTTCGAGGATAATTGCATCAGCAACCTGCCAGCCAATGATCGTCGCTGATTTTTAAAAAAATCGAATCACAAGCCAGATAACAGATCATATTAGTAAATATGATCTGTTATATGGCTTCTCTGCTCCTGTGCTGGTCCTTTTCGTCGGTTGGATCCAGCACAGGAGCAGACTGAACTGTGAGTACACCAAACACTACACCTTAGCCCCAGATCACGCCCCTGCACCCCAATTAACCCTTTGATCACCCCTTTGATCGCCCCTGTCAATCACTAGTGAAAGGAAAAAAAGTGATCAGTGTAAACTGTCACTTTTTTTTTTCACTGGTATTGACTGATAGGTTTTAGGGATAGTTTAGGCCCCTTGGTTAGGTAGTTAGCGTCAGTTAGCGCCCACCCCACCGCACCGCAGTCACTTTTATTCGCTGATTAGCGTATCGCTAATCAGCATTTGTACTTTTATAGTATCTGTAAGTGATCAAAACTGATCACGGTCAGATCTATAATAGTATTAGTGTCACTTTAGTTCGCCCTCCACCCAAAACGCAGTGTTTGCCCGATCAGGCCTGATCGGTCGCCCACACGTGCGTTCACCCACACCCGCCCCACCGCAGTGACAAAAAATTATTATTTTTTGATCACTGCACATTCACTTTACACGCACTGCGGCGATAAAAAAATCAGTTTTGATATTTTTTATCAACCGCAGCAGCCTCCGGTACTTCGCTAGCCTCCCCTTTGTAAGACAGGTTTGCTTTTTTTCTTGGGTAGTCTCAGGGAATACCCCTAAATTTAGTAGTCCAAAATGTCAAACAGGGGGTATTCTTCTGAAGAGGCCTACAGGATTCTGACCCAGTCGGATGAGGAGTGGGAACCCTCATCTGACGAATCTAGCGGGTCAGAATATGAACCTGTGGAAAACAGTGGCTCTCTGACCCAAAGTTCGGACGAGGAGGTGGAGGTCCCTGGCAGCACCAGGCGTACCCGGCCCCGTGTCGCTAGACCACAGGTTACGCAGGATCCGCTTCAAGAGCAGCAGAGTGGGGCTGTCGCTGCCGGATCACATGGTGAGGCATACACCAGCAGCGCAGCCCTTCCTGGACCTAGTACCAGCACTGCCGTACAACATGGTGAAGTAGCGAGCACCAGAAGGGCAGTTGAAGCTGGTACGGTGGCACGTGCAGTAGTTACCCCGTCGCAGCCACCGCGCAGACAGGCCCGTAGACCCCCTAGAGTCCCTGAGGTGCTGGCAAACCCTGATTGGCAGTCACCAACTTCAGCCGCACCTGTAGTTCCCCCTTTCACCGCCCAGTCTGGAGTTCGGGTTGAGACGGCTCAAATCGGTTCGGCCCTGGGATTTTTTGAGCTGTTCTTGACTGCGGAGCTCTTGGACTTAGTCGTGGCAGAGACCAACCAGTATGCCACACAATTTATAACCGCAAACCCGGAAAGCTATTATGCCCAGCCTTTCCGGTGGAAACCAGTCCAAGTTTCCGAACTTAAAATTTTTCTGGGCCTTCTCCTCAACATGGGCCTGACAAAAAAACATGAATTGCGGTCATATTGGTCCACGAACCCAATTCATCACATGCCCATGTTCTCTGCTGCTATGTCCAGGACACGATTTGAGACCATCCTGCGTTTTCTGCATTTTAGCGACAACACCACCTCCCGTCCCAGAGGCCACCCAACTTTTGACCGGCTCCACAAAATTCGGCCCCTCATAGACCATTTCAACCAGAAATTTGCAGATTTGTATACCCCTGAGCAAAACATCTGCGTAGACGAGTCCCTAATACATTTTACCGGGCGCCTTGGCTTCAAACAATACATCCCAAGCAAGCGTGCCCGGTATGGGGTCAAATTGTATAAGCTCTGTGAAAGGGCCACAGGCTATACCCACAAATTTCGGATCTATGAGGGAAAAGATCAGACCCCGGAGCCGGTCGGTTGCCCTGACTACCTGGGGAGCAGTGGGAAGACAGTCTGGGACTTGGTGTCACCCTTATTCGGCAAGGGGTACCATCTTTATGTGGACAATTTTTACACAAGTGTGGCCCTCTTTAGGCATTTGTTTCTAGAACGGATTTGCGCCTGTGGCACCGCGCGAACTAGTCGCGTGGGCTTCCCCCAACGGCTTGTAACCACCCGTCTTGCAAGGGGGGAGAGGGCTGCCTTGTGTAACGAAGAACTGCTCGCGGTGAAATGGAGAGACAAGCGTGACGTTTACATGCTCTCCTCCATTCACGCAGACACGACAATCCAAATTGAAAGGGCAACCCGTGTCATTGAAAAGCCCCTCTCAGTCCACGACTATAATGCGCTCATGGGAGGGGTGGACTTCAATGACCAGATGTTGGCTCCCTATTTAGTTTCCCGCAGAACCAGACGCTGGTATAAGAAGGTGTCTGTATATTTAATTCAATTGGCGCTGTACAATAGTTTTGTTCTCTACAGTAAGGCTGGGAGAACAGGATCCTTCCTCAAATTCCAGGAAGAGATCATCGCGAACCTCCTTTACCCAGGAGGTTCCGTGGCCCCATCCACCAGTGTGGTTAGCCGTCTACACGAGCGACATTTCCCCAGTGTCGTTGCTGGTACCTCAACCCAACCGCCACCCCGAAAAAAATGTCGTGTCTGTAGCAGGAGTGGAATAAGGCGTGACACCCGCTATTTCTGTCCTGACTGCCCTGACCACCCTGCCCTATGCTTAGGTGAGTGTTTCCGGAAGTACCACACACAGGTACACCTAGCATAGGGATTGCATCTCACAGGACAGGCACACAGGGCTATTAGGGCCCTTTTACTCACAGCTGCTGCAAACCTCTCCTTTCACCTGGGATAAAGTGCATAACGTACTTCGCCACATCTTTGGGCGATTTGCGCTTTGCACATTGTCCCATGGGGAAGGAGAGGTTTGTTCTATAAAGGTAAAAAAAACGAAACAAAAAAAAAATTACCGGTAAGTAAAAAAGTTTAAAAAGTTTAAAAAAAGTTAATATGTTCTGTTCTAAAGTTAATAAAGTTATTGCTTTGCGGCCTGGTTTTTTCTTTTTTGTTTTGTTTTTTTTACCTTCCAGGTGGACCAACCGATCGACTAGCTGCAGCACTGATGTGCATTCGGACAGAAGCATTGCGCTGCTGTCAGATTACACGCAAGTCGGTGTATGCGGCGCTGCAAGACGAGATTTCTCCTCTGCAGTAAAAGATATGTTTGCCGAGGCATATGAGCTGAGGAGGTGGCGGTGTTCATATACTTTGGCAAACACTTTGTATATATAAAAAAAAAAATCCCGGCAATGATTTATTCATCCACATCGATTGATGTGAATGGAGAAATCGGGTTTGCCAGGGCATACGAGCTGAAGTGGGTATGGATGTTGGGCGGAGCTCCTATGTCCTGGCAGACGCCTTTCCCCTCCTTTTTCTTTTTTTGGCAGAGATTTTTTCATCCACATTGATCGATGCGAATGAAGAAATCTGTGCCGTTCATTTTTTTCTTTCAGCCCAGAGGCTGAACGGAAAAAAAAAATCTCATTACCTGTATGCTCAATATAAGGAGAATAGCAGAAACTCCTAATGCTGGGCATACATGTAATGATTGTACTGCCCTGGCATTTGAGGGTCTCCGCAAACACCCCACAAATGACCCCATTTTGGAAAGAAGACACCCCAAGGTATTCGCTGAGGGGCATATTGAGTCCATGAAAGATTGAAATTTTTGTCCCAAGTTAGCGGAAAGGGAGACTTTGTGAGAACAAAATCAAAAAAATCAATTTCCGCTAACTTGTGCCAAAATTTTTTTTTTTCTATGAACTCGCCATGCCCCTCATTGAATACCTTGGGGTGTCTTCTTTCCAAAATGGGGTCACATGTGGGGTATTTATACTGCCCTGGCATTTTAGGGGCCCCAAAGTGTGAGAAGAAGTCTGGTATCCAAATGTCTAAAAATGCCCTCCTAAAAGGAATTTGGGCACCTTTGCCCACCTAGGCTGCAAAAAAGTGTCACACATCTGGTATCTCTGTATTCAGGAGAAGTTAAGGAATGTGTTTTGGGGTGTCTTTTTACATATACCCATGCTGGGTGAGATAAATATCTTGGTCAAATGCCAACTTTGTATAAAAAAATGGGAAAAGTTGTCTTTTGCCAAGATATTTCTCTCACCCAGCATGGGTATATGTAAAATGACACCACAAAACACATTCCCAACCTTCTCCCGAGTACGGAGATACCAGATGTGTGACACTTTTTTGCAGCCTAGGTGGGCAAAGGGGCCCACATTCCAAAGAGCACCTTTCGGATTTCACAGGTCATTTACCTACTTACCACACATTAGGGCCCCTGGAAAATGCCAGGGCAGTATAACTACCCCACAAGTGACCCCATTTTGGAAAGAAGACACCCCAAGGTATTCCGTGAGGGGCATGGCAAGTTCCTAGAATTTTTTATTTTTTGTCACAAGTTAGTGGAAAATGATGATTTTTTATTTTTTTATTTTTTTCATACAAAGTCTCATATTCCACTAACTTGTGACAAAAAATAAAAACTTCCATGAACTCACTATGCCCATCAGCGAATACCTTGGGGTCTCTTCTTTCCAAAATGGGGTCACTTGTGGGGTAGTTATACTGCCCTGGCATTCTAGGGGCCCAAATGTGTGGTAAGGAGTTTGAAATCAAATTCAGTAAAAAATGACCTGTGAAATCCGAAAGGTGCTCTTTGGAATATGGGCCCCTTTGCCCACCTAGGCTGCAAAAAAGTGTCACACATCTGGTATCTCTGTATTCAGGAGAAGTTGAGGAATGTGTTTTGGGGTGTCTTTTTACATATACCCATGCTGGGTGAGATAAATATCTTGGTCAAATGCCAACTTTGTATAAAAAAATGGGAAAAGTTGTCTTTTGCCAAGATATTTCTCTCACCCAGCATGGGTATATGTAAAATGACACCTTCTCCTGAGTACGGAGATACCAGATGTGTGACACTTTTTTGCAGCCTAGATGGGCAAAGGGGCCCATATTCCAAAGAGCACCTTTCGGATTTCACAGGTCATTTTTTACAGAATTTGATTTCAAACTCCTTACCACACATTTGGGCCCCTAGAATGCCAGGGCAGTATAACTACCCCACAAGTGACCCCATTTTGGAAAGAAGAGACCCCAAGGTATTTCGTGATGGGCATAGTGAGTTCATAGAACTTTTTATTTTTTGTCACAAGTTAGTGGAATATGAGACTTTGTAAGAAAAAAAAAAAAAAAAAAAAAATCATCATTTTCCGCTAACTTGTGACAAAAAATAAAAAGTTCTATGAACTCACTATGCCCATCAGCGAATACCTTAGGGTGTGTACTTTCCGAAATGGGGTCATTTGTGGGGTGTTTGTACTGTCTGGGCATTGTAGAACCTCAGGAAACATGACAGGTGCTCAGAAAGTCAGAGCTGCTTCAAAAAGCGGAAATTCACATTTTTGTACCATAGTTTGTAAACGCTATAACTTTTACCCAAACCATTTTTTTTTTTTTACCCAAACATTTTTTTTTTATCAAAGACATGTAGAACAATAAATTTAGAGCAAAATTTATATATGGATGTCGTTTTTTTTGCAAAATTTTACAACTGAAAGTGAAAAGTCATTTTTTTGCAAAAAAATCGTTAAATTTTGATTAATAACAAAAAAAGTAAAAATGTCAGCAGCAATGAAATACCACCAAATGAAAGCTCTATTAGTGAGAAGAAAAGGAGGTAAAATTCATTTGGGTGGTAAGTTGCATGACCGAGCAATAAACGGTGAAAGTAGTGTAGGTCAGAAGTGTAAAAAGTGGCCTGGTCTTTCAGGGTGTTTAAGCACTGGGGGCTGAGGTGGTTAATACATCTCTTTCTGTCTTGACCTTTAAAGCTGTTCCCCCTTTCATTTCTGAATGCACTTTCTGAGAGTGGTTGCCAGGGTTTACCCCCACTCCGGGAATATGATTGTCCTATAAATTTTATTCCCAGAGCGAAGTTGCCCAAATCTAGGTTATATAACCTTTCTGAACCTAAAAGAGCGGCCATGCGAGAGTATATTGCCGACAGTTTGGCTAAGGGACATATTAGACCTTCCAAGTCCTCAGTGGCAGCAGGGTTTTTCTTTTTTACAAATAAAGATGGAACTCTTAGGCCATGTCTGGACTTCCGTGAGCTCAATCGGTTTACGGTCCGTGATCCGCACCCCTTTTCTTTGATTTCTGACTTGTTTAACCAGATTGTTGGTGCCAAAGTGTTCTCCAAGTTGGACCTAAGGGGGCATATAATCTGGTCAGGATCAAGGAAGGGGATGAATAAAAGACAGTGTTTAATACCCCCGAGGGTCATATTGAGAACTTGGTCATGCTGTTTGGGTTAACTAATGCTCCTGCAGTTTCCCAGCATTTTGTTAATGATATCTTTCATCATATGGTGGATAGGTTTGTTGTTGTGTATCTGGATGACATACTAATTTATTCTCCAGACATGGAGACTCATCAGTATCATGGGAGACAGGTGTTACAGATCCTAAGAGAGAATAAATTGTATGCTAAGATGAAGAAGTGCGTTTTTGCAGTTCAGGAAGTGCAATTCCTGGGTTACCTACTCTCATCTTCAGGTTTTCGTATGGATCCAGAGAAGGTCCGTGCTGTGTTGGACTGCGATCGACTCGAAAATCTGAAAGCGCTTATGCAGTTTTTGGGATTCACAAACTACTACCGTAAATTAATTTTGAACTACTCGACTGTGGTTAAACCTTTAATGGACATAACTAGGAAAGGTTTGCATGTCTGGTCTGATACGGCATTACAAGATTTTTCTGCGGTGAAGGAATGTTTTGCTTCTGCTCCTATACCGGTGCAACCGGATGTGTCACAGCCATTCATTGTGAAAGTTGACGCATCCGAAGTAGGGGTAGGAGCAGTCTTGTTGCAGGGTCTTTCATCTAGTAAATGTGCATTCTTCTCTAAGAAACTCTTGGCTGCAGAAAGGAATTATGACATAGACAATAGAGAATTGTTGGCCATTTAGTTGGCTTTGGAGGAACGGCGTCATCCTATTACTGTGCTTACTGATCACAAAAATCTGGCTTACATGGAGTCGGCTAAGCGAATTAACCCAAGGCAGGCCAGATGGTCGTTGTTTTTTTACCAGATTTTATTTCATCGTCACCTATCGCCCTGGGGTTAAGAATGTCAAGGCTGATGCTTTGCCGCGTAGCTTTCCTGGGGAGGGGGGATTCGGAAGATCCTGGTCCGATATTGTCTGAAGGGGTAGTTTTATCCGCCCTATAGCCTGACCTTGAGGCAGAGGTGTTGAAAGCCCAGGTAGATGCACCGGATTCTTGCCCTCTGGGTTGTTTGTTTGAAGTTGTTTGTTCCTTCTGTGTTTGGTGTGGAGTTTACCACCCACACCGCACCTTGACAGTTATTCAGCTGTGACCAGTGCAACCCACCAGTCCTTCCGGTGGAAGCAGCGAAATAACTTGGAGGGATATGGTCCGGCAGTCCTCCTGACTCTGACCGTGCGACACCTCTCTTCATCAGGCGTTGCTAGGTCCCCCCAAACTCAGGCTTCCTCAGCCTTATGGCCCCCCAGCCCAGCCCTCCTGGCTGGGACCACACAGGCCCTCTTCAGGTCTGTTCCCTGGGGCCTAACTCCTCCTCTCACACTCTGAGGACTGCTTTATCCCCAAGTGATTATCGCACCTGGCCTCATCTCAGGCCTGGTGATCGTGGTGAAAACACAGCAAATCATACCATACATCTCCTCTAATAGGTTTCTGCAACATTCTAGGAGACACATATCTTCCCTCTTCATATAGGAGGCCTGTCACTGCCTCACAATATACACACACACCAATCCTACTGCCACAAATACATGTGCCAGTGACCGTGTGCCCGAGTTCTGGTAAACTGAAGAAGAATTGGCAATGGTCTTGAAAAAAATTCTCCCTTTTTTGAGCAGTACAGTATAGAACCTGACAGAAAAGGAAATGTGTGGCTGTGTAGGGGTAGTAGTAGTGGCAGCAGCAGAGCTGAATAAGACATGATGGACAGGCCGACAGCAGCAGTGACATCATTGGTCTAGTTATAAATAGCCAGGCCCGACTGTCAGCAATTTAATCTATTCGGTGGCATCAGCCACATTTTTGTGATGGAATCATTTCCAGGAATGCAGTGGTTTCCATGACTGTGGAGGACAAATGTGTCCACTTTGGTGTGACGACACCATCTGCCACTCCGTTTACCTTGTCTAACAGAACATCGGAGGTGGGACAAGACAGTACACCAACGGCAGACTGGGCTAGTTCCTGCCACTGGTCCCATCTGCTGATCCAGAAGTCTATAAGGGAGTCAGGGCTTAGGGTATGTGCTGGAACCAGGGTGGATAAAAATCAATTATTATTTTTTTTTTAAATCAATCAGATTTTTTTGATTTAAATCAGATTTTTTTAATATAAAATGCTTTTTGAGGAAAATATATTACCATCCAAAGGTTATTCCATCATGAAATAAAGATTTGTTTTTTAATTATGTAGAATAAGGCTGTACGTAGACTCCCATATTGTTGAATGGATTAGGCAGTGGCTGAGGGACAGACAACAGAGGGTTGTAGTCAATGGAGTATATGGTCTTGTTACCAGTGGGGTACCTCAGGGATCTGTTCTGGGACCCATATTGTTTAATATCTTTATCAGCGAAATTGCAGAAGGCCTCGATGGTAAGGTGTGTCTTTTTGCTGATGACACAAAGATTTGTAACAGGGTTGATGTTACTGGAGGGATACACCAAATGGAAAAGGATTTAGGAAAACTAGAGGAATGGTCAAAAATCTGGGAACTAAAATTTAATGTTGATAAGTGCAAGATAATGCACCCGGGGAGTAAAAACCCAAGAGCAGAATATAAAATCAGTGCTACAGTCCTAACCTCAGTATCTGAGGACAGGGATTTAGGGGTTATTATTTCAGAAGACTTAAAGGTAGGCAGACAATGTCATAGAGCAGCAGGAGATGCTAGCAGAATGCTTGGGTGTATACGGAGAGGCATTACCAGTAGACAGAGGGAGGTGCTCATGCCGCTCTACAGAGCACTAGTGAGACCTCATCTGGAGTATTGTGCTCAGTACTGGAGACCATATCTCCAGAAGGATATTGATACTTTGGGGAGAGTTCAGAGAAGAGCTACTAAACTGGTACATGGATTGCAGGATAAAACTTACCAGGAAAGATTAAAGGACCTTAACATGTATAGCTTGGAAGAAAGACGAGACAGAGGGGATATGATAGAAACTGCTAAATACATAAAGGGAATCAACAAGGTAAAAGAGGAGAGAATATTTAAAAGAAGAAAAACTGCTACAAGAGGACATAGGTTTTAAATTAGAGGGGCAAAGGGTTAAAAGTAATATCAGGAAGTATTACTTTACTGAGAGAGTAGTGGATGCATGGAATAGCCTTCCTGCAGAAGTGGTAGCTGCAAATACAGTGAAGGGGTTTAAGCATGCATGGGATAGGCATAAGGCTATCCTTCATATAAGATAGGGCCGGGGGCTATCCATAGTATTCAGTATATGGGGCAGACTAGATGGGCCAAATGGTTCTTATCTGCCGACACATTCTATGTTTCTATATGTGTCATTTTTTTGGTAAAAAAAATTCCATTAATCCATTCACAATGTCATGCTCTTCCAGAGGTTTTTGTAAGATTATTGGGCAGTTTCTCTGCCTACAAGATATTATCACAGATACTTGGTTTACTTTTTTTACTCAGCAGAGATCACATGCCTCCTCTTCACAGCAAAAATGTTATAACATGAACAGAGTTGAGAAAAATACCTTAATCCTAACTTCTACAAACCTATGAATGCTGAATCAACCTAATCAAACTAATATGAAAAGTTGTTTAAATCTTCATCTACTTGCATATTATAAGTTATACCAGCAAGAATTAGTCTTTATGTAGAAAACTATGATTTAAATCAAGCCTTACTGACTAGTGATTTAAATCAAATCTACCCTGGCTGGAACAAGGGCAGAGTCCAGGTATAACTGAACATGGTTGCTTAGGGGGGTGTATCAGTTTCCTGAGGTGTGTGGCAGCACTTGAAAAAGCTGGTCCATCATATTCAGCTGTATTGTCTGCTGCTTCCGCTACTTGTTGTAGTAGTAGCCCTGGCAGAGGCAGTGCAGCGGTGACTTAGCAGAGATTGGAGAGGGGCCTCCTGGTCAGGGACATGGATGGCAGGCGCCTGCTCTGTGACAGCTGCGGCAGACTGGGTACAGAGCATAATACAATAATTGTCTCCCTTCTTTGCCTGATAAGAGTACAAGGTAGGGAATTTATAAATTTTTTTAGCCTAAGGCCTCATGCACACGACTGTCCCATTTTTCGAGGTCCGCAAAAAAACGGAAGCCGTCCGTGTTGCCTTCCGCAATTTGCGGAACGGGACGGGCGCCGGCAATATAAATGCCTATTCTTGTCCGCAAAGCGCCCTGCAAAAAAGATAGAAAATGTCCTATTCTAGTCCGTACCTGTGGGCAGTAGGCATTTCTACACCAGAGAAAGACGATCCGATAAGCAAAATGCGGAATGCACGCAGCCGGTGTCCGTATTTTATGGTCATGTGAATGAGCCCTACATCTTGTTGCTTCCCTCTGGCTATTTTCTAGCCCGTGAGATCCGGCAGGCGGCTCTAGCAGGGAACGGCGTGCCCAAGCTCTGTGGATCCATCGTTACCGGAGGCTACATGAATGCCGTCCGGCCCCAGTAACAAATGAACGCCGTGACATTTATAATGTAAAAACTCAGTGGCGGTATTGCTGTTTTTTCCCCATCCCCCTCCCAGAAAGAGTTAATAAAAGTTAAACCAGTAAAAACTACAACTTGTCCTGCAAAAAACAAGCCCCTGTACAACTACATAGAGAGAAAAAGAAAAAAGTTATGGCTCTTGGAAGGAGAAACATAAAATCTCTTAGTCAGTAAGGTCCAAAATAGGTCGGCCACTAAGGGGTTAAAGAAAAGGAGCAAAACCCAAAATCCCATTGAACCATTGGTGCCATGTAAAGCCACGCCCCCTCCCAATACACGGCTGGTGGAGACCCCAAGGATCGGTCATAACTACTTGCCCTATATCACACAGACCCTGCAACCACACACTGACCTCCACCTGTAGAGCAGCCGTCTGCCTCTTCCAAAGGCCTGTGATGATGTCACATGATCAGTCACATGTGTGGGAGGAGTCAGTAATCACATGACTAGGTGCTGCTGTTCTGATACATCTTGGAGATAGATAAATAGTACATTTTAGTGAGCTGAAGGACCTGTGATGATGTCACGGTCATGTGATCAGTGACGCATGTGGGCGGGGTCAGGCTACAGGCTGTGCAGTCTGTGGAGATCAGTGGAGATCAGTGCAGTTCTCCTGTGTGTGAGGAGGTCATGGATTTCTGGAGGATTCACAGGAGGACAAGAAAATACCGCAGCAAAGCTGAATGTGAACTGTAGCTTCACAGCTGGTAGAGGGAAGTACAGCGAAATAATACACACAGCTCTGCACCGTATACATTACACACACAGCTCTGCACCGTATACATTACACACACAGCCCTGCACCGTATACATTACACACACAGCCCTGCACCGTATACATTACACACACAGCTCTGCACCGTATACATTACACACAGCTCTGCACCGTATACATTACACACACAGCTCTGCACCGTATACATTACACACACAGCTCTGCACCGTATACATTACACACAGCTCTGCACCGTATACATTACACACACAGCACTGCACCGTATACATTACACACACAGCCCTGCACCGTATACATTACACACACAGCTCTGCACCGTATACATTACACACACAGCTCTGCACCGTATACATTACACACTGCTCTGCACCGTATATATTACACACACAGCTCTGCACCGTATACATTACACACACAGCTCTGCACCGTATACATTACACACACAGCCCTGCACCGTATACATTACACACACAGCCCTGCACCGTATACATTACACACACAGCTCTGCACCGTATACATTACACACATAGCTCTGCACCGTATACATTACACACAGCTCTGCACCGTATACATTACACACACAGCCCTGCACCGTATACATTACACACACAGCTCTGCACCGTATACATTACACACACAGCTCTGCACCGTATACATTACACACTGCTCTGCACCGTATATATTACACACACAGCTCTGCACCGTATACATTACACACACGGCTCTGCACCGTATACATTACACACACAGCTCTGCACCGTATACATTACACACACAGCCGTATACATTACACACACAGCCCTGCACCGTATACATTACACACACAGCTCTGCACCGTATACATTACACACACAGCTCTGCACCGTATACATTACACACTGCTCTGCACCGTATATATTACACACACGGCTCTGCACCGTATACATTACACACACGGCTCTGCACCGTATACATTACACACACGGCTCTGCACCGTATACATTACACACACGGCTCTGCACCGTATACATTACACACACAGCTCTGCACCGTATACATTACACACACAGCCCTGCACCGTATACATTACACACACAGCTCTGCACCGTATACATTACACACACAGCTCTGCACCGTATACATTACACACACAGCTCTGCACCGTATACATTACACACACAGCTCTGCACCGTATACATTACACACACAGCCCTGCACCGTATACATTACACACACAGCTCTGCACCGTATACATTACACACAGCTCTGCACCGTATACATTACACACACAGCTCTGCACCGTATACATTACACACACAGCCCTGCACCGTATACATTACACACAGCTCTGCACCGTATACATTACACACACAGCTCTGCACTGTATACATTACACACACAGCTCTGCACCGTATACATTACACACACAGCCCTGCACCGTATACATTACACAAACAACTCTGCACCGTATACATTACACACACAGCCCTGCACCGTATACATTACACATACAGCCCTGCACCGTATACATTACACACACAGCTCTGCACCGTATACATTACACACACAGCTCTGCACCGTATACATTACACACACAGCTCTGCACCGTATACATTACACACACAGCTCTGCACCGTATACATTACACACACAGCTCTGCACCGTATACATTACACACAGCTCTGCACCGTATACATTACACACACAGCTCTGCACCGTATACATTACACACACAGCTCTGCACCGTATACATTACACACACAGCCCTGCACCGTATACATTACACACACAGCTCTGCACCGTATACATTACACACACAGCCCTGCACCGTATACATTACACACACAGCTCTGCACCGTATACATTACACACACAGCTCTGCACCGTATACATTACACACACAGCTCTGCACCGTATACATTACACACACAGATCTGTACCGTATACATTACACACACAGCTCTGCACCGTATACATTACACACACAGCTCTGCACCGTATACATTACACACAGCCATGGGCGTCCGCAGAAATTTTTCCAGGGGGGGGGCATACTTTTATTGACATTGAAACGGGCACGTGTATGAAGCCTAACTGCAGATATAAGAGGGGGGAACGGAACCCCGTTTGTGTACAGGGACTAAACTTTAAAATAGGAAGCCACCACAAAAGGAAAGACCAATTCTTCTTATTTCACTTGAATGTCTATTAATTCTATGTTATTTTTGCACCCTTTGTTATAGTCTCAGCAATATGTTCATTTGCATTTTGTCGCCAACAAATGAAATGTTGTGTTCTGTACCTGAACGCTTCCAGGCTTTTGTCATATGTAACTTACAAGCAGATGGTCTGCAGAATACCAGGCCTACCACCAGTATTACCGCCTGCCTGCCTGGTCACCCTGACCAGGCGATATATGATTGAATGGGCAATACTGCCTGGTATATGGACAGCAGAGATGGCATCCTCTGGGCAGTACTGTCTATGGTCATCCTTCACCAGCTCCCTGACTGCCACCTGCTTGGCCTGGCTCTCATGGCACTTCACTGCCTGCTGCTTGGCTATCAGTGACTCACCCCACAGCGAACACTCAGGGTCAGGGACTGTGACACTGACTGACTGTCACTCACTGATAGCCAAGCAGGTGGCAGTCAGGGAGCTTCTGAAGGATGAATTGACCATAGACAGTACTGCCCAGAGGATGCCATATCTGCTGTCCATATAATACCAGTATTGCCCCTTCATATACCGCCTGGTCACCCCACACCTAACACTCAGGGAGTACTCTCATCAATAAAAACAATAATAGGTTTAATCGTGGCTGGCCCACACATCTGGTTCATCAATCAGTCTGGAGATTTAATTTGTGGACGTTCATACTGAAGAAACTGTATATTGTGGGGCACAGTGTAGTGTATATGTGTATAACAGAAATATATTTTACATGAAAACTTAAGGTTACTCGGCCCTTGGGGATCTCGGACACCACTTCCACACTTTGGCCGGGGGCTCGGCGGAGCTAATGGGTTTTAACCTAATGAGAAAGATTTCATAATAAGGATTTGGAGAAGGGGCAGAGGGATAGCAGAGCAGGGAGAGGCTGGTGCTGCTACTAGGGGGTCATACCATGGGGGAGTAATAAAGCCCACCATAATGCCCCCCCCCCCCCCAGTAGTAATAATTCTCCTTATATTAGACAGTGCAAAAATACCCCCTTGTAATGCCCCCAGTTGAGCTAATGTCCCCATAGTGCCCCCATAATGTACCAGTATAAAATACCCCTATATAGTGCCCCCAGTAAATGCTGCATAGTGCTCCTCTCCCCCTTTCTCCTAGTGCCCCCATAATGTACCAGTATAAAATGCCCCATATATAGTGCCCCAGTAGATGCCCCTCAGTGTCCCCCATAATTTGCAAGCATAAAATACCCCTTCTTAGTGCCCCCAGTAGATGACCCCATAGTATTCCTCTCCCCCTTCCCCATAGTACCCACCATAATGTGTCCCAGTATAAAATACTACTGTACAGAGCCCTCAAAATAACATACCACTTCTTTGTAGCTTCGCCCTCAGTAGATGCTCCTATAGTGCCCACCAATAATGTGTTGGCAAGAAGTGCCCTCATAGTGCCCCCCAATAATGTGCCAGTAAGAAGTGACCCCATAGTGCAACCTAATAATGTGCCAGTAAAAAGTGCCCCCAATGATGCCCCCCCGGGCCCCGGCCTTAATGTCACATTTCTCCCCCTCCATGTCACGTCACATTATTTCTCCCCCTCTCCATCATGGCAGCACACTTCCCACCCGTGACCCTCCACAAACCCCCCCCCCCCCCCAACCCCGCCCTCCATGGCACATTTCTCCCCCTCAGGCTCGGGCCCCTCCATGGGCCAGTGTCAGCAGCACATCTCTCCCCCCCCCCCCCCCCCCCTCCCCAGGCACATTTCTCCCACACTCCATCACATGGGCCAGACCAGTGGCAGACATGGGATCCATCATGGATCCCATGTCTGCCACTGGTCTGGCCCATGAGATGGAGTGGGAGAAATGTGCCTGGGGAGGGGGGGGGGGGGGGAGATGTGCTGCTGACACTGCCATCATCCACCAAGTCATCATGATCCATCATCCATCCACTTGTTGTTATGATGTACTTATGTTGTGAATCTGATTTATCTTTCTTTTTCTTTGTACAATATAAAGGCTGTAATAATGTTCACTTACTACTTCTGTGACTGTTGGAGAGTTGGAATAGGAAACTTCTTCACTTGGAACTTGTTGGAGCCGTCACTGAACTTGGCTCAGGGTCAATGACAGACAGGCAGCTCTCTTCTGGGGGCGGAGCTCACTGGCAGCATCACGTTCAGTGCCTGTGCTGTGCGGCAGCTGCTCCAGCAGCCACTGTCTGAGTCTAGAGTCTAGACAGGCAGGCCAGGCAGCGGAGCTCAGAGCGGCTCACTCTTTCAGGCCGGGCGTGCGCTCAGTCAGTGTGCTGTCAGCTGTTGTTAGCCGGCCGGCGGCCGCCCGCGCCCCGCAACTAATTAGTAGTAACTTTCTTAATAGTACTGGGTTAGTTGCGGCGCCAGGGGGGGGCACTTGCCCCCCCCTGCGGACGCCCATGCACACAGCCCTGCACCGTATACATTACACACACAGCTCTGCACCGTATACATTACACATACAGCTCTGCACCGTATACATTACACACACCGCTCTGCACCGTATACATTACACACACAGCTCTGCACCGTATACATTACACACAGCTCTGCACCGTGTACATTACACACAGCTCTGCACCGTATACATTACACACACAGCCCTGCACCGTATACATTACACACAGCTCTGCACCATATACATTACACACACAGCCCTGCACCGTATACATTACACACAGCTCTGCACCGTATACATTACACACAGCTCTGCACCGTATACATTACACACACAGCTCTGCACCGTATACATTACACACAGCTCTGCACCGTATACATTACACACAGCTCTGCACCGTAGACATTACACATACAGCTCTGCACAGTATACATTACACACACAGATCTGCACCGTATACATTACACACACACAGCTCTGCACCGTATACATTACACACAGCTCTGCACCGTATACATTACACACACAGCTCTGCACCGTATACATTACACACACAGCTCTGCACTGTATACATTACACACACAGCTCTGCACCGTATACATTACACACACAGCTCTGCACCGTATACATTACACACACAGCTCTGCACCGTATACATCACACACACAGCTCTGCACCGTATACATTACACACACAGCTCTGCACCGTATACATTACACACACAGCTCTGCACCGTATACATTACACACACAGCTCTGCACCGTATACATTACACACACAGCTCTGCACCGTATAAATTACACACACAGCTCTGCACCGTATACATTACACACACAGCTCTGCACTGTATACATTACACACACAGCTCTGCACCGTATACATTACACACAGCCCTGCACCGTATACATTACACACACAGCTCTGCACCGTATACATTACACACACAGCTCTGCACCGTATACATTACACACACAGCTCTGCACCGTATACATTACACACACAGCTCTGCACCGTATACATTACACACAGCTCTGCACCGTATACATTACACACAGCTCTGCACCCTATACATTACACACACAGCTCTGCACCGTATACATTACACACACAGCTCTGCACCGTATACATTACACACACAGTTCTGCACATTACACACACATCGCTGCACCGTATACATTACACACACAGCTCTGCACCGTATACATCACACACACAGCTCTGCACCGTATACATCACACACACAGCTCTGCACCGTATACATTACACACACAGTTCTGCACCGTATACATTACACACACAGCTCTGCACCGTATACATTACACACACACAGCTCTGCACCGTATACATTACACACACACAGCTCTGCACCGTATACATTACACACACACAGCTCTGCACTGTATACATTACACACACACAGCTCTGCACTGTATACACGTGTACATGACAAATTACCCCATTTCAGGCCATTATATCACTTGTATCTGGCATTTTTTTTTTGCAGTTTTCCTCTGTTCTTGCTGAATATCTGGTTTGCAGTGCTCTCAAACATGGTGGGTGGAGATTAGCTGCCATCCACTGCACACAGAAAGTTGAGGAAAGTCTCCTTCCTAACTGTCTCACAGTCACTCAGAAGCAGCTCCAGGATAAAACCTCATGCACACGACCGTTGTTTTGGTCCACATCCGAGATGCAGTTTTTGGGGCTTGGATGCGGACCCATTCACTGCAATGTCCGGCTGTCCACATCCGTTGCTCCTTTCCGTGGTCCGCAAAAAATATATAACCTATCCTATTCTTGTCTTGGCAGTTAAATTAACGGCTGTCCGTGCCGTTCCGCAAATTGCGGAACGCACACGGATGCCATCTGTGTTTTGCGGATCCGCAATTTGCGAACCGCAAAATACACAACGGTCATGTGCATGTAGCCTAAGGAAGTTATTCCAGAGAAGAACGGACCTGTGTGCTTCTGAATGAAGCACTTGTACTGAGCTCCAAGCTTCCTATGTAGCTGTGTAGTCTCCTCAGCTTCCGCTCTGTTCTCCTGGAATATCTGAGTTTTCACTGATGCTCACAGCCTGCCTCCGCCATTTAAAGATTCATACTTACCTGCTCCTCGTCGCTCTGATGGTGTATGTTGGCTCCCATGTGTCCATCTTCCAGTCCAAGGCGTGTTACTTCCTCCTCGGCATGGTCACCTGCTCTGGTGTAGCCAATAACTAGCTTCAGCATGTTGTGTTCACAGGAGACACGTCAGCGTTGAAGCCGGAGATTGGCTGCATCGGAGCAGGTAACCATACTCATTCTTGGGAGGCAGTAAACAAGCTGAGGATTGAACGATGGACATGCAGAGTCCAGTGCACAGGACTGGAGTGATGGGGAGCAGGTAAGTAGGAATGTTTCAGAAGAAGAGGCCGGCTGCAGGGATCACTTACAACTTGGGTGTTCCTGAACAACCCCGTTAATTAAAGACAGAGGTTATTAATACCTTGTGATGCCTTTTTGGCTCTGCAATGTCCCAGCTGTTTTCTAGGATTTTAGGAATGATGTGTTCAGAGAATATTTGGGTCAATTTGTGATGATTTGCTTAGGCTATGGCCCTGATTCATCAACAGGGCACAATTTGAAGTTTATCTTCAAGTTTGTCTATTTGTGTAAAAGTAAGGCTGGGTTCACATGGGCGTCACGTTTTGGCTCAGGATGTATCCCGGGTGCATTGCGGCAAACCCGCGCGAGTAGGTACGCAATTTCAGTCAGTTTTGACTGCGATTGCGTCCCGGTGTTCAGTTTATATCACACGGGTGCAATGCGTTTTGCACACGCGTGATAAAAAACTGAATGTGGTACCCAGACCCGAACTTCTTTAGTGAAGTTCAGGTTTGGGTTCAAGGTTGTGTAGATTGTATTATTTTCTATGTTATAAGGGAAAATAATAGCAATAAAAAATAAAACGTCACTGAGCTCATCACATGGTTCATCACCATGGTGATGGACCATGTGATGAGCACAGTGATTTCACCACAGGTCCTTTGACAGGTCCTGAGGAAAGAACAGGAGACCGGCAGCTACGCGATCAATTGGAGGAGGTGAGTTATTTTTTATTTATTTTTTTAACCCTCAATTGACCTTCTACTAAGCATTCTGTATTAAAGAATGCTATTATTTTCCCTTATAACCATGTTATAAGGGAAAATAATACAGTGAATAGACTTTCATCTTAGCAACAATGCGTGAAAATCGCACCGCATCCGCACTTGCTTGCGGATGCTTGCGACTTTCACGCAGCCCCATTCACTTCTATGGGGCCTGCGTTGCATGAAAAACGCACAATATAGAGCATGCTGCGATTTTCATACAATGCACAAGTGATGCGTGAAAATCACCGCTCATGTGCACAGCGACATAGAGATGAATGGGTCCGGATTCAGTGCGGGTGCAATGCGTTCACCTCACGCATTGCACCTGCGTGGAAATCTCGCCCGTGTGAACCCAGTATTCCCTCCCTTCCCGGGAATATTTTCATTACGCTTTTTTACCCTTTGAGCTCCATCTCTTTGTTTTTCGCCATGTATGCTCTACCATCTCTCCCTCAACTCAGTACGTGCCGAGGCAATATCTGAATATCTCTAGTATAACAGTACAGTAGGCCAAAACACAAACATGTCCATTTCTAAAAGCAAAGGTTTATTAATGATCGGTAACAAGTTGTGAGATGCAGTAATACAGATTACTGTAAAAATACTCTGTGTTATCTAGGTTCCATTTACTTTTTGGATAACAGATGTCTATTGGTGATTGCATACATTTCTTAACCATCATTAGTGTTATATGACTTTATAGATGTAGCAGGTGCGTTGTGCTATTTACATAGTACGGCGGCTCTAATGCAATGTAAACGAGCGTTGTGCTATATACATAGTGTAGGCGCTACAATAACAGTATAGTGCACCGCACTGCTTCTTGCTACATCTGTACTTCTTGAGTGTTGCATTTTCCCGTATGATGAGTCAAGAAAACACATTAAAAATAGAAAGTAGCTACTTCCCTCTACGAGTTTTTTGATGATTAAGAAGAAATGATTTGTAGATGAATTTTCTGATGTCTATTAAGTTTTGATTTCAGGACAAAACATTTCCCACATCCTGAACAAGAAAATGGCTTCTCTCCTGTGTGAATTTTTTGATGTTCAACAACGTGCGATTTTTGTTTATAGCATTTGCCACATTCTGAACACGAAAATGGTTTTTCCCCTGTGTGAATTCTCTGATGGCTAACAAGTTCACCTTTTTGCTTAAAACATTTCCCACATTCTGAACATGAAAATGCTTCTCCTGTGTGCAGTCTTTCATGTGCCTTAAGAGTTGAATATTTACTAAAAACCTTTCCACATTCTGGACATGAAAATGTTTCTCCTGTGTGAATTTTTTGATGTACACTAAGCTCTGACTTTTGGCCAAAACTCTTTCCACATACAGTACATAAAAATGGCTTCTCTACGTGAATGGTCTGATGTGTAACAAGAGTTGATTTACGGCTAAAACTTTTCCCACATTCTGAACATGAAAATGGCCTCTCGTCTGTGTGAGTTATCTGATGTCTAACTAGATGTGTTTTCCGACTAAAACATTTCCCACATTCTGCACATGAAAATGGCTTCTCCCCTGTGTGAGTTCTCTGATGGATAACAAGACTTAAGCGAGTCCCATAACATTTCTCACATTCTGAACATGAATATGGCTTCTCCCCTGTGTGAATTCTCTGATGTTTCCGAAGTTCTGATTTCCGGGTAAAAGATCTTCCACATTCTGAACAACAAAATGGCTTATTTCCTGTGTGAATTCTCTTCAGGTGGTCAATAAGTTCCGATTTCTGAGTAAAGCATTTGCCACATTCTGAACATGAAAATGGCCTCTCGTCTGTGTGAGTCCTCTGATGTATAATAAGTTGCGATTTAACAGTGTAACTTTTATCACATTCTGAGCATGAAAATGGCTTCTCCCCTGTGTGATTTCTCTGATGCAATTCAAGACTTGATTTACGGCTGTAACATCTGTCACATTCTGAACATGAATATGACTTATTCCTTTTGTAATTGCTTTGACATTTGATTATTTTATGATCTTTATTCTGCTTAACATTGGCGTGCTCTTTAAATGTGTCTTGTGCGATACTTTGATCTGAGCTCCCGAAACAGACATCTGCAAACAATAAAACTTTTTATTTGTAAAAAAATGAAACCTTAAAAATGAGATTCATAATTTATAAGATTTTTATATAAATAATAATATCCATATACATAGTACATAAGGCCAAAAAAAGACATTTGTCCATCCAGTTCGGCCTGTCGTCCTGCAAGTTGATCAAGAGGAAGGCAAAAAAAAATGAAATAGAAGCCAATTTTTCCCACTTTAGGGGAATAAAAAATTCCTTCCAGACTCCAATCAGGCAATCAGAATGACTCCCTGGATCAACGACCTCTCTCTAGTAGCTATAGCCTGTAATATTATTACACTCCAGAAATACATCCAGGCCCCTCTTGAATTCCTTTATTGTACTCACCATCACCACCTCCTCAGGCAGAGAGTTCCATAGTCTCACTGCTCTTACCGTAAAGAATCCTGTTCTATGTTTGTGTACAAACCTTCTTTCCTCGAGACACAGAGGATGTCCACTCGTCCCAGTCAGTCCTGGGGATAAATAGATGATGGGAGAGATCTCTGTACTGACCCCTGATATATTTATAGATAGTAATTAGATCTCCCATCAGTCGTCTTTTTTCTAAAGTGAATAACCCTAATTTTGATAATCTTGTAGGGTACTGTAGTTGTCCTCCTCTAGACCCTCTCCAGCTCTGCTATGTCTGTCTTGTTCACAGGAGCCCAGAACTGTACACAGTACTCCATGTGTGGTCTGACTAGTGATTTGTAAAATGGTAGGACTATGTTCTTATCACGGGCATCTATGCCCCTTTTGATGCAACCCATTATCTTATTGGCCTTGGCAGCAGCTGCCTGACACTGGTTTTTGCAGCTTTGTTTGCTGTTTATTAAAATTCCTAGATCCTTTTCCATGTCAGTGTTACAGAGTGTTTTACCATTTAGTATGTACGGGTGACTTGCATTATTCCTTCCCATGTGCATAACCTTACATTTGTCAGTGTTAAACCTCATCTGCCACTTATCTGCCCAAGCCTCCAATCTATCCAGATCCCTCTGTAGTAGTATATGGTCCTCTTCAGTGTTAATTACTTTACACAGTTTAGTGTCATCTGCGAAAATTGATATTTTACTATGCAAGCCTTCTACAAGATCATTAATAAATATATTGAAGAGAATAGGGCCCAATACTGACCCCTGAGGTACTCCACTAATGACAGTGACCAAATCTGAGTGTATACCACTAATAACCACCCTCTGTTTTCTATCACTCAGCCAGTTACTTACCC
Source organism: Bufo bufo (assembly GCF_905171765.1). Lineage (NCBI taxonomy): Eukaryota > Metazoa > Chordata > Amphibia > Anura > Bufonidae > Bufo > Bufo bufo. Next base: position 33,095,192 of record NC_053390.1, on the reverse strand, counting down.
ACTTATACAGACATTTTCTCCCAGTCCAAGCATTCTCATTTTATATACTAACCTTTTATGTGGTACAGTGTCAAAAGCTTTGGAGAAGTCCAGATATACGACATCCATTGATATGCCGTTAAGTCCAGAACTTACCTCCTCATAGAAACTGATTAAATTAGTTTGGCATGACCGATCCCTCATGAAACCATGCTGATATGCCGTTATTTGCTTATTTCCGTTGAGATGCTCTAAGATAGCATCTTTTAGAAAATCTTCAAACAGTTTACCCACAACAGATGTTAAACTTACCGGCCTATAGTTTCCAGGCTCTGTTTTTGGACCCTTTTTGAATATTGGCACCACATTTACTATGCGCCAATCCTGTAGAACACTCCCTGTCAGTATAGAGTCCGCAAATATCAGAAATAAGGGTCTGGCTATGACATTAGTTAATTCCCTTAGGATACGGGGGTGTATGCCATCTGGTCCTGGCGAATATTCTAATTTAATATTTTTAAGTCGCTGTTGTACTTCTTCCTGGGTCAGACAGGACACTTTAAATGGGAAATTTATTTTTACATTCAGCATTTTATCTGACAGTTTATTTTCCTCAGTGAAAAAAAGATTTAACAGCTTTGCTTTCTCCTCGTCGCTCTCTGCGACTCCCCCTCATTACTCCCCCTCATTACTCTTTAAAGGGCCGACACCTTCAGATTTATACTTTTTAACATTTATATAATTGAAGAACATTTTAGGGTTAGTTTTACTCTCTTTGGCAATTAATCTCTCAGTCTCTAATTTGGCCGCTTTTATTTGTTTTTTACGTGTTCTATTTTTTTCCTTATAGTTTTTCAGTGCTTCCTCGCTACCCTCCTATTTTAGTGATTTATATGCTTTCTTTTTGTCATGTATTGCTTTCTTTACAGTTCTATTTATCCACATTGGTTTCTTTTTGTTCCTTAACCTTTTATTCCCATACAGTATGTACATCTCTGAGATTTTAGGATGCTTTTAAAAGTATCCCATTTTGTGGCTGTATTTTTATTTTAGTTGGCTAAATTTAGCTTTTCTGAAGTTTGGTATTTTTGTTCCTCCCTGTATAAACGCTCTTTTGAATGATAATTATAAGGTTATTACTTTATGGTCACTATTTCCCAGGTGTCCCCCAACCTGCACGTCTGTTGTACTTTCAGGCCTATTGGTTAATACTAAGTCCAGTATGGCCTTCCCGCTAGTCGGGTCCTGAACTAGTTGGGAGAGGTAATTGTCTTTCGTTATTGCCAGGAACCTGTTTCCTTTATGAGATGTACAGCTTTCAGTTTCCCAGTCTATATCTGGGTAGTTGAAGTCACCCATAATAACCACCTCATTATGATTTGCCGCCTTGTCTATCTCGTTTAGTAGTAGATTTTCTGTGCACTCTGGTATATTAGGTGGTTTATAGTAAACTCCTATTAGTAATTTATTATTGTTTTTAGCTCCATGTATCTCTACCCACAGTGACTCCACATGTTCATGTCCCTCACTTATATCTTCCCGGACTGTGGATTTTAGACAGGACTTTACATAAAGGCAACCCCCCCCTCTCCAGTTTTGACGATCCTTTCTAAACAGACTGTAACCCTGTACATTAACTGCCCAGTCATAGCTATCATCCAGCCAGGTCTCCGTTATTCCCACTATGTCATAGTCCTCCTCACACATCACTAATTCCAGTTCCCCAGTTTTATTAGTCAGGCTTCTGGCATTAGTATACATGCATTTGAGAGGTTTCCTCCGCCAGTCCCACTACTTTGCCCCGGTCTCTATCTGCACTCTCTTTCCATCCTATAATGTAATTTCCCTCCCCCATCCCTAGTTTAAGGGGAACCTGTCACGAGTTTTATGGTGTCCTAACTAAGGGCAACATAAATAAGTGACTGATTCTCTTAGCAAAATGCTGGGTCACTTTCTTTAATTGACCCAGTCAATCTGCCAACCTCTTGTATTAAAAAGCTCCAGCTGATAATGATGAGTCATGAAGATTCATGAGCTCCTGACTCTCCCCGCCTCCCTGCTGCTGATTGACAGTTATTTTCTATATGAATCAGCAGCAGGTAGGCAGGGGAGTGGCTATAGCTCTGAATTAAATAAACGCTGGACTCGATGACATCACGCTGGACTCAAATCAGCTCATTAGCATGCGGCATGTGGCATCTTTTTGTGTATATTATGAGGTAACCATCTGTCACACCAGTAAGTGAATAAATCTAATTGCAAACCTCACAACACTGTTGTGAAGATGAATTTCTCCCGTACCAAGGAAGTGATCTGAAAGCAGGATGTGAAAAGGGTGGCCTTGCCTTTCAAGGAATCGCTACCAGATCTACACCGATTTAGCCCCCATTACTCTGCAAAAAATGAAGACTTTTAAACCTTGGAGGAATTGAGAAAAGCTACCATCCTGTATGTCTGGGGCTATCCCTTTGAACTAAGCTTTAATCATGGTGGAAGAACCATAATGTTCACTACTGTGGAGAAATTAGGATTTCTTCCTCTAGAAAAACTAAGCGAGCAGACCTCCTGATTGAACCTAAAACGCCTCCTCAGCCTGGAAAACCTGGACCCTGCCCTATCTGAACCAAGGTCACCTCCTAAAAGCCATGACAGCATCGCTCCAACAGAGCATCATCTATTCCAACGTAACCAGGCTGAAGCGTAAGTTTTTGACGGACACGCCGTGTTGTGACATCTTGCCCCACATCACTACCTTTCTTGACCAACTGTTACTTCCTCAGATGGAACATGTTTTGTATCTGCTTTGATTAAGAATTTAATCTTGATGTTTATTTTCTTTTTTCTTTCTCCATTGTTTCAGGGAACTTTTTCTCTATAGAACTTACTCCAGATGGTACTGGTTACTTTCTTTAGATAATGGTCCATTCTTTTATATACATTTTTGTACTAGACTATATCTATGCAACATGTTTACTTCTTTACTTATTTTTTTTTCTCTCCTTTTCTCGTAGTCTTCTCTCCTTTTTTCTCTTACTTTCCTTACACTTTTTTATTTGTCCCTGCACAATGCATGTTAATGTACTGGTGAGGCAGGTATTTGTCCATTGGTGGTGCGCACTTTAAAGGGGTTGTTCGGCCTTGGAGGCGACAACCTTTTTAGTCAAGACCTGTGCCCCTGAACATACTGCTGATGCTCCGTTCCCAGACGCTTCCAGTCTCTGTAGGACTAGGAAGTGGCTGGTTCCCGTAACACCACAGTGGCCAAACACAGGCCACAAACATTGGCTTGAATGGTACATCCTGTTAAGCACTGATCAAGTCGATGTGAGTGCTAATGCCTGTCATTGGCTGCAGCAGTCATGGGACCCAGATACGGTACTTCCTGGTCCTGAGGGGACTGGAAGCATTTGGGAACAAAGCAGTGGCAGGACCACGGCCGGGTGAGTTTTTTTTTTTTTTTTTTATATTCAGAGGGTTCAGGGTCACAGGACTGGACCATAGAGGTTGTTGGCTGCAAGACCAAACAACCCCTTTAACAATGCAACTTAACAGCTTCATTGCATGTCATTATGTTGATGAGGCATGAAATAATCTAATGGTGCTAAACAACGTACAACTCCTGAGGAGTTTATCCCCACCTTCATTTCATCAGTTGGTGTTTATGTCTTTAATGCCATAAAATCTGGTACTCCTCTACACCGCACTTCAACATCAGCCCATATAGCCATGATTCCCAAACTCAACAAAGATGAGCCATCTCACTCCTGAGTATCAATATCAAACTGAGAAAATCCTGGCCACTCGTCTCAATTCATTCCTTAGCTCCCTCATCCATAAAGATCAAGCAGTATTTATTCCCATAGGCAGGCTAGCGACAACATCTGAAGAGTAGTTCTCCTAGCATCTACACGAAAACTGCCCTCCTTGTTACTCTCCTTGACATATCAATGACGTGTGACTCCTTATCTTTGGACTATTTGACTTTTTCTCTTCACAAATGGGGATTTTATGTTAACTTTTTGGGATGGATTTCTGCCCTTTACAACACCCACAGCCCGGATGCGATATCCTATGATATCAGCCATTGCCATTTCCCCTATTCTTTTTGCCCGAACAATATTAGTAGCAGCCATCAGGGCCTGCCCAGCATTAAAGATGCTGTAGGAGCAGGTCTTACCCATAAACTCTGTTTGCTCAACATCCTCTCTATACTAAGAACTTTCCATGAAATCTCAGGCCTCGTCACCAACGACTCCAAACCATATGCCCTTAAAATCTCTGTACAGGAAAATGCTGACTGTCCTGTGTTCCTCTTACTCATTCCAATGGTCCACAAAGAACCTAGGGCTTCGTATTACTCCCCTATATATAGACCTTTTTGCAACCACATGGAGCCACCCATATCGCATTCTATCACTAACCTTATGTCTAGCTGGTCACAAAAATTTACATACTCCACAAACTTCTTTACCTGATTCGTAACCTACCTATTACTGTTCCCACATACTTTCTACACCTCCTTCAAAAACGTCTTATAATGCCCTTATCTATCAACCTCCTGTGGGTCCCTCCAGCATTTTAGCCATCATCCCTAAGTCATTTGAAGCATCATTCTAGCAAGCTCTCCAATCTATTTGGAATAATACGGCTTTCCTTCCGGGTCTAAATGATTGTCCTTATTCTACTTTGCAGCGGGTGAATGGCTTTGAGAGGAGTAACCACATTTTTCTCTTCTTCAGGCCTTCTTTCATTTGAGGATCTAGAGAAGAAATACTCTAGAACCGCATGAGAACATTTATGACATATGGTGAATGTTAACAATTAACTAATTTATGTGGTATAACTAGGTTCTCATAGCCCAGTGCCACAAGAACAGGATCCATGGCTGGTTTACATATGGCCACCTCAGAGGAATAATACCGTATATTCCGGCGTATAAGACGACCGGGCGTATAAGACGACCCCCAACTTTTCCATTTAAAATAAAGGTTTTGGGCTATACTCGCCGTATAAGACTACCCCTGAATGCCCAGCCCTCCCTGTCTTTAAGACGAGCTTCTCCAGTCCAGGGAACTGACTGGGAACTGTGGATGGCACTGTTATGAGGAGGGGGATCTGTGAATGGCACTGTTATGGGGAGGGGGATCTGTGGATGGCATTGTTATGGGGAGGGGGGATCAGTGGATGACATTGATATGGGGGGGATCTATGGATGACACTATATAGCATCTTATGCTATATGTGTCATCCACAGATCTACCCCATGACAGTGTCATCCACAGATCCCCCTCCCCATAACAGTGCCATCCACAGATCCCCCCTAAACAGTGCCATCCACAGATCCCACCTAAACAGTGCCATCCACAGATCCCCCCCCAAACAGTGCCATCCACAGATCCCCCCCTAAACAGTGCCATCCACAGATCCCCCCCAAACAGTGCCATCCACAGATCCCCCCCTAAACAGTGCCATCCACAGATCCCCCCTAAACAGTGCCATCCACAGATCCCCCCCCCCCCTAAACAGTGCCATCCACAGATCCCCCTCCCCGACGCTCACAGGAGTACATTTATAAACTGTAATCCGTAACTTTAACTTTAATCATCGCTCATCTCTTTACTAGGATACCTTACTCTCAGCTGCGGTAACAGCAGGCAGTGCGGGCGGCGCTCACTCACTGACGTCATGTGCCTGCGCCGACTAGTGGGAGGAGCAGACACGTGACATCAGTGAGTGAGCGCCGCCCGCACTGCCTGCTGTTATCGGAGCTGAGAGTAAGGTATCCTAGTAAAGAGATGAGCGATGATTAAAGTTAAAGTTACTGATTATGGTTTATAAATGTACTCCTGTGAGCGGCGGGGCCCTGTATATTCTAACCCCCAGGCAAGCATCCCCGTCACCATGGGAACGCCTGGGGGTTAGAATATACCATCGGATCTGAGTATACCCGGCGTATAAGACGACCCCCGACTTTTGAAAAGAATTTCTAGTGTTAGAAAGTCGTCTTATACGCCGGAATATACGGTAATTTACAGTACCATAAATCTTAATGTTTATAGGAGACACATACAGTGAATGAATTCAATTTGTACCTACATGTAAATTAAAGAACGCATGTATTTAGTCTTGTCTATTACCTGGTGATGTGAGGGGCTTTTGATTCTTCATTCTGATCTCCTTGTACAGATCCTTGTGTCCTTCTACATACTCCCACTCCTCCATGGAGAAATAGACAGTGACATCCTGACACCTTATAGGAACCTGACAACACAATGATACAGTTATCACCCAGACCCCTCCAGTGCTGTTACTGTATAATGTCCCAGCATTCCCAGCAGTGTCGCCTCTCCAGTCAGCAGCTCAATCATCTTGTGGGTGCGTTCTAGGATCTTCTGTGCACTAGTGTCCTCATGTATCAGGGAGTGAGGTGGAGGTCCTGTGAGGGGTTAGCAGCAGACAGTAATAGTACAGTATGGAACCTGACAGATAACAAAGGAGATGTGTGACTGTGTAGGGGTAATAGTAGCGGCAGCAGGGGCAGTAGTCAGTGGCAGATTACAATAGGGACGTTCGGGTCGGCAGCCCCGGGCCCAGCACCGCTGGGGGGCCCTGCACCAACCCGAACGCCCACATACTGCGGCGGGGCACGGGAGCACATAGCTCCCTGTCCCGTCGCCTATCACCGCCATAGATTTCACGCGCCTGTGCCGGGACACAGCACATTGACGTGTGCACGCCTGCCTCATACCGCCTTCGTCTGCGATCAAGTGCCTGGCCCTGGACGGTGAGTATTTAGCTTTTCATTTTTTTTTCCAATTTTTATTTTTTTATTTCTTGTGCCTACTTTGGGGGACGACACACAGAGGATGACATATTCAAGGGACCTCGAGTACATGGGAGGGGGAATGTGGGGGCTGTGTGGGGCTAAATTATTATGGGAGGGACTACTATGTGGGGGCAAATTATTATGGGAGCCGGACTACTATGTGGGGGCAAATTACTATATGGGGCAGTGTGGGGGCAAATTACTATATGGGGCAGTGTGGGGGAAAATTACTATGTGGGGGGCAAATTACTATGTGGGGGCAGTGTGGGGGCAAATTACTATATGGGGCTGTGTGGGGGCAAATTATTATGGGAGGGACTACTATGTGGGGGCAAATTACTATATGGGGGCAGTGTGGTGGAAACTATTGTGTGGGGGCAGTGTGGGGTAATTACTGTGTGGGGTAATTACTATATGGGGCAGTGTGGGGGCAAATTACTATATGGGGCTGTGTGGGGCCAAATTATTATGGGAGGGACTACTATGTGGGGGAAACTGTTGTGTGGGGACAGTGTGGGGTAATTGCTATGTGGGGGCAAATTACTATGTGGGGGAAACTATTGTGTGGGGGCAGTGTGGGGTAATTGCTATGTGGGGGCAGTGTGGTGGAAATTACTATGTGGGGGCAAATTACTATGTAGGGGAAAATTACTATGTGGGGGCAGTGTGGGGGAAACTATTGTGTGGGGGTAATTTCTATGTGGGGGCAGTGTGGTGGAAATTACTATGTGGGGGCAAATTACTATGTGGGGGAAATTACTATGTAGGGGCAGTGTGGGGCAAATTACTATGTAGGGGAAATTACTGTGTGGGGGCAAAGTACTATATGGGGGCAGTTTGGGGGAAATTACTGTGTGGGGGCAAATTACTATGTGGGGGCAGTGTGGTGGAAATTACTATATGGGGGTGTTGCTATTGGGGAGGCACTGTAGGGGCAATTCTATTATTTTTGGGGACACTATACAGGGATTATTGCCTGGAGCACAATAGAGGGTGTTATTATTACTGGGGCACTCTAGGGGACATTATAGCTGCTGTGGACACTATAGGAACATTTGGGGTAATTTATCAAACTGGTGTAAAGTAGAACTGGCTTAGTTGCCCATAGCAACCAATCAGATTCCACCTTTCATATTTGACAGCTCTTTTGGAAATCCAGTTCTACTTTACACCAGTTTGATAAATGACTCCAATTATGTCTATTAGGGTCACTATTTTTTCAGCAGTATAGTACCTGGGGAATTGGGGGGCACAACGGGCACAGTGTTGGGAGTGGCAGCAGGATGACACTGTGGGGACACCAGGATGAGGAGGAATTGAGAAATCTAATGTGTCTGTGTTACAAACTGTAGAGACAAGATGCGGCTGAAAGAATCTGCCATGGTGGTCTGGGTCAAATGGAGGTGAAGAGGAAAGAGAAGGTCTACATGACAGGAGATGTCACTGGATGTAAGAGGTATGTGGTGCTGTATTCTCCTCCATGTCTTTTTTATTATAATTATATGTATTTTAAATTTGGCGACCAAATTTTTCAGTTTAGGACCCAATTTGGGGTATTTTTTTTTTGTCTGAAGATGTCATATGGCCTAAGAAGAGACTGTGGCGCTCATGAAGCACCGCAGCCTCTTCATACAAAAAAAAAACTAAACTAAAATGGGGGGGGGCCCAAGTTGGTTAGACAACCCCGGGCCTATCATGCACTTAATCCGCCCCTGGCAGTAGTAGCTACAGAGTCAGCAGCATAGTATGGAACCTGACAAGGCAGAAGATGTGCAACTGCATAGGGTTAGTAGCAGGAGCAGAAATAGTAGTACAGTATGGGACACGATGAATAGGTAGACAGCAGCAGTGGCATCTTTGGTCCAGTGATAGCCAGTCCCTACTATCAGCAATGACAGATCTATTCACTTGCATCAGCCACATGTTTGTGAAAATAAATATTGAGTTGTATTTCTCTGTTGAAAGGCAGGTTTGTACCAAGGACACTGGCTGACCAGTTATATGTACACTTGGCAGCTGAAGACATCTGTGTTGGTCCGATGTCCATATGTGCCCGCGTTGCTGAGATAAATAATGTTTTAATAAATGCAAATGAGCCTCTAGGAGCAACGGGGGCATTGCCTTTACATCTAGGGGCTCAGCTCTCTCTGCAACTGCCGCGCCCTCTTCACTTTGATTGACAGGACCAGGCAGTGAAAAATGGCATCACACCCAGTACTGTCAGATATGCCTATTGATACGCCAGTCTTGATAAATATCCCTCAGTGAGTGAATTCAATCTATCCATACAGAAAATTAACTTCTTCCTGACCTCCCATAGACTATAAACTTCCTGGGGGGGGGGGGGGTTCAGGATTGATCTCTGAATGTTTTAGAACGTTCAAAGCATGCAGGACCCCCCCATAGAGAAGGCAGGGAAGGGTCCTCAGTGTCGCTGCCTTCTTTATTGCTGTATACACAGAACTGAAGGAGCGCTGTGTATACAGACTGCAAGCATGATATTGCTTCCCATTCAGGCCCTGGAGGTCATTTGACCGCTGGGGTCGGGAGACTGCAGGAGCTGCCAGGTCTGCAGTGAGGCTTTACAGCATATTATACCACTGCACAGCCTCTCTGGGAGTTGTATTCCTCCTGTAACTGGGGCTACTATATCATACCCAGTTGTAGGAGAAATCGATAGTAAAAAAAAAAAGTGATGTTAAATGTCCCCCAGAGGTCTTATATGACTTTATGGGGGACACAAAGTATAAATAAATAAATAAATAATAATAATAACAAAAAAAGTGTTTTATAAAAATAAAACAATACAAGTTTTACACATAAAAAAAGAGCCATTTTCCCCAATTACCGTATTTTTCACCCTATAAGACGCCCTATAAGTGCGTCTTATGGGGCGAATGCTGCCGTTTTTACACTGATGCACAGCGCGGCCGGCGTGTGTATCAGCGAGGAGGGAGGAGGGGACGGGGGCCGGCCTCTAGTTTTGTAATGGCAGCGGGGCCCAGTGCAGTCACTGTATTCTATTGCACCGGGCCCCGCTCACTGTACTAATCGTATCTACTGTAACTGCAGGCAGGCAGTGTTTAACTATAGATACAGTGCTGCCCATAATTATTCATACCCCTGGCAAATTTTGACTTAAAGTTACTTTTATTCAACCAGCAAGTAATTTTTTGACGGGAAATGACATAGGTGTCTCCCAAAAGATAATAAGACGATGTACAAGAGGCATTATTGTGGGAAAAAAAACATTTCTCAGCTTTTATTTACATTTAAGCAAAAAGTGTCCAGTCCCAAATTATTCATACCCTTCTCAATAATCAGTAGAAAAGCCTTTATTGGCTATTACAGCAATCAAACGCTTCCTATAATTGCAGACCAGCTTTTTGCATGTCTCCACAGGTATTTTTGCCCATTCATCTTTAGCAATGAGCTCCAAATCTTTCAGGTTGGAGGGTCTTCTTGCCATCACCCTGATCTTTAGCTCCCTCCACCGATTCTCAATTGGATTCAAGTCTGGACTCAGGCTGGGCCACTCCAAAACGTTAATGTTGTTGTCTGCTAACCATTTCTTCACTACTTTTGCTGTGTGTTTTTGGTCATTGTCATGCTGAAATGTCCACTGGTGCCCAAGGCCAAGTTTGTCTGCAGACTGCTCTTTTTTCATGGTGCCGTTTACTGTGATCAGGTTCCCTGGTCCATTGGCTGAAAAACACCCCGAAAGCATTAGGTTCCCACCACCATGTTTGACAGTGGGGATGGTGTTCTTTGGGTTGAAGGCTTCTCCTTTTTTACGCCAAATGAAGGAAACATCATTGTGACCAAACAATAACATTTTTGTTTCATCTGACCATAACACAGAAGACCAGAAGTCTTCTTCTTTGTCCAGATGAGCTTTTGCAAAGGCCAAGCGAGCTTTTGTGTGCCTTATCTGGAGAAGTGGAACCCAGCAGTGTGCAGTGTCCGTTGGGTTGTCTTCCTTGAGACATTGCGACCAGCAGAGCCCAGATTCACCAGGATGGCCTTGGTGGGGATCCCTGGATTCTTTTTCACCTCTCTATCCTCCTGGCCAGCACAGGTGTCACTTTTGGTTTCCGACCACGTCATCTGACATTTTCCACAGGGCGGAACATCTTGTATTTTTTGCTCAAATGTAAATAAAAGCTGAGAATGTTTTTTTTTCCCCACAATAATGCCTCTTGTACATCGTCTTACAGGGAGTGCAGAATTATTAGGCAAGTTGTATTTTTGAGGATTAATTTTATTATTGAACAACAACCATGTTCTCAATGAACCCAAAAAACTCATTAATATCAAAGCTGAATATTTTTGGAAGTAGTTTTTAGTTTGTTTTTAGTTTTAGCTATTTTAGGGGGATATCTGTGTGTGCAGGTGACTATTACTGTGCATAATTATTAGGCAACTTAACAAAAAACAAATATATACCCATTTCAATTATTTATTTTTACCAGTGAAACTAATATAACATCTCAACATTCACAAATATACATTTCTGACATTCAAAAACAAAACAAAAACAAATCAGTGACCAATATAGCCACCTTTCTTTGCAAGGACACTCAAAAGCCTGCCATCCATGGATTCTGTCAGTGTTTTGATCTGTTCACCATCAACATTGCGTGCAGCAGCAACCACAGCCTCCCAGACACTGTTCAGAGAGGTGTACTGTTTTCCCTCCTTGTAAATCTCACATTTGATGATGGACCACAGGTTCTCAATGGGGTTCAGATTAGGTGAACAAGGAGGCCATGTCATTAGATTTTCTTCTTTTATACCCTTTCTTGCCAGCCACGCTGTGGAGTACTTGGACGCGTGTGATGGAGCATTGTCCTGCATGAAAATCATGTTTTTCTTGAAGGATGCAGACTTCTTCCTGTACCACTGCTTGAAGAAGGTGTCTTCCAGAAACTGGCAGTAGGACTGGGAGTTGAGCTTGACTCCATCCTTAACCCGAAAAGGGCTCACAAGCTCATCTTTGATGATACCAGCCCAAACCAGTACTCCACCTCCACCTTGCTGGCGTCTGAGTCGGACTGGAGCTCTCTGCCCTTTACCAATCCAGCCACGGGCCCATCCATGTGCCCCATCAAGACTCACTCTCATTTCATCAGTCCATAAAACCTTAGAAAAATCAGTCTTGAGATATTTCTTGGCCCAGTCTTGACGTTTCAGCTTGTGTGTCTTGTTCAGTGGTGGTCGTCTTTCAGCCTTTCTTACCTTGGCCATGTCTCTGAGTATTGCACACCTTGTGCTTTTGGGCACTCCAGTGATGTTGCAGCTCTGAAATATGGCCAAACTGGTGGCAAGTGGCATCTTGGCAGCTGCACGCTTGACTTTTCTCAGTTCATGGGCAGTTATTTTGCGCCTTGGTTTTTCCACACACTTCTTGCCACCCTGTTGACTATTTTGAATGAAACGCTTGATTGTTCGATGATCACGCTTCAGAAGCTTTGCAATTTTAAGAGTGCTGCATCCCTCTGCAAGATATCTCACTATTTTTGACTTTTCTGAGCCTGTCAAGTCCTTCTTTTGACCCATTTTGCCAAAGGAAAGGAAGTTGCCTAATAATTATGCACACCTAATATAGGGTGTTGATGTCATTAGACCACACCCCTTCTCATTACAGAGATGCACATCACCTAATATGCTTAATTGGTAGTAGGCTTTCGAGCCTATACAGCTTGGAGTAAGACAACATGCATAAAGAGGATGATGTGGTCAAAATACTCATTTGCCTAATAATTCTGCACGCAGTGTATTATCTTTTGGGAGACACCTATATCATTTGCCGTCAAAAAATTACTTGCTGGTTGAATAAAAGTAACTTTAAGTCAAAATTTGCCTGGGGTATGAAAAATTATGGGCAGCACTGTATGTTCGATCCAGCAGCCCGTACTTGCGATCATGGCAGGCAGGAGGCTGGGCGGGCGGGCACTGGCAGCGTAACTTCCTACGTCACGTGCCTGCTCCACCCACTTTATGAATGAAGCAGGCGGCGCAGGCACGTGACGTAGTGAGTTACGCTGCCAGTGCCCGCCCGCCCAGCCTGCAGCCTGCTATGATCGTAAGTACAGGCTGCTGGATCGAACATATCTATAGTTAAACATTGCCTGCCTGCAGTTACAGTAGATACGATTAGTACAGTGAGCGGGGCCCGGTGCAATCTTGTGGGTGAGTTCTAGGATCTTCTGTTCATTGATCTCCTCATGTATCAGGGAGTGAGGTGAAGGCCCTGTGATTGGGCTCAGGGTTCTTCCCCATCCTTTAGACACAGGGACCTCACAGCGCTCGCTAGAGGTCTTCTTCACCACTGTATAATCCTGGGTATGGGGAGACACAGTAATAAATATCACTACTGAGATTTCCAGAGTCCATCACCTCTACAGCCATGTCCATCTGTTATTATCATACACTGATGAGCAAAAGGGTAACAATGTTTTGAACTTTTGACTTTCAGGCTCCATGTCTCACTATCGACTACTGCTTCGGACGTGAGACTACTATCATCTTGGCTATCTCATACATGTGAGAGAAGGATTTATGATTTTATGAATATATAATGAGAATATTCTGTAGTACACATTTCTGTCCACTAGATGGCTGCAAACCATATGTATGAGAAGGTCAATGAGGGAGGGGGAAGAGGGGATTCTGAAACCACTCCTATCAGGTTAAGGAGCAAATAGCCTCTTCTTAAGGAACACCCCTTTTGTGATGTCATGTCTGCTATTTAAGTGAATGTACTGTGAATAAAAGGCTCTCGCCTGCTCTCTTCTACCATGGCTAAAGGAGGATGAGAAGATGCTTTCATGAAACCACCTAGTGTCTGGTCTCATTATAAAGCAGTATGCTGTACACATACTTATTCTTCTAATTGATTTGGCACCACACAAAGAAGAAGGAGAGTCGCATGAATTGCGACGACAAAATGGCGCCGAGCTTGGGGCAGATAGCTTGCGTAACTTCCGATTCAAACGCCACGAGAGCGACTTAAACGGAACCATCAGACGAGATCACATGCCGGCAAGGTAAGAAAGCTTTATTTCTTACAAATCTCCTCTGTAACTTCCGCTTTTGTGGGTTCTCAAGAGTTGAATTGGTGTTATCGCGATATAAGGGTTCAAATTATAGCTGATCTGTCTGTTAGAAAGAACCTATTGAAATATTCCTTCTTTGTGTGGTAGAACATGCTGAAACTAAACGGAAATTGTTAGACAGCTGAGCCGGATATCCTGTGACGTAGAATTAGTTCCCAGTCAAGGTTCTGACGAGAACCTTGGGAAAAGGATTAATACCAATTGTCTCATAGGCAATTGGAAGTTATTAAGATTTTGTATCCCGGTGAATTGACGAGGGGTCTTCACTTTGAGAGATTGTGGGGTCAATACTATTATTTCATTTGAGCTGTGTGCAACTGCGCTTAAGTTTGTGGGTTCGGTGGCGATTACTTTAAGTAATCGGATTCCGTTTGAGCTTTGTGCAACTACGCTTAAGTTTGCGGGTTTGATAAGTAGCAATTGTTAGAGCTTTGTGCAACTACAATAATGGGAAATTCGAATGTTACAGGACAGAGTAAAGAGATATTAACGGCGACTCAGTTGATGCGAGAAAAGAAAGGAAAAGTTTCAGTTAGAAATAAAAGTTGAAAGCATTCTGTCATACTAAGTAGCAGCGATTTCCGGTATTATCCGTAAATATGCAGTTTTGTGTAAAAGTTCCCCCTAGATGTTGCAAATGCAGTAGGAGATAGATTAAATTAAAGTTGTGGAAAAGTGTAGAGGGAAAGTTGAAAGTAATTGAGAAGAATGGACAATATTGCTATAGTAAAATGGAGGATTTGGGTGTGGTAAGGGAACAAAGAGAGTTGGCCATGCGGCATTTCCCTTCCCCCCACCACATGTGTTGTAACTAAGTAATCCTGGGTCTTGTGGTCCATCAAAGACTACCTATTGCTTTTTCTGTCAGCCACTCCTCTACACCAGGTGCTGGAATGTGCTAATCAGCACCACCCACTGTGCCTTCTGCTCTCTCTAGCTTTTCCCCACCCCCCCAAAAACTCTTTCCTTAGGCTGAAAATAACCCTTCCCAATTGTATGTCCTATCAGTTAAAAATGTACCTGCAGTAATTGCCCCTATGATGCCTACTAGAAATATTCCAGGCCAGTCTACTCAATCTAGATTGCACTCATTCTAAGTCCTTATTCAGGTATGAGTGAAAGTGTAGGGATATCTGCATCATTATATGATATATGACATATACTACACCCAGTAGTAACATCAAGTTTGCCATGATGAATAGCATTCCCAATTCAGAGGACTTACTTATGCTGCTTTATAGAAAATTAGTTAAAATATGGAGAGTTTTCTCATATTATTTATGAGATTTGGAAAATTGAGTCCAATGTAGAGCTGGGGATTTAATGCATAGTGAAGATCAGTGAGTCTGGGAGGAAGTGTTTAGATCATCAGTCAGTCACATTGTCCTCAGGACAGAGTGTGTGGAGAAAGTTTTCACTAGACTCCAGAAAAGTTGGGTGGATTTGGATTTTTGAGATTACCTTATCTATGCATGAGAAAATCCTAAGTACTGCCTTTGTGGATCATCTTGAGAATCATCTAGAAAGGTCTAGTGTTGGCTAGGCTTGAGAGAAGTTAATTTTGTCCCTATTTTGTCATATTGTTAAAGTTAAATCAAACAAAGACCTATGGCGGGCATGGCTGCATATCAGTCCTCCCCACAAGGGGGGGGGGGGGGAAGACTTTGTATGTACTTGCCCACTTCCTCGCCTGTGGGAGGAAGACAAATGTTCAGCCCCTTCAAATGAAACACCCATAGGAAATTAACAACCCTGAATCAAATACTGGATCCCTATTATTTATATAATCCTTGGGATCTAATTACATTGCCTCATAGCAAACATGTTCCATGATCTCTCATGACTGAGGGTAGTATCACATGTGTAGGAGCATCTAGTAATGCAATTCCTACTCCTCTCACCAATTAATCACCGTCTTAAGGGTGTGCAAAATTAGATCCGATCACTCTGCTGCATCTGGAAGGGGGGAGGCTGGGAGTAGTAAATACAAATATAAAAATTCTAATTTAATGTATCCAATTAATAACCACATTTTTGAGTTTCTGGTAGATCATTTCAGGTTCCTGGAAGATGGATCATTTCGGACAGGATATGCTGTTCCTACTTAATCTGATGTTGTCAAGAAAGAACCACTCCGTCCAGCAATGGTAGTGCAGGAGACAGAGCTGAAGACACTCGCTGAGGTTGGTAAGATGGCTGAGGGTAAGACTGCTAACATCCAGGTATGCCTTCGGTATCACTCATTATTATGATCTAATCTAGTGAAGCAGAGATTTTGTTTGATCCATGGCTAAGCCCATCAATAATGAATGCTGAGTGTATGAAAGATGTTTGATGCCCTGATACTGCCTGAGAAGGTAGAGGTTACATTATTACCTGAAGTCTACGCTAAGTGGAAATCTGTGTGAAAGAGGATGGCTTATGGCCAGTGGACTTCCAAAAAGTTTGCCTTTTTCAGATACAGGTTACAGAGGCTGAAAGGAAACATCAAAGGATAAAGGTAGAAGTGATAATAGGACTCTGGAGGGTTGGTAATAAACTCTTCCTTCAGAGGGCACTCCACCTAAAGAGGATGGATTTAGAACATGGGCAAATCGAGAGAGAGAAGGTGTGATTGGGTTCTGTGGTGGATGACTCCTGGGTTCAACAATGCTGCCACTAGGTTAGTTGCTGTAATAATGATGGGAGAACTATGGGAGTTCCAGGAAGGCATATGCCAAGGTCATCTTACCCATTTCAGAGACTGCGGATTGACTACATTCAGAACAAAGGTGGAACAGTGTGAATATGTCTGTGTCTATATTGATCTCTTTCCAGTATATTCGGAGATTTGGCCTGTAGCAAAGGCTACAGCTAAAAGATACTGACTGAGGTGAGAGTACCTATCCCTGGGGTTTTTCTTCATCCGATATACATCTAACCGGAAGATAAGCCTAAGGCCTTATGAAGTACTCTTTGGGAATGCTCCTGGATTAGGTGTCTATTTCCCCAATAGTTCCAGATGCAGCATAGTAGTTTTCCAAAATGATGTTGTCTGTTGCACAATTTATTGTCTAATGTGTATTTCCAAGTTTTAGTTGTTTCCTAGAATCCAGACTGTATAGAAGCGATTCATTCTTCACAATCAGGAGATTGGATAGTGGTGAAACGAGAGATGTGTGGAAAGTCCTAGAGCTACGGTTTGAAGACCTACATCAAGTCCTGATAACCGCCGCCACTGCTGTCGAATTGCAAGGAGAAACTGATCGTATTGCAATCAAGTGTCAGGACTATAAGAGCCATAATGTTGTTTCATGCCTTATTGTTTGTTCCATATCGTACAAAGGGAAAATCACAGTCAAATCAAATTCCAACGGTGTTATATTATCAAGATGAGTCAGGAACAACTAAGTTGACTTTTGCAGTATAGTGGACTGTAAGACAGATGACAGATAGGACACTTGGTTTTGGTCTGATAAGTACATCTGTGTGACGGGGACTGACCCAGTCTATGGTAATTGTGTTTAAATATGACCAGACCAACTGTGGATATTGGAAATTAACCGAATGGAGTACTAGTCTGAAATGTTGTGAATATATACCAGTGGAAACTACCTCTAGAGTCAGTAAAGGCGAAGGTTTGTCCCAAAGAATGACTATCCTGAAGGGAACCCCACCAAACAGTTGTAAACATGATGAATGTAATCCTCTGTTCCTGTCCATTAGAAATCCTATACAACAGGATTTGGGGATATATGTGTTAGGAGCATGTGTAAGTGACCAAGATCCCCTAGGCAAATTTAGAATGTTGGTAAGGGAGAAATCTCAAAGTTCAGTTGCTTCTGTGGCTCCTACATCCTTACCTATAATTGGCATTAAATATTTGGCCAAATTTAAAATATAATGACAAACTGACCTTAGAGACAGGATTTATACAGGAAAGCCCTTTGGTGTTTTCCCTCCAGGATATTGTTCTTACATAATTCAGCTGAAGATGACAAGTAGTGACTCTAACGTTTACTCTGACAGTTGGTTTATCAACCAAAATTATCAAAACGCAGATATCTGGTGATTGTGTGGAGATTTGAAACTCCGACCCAGGATGCAGGTGGAATGAAGTGGTCAATGTACCCTGATCAAGTCCTGATCGGGTACTGATGCCATTTGTTCTATTCTCACCTCCTGAGTGGGATCAAATCAGAAAACATTGTCTGGTCACGACTAAGGAGGTCACTGCCTACATCCTTTGACTCACGTTTATACATGGATGCCATAGGAGTCTGTAGTAGAGTTTCTGATTAATTTAAAGCAAAAAGTCAGATAGTTGCAGGATTCGAGTCATTAATTCCCAAGATTAGTAGTATAAAAAAAATAATAATAATAATTTTTTTTGATGGATTAACATATCTATTGTCATCAACAGAGATTTGTGAATTATATCTGTGATGCTGTGCAGAGAATGGTGGAACAACTGAGCTCTTTTCCAGTGATGACTCTACAGAACCGACTGGTCCTTGACAGCAGCAAAAGGAGGGGTCTACAAGAACGGCTGCATCTACATCCTGGACAACACTGCCCCTGATGGAAGGATCACCAAGGATCTGAAGAAACTGATGGAAGGATCACCAAGGATCTGAAGAAACTGATGGACTTTATCAAATGAACTGATGGGAAAAATTCTGAAATTAATATCATGGCCAGAATAATGTTTTGGGAACTGGTTCAGTGACTACAATGTTATTAGAATTTGGTTTTAATGGGCTGTCATATAGTTCTACATTTTAGGAAAATTGTTTTTGAAAATGTATAATACATCCATGCCCACACTATGTATATGTGCTGTGCCCCTGTCAAAGACAAAGATTATTCCATCCTTAAGTAAATAAAACCTTGTTGATGGTTGCGGTGTAAATAGGACAAGGTGAAGGCAAACCCGAAAGGGAGTTGAGGGGACCTGGTGAAGCAATAAGGAAAGTCCAGCTCTTCGCTGTTTAGGGCGTTGGGAGAGTACCTCACTTTGCCTGTTCACCTCTGGTCTATTTCCCGCAAAAGGAGGGATTTGTGAGAGAAGGATTTATGATTTTATGAATATATAATGAGAATATTCTGTAGTACACATTTCTGTCCACTAGATGGCTGCAAACCATATGTATGAGAAGGTCAATGAGGGAGGGGGAAGAGGGGATTCTGAAACCACTCCTATCAGGTTAAGGAGCCAATAGCCTCTTCTTAAGGAACACCCCTTTTGTGATGTCATGTCTGCTATTTAAGTGAATGTACTGTGAATAAAAGGCTCTCGCCTGCTCTCTTCTACCATGGCTAAAGGAGGATGAGAAGATGCTTTCATGAAACCACCTAGTTTCTGGTCTCATTATAAAGCAGTATGCTGTACACATACTTATTCTTCTAATTGATTTGGCACCACACAAAGAAGAAGGAGAGTCGCATGAATTGCGACGACATACATAAAATGGACTTGCAGCTATTTAGCATATGATCAGTTCTGCAGATTCTTCTCATGTAACTGCATTGTTACTGTTTTTCTTCTGGTGGCGGAACAATCCTTTTCTTCTTGTTTACTACAAATTACAACCTGTCCTCACATTCCCTGATAGCTCAGTGTGTTATTAGGTTGATTCCCAAGTGAAAGGTCACTGGTCTGAATCCAGGACCAGCCATGAAGAAGATTTCACAAGAAAAGAAACGGCATCATCCAGCTCATCGATAGCGGTATCTCAACCAAGAAAATTGCCAAACTGCATCATGTGAGCGCCATGATAGCTGGAAAAATCAGAAATGAAGTCCGTCCATCTATTCCAAAGCCAAGAGGTGGACGTTCAAAAAAAATATCGGCGTCAACAAGCAGTCTGATCACAAGGTCTACCAGTTCTAGTGCGACAAACACAGCAGTGGAGGCGGCTCATGTGCTTCGTAATAGTGAGATCACAGACGTCCATGCAAAGCTACATGCATTACACAAGTCTGGAATGGTGGCCTGAAAAAAGGTGAAGAAGCCTCGACTTCAATATCGTCCTAAGAAGCATCAGCTTTAGTTTGTAAAAATGAAGAAACAGTGGACAGTAGACAATTGGAAACGGGTGATTTGGAGTGATGAGACGAAAGTCAATAGACTGGGCTCTGATGGGTGCAAATGGGTCTGGAAGAAACAAGGGAAAAGGGGCTAATGGATCAAGAAAATTTGAAGGAAATGTCAAGTTTGGTGGAGGAAGCCTGATGATATGGGGTTGTTTCACAGCCAAAGGGGTTGGATACTTGACCAGGATGGATAGTGCTCTCAATGCTGAGCTATATGTGAGTATCCTACAAGATGAGTTACTTCGTACACTCGAGTACGATGGGTATGAAAAGGACGACATAGTGTTCCAGCAGGACAACGACCCGAAACATACATTGAGATTGGCAAAGAAATGGTTAAATGACAATGAAGTAGAGGTGCTGGATTGGCCCCCACAGTTCCCAGACCTCAACCCCATAGAGTTGAAGAAAAAGCTATATTAATACCTAAGTGAGTCGACCAGTATGCACCAACATTGGGAACGTGTAGAAGAGATCTGTGAACAGGTTTCAGTGGAGACATGCTTGAATCTGATGGATAGCATGCCCAGAAGGATTCAGGCAGTGTGAAAGCCAAATTTGTATTTACAAAATAATAACAAAATAATAAAAATTTCAAATTTTAGAAGAAAAACCGTAACAATGCAGTTACATGACAAAAATCTGCTGAACTAATCATATGCTAAATAGCTGCAAGTCCAATGTATGTAAGAGATAGCCAAGATGATTGTCTATACAATGATAGTAGTCTGATTTTAAAAGCTGTAGTGGATGCTGAGATATGGAGCCTGAAAGTCAAAAGTTAAAAACATAGTTAACCTTTTGCTCGTCAGTGTAGATGAGAATGATGTAATGTGACATCATCAGAATCTCTCACCTCTCCTGTAAGTTGGCAGAGTATCTCTAGGGTGAGATGTTATACCCTCTCAGCCATCTTGTCTTTGTCCCTATCCATCATTGATGGGTCAGTCAGGAAAATCCTCTGATAAAGAGAAAATATCAATATATTACTTTATATTGCAGGAACCTGAATGGAAAGAGGAGGAAACAATGTTATAACCAGATACGATACCACGAAAAGCACAACTACTAAATATAATTAAAGGGGAAATATTTGAGGAGTTATTATAGAGCAGATGTTGTATTTTCTCTGTCTGTATGGATTGGACTATGAGGGGAATAGTCTGACAATGCAGTTTATCTGCAACAAAGTGTGAAAGGATGTGGCATCTTCACATGACTGTGACATGCTGTAGCCATTGTTACTCACCTGTACCGGATCCTGTGACTTGCGCTGCCTCTCCCCCTTCTTCTTGCCGGCTTCTCCTATGCATCAGGTTGTCGCGGTGCACATCAATGGAATCACTCCACCACGACATGACCCCATATTCGGCTGGAGTGACAGCACAACACCTGATTATTCAGGGTAGTTACTCCGGTCCCAGCACACTGTCCGACTCCTCTGCTACTCCAGTCTTCAGCCTAACTCTCTTACATCAGTCTGCAGTTTAACTCTGCTGCATCAGGCCTACGCTCTGCTACAGTTCTTTTATATTGATCACCCAACTCTGCTTCTCTAGCCCTAGACTTGGATCCCAAAGATGCAGGGGCATCCATAGCACTACTATTTGGTTTCAACAAGCTAGCGGAACAAGTAGATCAACTTGTTTCATTTCAATAGAAGGTCGTCCGGGCTGTACGTGATCTCTCAGCATGGGCGGATGCTCAAGGACCTGTTGTCTGATTTGAAGAAATCACGAGGCAGATTTTATTTGAGTCCAAATAAATTCAACTCATATGAAAAGTGCTAAGATTCCACCGGAAAAGTCATGCATGACATTGTAGGGTCTCCTAGGACGGCATCCAACTCCATATCAAGCTCTTTAAATGGGCATTCTGGTTTCTAGATATCGACGACCTATCCTCAGAAGTCATCAATTTAGAATCGGCGGGGGTCTGACTTTCCGCAATTCCCCTGATCAGCTGTTTGAAGGGACCATGGCACTCATGCAAGCACTGTGTTCTTTTCAATGTTTATCAGTGTGCCGTCTACGTTGTAGTGGTGGTGCTGCGCAGTTGCAGGAAACACTAGAGAATGCAGCTGACGGGGGTGCCGAGAGTCAGACCTCCACCAATCTGAAAAAGATGATCGGATAGGTCCTATCTTGAGGTTCACCGTCTGTGTACTTCCTATCCGACATGGATTTATGCTTTTTAAAACTGAAAAACAGTGCAAACATTATGCTTTTTAGGGGGGCAGTTCTTTGCAGGTGTTTATACACATGCCGTGGGATTGGAAGAGACAACGGCTTTCTTTAAACAATCGATCGAAAAATTATACTTTTTTTGGGGAGTAGCAAAAGTTTTAGTGTTATGTTAAAGAAAAAATTTATATATACACTCACCTAAAGAATTATTAGGAACACCATACTAATACGTTGTTGGACCCCCTTTTGCCTTCAGAACTGCCTTTATTCTACGTGGCATTGATTCAACAAGGTGCTGATAGCATTCTTTAGAAATGTTGGCCCATATTGATAGGATAGCAGTTGATGGAGATTTGAGGGATGCACATCCAGGGCACGAAGCTCCCGTTCCACCACATCCCAAAGATGCTCTATTGGGTTGAGATGTGGTGACTGTGGGGGCCATTTTAGTACAGTGAACTCATTGTCATGTTCAAGAAACCAATTTGAAATGATTCGAGCTTTGTGACATGGTGCATTATCCTGCTGGAAGTAGCCATCAGAGGATGGGTACATGGTGGTCATGAAGAGATGGACATGGTCAGAAACAATGCTCAGGTAGCCCGTGGCATTTAAACGATGCCCAATTGGCACTAAGGGGCCTAAAGTGTGCCCAGAAAACATCCCCCACACCATTACACCACCACCACCAGCCTGCACAGTGGTAACAAGGCATGATGGATACATGTTCTCACTCTGTTTACGCCAAATTCGGACTCTACCATTTGAATGTCTCAACAGAAATCGAGACTCATCAGACCAGGCAACATTTTTCCAGTCTTCAACAGTCCAATTTTGGTGAGCTGCAAATTGTAGCCTCTTTTTCCTATTTGTAGTGGAGATGAGTGGTACCCGGTGGGGTCTTCTGCTGTTGTAGCCCATCCGCCTCAAGGTTGTGCGTGTTGTGGCTTCACAAATGCTTTGCTGCATACCTCGGTTGTAACGAGTGGTTATTTCAGTCAACGTTGCTCTTCTATCAGCTTGAATCAGTCGGCCCATTCTCCTCTGACCTCTAGCCTCCACAAGGCATTTTTGCCCACAGGACTGCCGCATACTGGATGTTTTTCCCTTTTCACACCATTCTTTGTAAACCCTAGAAATAGTTGTGCGTAGTACTGAGCAGATTGTGAAATACTCAGACCGGCCCGTCTGGCACCAACAACCATGCCACGCTCAAAATTGCTTAAATCAGCTTTCTTTCCCATTCTGACATTCAGTTTGGAGTTCAGGAGATTGTCTTGACCAGGACCACACCCCTAAATGCATTGAAGCAACTGCCATGTGATTGGTTGACTAGATAATTGCATTAATGAGAAATAGAACAGGTGTTCCTAATAATTTTTAGGTGAGTGTATATATTGTGACAGTCCGTTATTTAGCTCCCCTTTCCAGGGATGAAAAGGTAATGGGATTAGTCAGATTATTTCGCACAAGGAGACCTCAGGAGACAGAAGTGCATTTCAACTGGCGTCCTGCCAGCTTTATTTCACAGGTTGCATTAAAACACAAAACATAAACGGAACACCTAGGCTTGTCCAGGCTCTAACTAAACAATAAGTCCCTCTCTAGGATGTGGCTGAGCTATTCTCAGTCCACCCAAAATAAGCATGCTGTCTGAACAGCAACCTGTGATACTTGCAGTTTGCAGGCTCTGGACCTTCAGGGTCCCTCAGTGAGATGTGACTTCTCTCACTCCCAGGAAGTTCTGAGCAAGTGTGTTGTCAGCCCAGTTATCTAGCAACTCCCCAGGTGCAGCTCATCAGGACTCAGGCTTAGGTTTTTAACCCTTTCCTAAATAACTTTCTTCAGCATATGCTAAGAACCTGGGAGACACATATATATATATACCCTCAATTACTTCACCCTGTGAGACACCACTATATATATATATATATATATATATTATTTTTTTTTGTAAGGGAACACTCTCTCTCAGGGGTCGGCAATGACAGACTTTACATCAAACAGGGGGGGGGGGGGGGGTTTCAAGCTCAAACAGTGCTTTATTTGTATTCCCCTATCTTTTGGTATCACCACCTTATTATCAAGAATCCCACAATGTCTATCTGCTATATCATCCTTCTTCGCCTTTCGCTTTCTAAAACGTAACATGGATAAAACAGAATTAATCATCTTTCCCCCATCTGCTCGCCCCACCACCAACAGACCTATCTATCAAGATCAATGGCTGCACACTTTCCCCGGTCAACCAAGTCCGTTGTCTTGGAGTGACCTTGGATTCTGCCCTTTCCTTCCGACCACACATCCAAGCCCTTTCCACCACCTGCCGCCTCCAACTCAAAAACATCTCCCGCATCCTCGCTTTCCTTAACTTTGAATCTGCGAAAATGCTTGTACATGACCTAATCAGCTCCTGCCTAGACTACTGCAACACTCTCCTCTGTGGCCTTCCATCTAGCACTCTCGCACCCCTCCAATCTATCCTCAACTCTGCTGCCCGACTAATCCACCTCTCACCCTGTTACTCCTCTGCCTCTCCCCTCAGCCAATCCCTTCACTGGCTCCCCATTGCCCAGCGAATTCACTTCAAAGTACTACCAAATACATACAAGGCTGTACATAACCTGTCCCCTCCCTACATCTCTGAGCTACTTTCCCGATACATCCCCACACGCACTGTCCGATCCTCACAAGACCTCCTTCTCTCATCTCCTCTTATCGCCTCTTCCCACAATCGACTCCAAGATTTCTCCCGTGCATCCCCCACACTCTGGAACGCGCTACCCCAGCATATCAGACTCTCACCAACAGTGGAATCCTTGAAAAGAAACCTGAAAACCCACCTCTTCAGACAAGCCTACAACCAGTGACCCTGCTGCCTCTATACCGCCATGACCAACTTTACCCGCACCTACCGTGTCCTTCTCCCATACCATGTACATTATAAGCCCTCACGGGCAGGGCCCTCTCTCCTTCTTTACCAGTTTGTAACTTGTCTTGTTTATGATTAGTGCAATTGTCTGTATTGTGTATGTATACCTCTTCTCATATGTACAGCGCTATAGAATGAATGGCGCTTTAATAATAAATAATATTAGGCCTGAGGGAGTCTCCTGTTCCTTCAGCTGGGAAGGAACAGGTCATATTTTGTCCTGACACTATTTCCAGGGCCCTTTAGGCTCAGATAGGGTTCTAGGTTCCTGCGTATATACATTCCTACCATCGAGGTCTGTTCATACTGAGAGTAGTCAGGGCTCGGTTTAGGGATTCACTAGGTGGTGACCTTTCCCCAGTTTTCAGGCCTATTTCCTTTTCACTTCTCTCCTGTGTTCAGTGTGGAGTTTAAATAATAAAACAAAGACAGGTGCACTCTGCGGTCTTACTAACCCTTGTACTGGTGTAAAACTGAGAATTAGCCAACATATCCTGCTTGGAGGACATGTCTGAGCCCGAGCACCGCGCCAAGGTTTCTCAAGTAGCTCGGGACCTAACGCTAAACTTACCTGGGCCATATGGGCAATACCAGGAGCCAGTGGGCGAATTACAGTAGCGCAAGGTCCGACTCAAAGCAATCTCCAGCATGTGACCATGCATACAATTGGAGGAGGCAGAGAGCTCTGAGCCCCACCCAAGACTGGCTGATATAGCCCAGGCCTCACATGTGCACCAGAATGCTGCCTGTGGATGGAAATAAAGGCACATTCAGACTAGGAGTTTCTACACCTTCAAAAAATTCTAAATACAAACTACAAATTAGCGTGGTATTAAAAAGCAGGAAGTGCTCAACCCCATATTTAGTGGTGCATCTATACCGGGGGGGCAGATCGTGCACTTGTTTTTGTCTTTGTTTTTGTTATATTATTTTTACTGTTTATCACATCCACACATTTGGTATCCGGTGCAGGATGTCCATTGTGGTACTTGTGGTCCGCTGCAGGCATCCTCCATTGTATGCATTTTTGCTGGGGATTGCGATTAGGAGCGGACCACAAGTGCAGGATCATTGCCCCCCCCCCCCCCCCCCCCCCCCGGTATAGATGCACCACTGCATTTGGGATGAGCACTTCCTGCTTTTTAATACCACACCAATTTGCAGTGTGGAGTTTACCACCCACACCACGCAATGACAGGTATTCAGCTTCGATCAGACAGCTTCCTAGCTGTGACCAGTGCAACCTACCACTCCTCCTGGTGGAAGGATCGAAATACCTTGGCTGGGACCACACAGGCCCTCTGGAGGTCTGTTTCCTGGGGTCTAACTCCTCCTCTCACACTCTGAGGATTGCTTTATCCCCAAGTGATTATCGCACCTGGCCTCACCTTAGGCCTGTTGATCGTGGCGAAAACAAAGCAAATCATACCATACATCTCCTCTAATAGGTTTCTGCACCATTCTAGGAGACACATATCTTCCCTCTTCAAATATGAGGCCTGTCACTGCCTCACAATATACACACACACCAATCCTACTGCTAAAAATACATGTGCCAGTGACCGTGTGCCCGAGTTCTGGTAAAGTGAAGAAGCAATGGCCTTGAAAAAATACTCTCCCTTTTTTGAGCAGTACAGTATGGAACCTGACAGAAAAGAAAATATGTGGCTGTGTAGGGGTAATAGTAGTGGCAGCAGTGGCTGCAGCAGAGCTGAATGGGACATGATGGACAGGCCGACAGCAGCAGTGGCATCACTGATCCAGTAATAAATAGTCACTGTCAGCAATTGAATCTGTTCGGTGGCATCAGCCACATTTTTTGTCATGGATTCTTTTCCAGGAATGCAGTGGTTTCCATGACTGTGGAGGACAATTGTGTCCACTTTGGTGTGACGACACCATCTGCCACTCCGGTTACCTTGTCTAACAGAACATCGGAGGTGGGACAAGACAGTACACCAACGGCAGACTGGGCTAGTTCCTGCCACTGGTCCAATCTGCTGATCCAGAAGTCTAAAAGGGAGTCAGGGCTCAGGGTATGTGCTGGAAAAAGGGCAGAGTCCAGGTATACCTGAACATGGTTGTTTAGGGGGGTGTATCAGTTTCCTGAGGTGTGTGGCACAGCACCGTATATTGCGGAACAGATGCAGATCCATTCATTTCAATGTGGCTGCAAAAGATGCGGACAACACACTGTGTGCTGTCCACATCCGCACTTCCATTCCTTGGCCCTGCAAAAAAAGATAGATGTCCTATTCTATTCTGTACCTGTGGGTAATAGGCATTTCTACACCGGAGAAAGACGATCGATTGCAAAAACAGATGTGGTCATGTGAATGAGCCCTACATCTTGTTGCTTCCCTCTGGCTATTTTCTAGCGCGTGAGATCTGACAGGCGGCTCTAGCAGGGAACGGCGTGCCCAAGCTCTGTGGATCCATCGTTACCGGAGGCTACATGAATGCCGTCCGGCCCCAGTAACAAATGAACGCCGTGAAATTTATAATGTAAAAACTCAGTGGCAGTATTGCTGTTTTTTCCCATCCCCCTCCCAGAAAAAGTTAAAGGGTTTCTACCATCAGATTTTGCCATACGTAGCCGACTGTGCTAGTGTCTGCAGTACATAACAGTCTTCTTTGTTCACTTCTATCTGCGGCCGTTCACCTAAAAAACGTACTTTTATCCATATGCTAATGAGCCTCTAGGTGCTATGTGGGCGTCGATTCAGCACCTAGAGGCTCTGTCTACTGACCATTTTCGCCGCACATGTAGTTCTTCTAGCCCGCCCCGCTCCTCTTGATTGACGTCCGATTTGCCTGCATCTGTCTAAATCCTGCGCCGTGCGCTTCTGTATTCGGTGCAGGCGCAGTGAGTGAATGCTGCGCTCCTGGTGCCGGCTTTCTCACTGTAACATAGTCTGCGCAGGCGCAGTGAGGAAGAAATCTTCTATCTTGAAGTCAATGGGGACCCGAACTTTTGAGCACTAAAATGGCTTTAAAATGTCATGGAAAGGGCTAGAGGGCTGCAACTGGCATCAAAATGTGGTTAAGAGCATGGCAAGTGCTCTGCAAACAAATGTGGATAGGGAAATGACTTTAAATAACATAAAATACGTATAAATAAAAAATAATAGTCTTGATCTAGGAGGACCAGGTCCATATGGAGTAGGAGGTTGAGGAGGCGGTGGATGTGGTGGTGTAGGTGGAAGCGGCCGTGGAGGAGGAGGAGGTAGCCTACACCTGCTTTTTTGTTTTAAATTTATTTTTATTTTTTTTAATTAGGTTACACCCCAAAACATTGGGAAATATAACCTGTGATAACCCCCTCCAGTCGTGCTAAACACACGTTCAGACAATACACTGGCTGCAGGGCAGGCCAGCACCTCCAAGGGGTAAAGGGCAAGCTCAGGCCATGTGCCCAATTTGGAGACCCAGAAGTTGCATTGTGTAGGCGTGTGCATACTTACTGCCCCACCATGTCGCACGTCCCCGTGATCAGGGTTCCACGCCGGAGAGAGATCGTGAGAAAGAGAGACCACATCCAAGGGAGGATTCATTTTTTTCAATTTTAAAATTATAGAGCGGAATTATGGGACAAATTATTAAAGCGTAAAAGTAGGACAACTTTTTGAAGTTTAAGCATTGAATGAAAGGATGTGGCGCGCATTAATTAATGAAGAATTTATTAAATTGTATTCCCTGTCAACTATGCAGAGCAGGGGTTTCTATCCGGCAAAATTTGAAAAATGTCACCTGACAATGTAATTGACGATTTTTTTAAATTTATGTTCCTGTCACCTATGTAGAGGTGCCCCAGTGACATCCACCATCCATATCAATATCTTCTCTATCAACTTTCGATGTTCTTTTCTGAGCCTACCATGTTGATCACGGTTATCGGCGAATCAGGGTTCCACGCCGGAGAGTGAGCGTGAGAAAAAGAGACCAAATTTAAGGAAGATAAATTAATAAAAAAAATTGTGGATCGAGCGCAAATGTGGGAAAAGCTGTTAAAGGGATTCTGTTACCAGTTTTCAACCCTGTCAGCTAAACATATGCTGCTGATCAGGGCCTCATCACGATTCCTAATGTGTGCTTATAAATGTCATCTGTGGGATTATTTAGCTAAAAAACCGCTTTTACTAACCTGTCAGTCAAACAAATAAGGTGCCCAAGGGTATGTGAAGCGATGCCTGGTGCCGGCCGCACCCGCCGCCGTTCGTGCCCAGCGCCGCCTTTCTGGACTTCTGCGCCGCCTCCTAATCCTCTGTGCCGCCTCTCGCTCCCCCTTCCCCTCCTCCTGCTGTAAGATCTTGCGCACACAGGGGTTGAGCGAAGTGCCGGCGCATGCGCACTTCGCTGTAAGAAGCCAAATGGAAAAGTCCGCACGGGCGCATCAGGCAGAGGCCTGTGCGCACGCGCGAGATCTTACAGCAGGAGGAGGGGGGAGGGAGGGAGAGCGAGAGGCGGCACAGAGGATTAGGAGGCGGCGCAGAAGTCCGGAAAGGCGGCGCTGGGCACGAACGGCGGCGGGCACCTGGCATCGCTTCACATCCCCTTGGGCACCTTATTTGTTTGACTGACAGGTTAGTAAAAGCAGTTTTTTAGCTAAATAAGCCCACAGATTACATTTATAAGCACACATTAGGAATCGTGATGAGGCCCTGATCAGCAGCATATGTTTAGCTGACAGGGTTGAAAACTGGTGACAGAATCCCTTTAAAGCGCAAATGTGGGACAAATTACAGAAGCCCAAATGTGGTACAACTTGTTAAAGTTTAAGCATTGAATCAAAGGAGGTGGCGCACCTCAATTAAAGAAGAATTTCTGAAATTTTATTCCCTGTCACCTATGCAGAGCAGGGGTTTATTCACATCTAAAATTGTATAATGTCAACCCAAGAATGTACCAGAAAAATTACAGAAATTTATTAACCTGTCTACTTGGTAGAGCAGGGGTCTATGACAGAAAAAAATTGTTTATTGTCACCCGAAAATGTAAAAGAAAAATTATTGAAATTTATTAAGCTTTCAACTAGGTAGAGGAGGGGTATATTACACCTAAAAATTTGTGAATTTCACCCAAAAATGTAACAGACACATTTTTTTTTTCCCGGTCTACTAGGTATAGCATTGGTACTTCACACCCAAAAATTGTTACATTTCAAATTCAACTGACAAATACATTATTTTTTTTTACCGGTCTAATAGGTATAGCAGTGGTACATCACACCCAAAAATTGGTGAATTTCACCTGAAAATGTAACTGACAAAGTAGTAAAATGACATAAAATAAAATACGTACAAATAAAAA
Source organism: Bufo bufo (assembly GCF_905171765.1). Classification (NCBI taxonomy): domain Eukaryota; kingdom Metazoa; phylum Chordata; class Amphibia; order Anura; family Bufonidae; genus Bufo; species Bufo bufo. The sequence continues at coordinate 33,064,766 of NC_053390.1, read as the reverse complement.
ATAAAAAATTGATTTATGAGGTGGGTTCCATATGGAGTAGGAGTTTGAGGAGGCGGTGGATGTAGCGGTGTAGGTGGAAGCGGCGGTGGAGGAGGACGAGGTAGCCAACACAGGTTTTTGGTTTTAATTTTATTTTTTAAAATTAGGGTACACTCCAAAAGAGTGTGAAATATCCAAAATACAAAAATGAGCAATTGCGCTGCAGTATAACAATGGCTGGTTAGTGGCGGTATACATGTCTATTCTTCACAAGGTATGGACAAGTCCTGTGGGATCCATGCCTGGTTCATTTTAATGAACGTGAGCTTGTCCACATTGGCTGTGGACAGGTGGCTGAGCTTGTCTGTGATTACCCCCCCTGCCGTGCTAAACACACGTTCAGATAATACACTGGCTGCAGGGCAGGCCAGCACCTCCAAGGCGTTAAGGGCAAGCTCAGGCCATGTGCCCAATTTGGAGACCCAGAAGTTGAAGGGGGCAGACCCGTAATTTAGTACGTGTAGGCGTGTGCACACATACTGCTCCACCATGTTGGTGAAATGCTGCCTCCTGCTAAGACGTTCCATATCAGCTGGTGGTGCTGGTTGTTGTGGCGTGCTGACAAAGCTTTTCCACATTTCGGTCATGCTAACCCTGCCTTCTGAGGTGCTGGCGGTGCCCCAGCTGCGTTGGCGACCTCTTCCTCGTCCTCTGCCTTCGCCTTGTGCTTCCACTGTGCCCCCGCTGTCAGGTGGGAATGCCACCAGCAGCGCGTCTACCAGGAGGAGCCAGAGACCTTTCTTGGTTTTTGCGGTGTCTACCCCACTGCAGCTCGTGCTTAGCACTTAAATGCCTGGTCATGCAGGTTGTGCTCAGGTTGAGAACGTTTATGCCTCGCTTCAGGCTCTGATTGCACAGCGTGCAAACCACTTGTGTCTTGTCGTCAGCACATTGTCTGAAGAACTGCCACGACAGGGAACTCCTTGGAGCTGGCTTTGGTGTGCTCGGTCTCTTGCTGCGGTGGGCGTAGCAGGCGTACTGTCTAGAGGACGGCCGCTCCGCTTTTGCACCCTGCTCCCTCTTTTGCTGGGCTGGTGGTTCTGTGCGACCACCGCCTCTTCCTTCGAATTACATAGGTCACTCGCATGACCTTGATTCCATGTGGGGTCGAGGACCTCATCATCCTCCACATCATCTTCCACCCAGTCTTCACCCCTGCCCTCCTTTTTGGTCTGCACACTTTCGAAAGCCCCAGCAGTTGGCACCTGTGTTTTGTCATTATCCGAGACATGCTGCGATGGTCCTCCCATGTACTCATCTTGAAAGATAAGTGGTTGGGCATCGGTGCACTCAATCTCTTCCACTTCTGGGGCAGGGCTAGGTGGATGGCCCTGGGAAACCCTGCTAACAGAGTCATCAAAAATCAGAAGAGACTGCTGCATGACTTGGGGCTCAGACTGCTTGGCTGATTTGCAGGGGGGTGAGGTGAAAGACTGATGGACATGGGCTGCAGGTGCCAACTCTGATCTTTCAGCAGGAGACTGGGTAGGAGACAATGTGAAGGAACTGGATCCACTGTCAGCAACCCAATCTACTATCGCTTGTACTTGTTCAGGCCTCACCATTCGCAGAGCTGCAGCCCGACCAAATACCGCTGCAGGTTCTGTTGCCTACTCGCACCTGAGGAAGGGGTTTCACTTGTGCGTGTAGCTGGCACAGATTGACCACGTCCTGTCCCTCCAACAGGAGCTCCACCAGTAGCACCACTACCTGGGCCATGTCCCTTATTTGACACTCTCCTCATATTTCTCGAATTTAGGATCTTGCCCTATATGGGTGTTTAATTAATAGTAGAATAGAATGACAGTATGTACAGGGTGTATCTCGACGCCCTGAACTAGACTAGGCCTCAATTCAATTTGTTTGCCCAAAATGGCTGTATTTCAATTACCTGAACAGAACCCCTGTATTTAAAGGGTGTATCTCACAATGACATCTGCAGCAAAGGCTGCCAAATAAACTTTTTTTGCCCAAACGGGTGTTTTTTTAATAACTGAATATGACAGCAGTATATAACCCTGGAATTTCAAACGTCTTGATGCTGCAAGGGCGGAAAAATTGTGTATTTTGCCCAAAATGGCTGTATATAACCCCTGTATATAAAGGGTGTACCTCACACGCCCTGAACCAGACTAGGCCTCAATTAAATTTGTTTGCCCAAAATGGCTGTATTTCAAATAACTGAATAGAACCCCTGTATATAAAGGGTGACTCTCACACGCCCTGAACCAGACTAGGCCTCAATTAAATTTGTTTGCCCAAAATGGCTGTATTTCAAATAACTGAATAGAACCCCTGTATATAAAGGGTGCATCTCACACGCCCTGAACCAGACTAGGCCTCAATTAAATTTGTTTGCCCAAAATGGCTGTATTTCAAATACCTGAATAGAACCCCTGTATATAAAGGGTGTACCTCACACGCCCTGATCCAGACTAGGTCTCAATTAAATTTGTTTGCCCAAAATGGCTGTATTTCAAATACCTGAATAGAACCCCTGTATTTAAAGGGTATATCTCACAATCACATCTGCAGCAAAGGCTGCCAAATAAACTTTTTTTGCCCAAACGTGTGTTTGTTTAATAACTGAATATGACAGCAGTATATAACCCTGGAATTTCACACGTGCTGATGCTGCAAGGGCTGTAAAATGGTGTATTTTGTGTGCTGTTCCTTTCATATTGAATTTCTGCACTGTATTATTTCTTGTTTTACCTATGTTGTTTAAATCTATTGTTCTCTGCTGCCATCTGCTGGCCGGAATTTGTATGCTGCACGCCTTCGTTCTTGTTAAATAAAGTTTTATCTCTGGGCGTGGTTTTAGCAGCCTTGGGCCTGGTCACTTCCTGTAGCCTTTTTCAGTGCTGCATTCTTTGTGACTGGAGACACACACCTCGGCTTGTGAAGGCATCAGTTTTTGACCAGCAGTTGCCTCAGCAGTTAGCCTCAGAAAAGACATCCACACCACAGCATCTACTGTATTCCTGTATTACATCACTGTATGTCACTGCTCTGGATCAAATAAACCCACGTTTGATTGCATCCTCATGTCTACGTCTGGATCCATCTAACCTGAGCATCTGCCGGTCCGTTCTGCTCCACTGCTTGGATACGAAGGTAGGCCAGTCACAAAGCCATTATCAGTTACACCTTCAATCGCCTTCATGTGGGGACAGAACAGTCAAAAACTGCCTTAAAGCCTTATACCCCAGTAAATACCCGTCTGAATGTCCAATGCCGGCTACAGGTTCCCTCAGAGCCCAGTGCCACACTCAGGAACCTCCCCTGCAACAGGCCCACTCCCAGCAAATCTGCCCAGCAACAGTGCATGTCCCATAAGCCTAAGGGGAAGCACGGCGTGTCCGCAGTAGATATACTCTCGCCTGGAAGTCCTCCACTACTCGCCAAGCCACTTTCTACATCCTATATTAACCCTTGCTCGCATGATATAAGAACTGTTCACGCACGCGGGGCCTCCCTTAAACCAAAACCCCGCAATTCACTAAAAGGACTTTGGGAAACTCATCGGGGTGCCTCATCTGAGCCGCACTGCAATTTTCAGCCCCCAATTCAAAAGTTCGATTTCTTAAAGAGACAGCGCACCTTAAATCAAAATGTCCGAAAAGGACCTCGTACAGTTCCCCAGTGATGAAATAAAGCAAATGCAACCTGATACTGATCATTATGAAGAGCTGGAGGTAGAACACACACTTCCAGCAGACCAAGTCACGCGACCAAGGCGCTCTCTCAAACCAACTATAAAGATCACAGAAAATTATCACACCAGGAAAGATGAGCTATGTGACAACCTGGAAGAGCTATGGGAACGAGTTTCCTCCCTCATATCAGGACTTAAGTCCTCCTCAGGCGATGCCACCAGTTTACAAGTTGCCGTCGGGCGGCTGAACGCAGCCCATGAAAGATACAAGAGACTGTCCACAAGGTATATAACCTTTCTAAAAGACTCTAATATTGAAGAAGCCCCGTCAGAGTTGTGCAAGGCAGAATCAATAGACAGACAAAGAGACGCCATGGTGCTGGACGCTAAAGATAAAGTGGAACTCCGTATCTCTCATTTGCAAGAAACTAGATCACACAGATCGCATTCATCCAAACATTCCTCGCGGTCCTACAGATCATCATGCTCTAGAAGCTCCACCCTGAGCGACAGATTACTAGAGGCCCGCATAAATGCAGAGCAATCCAAAGTGAGGCGTTCCTTCACCGAAAAAGAAGTCCTTGCGAGGGCTGAAGCAGAAGCCAAGAGGGCAGAAGCGGAGGCAGAAGCCAAGAGGGCAGAAGCGGAGGTAGAAGCCAAGAGGGCAGAAGCGGAGGAAGAAGCCAAGAGGGCAGAAGCCAAGAGGGCAGAAGCGGAGGCAAAGGCCAAGAGGGCAGAAGCAGAAGCAGAGGCTCGAATAAAGATCCTTGAATCAGAGAGGGAAGAGGAAATCGCATTAGCAAGAGTAAGACTACTTGAGCAAGCATTGAGCCAAGGCCCTGATTCAGTCTGCTTACCACCAGAGGAGATAGACGATCCAGCTGATCGCACCAGCGACTACGTACTGAAACAGTTATCTGCACCACCCCCAGTGTGCAGTACTGTCCAAGCCAACAACACTGAAACCTCCAAGTCAGCTCTACCTGCAGTGCCAGTGACACCCACAGCACCTGAGCAATCCAATAACAGTCGCCCAGACGCGCTCTCTCAAGGGCAGTTATTACAGCAAGATGGCTACCAGGTGTTTCCTGGCCTACGTCCACAGCTCAAGCAGCAGTCATCAGAATCTACAGAGGCTAGACCACAGCTCAACCCTGCAGCAACATCATTCTACCCGGAAGCATCTCACCCTTTCACGCCACGCAGCCTATACGCCCCAGGGGCATCACAAGTTGTCATGGCAACAAGCAGTGAGAAATCAGATATGTCTGAGTTTGCCAGGTTTATGGTGAGCAGAGAGCTAATTAACACCAGTCTCTCAAAATTTGATGACCGTGCGGAGAGCTACAGAGCCTGGAAGGCAACCTTCAAAGCCGCCATCGCCAACCTCAACCTAACCGCAGAGCAGGAGCTCGACCTCTTGATCAACTGGCTGGGCCCAGGCTCCACAAATCGCATCAAGAGCCTTAGAACTGTCTATGTGGGACAAGCAGAAGCAGGTCTCGCTGCAGCCTGGCAGAGACTCGAACGCACCTTTGGCAGCGCAGAAGCAATAGAGAAGGCACTATTCAGGAGACTGCAGAACGTCCCCAAGATCAGTCTCAAGGATGTCCATAAGCTTCAGGATTTAAGTGATTTGCTCATGGAACTGGAGCTTGCCAAAAGAGACCCTCGTCTGTCCGGGCTGTGCTACCTGGATACAGCCCATGGGGTGAACCCAATTGTCGTGAAGTTACCATACAGCCTGCAAGAGAAGTGGGCGGCATCAGTCTCAAGGTACAAAAGAGTGCATGACGTCACTTTTCCCCCATTTATTCATTTCTGCAGATTCATCGATGAACAGTCCCAGATGAGGAATGACCCCAGCCTCGACTTCCTGGAGTTCAATACTACAGCCTCAGTGACACCATCATCAAGGTATGAAAGTATTGTACATAAACACAGAGACTTTAAGAGCAGCGTGAATGTTAGAAAGACTAACCTACCATCATCTGCAGTACCCACTGGTAGACAGTACACTACCTCATCAGGAGACAAGGCCTTCAATCGTGAATGTCCCATTCATAAAAAACCACACTCACTGAACAAATGCAGAGGATTTAGATCCAAAACCATACAGGAGCGCAAGAAAGTCCTCACCGAGCTTGGGGTATGTTTCAAGTGCTGCGCTTCATTGGAGCACATGGCTAAGGACTGCAAATCCATTATCAAGTGTGAGGAGTGTCATAGTGATAGACATGCCTCAGCTATGCACCCAACTCCACTCACAAGGGATTCACCTGCTGCCGTCACCACCAGTCCTGCTCCAAGTCATGGCGGGGAGCCCCAGAACCACGCTAACACAGCCACTGCTGTTTCCTGCTCATGCTTGGACGTATGTGGGGAGGGCCAGAGTGAGAAATGTTGTGCCCGCATATGCCTAATCAAGGTCTACCCGGAGGGGCTACCAGAAAAGGCAGTAAAAATGTATGCCATCATTGACGACCAAAGCAACCGCTCCCTAGCAGGACCTAAATTCTTTGAAGCCTTTGGAATAAAGGGACCGTCAGAACCCTACATCTTAAACACCTGCTCGGGTCGCATAGAGACTAGCGGCAGGAGGGCACAAGGATTCATCGCTTGTTCCGTCAGTGGAAATACAGAAATACCTCTACCGACGCTGATCGAATGCGATCAAATACCCAACCATAGGGATGAAATTCCTACCCCGGAAGCTGCATTTCACCATCCACACCTAAGGCACCTAGCCAACGTTATCCCACCTATGGACAACAACGCCGAGATTCTACTCCTGCTTGGCAGAGACAATCTAAGGGTACACAAGGTGCGTCAACAGTGTAATGGTCCCGACTATGCACCATATGCCCAGAGACTGGACTTGGGATGGGTAGTCATAGGAAATGTATGCTTGGATCAACCAAAAATCCGCTCATTCAAAACGTATGTGCGTGGAGATGGACGCACGACTTGCATTAAGCCTTGCCCTCATCACTATGAGGTGAAAGAGAAGCCTCCAGACCTCATACAACCACCTGACGACATTCCTCCCTTTGCTGACAACTTGGGAAGATTAGTCTTTCACACAAGCGAGGACGATGATAAAGTAGCTTTGTCAGTAGAGGACAGAGAATTTATCAAGATAATGGACAATGAGTTCCTTAAAGACGAAACCAATCAATGGGTTTCTCCATTACCCTTCCGAGCTACCAGGGTGAGACTCCCGAACAATAGGGAACAAGCTCTGTCTAGATTTAACTCTCTTCAGCGTACCATGAACAGTAAGCCTGAGATAAGAGAACACATCGTTGCCTTTATCGACAAAATATTCCGCAACAACCATGCAGAACCAGCTCCATCCTTAGGGAAGAACGACGAGTGCTGGTACTTGCCTTCATTTGGAGTGTATCACCCACGGAAACCTAATCAAATTAGGGTTGTTTTCGACTCAAGTGCCAAACATCAAGGTGTATCTCTTAATGATGTCCTTCTCACAGGTCCTAATCTGACGAATAACCTAGTTGGAGTGCTGATGAGGTTCAGAAAAGAGCTCGTTGCCATCACCGCCGACATTGAACAGATGTTCCACTGTTTCGTAGTCAGGGAGGACCACCGGAATTTCCTCAGGTTTCTGTGGTACAAGAATAACGACACCAACGCAGAGATGGCAGAATATCGTATGAGGGTACACATATTTGGAAACAGCCCTTCACCTGCCGTGGCAACTTACGGCCTTCGGCGAACTGCCTTAGAGGGAGAATCCGAGTACGGTAAAGACGCCAGAGACCTTGTAGAAAAGGACTTCTACGTAGACGATGGACTCAAATCACTACCGACTGAAGAAGCGGCTATCGATCTGCTCAAAAGGACTCAAAGTATGTTGTACCAAGCTAAACTTAGACTACACAAAATTGCTTCAAACAGCCTGGCCGTTATGAGGGCCTTCGAATCAGGCGATCATGCACCAGGATTCAAGGACATTAACTTGGGACTGGACAGTCCACCTGTGCAGAGGAGCTTGGGCCTCAGATGGGATCTCTCGGCTGACTCCTTCGGTTTTCAGATAAGTTGTGCAGACAAGCCATTCACAAAGCGAGGCGTCCTATCAGTGGTAAACAGCCTATTTGATCCGCTGGGATTTGTAGCGCCCATTACCATACAAGGTAAATCTCTACTGAGACAGTTTTCTGAAACAGTCAAGGATTGGGATACCCCACTTCCCTCCGAGAAAGAGCAAAAATGGGAAGCCTGGAAGCGATCTTTGTGTGCCTTGGATGAGATCCACATCCCGAGATGCTATATTAAAACTTCACTTTCCTCTAGCATAAAGAAAGAACTCCACGTGTTCTCGGACGCCTCCACGGAGGCCATCGCAGCGGTTGCCTATCTGAAAGTCACAGAACCCAACAACCAAAATCACGTTGGATTCGTCTTTGGTCCAGAGTTTCTGCTTGAAGAGGCGGACGAATGTGTACAGGAAGTTTTCAGCATCCAGGATCCGGATAATGATCCAGAAATCCGCACTGAAGTTAATGCATTAGTCACTGGAACAAAGCAAACCGCCAGCTTCAGTTGTCAGCGCTTTGAACGTTTCTCCAGTTGGATGAGACCCATCGAGAACGTCCCTGATGGGTGAACAGGACTGTATATAGCTTCGCAGATCTTCTCCATTCCAAGTTGGAAAACAGGACTAATCTATGTTTGCATTCTAACATGTTTTCTTTTACAGGTTGTTTATATTTTATGGACATTCGTCATAGTGAAATCCCCAAAGTGAATTTCAGACGGGGAGTGTGCTGTTCCTTTCATATTGAATTTCTGCACTGTATTATTTCTTGTTTTACCTATGTTGTTTAAATCTATTGTTCTCTGCTGCCATCTGCTGGCCGGAATTTGTATGCTGCACGCTTCGTTCGTTGTCTATAAAGTTTTATGTCTGGGCGTGGTTTTAGCAGCCTTGGGCCTGGTCACTTCCTGTAGCCTTTTTCAGTGCTGCATTCTTTGTGACTGGAGACACACACCTCGGCTTGTGAAGGCATCAGTTTTTGACCAGCAGTTGCCTCAGCAGTTAGCCTCAGAAAAGACATCCACACCACAGCATCTACTGTATTCCTGTATTACATCACTGTATGTCACTGCTCTGGATCAAATAAACCCACGTTTGATTGCATCCTCATGTCTACGTCTGGATCCATCTAACCTGAGCATCTGCCGGTCCGGTCTGCTCCACTGCTTGGATACGAAGGTAGGCCAGTCACAAAGCCATTATCAGTTACACCTTCAATCGCCTTCATGTGGGGACAGAACATTTTGGGAAAAAAGTGTGTTTTTATTTCTAGCTTAAATTGCACACTGACTAATCCAGATGTTGTATATTGCCAAAAAAGTGTGTTTTTTTACAAACAGAATATGAAAGCTGTATATATTAAACTTGAATTTCAAACTTGCAGATCTGTAAAATAGTGGATTTTGGCAAAAAAAAAGTGTGTTTTTAAAAACCCAGAAAATTATGGCTGTATTTCTATCTAATATTGCACATTGACTAATCCAGATGTTTTATATTGCCCAAAAAGTATTTTTTTTTACTAACATAATATGAAAGCTGTATATAATGGTTGAATTTCACACATCCAGATGCAGCTAGGGATGTAAAATTGTGTATTTTGGCAAAAAAGTGTGTTTTTAAAAACCCAGAAAATTGAGGCTGTATTTCTAGCTTAAATTGCACATTGACTAATCCTGCAAATGCACCAGATGTTGTATATTGCCCAAAAAGGGTGATTTTTTTACAACCAGATTATTAGTGCTGTTTTTCAAGCGTGGATTTCAATGTCACAAAAGCTCAGATGCAGTGCTGGTGCACTGAGCTTGCATAAAATGGCCGGGGCCCACCTAACTGACTTATAAAAGTTGTTTTTTTTAGGTCACTGGGCTCAGGGCAGGATAAAAAGATTGTGACCTGCACCCACACAATAAAATGTATGTAGATCGCTGAGTTAGATTCAAGTTTTGAACAAAGATTCAGTCCTATTCTCTCCCTAAAATCACCAGCCGCATCCTCTCCCTACACTAGTAACAGCAGAGTGACGTGCAGCGCTACGTGACTCTGCAGCCTTTCAAAAAGCGCCGAGAAATCGCCGAACACCGAACCCGAACTTTTACTGAAATGTTCGGGTGGGGGGTCCAAAAATCCTAAAGTTCGGTACGAACCTGAACTTTACAGTTCGGGTTCGTTCAACCCTAATTATTTTCCTTTATAACCATGTTATAAGGGAAAATAATAAAATATACAGAACACCCAGTGAAGAAGTTCGGGTTCGGGTCTGGGTGCCACATTCAGTTTTTTCTAACGCGCGTGCTAAACGCATTGCACTCGCGCGGAAAAAATTTAACATCGGAACGCAATCGCAGACAAAACTGACTGCAATTGCGTGCCTGCTGGCGCGGGTTTCCCACAATGCACACACTACGCATCCGGAGAAAATCTGGAACGCCCGTGTGAAAGAGGCCGAACTGTCTCACAGTCACTCAGAAGCAGCTCCAGGATAAGGAAGCTATTAAAGAGAAGAACTGACCTGTGTGCTTCTGAATGAAGCACGTACTGAGCTAAAAGCTTCCAATGTAGCTGTGTAGTCTCCTCAGCTTCCGCTCTGTTGTCCTGGAATATCTGAGTTTTGGCTCTGCAATGCCCCAGCTGTTTTCTAGGATTTTAGGAATGATGTGTTCAGAGAATATTTGGGTAAATTTGTGATGGTTTGCTTAGGCTATGGCCCTGACTTATCAACAGGGCACAGTTTGAAGTTTATCTTCAAGTTTTTCTATTTGTGTAAAAGTAATGGTCTGTAAGTCAAATTTATGAAAGTGACACACAGCACTTGTAAAATTTAGCACAGGTAAACTATCACATTTCGACACCAGCTGTGGCAGGTCAGGAGTGGAGGGCAGTTAGGACTTGTTCTCATCTGCTATGATGAATAGGCTGTGACAAATACCACCCCTCGTGCCTGCTTGACGTCAACTATTTCGAGCTCATGAGACGCAGTATGGTCCCTGGTTACCAAGACGTGACATTACACCCTCCCGGAGGAGCAGATAAGCTCAGCTTGGTACAGTTTACACACACACCTTCTGTCCATGCGAGCACAGAGAGGCAACAAGCTGAGACAGCCTTTTCACTGCTGCAGTGAAAACAGCGCTTTCTCAGCCCGGGTATTTGCCACCAGCTTCTCGTTTTATATAAGCCCGGTCGGCTAAAGGGATTATATAGGGTGAGAAACCAACCCTCGGTAGCTTATAACTAGGCCAAAACACGGACGTGGGGATTCGTGATCGAGATACAAGATAGCACAAAATTTAATTATATATATAATCTCCTTAAGGGCACACTAGATATAACACTTTGCGGATTGTCAGGATTCCACCCCAGCCCTCTCCAACGAGCCTACCTTGCCTATGTGTAATGCTGATGTAGTCTGTTTTGACGAGTCACGTCATTCACCTGTGTCCTCTTTTTCTTTTCAAGAATTGTCTAATTTATCTTTTTTACAGCAATCCCGTACTATTCCTGATTTCGATCCGGGCAGTGATTTTGCACACAAGTTCACTACTTATAATCCTGAGTTTTATCCCATTCATTCACGCACCCCTGCTCTGGATCATTATCAGGAATTAGTTATACAGGATTTATTTGCTCTGCAAGGGGATATGCAATCGCCTAGGGCGACTCTCTTTAACAATCTGTCATACATTGAGCGACAAGCCCTGTCCGAGCTCGAGTCAATGCCCAACATTTCTATAAAATCAGCTGACAAGGGGGGAGCAGTGGTCATCCTGGATAAAGCTATTTATAAATTACAAAATGTATTAATGTTAGGCTACTTTCACACCTGCGTTCGGGTGTCCGCTCGTGAGCTCCGTTTGAAGGGGCTCACGAGCGGTCCTGAACGCAGCCGTCCAGCCCTGATGCATTCTCAATGGAGGCGGATCCACTGAGAATGCATCCGCCTGCCAGCGCTCAGCCTCCGCTCCGCTCAGTGAGCGGACACCTGAACGCTGCTTGCAGCGTTCGGTTGTCCGCCTGGCCGTGCGGAGGCGAGCGGATCCGTCCAGACTTACAATGTAAGTCAATGGGGACGGATCCGTTAGAAGATGACACAATATGGCTCAATCTTCAAGCGGATCCGTCCCCCATTGACTTTCAATGTAAAGTCTGAACGGATCCGCTCAGGCTACTTTCAGACTTAGAAATTTTTCTAAGTCATAATGCAGACGGATCCGTTCTGAACGGATGCAAACGTCTGCATTATAGGAGCGGATCCATCTGATGAAACATCAGACGGATCCGCTCTGAACGCAAGTGTGAAAGTAGCCTTAGAAGACACCTCTGTTTATGAGGAGCTTCCCCTCTTTCAGCAACAAATACAATGCCTCTTGGAGAAGGGATTGGAAAATGGTTATTTGGATCAACGTCAAAGTGATTTTATTTTTGTTTAATTTCCAGTGATCCCCATTTTCCACTCCCTTCCCAAGATACACAAGGGAGGTTTTCCTCCTTCCATGCGTCCTATTGTGTCGGGCATTGGCTCGTTCTCGGAACATCTTTCAGCCTGGGTTGACTCTCTGCTGCAGCCACTGGTGCAGGAAATACCTGGTTTCCTACAAGACACTAGGAGTGTTTTACAGGCTTTTCATAGCCTGAAGTGGGAGCTGTGTTTTGCATGGATCACTGCAGACGTGACTTCCCTCTACACTGTCATTCCACATGACTTGGCCATACAGGCATTACGCTGGTTTCTTGCTGTATATTCAGATTCCCTTACGTCCTACCAGCAGCACAGATGGGGTTAACCACCCCCCATGGACTGGTAGGACCGGCGGAATTTTAATGAGCCCAAGTAATAATTAAACACTTAAACCTCCCCTATAAAGGAGGGAATCACCTCCAGCCCATTGTGTTTTTTTCTGTCCTCCGGACAGGTGGACTAGGCGGTGATTCCCCCTCTTTTAGGGAGGAATCTTTTTTTCATGTTATCTGCGGGCTTTGCCTCCGCTTTTACTACTATGGCTTGTCCAGCAGCTTACCTGCTGACGGCGCTGCGCAGCGGTGCTTCGCTGCGGTGCGTTTTTCAGCGTCCTCGGTCCTTTTCCTTGCGGCCGCTGGGCACCGCCATCTTCCGAATCTGACGTCACTTCCGGAATTTTTTCCTTGCGACGCGATTTCGCGTCATTATTGCGATTTTTTTTATATATAATCTGTGATTTTATTACATGACACGGAGGCTCCTATTGCATTCTCTTTCTTTACTGAAATTTCTATAGCAGCACAGAAAAAAGAGAAAAAACCTTTACCACACAGGGTAACCATGGCAACAAGCCCTCCCCTACCCAGTATAAGAGTCCTGGCATCAAACAGCTCCTCCTCTTTCTTTGCTGCTCCACATCAGATAAGTAGCACTCTCTCTCTCTCTTGTGTAGCTTGATTTATTACTGTGTGATATTGTTGTGGTTGTGGCACAAGTGCTGTGTGCCTCCTTCTTCTTCTCTTGCGCGCCTTCCCGCTTCACACTCGACGGGACGGCGCTCTCCTTCCGGTGGCAGGCCGGAAGTCTCGCGAATTCTCGCGAGACTTCGGCCGCCATTTCCCCCTGCACCTCACACTGCCGGAATCGGCTGCACCGGATCGTTGTGTCTTCTTCCTTCTAGGCATATTCATTTGATATTATTATTATTATTATTATCTATTACTCCCCATATATTTCGGCTTGTTAGTTGCCTTATTTCGGCCTGTGAGTTGCTGTTTGCACTATCATGGCTGAAGGGAATAGTCCTATTAACCCTTCCTTAGCTGGGTGTCCTGTAGAGGTTGTGCCCCCTCCTCCTCTGAGCCATAGTGCCCCATCTAGTTCTATGTCACTGCAGGCTTCTGATTTGCAGCGTTCTGTCGCTGCTGCTATTCAAGCCGCCATGGGCTCTGTATCCAGCGCCATCTCTTCCTCTATTTCTGAGGCTCTTAGGGGTCATTCATCCAAACGTCATCATCGCCCTGCCCGTCAGACCAGTGCCTCCAGAAACCCTATGACTGGTGTGCAGGAATCCACCACTGAGAGCCCGCATAAATCGCACAAAAGAGCCCATGCCCGCCGGGCAGAAAAGGCGAGGCCTTGGAAATGCTCCAGAGCGCAACCTGAACCCGATTCTGAATCGGATGTAATATCTGATGAGGAGGCTATGGTACATGATATTTCTTCTGGTGAAGAAGGGCTTGATTACTCTGAGGAGATCCTCCCGGGCACCTCTTCCACCTTGGTGCAACCTATGGTCACTCCTTCTGACCCGCCTCCTACTCCTACCTCGGCGGTCCTTGATCCGTCCGGAGAGTCCCTTTTTGACCCTGATGCTCTGCACCACCCTCGTTCCGCCGAATGGTTACCATCTGACCATGTGGCGAGATACTTAGAGTCCCGGGTTCGCCAACCCCTATCCAAGGAGGCTAGAAATAAATTACGGGCAGAATGCCCTAGGCCCATTATTCCTAACAAGGTGGGCGATACCCCTTCGGTCGATCCGAAAATGACGCCGTTCCTGGCTAAGTCCGGATGGAACCCGCGTAGGGGTTTGGAATCGGCCTTGAAGGCCTGTCAAGACAAATTGCTTGACGTTTTGGGCCCCCTGACCAAAATATTTGAAATGGCAGAATCTGCCAGGACCCAGAATTTGGCCATTGACCCTGAAGAACTTAACGGATGGGTCCGGAGAGCGGTGTGTATCACCGGCAATGTCAACACCTCTCTGTCTATCGAGAGGCGGAAGGCTATATTGTTTAAGATTGAGCCGAAGCTCTCTAATTTAGCCCTCACCGAGGCTGGCAAGGATGCTCAGGGGCTCCTTTTTGGAGACTCCTTCATCAAAGACCTCGGTCGTTTTGTAGGGGCCTTCACTGCCCTTGATAAGGCCCAGTCGTCTATGAGACGCGTCTTTCAGGGGCGGGTCTCTTCTAGGGCCGGCAGCTCCAGGGGCCGCCTGTCCGGCCGTGCATCATTCCAGTCCTGCGGTGCTGCGGGTCGAGGCTCCTACCCATACCCTGCCTCCCAGGACACAAGACAGCCTCCGGCATTCTTCCCATCCCGCGGTTCCTCTTGGAGATCCAGAGGCCCCAGAGGTTCTTCCTATCGTCGACCCCTCGGTAAGTCAACCTCTGTCTTTTTCAGCTATTTGGATAGGAGGCAGACTCCATTGTTTTTCCCATGTTTGGTCGACTGTCACAGCAGACCCTTGGGTCTTGACTACAGTTCAAGGGTTCCATATAGAATTGATTGTTCCGTCTATTCTGATTCAGGTTCCCCACCCTGTTTGTCTTCCATTTCAGAAGCAACGTCTTCTACACTTGGAACTGCTTTCTCTTTTTCGGAAGGGCGCGATAGAACGGGCTCCCTCCACTCCCGCTGGAATCATCAGCAGCATCTTCCTGGTGGCCAAGAAGGACGGCCAAATGCGCCCAGTGATCAATCTCCGTCCTCTGAATCACTATGTCCGCTATCGCCATTTCAAAATGGAGGGCATTCACCTTCTCCGAGACATGCTCCTCCTGAACGATTGGATGGCCAAGCTCGATTTGAAGGACGCCTACCTGACAGTTCCGGTAGCGGATTCTTCCAGGGACCTTCTGAGTTTCCATTGGGGCGGCGAAACTTGGAGGTTCACCTGCCTTCCATTCGGCCTGTCATCAGCTCCCTGGTGTTTCCCCAAGCTGATGCGGCCGGTCGTGGCCTTCCTCCGCAGTCGTGGGATTCGTCTTATTATTTACCTAGACGACATCCTTCTCATGGCCCAGGATCGCAACTGCCTTCTGGAACACCTATCGACTTCGATGGATCTTCTTTCCCGGTTGGGGTTTCTCATCAACCTGGAGAAATCTTGCCTAGTCCCGTCTCACTCCATGGAGTTTCTGGGCTTTTGGGTCAACTAAACCACAGAGTCCCTCAGTCTTCCTTCCGCCAAGGTTCGTTCTATTCGCAAGGAACTTCACCAGACATTGGCTCTCCCTCAAGTCTCGCTACGCCAGCTTCCCCGCATTATAGGCCTGCTATCCTCTTCCATCCAGGCGGTCTTCCCGGCTCCGTTGCACTACCGAGCTCTTCAACACCACAAGCTGGCCCACCTTCGTGCCGGTGCTACATACGAGGACCTGATTGTTCTGGACAGAGAGACCAGGGACGAACTGCGGTGGTGGATCCACAATCTGGATGCCTGGAACGGCAAAGCTATCTTCGGTCCTCTACCCGACTTCACGATAGAGTCGGACGCCAGTCTCTCGGGCTGGGGTGCCTACTGCAACGGCGTTACCACCGGCGGCCGTTGGTCCCCTGCAGAAACGAATCTACACATCAACTCTCTGGAGCTGCTGGCTGGCTCTTTTGCTATTCGCATCTTCACGAATGGTATGGCCTACGCATGTGTCAGACTGCGGATGGACAATATCTCGGCTGTGCGTTATGTCAACGCCATGGGAGGGACTCGCTCTTCGGCTCTTTCCCATCTAGCGAGGGACTTCTGGGAGTTTTGCCTGGAGAAGGACATCAATGTTGTGGCAGAATATCTTCCGGGTTTTCACAATACTCACGCAGACTGGTCCTCTCGTTTTCTGGTGGATTCCAGCGATTGGAGATTAGACGTGAGGATGTTCTCCTCCATTTCTTCTCGATGGGGTCCTATGTGCATCGACCTTTTCGCTTCTCGCCTGAATACCCAGCTTCCGAGATTCTACAGCTGGAGGCCGGATCCGGACGCGGTGGACGCATTCCTCCAGAATTGGACCAGTCATCTGTCATACGCGTCCCCACCGTTCATGATGATCCCACGAGTCCTAGCT
Source organism: Bufo bufo (assembly GCF_905171765.1). Lineage (NCBI taxonomy): Eukaryota > Metazoa > Chordata > Amphibia > Anura > Bufonidae > Bufo > Bufo bufo. The sequence continues at coordinate 33,048,204 of NC_053390.1, read as the reverse complement.
CAACTGCGTCTTCAGGGAGCCGAGATGGTGCTTCTGGTTCCTTTCTGGACGGCTCAATCGTGCTTTCCTCAGCTGCTGGAGTGTCTGATCCAACCTCCCTTGCTCCTGCCGTCATTCCCAGACCTTCTACTCGACCCGTCAGGTCGCCAACATCCGCTCGTGTTGGACGGGTCTCTATGCCTGCTCGCGTGTAGAGTTTCAGGGGTTCCTGGGACGTCTCGGATGTTCCGAAAGCAACTAGACGTCTTCTGGAGAGCGCATGGGCCCCCGGGACCAGGAGATCTTACCGTGCTGCCTGGTGATCTTGGACTGACTGGTGCCTGGCAAGGGACTTGGATCCCGTTTCAGCCTCTGTAATGGAAATCTTGAGGTTCCTCACATTGCTGTTTGAATCGGGTAAGGCTTACCGTACAATTAATTTGTTTCCGTTCTTCTATTTCTGCCTATCCTTCGGGTTTTGACGGTCGCCCAGCTGGGCAACACCCTTTAGTCTGTCGTCTTCTCAGGGGTTCCCGTCTTTCCCGTCCACCTCATCCTCGGTTTTCTTGTACCTGGGATGTTTCCTTGGTTCTTTCGCTTTTTTCTTCCTGGCCCTCCAATTAGCAGCTGTCCTTGCGACAGTTGTCTGCGAAATTGGTTACCTTGTTTTGTTTGATTTCGTGCAAACGGGTATCCGATGTCAGGGCCTTAGATTATGATGCTAGGTCTTTTACGCCAGATGGTGTTGTTTTTAACATTTCTCGGCGTACCAAAACCAACATTAGATCGGTTTCGTATCCTAGCTTTCCCGAGGTTCCTGCCCTTTGTCCAGTTGCGTGCCTTCAGGTGTATGAGGCCCACACGTCTCCTCATCGTTCTTCGACGTCTTATCGTCGTCCTTTTGCTCCTGTTACTTGTGTCACCTTGGCCAGATGGGTTAAGTGGGTTATGTCCTTAGCTGGAGTGGATACTTCTGTGTTCACGGCTCACTCCACTAGAGGCGTTGCTTCTACATCGATGGCGGTTGCTGGTGCCCGTTTGGAGGATATTCTTCGTGTGGCTAACTGGTCTCGAGTCTCCACATTTCGTGAGTTTTATTTCCGACCATCCACTCATGCATTTTCTTCGGTTATTCAACAGCTTTAAACTTGCAATAGGAGCCTCCGTGTCATGTAATAAAATTGCATGATTTTCCTAGTTTATGACGTAAAGTCATGATTTTATTAAGGACATGGAGGCGAGTATTGCCCCTCCCATATATATTTTGCTTCCCACCCTTATTTTTTATTATGTTTTTATATTATTGTTGTATTTGCTATTATACTATATTACGTTCCATGTTTCTTAATATTTATTGATATTCTCCTTTTGCCCTTTCTATATTATCCTGCTTGACTGCGGTATTGATCTGTTCATTTCGTTCTGCAGTACATTAAGCTTCCATCGAACTTACACTATCTATGTTCTATTTATCTGTTTTTCCTTAGGATAACAGCATGGATATTCTTGGTGCTTGAGGTCGAGTTTTGTTCCGTTACCTTGTCTCTACAGTCATCCCGGTTGGATGTGTTCGGATTGAGTTCTTCGTGGTTGGAGTCGGTCCTGTTTGTTTCATGACGTTTGAGGATGTGTCTTCATCAAAGAAAGAGGATGAGCTGTTTGATGCCAGGACTCTTATACTGGGTTAGGGGAGGGCTTGTTGCCATGGTTACCCTGTGTGGTAAAGGTTTTTTCTCTTTTTTCTGTGCTGCTATAGAAATTTCAGTAAAGAAAGAGAACGCAATACTCACTTCCGTGTCCTTAATAAAATCATGACTTTACGTCATAAACTAGGAAAATCATGCAATTTTCCCTCCGGTTGGAGGTTTTATTGTATTCCTTCCTGGGGGGAAAACCTTTTTATTTACTGTTATGTGTTTTCTCCTCTGGGGGCGGGGACTCGGCTCTGAGCCCACTCCCTCCCCTATTTAAGGAAACATTGTGAACCAGGTCGTTCTCTGGCTGCACATGCTTTTTAAGCTAGCTCCCAGAGTCCCATAAGCTGGTGTTCCTCCACTTGTTGGTGCCTTATTTCTGGTCCTCATTTTCAGCTATCCGCCAGTCTGCCTTTTCTTTTACCTTTCTCCTGAAACATTTATTGGTTGTTTACAAATGTTTTACTTATCCTTTTTTTCTTTTTCCCGCAGTGAGGTCGGTCAACGGTTATTCTAAGCTGAATTTACCTGCACTCGTCAGATCGCAGAAGATAAGCAGCTTGGGGCTTGGTAGGAACCAGCTTGGGAGACTGGTTGGGAATCCCTTGTTCCGTTGACTTTAAGAAAAAAAAAAGCCTCCACGGGATTCGAATGGCAGAAAGGCGGTTTCCAAGCGGAAACATTTTTCGTGCTATGATTGTAGCGCGCTTTTGGAGGATAGCTGTCCCTTCTCAAGGCGTGACGACTGCCGTCCGAGGGTTCAACCTTCCACCGAACCTACGATGCAGGATATGTATCAGTGGGTAAAGACCTATGTTGATGGATCCATCAAAGGGGTTATAAGCCTGCTGGATGAGAGGCTTCCTACTCAGACTCCTATGGAGTCTTCGGCTCCAGTAGAGAGAACGTCCGTAGTCTCCTTGAGTTCCTCCTCCTCGAATGAGGAGGAGCTTACTTCATGATTTTTTCCTCCTGATAGGACGCAAAAGTTACTTAAGTCCATCAGGTCGGGGGACCATGATGTTGACCTGGGGGAGCCCTCTGATCCCACTAGTCGGGCACTTAGTGTCTTTAAAGGGGATGAGACCCTCCTCTCTGTCATGCGCACAGAGTGGAAGAAACCCGAAAGGGGTCCGATTCTAACTAAAGATTCAGAACCATGTTTCCGATGGCTAAACCCTTGGTGGAATCGTGGGGTTCCATTCCCAAGGTGGACATGGCGATTGCCAAACTGTCCAAGCGCACTCTGGTTCCTGCGGATGATGGGTCGAGTCTGCAGGATCCCCTTGACAGGAGAGCAGAGTGCACACTCAAGAGAGGTTATACGGCAGCTGCAGCTTCCGCGTCTACGGCCATCGCTGCTACAGAAGTTTCTACCTTCCTCCGGTCTCGATTAAACCAGATTCAGATGGATGTGGATCAGGTGTCTCAGGACGACATTCTGGCGACTTTCAAGACTGTGAACCTGGCGATGAATTTACTGTCTGATACAGCGCAACCACAGCTGAAGTTGGCGGCCAAAACCATAACCCTGGTGTCAGCAGCCCGCAGGCCTTTGTGGCTTAAGCCTTGGATCGCTGACAATTCCATGTAGCCTTCCCTTTGAGCCCAACCGTTTGTTCGACTCAGAGTTGGATAAGATTATGGAAGACCTGTCAGATTAAAATGGGAAGAGTCTTCCCCAACAGTCCTTTCAGGGGCGGGGCAGACAAAACCGTGGTGGTAGGTCTGACCAGCAGTCAAGAGCCCGGAGGGACTGGGGAGCGCAGCGAAGAGGTTCGAGGCGCTCTCGTGAAGGAGCCACGGATAAAAAATCCACCTCCTGACTACGGGCCTCCTCAAGGCTCTTGGATGACTCCCATGACTCCTGCCATCCTGCCAGAAGACTTCCCCACTCCTCTGCCTCATCTTCCCATCGGAGGTCAATTCTCCCACTTCAAGGACATCTGGATCCGAGAGATTTCGGATCCCTGGGTCCTGAATGTCATATCAGAGGGGTACTCAATCAATCTTCTTTCTCTGTCTCCGGACAGGTTCATCAGAACCAAACTTCCACAGGCCGCAAGGCAGTCGGTTCTGGAGGCTTACATTCAGGATTACATCCACAAGGGGGCTCTGGAGGAGGTTCCGGCAGGGGAACGGGGCTTAGGGATTTACTCACCAGTGTTTCTGGTTCCCAAGGCGTCAGGGGATCTCCGGATGATTATCGCTTTGAGATTCTTCAATCGATACGTAAGGAAAGTAAGGTTCCGTATGGAAACCATCAGGTCAGTGGTTCACGTTCTCAATCCTGGAGATGTGACGGCAACCCTGGAACTCAAGGATGCATATTTGCACATCCCGATTCATCCTGCTTCCAGGAAATATCTCAGGATCGCGGTCCAGGTGTCACCAGACACCTTCAGTTCGTTGCCCTTCCCTTCGGCATTTCTTCTGCCCCTCACACTTTCACCAAGGTGGTAGTTTCTGTGGTGGCGGCTAGCACTCCAAGGACTGACCATCATTCCTTATCTGGACAATTGGCTTCTAAAAGCCTCTTCCTTTGTGGTCCTGACCCACCATCTTCATGTAGCGATTTCCTTTCTGTTCCGCCTAAGGTGGATCATCAACTGGCAGAAGTCGAACGTGAGTCCGTCGACTTCAGTAAGATATTTAGGCTTCATAATCGATTCCGTTGGGAGATCTCTCCGGTTGACTCCAGGAAGAAGATCCTGAATACAGAACATGGCAGAATTCCTATCCGTGCCTTGGCGAGTTCCAATTTGGACTCTCATGAAGAAGTTGGGGCTCATGTCAGCGTCTGCGTAAGCAGTCCCTTGGGCTTTATGGTTCTCTCCAAATAGAATGGCAGCCCCACCGGGCTGAGCTCCCTGTCTTGGCAAACTCGGCATTCCCTCAGATGGTGGAGCCATCTTTTAGACGGGAAGTCTATGACCCAGCCAACCTGGGTCATATTGACAACAGATGCGTCCCAAGTAGGCTGGGGTGCTCATCTAGACGATTCTCCAGTGCACAGATCCTGGTCTCCTCAGGAGCGGCTCCTCTCATCCAATCTCCGCGAGATTCAAGCTATCCGGCTAGCCCTCCTTCACTTCGCCCCTCAGATGGTGAAAGTCCAGTCAGACAATATGACTGTGGCACATTACATCAACAAGCAGGGAGGCACAAGATCACTTACCCTCTTATCAGAGATAGGGATTGATTCTGCATTGGGCAGAATTGAACCTTTCACACTTATCTGCGATCCACATTCGAGGCTCCCTCAATATGATAGTGGATCGGTTGAGCCGCGGTCTTCCAACAGTGGAGTGGTCTTTACATCTGGAGATATTCAAGCAGATAGTCCTCAAGTGTGGAATGCCAGAGGTGGATCTTATGGCAACAAGGTTCAATGCCAAGGTGGAGAGGTTTTGCTCCCTTTACAGGGAGGACAACCCCCTGGCGATAGATGTTCTGTCAATATCCTGGAGGTTCAGGCTGGCTTACATCTTCCCTCCCTTTTCCATGATACAGAGGGTATTGATGAAAATTCGTCAGGATCAGGCCTCGGTAATAGCCATCATACCGTTTTGGCCCAAGAGATCCTGGTTTACCCAGCTCATTCAGATGAGTCGGGGACATTATTGGAGGCTCCCCCCACGGCAGACCCTGGTGTCATGGGACACTCACCTCTGCCCAGATCTGCACAGGTTCAACCTGACAGCCTGGAGGTTGATCAGTCCCTTCCCAGAATAGAAGGGCTTTCAGAGTCGGTCCTGAGAACGCAGTCTCATTCAAGAGCAGATTCTACTAAGAGAGCCTACTCACAGATTATGAGGATATTCTCTTCTTGGTGTTCCTCAAAAGAGGGGGCGTCTGCAGATCCGCCCCTCCCCATCATCCTTCAGTTTCTGCAAGATGGCCGTGACAAAGGCCTTGATCCATCTACCTTGAGGTGTCAAGTTTCAACCATTCCAGCTTGTTTCAACAAGTCTTTTTCGCAGGACCCGCTCATTAAATGGTTCCTTAAAGGAGCTAAAAGATTAAAGCCTACAGTACTGAAACCCATCCCTCAATGGGATTTATCAGTAGTTCTCAGGGGGTTAGCATCTCCCCCCTTTGAGCCTTTGGAGGAGGTAGATTTCAAGTTTGTCACATGAAAACTTGTTTTTTCTTCTTGCTGTGACTTCGGCCAAGAGGGTCTCTGAGCTTCAAGCTCTATCAGCGCACGAGCCCTATACCATTTTTTTGCAAGACCGGTTCCTTTTAAGATTTCTCCCGTACTTTAGGCCTAAGGTTCCTTCTTTCCAGAATATCAACCAGGTGATATCCCTACCGGATCTTTCTAGACCTTCTACCTCCTCCGAGGAACCTGCTATACATCCTTGGATGTCTTGAGATGCCTTCGGATCTATGTGGATAGATCAAGGAGTTCAGGAAAGATGAAAATCTTCTAATCCTGTTTGCCGGTAAGTTTAAGGCGTCTCAACCATCCATCAGTCGATGGATTAAGGAGGCTAATGGGGAATCCTTTTGTTTCCCAATCTCTAGACCCTCCGGGGTTTGTAAAAGCCCATTCTACGAGGGCTGTAGCTACTTCTTTTGCCGAGAGGAGTCGTCTTTCGCTTGACATGATTTGTAAATCTGCCTCCTGGAGCTCTGAATCAACATTCATCTCCCATTATAGACTAGATGCCAGATTAGCTGAGTACTCGGCCTTTGGGCAGACTATTCTTAGTTCTGCCAGGCATGATGGCCCTCCCTAGGGGTTCTTCTTGCTATCTCCCCATCTGTGCTGCTGGTATGACATAAGGGAATCGTTAATTTCTAACGATAATTTGTTTTCCCTTAGTCCTAACAGCAGCACACTAATTTCACACCCTAGTAAGACTAGTTTTTTCTTGCTATAACACAATGGGCTGGAGGTCATTCCCTCCTTTATAGGGGAGGTTTAAGTGTTTAATTCCGCCGGTCCTATTAGTCCATGGGGGGTGGTTAACCCCATCTGTGCTGCTGTTAGGACTAAGGGAAAACAAATTATCGTTAGAAATTAACGATTTTTCATCCCCCTTCCAGGTGTCATCCAGTGTGCGATGTGGTTTTTTTTCCTATTAAAACACAACTTTTTTATGTTCAATGACAGGTTTTTCCTGCAATTGTCGGCAGTTTCCATGGGAGCTAAATTCTCCCCCTCCCTGGCTAATGTGTACATGGCCTGGTGGGAACATTCATTTTTATTCTCCCCGACCAATCCCTGGGCGTCCTCACTGGAGTGGTATGGTCGCTACATCGACGACCTGCTGTTTATATGGTCGGACGATGTGGCGACCATACCACTTTTTGAAGAGTTTTTGAATTGCAATGTGTGCAATTTGAAATTTACTGTGCACTCCCATGCTACTTACTTACATTTATTTTTTGGACTTGTCTCTGGAGGGCGATGAGTGTACTGGTTCAATTAACACTTACACTTTTCGCAAAGAAACCGCGGGTAATACAACTCTCCATGCGGCATCTTGTCATCCACCCCATGTTGCTAAAAATATCCCTAAGGGTGAGTTTATTCGCATCAGACGAAACTGTACTCAGGATGCGACATGCCACATGGACATGCAATCTGCTGCCTTCCGCCTTTCCATGAAGCAATATTCCCAGCACAGTTTAGTATGTGCCCAGAAAGAGGCCCTGTCTAGATCCAGACAATCATTATTATTCACCCACCACAACTGCACACGTCGCTCTGTGAACTCAGATCAGTCACGGCATTCCCGTCTGCCTGTTTTTGTCACTACTTACAGTGCACAATACTCGCAGATCTGTAATATAGTAAGAAAACATTTACCTCTACTTTCAACAGATGATCAATGGCGCAGTGTCTTGAAGGGTGGCATCTTGTACTCAGCTCGCAGAGCGCCCACACTGGGCAACAGACTCTGCCCCTCTTTGTTTTCTGAGGGGGCACGAGCTTCCCCAGTGTGGTTGCGGTTTCTCGGAAGCTACAAATGTGGGCATAAAATCTGTACGTGTTGCTCTTATATGCGACCTGGCAAGGAAGTTTTTTCCTATGCCATGAATCAAAGTTTTTCTATCAAACAATACATCAACTGTAACACCACTCATGTGGTGTATTGTATTTCATGTACTCTCTGTTCCCTCCAGTACATTGGTTGTACCACCAATGGTCTTAAGGTTAGACTGTGCAGGCACATCTCTGACATTCCTCATTCACATGCCAGGAATGTGTCTGCAGTTAGCATGCATTTTTCAGTGGTGCATGGTGGCAACACAGCGGGTTTAACAGTGCAAGGCTTGGAAAGGGTTACTCCACCACCTAGGGGTGGTAATTACAAGTAGAAGCTTTTGAATCGTGAGTCCTTTTGGATTTTTTAAATTGGGTCCACTACACCAAGTGGACTCAATTGGAAACATGACCTGATATTACACTATTTAATTTTTGATCCATGCTTTTTAGCACATGTTGTCAATTTCATTTGAAGGGGGCTTGTAGTTAGTGTGTCCACCTGCTTTTAAGTGGAGGTGCTATATATCTAACCCCCTCCTCAGTATGTGTATGTCATGAGTAAGGATCGCTAAGGTCTCTGATCCGAAACATGTAGACTGGACTGTAACTGGCTTTTATCTGCACCAAAAAATAAAGGTAACATTTTAACCGAGCTGGACCTTTTTCTCTTTTTACTCAAGTAACGCTGTGGTTCTTGGCGTGGTCCGTGCTTGGTGTGACAGGGTTTGAGCACGCCTATACTCTCTCTTTGCCTAGATATAACACTATACACACAGAATATATACAGTGGTCTGAGGTTAAAAATACAGGTAATATGGTACACACAGGATTACACAGAGTACAAGTCAGTTAACGGGTAGATCAATGTTCCTTTGGGTTAGGATGGTGTAATAGTCCTTGGCTGCGGTCCCGTGGGGGCAGTGATGTCAGCTGTTTCCAGGTCTCTACAAACACATGGCACGATGTGACCCCTTTCAGAAAAAGACACACCTGCTTGCTGGCACAAGCCTTTTAACCTGTAGCCGGTCCCTCCCCTCCTGGCCTTTGGGAGGGGTCAACTCCCCCTCTGCTGGGCTGACAGCAGATGGCCCACAAAACCCTTTAGGGTTCATAGCACCAGGCCAGAAGGTCAGAGGAAGATGATTCTGGGACCAACAGATCTGCCTGGATTCCGGCTACCACTACAGTCCAAACATGGTGCCGCTATGGGGTTTCTGTCAGGAGTTATGTATATCTCCCCTCCCGGGCATCCTAGCATCAAGCCAGGACCAGGTGGATGTTTGACTTTGCCCCAGGATCGCAAAAAGATAACCGAATTATGCCTGGGATGGATGGACGATTGTCATGCCTCGCCCTGACTATGTGCAGAGGTCGGCCAGAATAGCAGTACGAGTTTAGTGTTTTGTTTTGGAGCCGTGCTGGATCCGCCTCTCATCAGGTGCACTGGGTGGGGTCATTAGTTTAAATAGCACTCCATCCCAGTGCTCTGAGCGGATTATAGGAATCACTTTGGTCTTTGAAGCTAGGAAGGAAGGTTGTCTGTTTCCAGCTCAGAAAGATAAGTGTGGTTTCAAGTTTGATTGTTTTGTGTCATCTCTCCCATCCAGGTTCTGTGCGAGCAGGCTGCTCCTATTTCCCCTCTTCACCATCTCAGGGAATTTAGGGTGTTTCAGCCCAGGCACGGGTACACATCATACCTACCACCAAGGTCTGCATGTGGGCTGAGCAGTGCAGGGAGAGAGGTCAGGGATTAGCTAGGAGGTGACCCTTCCCCTGCCTCTCGCCTAGAGCCTGGTTGGTGGTTTATCTGTTGTCCGCCGTGACATTATAATCCGCCCAAAACTTTGTCATCACTCAGCGGTTTTGTGATGGCGTCAATTGAAGCATTAGTTGACCGCATGCAGGGGCTATCCCTAGAGGTTGCGGAGCTGCGTGGTTCGGTCGCACGGTGTCAGAGTGCTCTGGCATCAGGAGGAGGTCAAGTTTGTGTGGAGCCTAAAGTGGCTCTTCCTGATCGATTTTCAGGGGGTACGGATGACTTTGTCCATTTTAGAGAGTCCTGCAAATTGTACTTTCGGCTGCGTCCATCATCGTCAGGTGATGAGAGTCAGAGGATAGGTATAATTATTTCTCTGCTTAAAGTCGAGAGTCGAGATTACGTAATTTGTTTCAGGGGGACCATACTGCAGAGGATTACTGTGTTGAATTTAGGAGATGGGCTACTGAATCAGAGTGGAATGATCCCGTGTTACGTAGCCAGTTTTGTCAGGGGTTATCTGAAAGATTGAAGGATGCCCTTGCTTTTCATGAATACCCAGACTCTTTGGAGAACGCCATGTCTTTAGCAGTACGACTAGACAGAGACGTATCAGAGAGAGGTATAGGGCTCCCCCTGCGCAAGGTATCCCTTCTGTGAGTGGTTTTGTCTCTACTGCCTCCCCGGGTGATGTTACAGGTAACGCGGGGGTAGCGGAGGAACCCATGCAATTGGGTCAGATTTCTTGCCATTCTGATAGTAGAGACTTTAGGAAATTGCACAAACTATGTTACTATTGTGGAAAGAGTGGTCATTTTGTTTTTGCTTGTCCTTATGTTAAACCTCAGGTGGTAGAGAAAAAGAAAAAAAAAAGACACTTGGTAGCATGAATGGTGTGGTGGAGCAGACAGGTATGCAAGCTCCCTGCAGTTCCCGTTTTCTCCTTCCAGCTATGGTGGCGCTGGAGTCAAGAAATGTTTTTGCTGAGGTGTTCCTTGATTGTGGTGCTGGGGTAAACCTAATTGACTTTCTTTTCCTTCAAAATCTAGGACTAAGTACTTGCACTTTAGAGAACGAGATTCGTGTTTTTGCAATTGATTCTTCCCCTCTTTCTCAAAGGAGCCTTACTCACATTGTTCATGGTATTCACTTAAGGGTGGGTGATTCACATGTTGAAATTATTTCTTGTATTGTCTTGAAGGATTTGCCAGCTCCTATAGTTTTGGGGTTGCCATGGTTGACTAAACATAACCCAATTATAGACTGGCAAGCGAGACAAATCATCGGTTGGAGTGAGTTTTGTTCGGATAATTGTTTTGGCACATCTATCTCTGGTGTGTCCATTACGGCTTTACCTCAGTATCTCTCAGATTTTGCGGATGTCTTTTCAGAGGGTGGGGCTCAGGAATTGCCCCCTCATCGTGACTATGATTGTCCAGTTAATCTCATCCCAGGGGCTAAGTTGCCAAAGTCTCGGCTTTACAACCTTTCTCAACCCGAAAGAGAGGTCATGCGAAAGTATATAGCCGAGAGTTTGGCAAAAGGTCATATTAGACCATCTAAGTCTCCAGTGGCAGTGGGTTTGTTCTTTGTGAAGAAAAAGGATGGATCACTGAGACCGTGTTTGGATTTCTGGGAATTGAACCGTATTACAGTCCGGGATCCATATCCCCTGCCTTTGATCTCTGATCAGATTGTTGGAGCCAAGGTGTTCTCCAAGTTGGATTTGAGAGGGGCCTACAATCTGATCAGAATCAAGGAGGGGGATGAGTGGAAAACGGCCTTCAATACGCACAAGGGTTATTTTGAGAACATGGTTATGCCTTTTGGGTTGACGAACGCGCCAGCAGTATTTCAGCGATTCGTCAATGACATTTTTCATCATTTGGTGGGGAGGTTCATAGTAGTTTACCTGGATGATATTTTAATTTATTCTCCTGATCTGAAGACCCATCAGGATCATGTGAGACAGGTTTTGACGATCCTTCGGGAGAATAAATTATATGCTAAATTGGAGAAATGCTTGTTTGTGGTGCAAGAGCTTCCGTTCTTGGGATACCTTCTTTCTGATTCTGGTTTTCGTATGGACCCCGAGAAGGTCCGGGCGGTTCTGGAATGGGACCGACAAGAGAATCAGAAAGCCTTGATGCGGTTCTTGGGGTTTACGAATTATTATAGAAAATGTATTTCGAACTATTCTACTATAGTAAAACCTCTCACTGATATGACCAAGAAGGGCGCCGACGTCTCTGTCTGGTCGGATGAGGCATTGCAGGCCTTTTCGGCTATTAAGGAGCGTTTTGCGTCTGCTCCCATTCTGGTGCAGCCGGATGTATGTCAGCCATTTGTAGTGGAGGTTGATGCATCAGAGGTGGGGGTTGGAGCGGTGCGGTCACAGGGTTCATTCCCTGGCAAGTGGGTCCCATGTGCCTTTTTCTCCAAGAAGCTCTCGGTCGCCGAGAGGAATTATGATGTTGGAGATAGAGAGTTGTTGGCTATCAAGTTGGCCTTTGAGGAATGGTGTCACTGGTTGGAGGGGGCGTCTCACCCCGTTACGGTATATACAGACTATAAGAATTTGGCTTACCTGTAATCTGCCAAGCGTCTGAACCCTAGGCAGGCCAGATGGTCACTGTTTTTTACCAGGTTCAATTTTGTGGTTACCTTTCGCCCAGGGGTCAAGAACGTCAAGGCAGATGCCTTGTCTCGCAGCTTTCCTGGGGGAGGTGATTCAGAGGATCCTGCGCCAATTTTAGCGGATGGGGTGGTGGTCTCCACTCTATACCCTGAATTGGAGATGGAGGTGTTGGGAGCCCAGGAGGGGGCTCCTGGTTCTTGTCCCCCAGGGAGGTTGTTTGTTCCTGAGGGCCTGCGATACAAGGTGTTCAAGGAACATCACGATACTGTCCTTGCTGGACATCCTGGTGGTAAGTCCACCTGTGATCTGGTGTCCCGGAGGTTCTGGTGGCCAGGGTTACATAAGAGCTTTGAGAATTACGTGACAGCCTGTGAAACCTGCGCTCGGTCAAAGGTTGCTCATACTCGACCGGCTGGTTCACTTCTTCCATTGTCTATTCCGTCTCGTCCTTGGACGCATTTGTCTATGGACTTTATTACGGATTTGCCGAGTTCCTCCGGGAGAACAGTGATTTTGGTGGTAGTTGACCGTTTCAGTAAAATGGCTCACTTTATCTCACTAACTAGTCTGCCTAACGCTAAGACTCTTGCGCAGATTTTTGTGGATAATATTGTGAAATTGCATGGTATTCCTTCAGATGTGGTCTCTGATAGGGGCACGCAGTTTGTCTCCAGGTTTTGGAGGGTGTTCTGATCTCAGCTTGGCATTCAACTTTCATTCTCTTCGGCTTTTCATCCGCAGTCGAATGGTCAGACGGAGCATACTAATCAAAACCTGGAGACCTACTTGAGGTGCTTTGTGGCTGAGAATCAGGAGGACTGGTCCTCATTCTTGTCCTTAGCAGAATTTGCGTTGAGTAACCATAGGCAGGAGTCCACGGGTAAGTCGCCATTGTTTGGCACATACGGTTTCCATCCTCAGTTTGGTACCTTTTCTGGGACTGGTTCCTCTGGGATGCCAGAGGAGGAGAGATTCTCTTCTGCCTTATCCTCCATCTGGCGGAGGATTCAAGGGAATTTGGAGAAGATGGGTGAGAGGTATAAACGAATGGCTGACAAGAGACATGTGACTGGTCCGGACCTGTGTGTGGGTGATCTGGTGTGGTTGTCCACTAAAAATATCAAATTGAGAGTGCCATCTTGGATACTGGGTCCAAGATTTATTAGTCCGTATACAATTTCTGCGGTGATCAATCCTGTAGCGTTTCGGCTGGATCTTCCGCAGACTTGGAGGATCCATGATGTGTTCCACAGGTCGTTACTAAAAAAATATGTGAAACCGGTGGAACCATCGCCATTGCCTCCTCCTCCTCTTCTAGTCGAGGGAAACTTGGAGTTCGAGATCTCCAGGATTCTCGACTCTAGAATTTTTCGGGGTTCCCTTCAGTACCTGGTGCACTGGAGAGGATACGGCCCTGAGGAGAGGACGTGGGTTCCGGCGCTAGATGTCAATGCCAGCCGACTGGTGAGGACTTTTCATAGGTCCCATCCGTAAAGGTTGGTCCGGGGTGTCCGGAGGTCACCCGTAGAAGGGGGGGTACTGTCGTGCCCCGCCCTGACTATGTGCGGAGGTCGGCCAGAATAGCAGCACGAGTTTAGTGTTTTGTTTTGGAGCTGTGCTGGATCCGCCTCTCATCAGGTGCACTGGGTGGGGTCATTAGTTTAAATAGCACTCCATCCCAGTGCTGAGCGGATTATAGGAATCACTTTGGTCTTGGAAGCTAGGAAGGAAGGTTGTCTGTTTCCAGCTCAGAAAGATAAGTGTGGTTTCAAGTTTGATTGTTTTGTGTCATCTCTCCCATCCAGGTTCTGTGCGAGCAGGCTGCTCCTATTTCCCCTCTTCACCATCTCAGGGAATTTAGGGTGTTTCAGCCCAGGCACGGGGACACATCATACCTACCACCAAGGTCTGCATGTGGGCTGAGCAGTGCAGGGAGAGAGGTCAGGGATTAGCTAGGAGGTGACCCTTCCCCTGCCTCTCGCCTAGAGCCTGGTTGGTGGTTTATCTATTAGTTTGAGTGCACGTCCGCCGTGACAATGATTCATAATTCCTTATGAAATGTCAGTGCCAACATGTCTGTGGGAAAGTGATAGACCTGGTCCAGGGCTGAGACCTCCTGCCAGGAGTTTTCCTGCTACATCCTCCTGGTGCCTGCCAGCTGGAAGAGGTGTGACTTTATCCACCTGGGGCCTCCTTGAAGCCTGGACCCCTGGGGGGTTTTCTCCCTTGCTATCTGACAGCAGATGGCTGGGGGGTGAGAACATATTTTGCATGTACACTGACTGTGTACATGCAAAAGGTGAATCAAATCAAAATCAGGGCTGCCAGTAAATGATAATCCATATTCCTCACAAAGGCCAAAAAACTACTCACTACACAGGAACACCCACAAACAGTTGGATTTCTGAAGTTGACTTAGCAGGAACCAAAAAAACAGCTTTTGCCTGTCACAGACAATTGTCTTAGAAGTAAAACAACAACTGCAGTTTGAAAAAGGCTCAGGCTTGAGCCGAAACTATTCACTAATGATGCTATTATACTTTGAATAAAAGTTTCTTCATATCATCAAGAAAGTGAGTGCCGGTCCTTCTTCACTATATACTAGTGGGACGCCTTCCCTGGATGAGCGGACAATGTACAAACTGCAGTGCCGACCTATCTCCTCTGATATCCCCAGCTTGGTCGTTATTTCTGCCCTAAGACGTCCAATCATGGGTGAATCCATTCCATGCATTCAAGATGGGTCACCATACCATGCCTGCAAGCTTCTATTCCAAATTCTCCTCTTTATGGTTGGCACCATACCTCAGTGGGAGATGGGACATCAGCAGCATCGATCGCCATCCAGCCACCAAAAGACTCACATTAGTGTTGTGCCTAAACTTGCACATGAAACGTTGAGCTACAGTCATCCCCCTCCCTTCCCGGGAATACTTTCATTACACTTTTTTACCCTTTGAGCTCCATCTCTTTGTTCTCGCCATGTATGCTCTACCATCTCTCCCTCAACTCAGTACATGCCGAGGCAATATCTGAATATCTCTAGTATAACAGTACAGTAGGCCAAAACACAAACATGTCCATTCTAAAAGCAAAGGTTTATTAATGATCGGTAACAAGTTGTGAGATGCAGTAATACAGATTACTGTAAAAATACTCTGTGTGTTATCTAGGTTCCATTTCCTTTTTGGATAACAGATGTCTATTGGTGATTGCATACATTTCTTAACCATCATTTAGTGTAGCAGGTATTAATTGTATGTTCGTTACACTTCGGGGTGCGTTGCGCTATTTGCATAGTGCGGTGCCTCTAATGCAATGTAAATGAGCGTTGTGCTATATACATAGTGTAGGCGCTACAATAACAGTATAGTGCACCACACTGTTTCTTGCTACATCTGTACTTCTTTTTTCGCCCCATTATGAGTCAAGAAAACACATTAAAAATAGAAAGTAGCTACTTCCCTTTGAGTTTTTTAATGATTAAGAAAAAATGATTTGTAGATGAATTTTCTGATGTCTATTAAGTTTTGATTTCAGGACAAAACATTTCCCACATTCTGAACAAGAAAATGGCTTCTCTCCTGTGTGAATTTTTTGATGTTCAACAACGTGTGATTTTCGTTTATAGCACTTGCCACATTCCGAACACGAAAATGGTTTTGCCCCTGTGTGACTTCTCTGATGGCTAACAAGTTCACTTTTTAGCTTAAAACATTTCCCACATTCTGAACATGAAAATGCTTCTCCTGTGTGTATTCTTTCATGTGCCTTAAGAGTTGAATTTTTCCTAAAAACCTTTCCACATTCTGGACATGAAAATGTTTCTCCTGTGTGAATTTTTTGATGTACAGTAAGCTTTGACTTTTGGCCAAAACTCTTTCCACATACAGTACATACAAATGGCTTCCCTATGTGAATGGTCTGATGTGTAACAAGATTTGATTTACTGTTAAAACTTTTCCCACATTCTGAACATGAAAATGGCTTCTCCCCTGTGTGAGTTATCTGATGTGTATCTAGATGTGTTTTCCGAGTAAAACATCTCCCACATTCTGCACATGAAAATGGCTTCTCCCCTGTGTGAGTTAGTTGATGTTTAACAAGAAGCTGCTTGAGGGTAAAAGATTTATCACATTCTGAACATGAAAATGGCCTCTCGTCTGTGTGAGTCCTCAGATGTACAATAAGATGTGATTTAACCCTGTAACTCTTATCACATTCTGAGCATGAAAATGGCTTCTCCCCTGTGTGAGTTCTCAGATGGATAACAAGACTTAAGCGAGTCCCATAACATTTCTCACATTCTGAACATGAATATGGCTTCTCCCCTGTGTGAATTCTCTGATGTTTCCCAAGTTCTGATTTCCGGGTATAAGATCTTCCACATTCTGAACAACAAAATGGCTTATTTCCTGTGTGAACTCTCCTCAGGTGGTCAAGAAGTTCTGAATTCTGAGTAAAACGTTTGCCACATTCTGAACATAAAAATGCCTTCTCCCCTGTGTGAGTTAGTTGATGTTTAACAAGACGCTGCTTGAGGGTAAAAGATTTATCACATTCTGAACATGAAAATGGCCTCTCGTCTGTGTGAGTCCTCTGATGTATAATAAGTTGCGATTTAATCCTGTAACTTTTATCACATTCTGAGCATGAAAATGGCTTCTCCCCTGTGTGAATCATCTTATGCAATTCAAGACTTGTTTTACGGCTGAAACATCCGTCACATTCTGAACATGAATATGACTTATTCCTTTTGTAATTGCTTTGACATTTAATCCTTTTATGATCTTTATTCTGCTTAACATTGGCATGCTCTTTACATGTGTCTTGTGCGATACTGTGATCTGAGCTGTGGGGACAGACATCTGCAAAAAATGAAACTTTTTATTTGTAAAAAAAAAATGAAACCTTAAAAATTTTATTCATAATTTATAAGATTTTTATATAAATAATAATACCATATAAATTACAAAGTACTTAACCCCTTAGTGCTATATGACGTGTATACTCATCATGGAACACTGCTAGTTAGTGCTCCATGACGAGTATACTTGTCATGGCACTAAACTGTCACCATGTCTGAAGACATGGTGACAGTGCTGAGACTCCGGATTTACATTCAGCCAGGGATCTCAGCTATCTAGCCCGGGACCAATGGGGATGGTCCCGGGCCCCGGAGATCGCTCTGATTGGCTAGTCTGTACAGAATTTACCGAAAATTTTGAAAAATTTGCAATTTTCTAAATTTCAATTTCTCTGCTTCTAAAACAGAAAGTGATACCTACTTAACATTCCCCATATGTCTATTTTATATTAGCATCATTTTGGAAATGTCATTTTGTTTTTTTAGGACGTTAGAAGGCTTAGAAGTTTAGAAGCAATTCTTAAAATTTTTACGAAATTTGCCAAAACCCACTTTTTAAGGACCAGTTCAGGTCTGAAGTCACTTTGTGGGGCCTACATAGTGGATACCCCCATAAATGACCCCATTGTACAAACTACACCCCTCAAGTTACTTGAAACCAATTTTACAAACTTTGTTGACCCTTTAGGCGTTCCACAAGAATTAAAGGAAAATGGAGATCAAATTAAAAAATTTCCCTTTTTTGGCAGATTTTCCATTTTAATCCAATTGTTTCTTTAACACATCGATGGTTAACAGCCAAACAAAGCTCAACACCCCACATGTGGTCATAAACTGCTGTATGGGCACACGGCAGGGCGCAGAAGAAAAGGAACCCCCCCTGATGCACCCTTACAGTAGAAACTCCCAAGAAGTGATCCCATTTTGGAAACTAGGGGATAAGGTGCCAGTTTTATTGGTACTATTTTTGGGTACGTATGATTTTTTGATCATTCATTATAACACTTTATGGGGCAAGGTGACCAAAAAATTTGTTGTTTTAGCACAGTTTTTATTTATTTATTTTTACAGCGTTCACCTGAGGGGTGCGGTCAAGTGACATTTCTATAGAGCAGATTGTTACGGACGCGGCGATACCTAATATGTATACTTTTTCTTATTTAAGTTTTACACAATAATAGCATTTTTGAAACAAAAAAATTATGTTTTAATGTGTCCATGTTCTGAGAGCTATAGTTTTTTTATTTTTTGAGAGATTTTCTTATGTAGGGGATCATTTTTTGCGGGGTGAGGTGACTGTTTTATTGGTACCATTTTGTGGGACATCCGTCTTTTTGATCACTTGCTGTTGCACTTTTTGTGAAGTAAGGTGACAAAAATTGCTTGTTTTGACTTTTTTTTTTTTTTTACGGTGTTCACCCGAGGGGTTAGGTCATGTGATATTTTTATAGAGCTGTTTTTTACGGATGCGGCAATTCCTAATACGTATACTTTTTTTTTATTATTTCACTTTAACACAATAATAGCATTTTTGAAACCAAAAAAATGATGTTTTAGTGTCTCCATGTTCTAAGAGCTATAGTTTTTTTATTTTTTGAGAGATTTTCTTATGTAGGGGTTCATTTTTTGGTGACGGTTGACGGTTTTATTGGTACCATTATGTGGGACATATGCCTTTTTGTTCACTTGGTGTTGCACTTTTTGTGATGTAAGGTGACAAAAATTGCATTTTTTGACAGTGATTTATTAATTTTTTTTATGGTGTTTATCGGACTGGGTCGATTATGTGATATATTTCTAGAGCCGACGGACGCGTCAATACCAAATATGTCTATTTTATTTGTTTTTTTCTATTTTAAATTTTTTTTTTTTATTCCTTACTTGGGGAATTATTATTTTTTTAACACTTTATTTTTTTCTTTTTTATTTTACACTTTTCGTCCCCCATAAGGTCATACAAGACCTCTGGGGGACATTTACTTCACTTTTTTTTTCACTGTTGATTTCTCCTGTAACTGGGGCTGACATAGTAGCCCCAGTTACAGGAGAAATACACCCCCCCCCCCTACACCTATTGTATCACCTCGGGCGTTGTTCATGTGCTCATTGGTTTGAACGACAAGTTAGTGCCCATGCTGTGGACGACATACGGTGGTTCCGCAATACATGGGTCACCAGCCGTGTGCATTCCGCATCACGGATGCGGACCCATTCACTTGAATGGGTCCGCAAATCCGGAGATGCGGTGAGGAACGGAACAGAACCCCACGGAAAGAACTACGGATTGCTTCTGTGGGGTTCCGTACCGTGCCTCTGCACCGCGAAAAGATAGAACTTTATCTATTTGCTGAACGGACGGATCACAGACCCCATTCAAGTTTGCGGTCCGCAGCACGGGCGCGGAGCCCTTACGTTTGTGGGCAAGAGGCCTTAGTTTTTTTTTTACTATGTACAAGTTATTTCTCTCTCTCTCTCTCTATATATATATATATATATATATATATATATATATATATATATATAATATACACACACACACACAGTGCTGCCCATAATTATTCATACCCCAGGCAAATTTTGACATAAAGTTGCTTTTATTCAACCAGCAAGTAATTTTTTGACTGGAAATAACATAGGTGTCTCCCAAAAGATAATAAGACGATGTACAAGAGGCATTATTGTGGGAAAAAAAAAATTCTCAGCTTTTATTTACATTTGAGCAAAAAGTGTCCAGTCCAAAATTATTCATACCCTTCTTAATAATCAATAGAAAAGCCTTTATTGGCTATTACAGCAATCAAACGCTTACTATAATTGCAGACCAGCTTTTTGCATGTCTCCACAGGTATTTTTGCCCATTCATCTTTAGCAATGAGCTCCAAATCTTTCAGGTTGGAGGGTCTTCTTGCCATGACCCTGATCTTTAGCTCTCTCCACAGATTCTCAGTTGGATTCAAGTCTGGACTCTGGCTGGGCCACTCCAAAACGTTAATGTTGTTGTCTGCTAACCATTTCTTCACCACTTTTGCTGTGTGTTTTGGGTCATTGTCATGCTGAAATGTCCACTGGTGCCCAAGGCCAAGTTTCTCTGCAGACTGCCTGAGGTTGTCGTTGAGAATCCTCATGTATTGCTCTTTTTTTCATGGTGCCGTTTACTGTGATCAGGTTCCCTGGTCCAGTGGCTGAAAAACACCCCCAAAGCATTAGATTCCCACCACCATGTTTGACAGTGGGGATGGTGTTCTTTGGGTTGAAGGCTTCTCTATTTTTACGCCAAATGAAGGAAACATCATTGTGACCAAACAATTCAATTTTTGTTTCATCTGACCATAACACAGAAGACCAGAAGTCTTCTTCTTTGTCCAGATGAGCTTTTGCAAAGGCCAAGCAAGCTTTTGTGTGCCTTATCTTGAGAAGTGGAACCCAGCAGTGTGCAGTGTCCGTTGGTATTGTCTTCCTTGAGACATTGCGAACAGCAGAGCCCAGATTCACCAGGATGGCCTTGGTGGTGATCCCGGGATTCTTTTTCACCTCTGTAACTATCCTCCTGGCCAGCACAGGTGTCACTTTTGGCTTCCGACCACGTCCTCTGAGATTTTCCACATTGCGGAACATCTTGTATTTTTTGCTCAAATGTAAATAAAAGCTGAGAAATGTTTTTTCCCCACAATAATGCCTCTTGTACATCGTCTTATTATCTTTTGGGAGACACCTATGTCATTTCCCGTCAAAAAATTACCTGCTGGTTGAATAAAAAGTAACTTTAAGTCAAAATTTGCCAGGGGTATGAATAATTATGGGCAGCACTGTATATAAATATTTAATCACACTTAATATTTAAATCACAGCCTGTGGAAGCCTATTTATTCTTAAATCTTTAAATTCACAATAAAACAATGATCAATAGCAAAAAAGCTGGGCAATGATTGTGATTGATCTTTTGGACAATTATTGCCCTGTGTAAAAGGCCATTTAGACACTGGTGGCAAAACAGATCACAACTAGGGATGAGCGAACCTGTGAAAGTTCGGGTTTGCCGGGTTCGGCCGAACTTCAGGTCAAAGTTCGGGTTCGGGACCCCAACTTGACCCCATTAAAGTCACTGGGGACCCGAACTTCACTTTATTATTTTCTGTTATAACGGAAAATAATAGCATTCTTAAGACAGAATGCTAAATAAAATGGCCATTGGGGGGTTAAAAATAATAAAAAAAACTCCCCTCATCGACTTGATAGTGCAGCTTTGATCGTGCAGGTCTTCTTTCTTCAGAACCTGCAAAAAGACCTGCGATGACGTCACCGCAGGTCCTGCTGAATGAAGATAGAACTGGTGAGCGCTGTGACGTCATCGCAGGTTCTTTTGCAGGTTCTGAAGAAATAAGACCTGCACGATCAAGGCTGCGGAATCAAGTGGATAAGGGGCCTGGTTTCCCTGCTATTGGCAGCCACGCCCCCTCCCGTCCTGCCCTCACCACGCCGCCCCCTCCCGCCCCGCTCTCACCACGCCCCCCCTCCCGCCCCGCTCTCACCACGCCCCCCCTCCCGCCCCGCTCTCACCACGCCCCCCCTCCCGCCCCGCTCTCACCACGCCCCCCCTCCCGCCCCGCTCTAACCACGCCCCCCCTCCCGCCCCGCTCTAACCACGCCCCCCCTCCCGCCCCGCTCTAACCACGCCCCCCCTCCCGCCCCGCTCTAACCACGCCCCCCCTCCCGCCCCGCTCTAACCACGCCCCCTCCCGCCCCGCTCTAACCACGCCCCCTCCCGCCCCGCTCTAACCACGCCCCCTCCCGCCCGCTCTAACCACGCCCCCTCCCGCCCCGCTCTCACCACGCCCCCTCCCGCCCCGCTCTAACCACGCCCCCCCTCCCGCCCCGCTCTCACCACGCCCCCCCTCCCGCCCCGCTCTCACCACGCCCCCTCTCCCTCCCCGCTCTCACCACGCCCCCCCTCCCGCCCCGCTCTCACCACGCCCCCCCTCCCGCCCCGCTCTCACCACGCCCCCCCTCCCGCCCCGCTCTCACCACGCCCCCCCTCCCGTCCCGCTCTCACCACGCCCCCTCCCGTCCCGCTCTCACCACGCCCCCTCCCGTCCCGCTCTCACCACGCCCCCTCCCGTCCCGCTCTCACCACGCCCCCTCCTGTCCTGCTCACCACGCCCCCTCCCGTCATGCTCTCACCACGCCCCCTCCCGTCCCGCTCTCACCACGCCCCCTCCTGTCCTGCTCACCACGCCCCCTCCCGTCATGCTCTCACCACGCCCCCTCCCATCCCGCCCTCACAGCTGCCTCCCTCGTCCATCCCTGCACGTGCCATGGAGGAGCTACCTCGTCCATGCCTGAAGGAGTGCTGCTGTCTGGGTCCTAGAAGCCCCCTGCTTGTATCAGAGGTGCCCTCTGCCTCTCCTGGCTGTGCAGGGCTGGATGGGCTTAGCAGGAAGATTCTTCTAAGCAGAAATAAAGAAACTTTTGCAGGAGGAAAGGAGACTGAGGGGAAGCTGTGATGGCTGATAGGAGCTCACTGACTGCAGGCTCTGCCCCCTCTGTATGTCCTGTACTGAGAGGATCCTGCTGTATGTGAAGATGTAGCAGAGCCAGGAAGGTGCTGAGGTCCACAAACTGTGAGGAATCCAAGTGTCTGTCCTGTTTGTGGCCCCTCTGCTCTGTGTTCTTATCACAGATAGGTTTATTCCAGCCATAACCACAGTGCAGGAGCTTTAACCCCTTCTGAGCTGTCAGTATGGCTGAGGCCATTGATAGCAGCAGCAGTCACTAGTCTCATCTGTAAATGTGTGCCCTCTCCTTCCTGCGCTCTGTATACAGCGATGTGTGACCCCCTGTACACTGTACACTGCGTTCAGAATTATTAGGCAAATGAGTATTTTGACCACATCATCCTCTTTATGCATGTTGTCTTACTCCAAGCTGTATAGGCTCGAAAGCCTACTACCAATTAAGCATATTAGGTGATGTGCATCTCTGTAATGAGAAGGGGTGTGGTCTAATGACATCAACACCCTATATTAGGTGTGCATAATTATTAGGCAACTTCCTTTCCTTTGGCAAAATGGGTCAAAAGAAGGACTTGACAGTATCAGAAAAGTCAAAAATAGTAAGATATCTTGCAGAGGGATGCAGCACTCTTAAAATTGCAAAGCTTCTGAAGCGTGATCATCGAACAATCAAGCGTTTCATTCAAAATAATCAACAGGGTCGCAAGAAGCGTGTGGAAAAACCAAGGCGTAAAATAACTGCCCATGAACTGAGAAAAGTCAAGCGTGCAGCTGCCAAGATGCCACTTGTCACCAGTTTGGCCATATTTCAGAGCTGCAACATCACTGGAGTGCCCAAAAGCACAAGGTGTGCAATACTCAGAGACATGGCCAAGGTAAGAAAGGCTGAAAGACGACCACCACTGAACAAGACACACAAGCTGAAACGTCAAGACTGGGCCAAGAAATATCTCAAGACTGATTTTTCTAAGGTTTTATGGACTGATGAAATGAGAGTGAGTCTTGATGGGCCAGATGGATGGGCCCGTGGCTGGATTGGTAAAGGGCAGAGAGCTCCAGTCCGACTCAGACGCCAGCAAGGTGGAGGTGGAGTACTGGTTTGGGCTGGTATCATCAAAGATGAGCTTGTGGGGCCTTTTCGGGATGAGGATGGAGTCAAGCTCAACTCCCAGTCCTACTGCCAGTTTCTGGAAGACACATTCTTCAAGCAGTGGTACAGGAAGAAGTCTGCATCCTTCAAGAAAAACATGATTTTCATGCAGGACAATGCTCCATCACACGCGTCCAAGTACTCCACAGCGTGGCTGGCAAGAAAGGGTATAAAAGAAGAAAATCTAATGACATGGCCTCCTTGTTCACCTGATCTGAACCCCATTGAGAACCTGTGGTCCATCATCAAATGTGAGATTTACAAGGAGGGAAAACAGTACACCTCTCTGAACAGTGTCTGGGAGGCTGTGGTTGCTGCTGCACGCAATGTTGATGGTGAACAGATCAAAACACTGACAGAATCTATGGATGGCAGGCTTTTGAGTGTCCTTGCAAAGAAAGGTGGCTATATTGGTCACTGATTTGTTTTTGTTTTGTTTTTGAATGTCAGAAATGTATATTTGTGAATGTTGAGATGTTATATTGGTTTCACTGGTAAAAATAAATAATTGAAATGGGTATATATTTGTTTTTTGTTAAGTTGCCTAATAATTATGCACAGTAATAGTCACCTGCACACACAGATATCCCCCTAAAATAGCTAAAACTAAAAACAAACTAAAAACTACTTCCAAAAATATTCAGCTTTGATATTAATGAGTTTTTTGGGTTCATTGAGAACATGGTTGTTGTTCAATAATAAAATTAATCCTCAAAAATACAACTTGCCTAATAATTCTGCACTCCCTGTATATACTGATCTGTGACCCCCCGTACACTGTATATACTGATGTGTGACCCCCCTGTACACTGTATATACTGATGTGTGACCCCCTGTACACTGTATATACTGATGTGTGACCCCCTGTACACTGTATATACTGATGTGTGACCCCCTGTACACTGTACAGGGAGTGCAGAATTATTAGGCAAATGAGTATTTTGACCACATCATCCTCTTTATGCATGTTGTCTTACTCCAAGCTGTATAGGCTCGAAAGCCTACTACCAATTAAGCATATTAGGTGATGTGCATCTCTGTAATGAGAAGGGGTGTGGTCTAATGACATCAACACCCTATATCAGGTGTGCATAATTATTAGGCAACTTCCTTTCCTTTGGCAAAATGGGTCAAAAGAAGGACTTGACAGGCTCAGAAAAGTCAAAAATAGTGAGATATCTTGCAGAGGGATGCAGCACTCTTAAAATTGCAAAGCTTCTGAAGCGTGATCATCAAACAATCAAGCGTTTCATTCAAAATAGTCAACAGGGTCGCAAGAAGCGTGTGGAAAAACCAAGGCGCAAAATAACTGCCCATGAACTGAGAAAAGTCAAGCGTGCAGCTGCCAAGATGCCACCAGTTTGGCCATATTTCAGAGCTGCAACATCACTGGAGTGCCCAAAAGCACAAGGTGTGCAATACTCAGAGACATGGCCAAGGTAAGAAAGGCTGAAAGACGACCACCACTGAACAAGACACACAAGCTGAAACGTCAAGACTGGGCCAAGAAATATCTCAAGACTGATTTTTCTAAGGTTTTATGGACTGATGAAATGAGAGTGAGTCTTGATGGGCCAGATGGATGGTGTGGCTGGATTGGTAAAGGGCAGAGAGCTCCAGTCCGACTCAGACACCAGCAAGGTGGAGGTGGAGTACTGGTTTGGGCTGGTATCATCAAAGATGAGCTTGTGGGGCCTTTTCGGGTTGAGGATGGAGTCAAGCTCAACTCCCAGTCCTACTGCCAGTTTCTGGAAGACACTTTCTTCAAGCAGTGGTACAGGAAGAAGTCTGCATCCTTCAAGAAAAACATGATTTTCATGCAGGACAATGCTCCATCACACGCGTCCAAGTACTCCACAGCGTGGCTGGCAAGAAAGGGTATAAAAGAAGAAAATGTAATGACATGGCCTCGTTGTTCACCTGATCTGAACCCCATTGAGAACCTGTGGTCCATCATCAAATGTGAGATTTACAAGGAGGGAAAACAGTACACCTCTCTGAACAGTGTCTGGGAGGCTGTGGTTGCTGCTGCACGCAATGTTGATGGTGAACAGATCAAAACACTGACAGAATCCATGGATGGCAGGCTTTTGAGTGTCCTTGCAAAGAAAGGTGGCTATATTGGTCACTGATTTGTTTTTGTTTTGTTTTTGAATGTCAGAAATGTTTATTTGTGAATGTTGAGATGTTATATTGGTTTCACTGGTAAAAAAAAAAAATTGAAATGGGTATATATTTGTTTTTTGTTAGGTTGCCTAATAATTATGCACAGTAATAGTCACCTGCACACACAGATATCCCCCTAAAATAGCTAAAACTAAAAACAAACTAAAAACTACTTCCAAAAATATTCAGCTTTGATATTAATGAGTTTTTTGGGTTCATTGAGAACATGGTTGTTGTTCAATAATAAAATTAATCCTCAAAAATACAACTTGCCTAATAATTCTGCACTCCCTGTATATACTGATGTGTGACCCCCTGTACACTGTATATACTGATGTGTGACCCCCTGTACACTGTATATACTGATGTGTGACCCCCTGTACACTGTATATACTGATGTGTGAGCGGTGAGCGGTGTTCGGGAGCTACCTCCTCACCGGGAGTTTGACTGTCCCATTAACCTCATTCCCGGCGCCAAGCTGCCAAAAGCACGCCTCTACAATCTCTCACAACCGGAAAGAATCGCAATGCGAACCTATATCTCTGAGAGTCTCGATAAGGGGCATATTCGTCCCTCAAAGTCACCTGTGGCCGCGGGTTTTTTTTTTGTTAAAAAGAAAGATGGCTCTCTGAGACCTTGCCTAGATTTTAGGGAGCTGAACCGTATCACGATTCGCGATCCCTATCCCCTTCCTCTGATCCCGGACCTCTTCAATCAAATTGTTGGGGCCAAGGTGTTTTCCAAATTGGATTTGAGAGGCGCGTACAACCTGGTCAGGGTCAGAGAGGGGGATGAATGGAAAACGGCCTTTAATACCCCTGACGGGCATTTCGAGAATCTCGTTATGCCTTTCGGCCTGATGAATGCTCCGGCCGTCTTTCAGCATTTTGTTAATAGTATTTTCTATCATTTAATGGGGAAATTCGTATTGGTATATCTTGATGATATTTTGATTTTTTCCCCTGATGTTCAGACCTATCAGGATCATCTTTTTCAGGTTCTGCAGATTCTGCGGGAAAATAAATTGTACGCCAAGCTGGAGAAATGTCTTTTTATGGTATCGGAGATTCAATTTCTGGGTTTTCTCCTCTCTGCTTCTGGTTTTCGCATGGATCCCGAGAAGGTCCGTGCAGTACTTGAGTGGGAGCTTCCTGAGAATCAGAAGGCATTGATGCGCTTTCTGGGTTTTGCGAACTATTACAGAAAGTTCATTTTGAATTATTCCTCTGTTGTCAAACCCCTCACTGACATGACAAAAAAGGGGGCGGATTTTTCCTCTTGGTCGGAGGAGGCGCTTGCAGCCTTTTCTAAGATTAAAGAGAATTTTGCGTCTGCTCCCGTCTTGGTGCATCCCGATGTTTCCTTACCTTTTATTGTTGAGGTGGATGCTTCCGAGGTGGGTGTGGGTGCGGTTTTGTCCCAGGGCCCTTCCCCTGCCAAGTGGCGACCCTGTGCCTTTTTCTCTAAAAAACTCTCCCCGGCAGAGAGAAACTATGATGTGGGAGATAGGGAGTTGTTGGCCATCAAGTTGGCTTTCGAGGAATGGTTGGAGGGGGCCAGGCACCCTATCACCGTTTTTACCGACCATAAGAATCTGGCATACTTGGAGTCGGCCAGGCGTATGAATCCGAGACAGGCCAGATGGTCTCTCTTCTTCTCCAGATTCAATTTTGTTGTTACATTCCGACCTGGGATAAAAAATGTGAAGGCTGATGCTCTCTCTCGCTGTTTTCCGGGAGGAGGAAACTCCGAGGACCCGGGTCCCATTTTGGCGGAGGGGGTAGTTGTTTCTGCTCTATATTCCGATTTGGAGGCCGAGGTCCAGGCTGCCCAGACTGAGACACCTGCCCGTTGTCCTTCTGGGAAGTTGTTCGTGCCTCCTGAGCTACGTCACAAACTCTTTAAGGAGCATCATGATACGGTTCTTGCTGGTCACCCCGGGAGTAGAGCCACGGTGGATCTCATTGCTCGGAGATTTTGGTGGCCGGCTCTTCGTAAGTCGGTGGAGGGTTTTGTGGCTGCTTGTGAGACGTGCGCTCGCGCTAAGGTCCCTCGTTCACGGCCTTCAGGTTCCCTTCTCCCGTTACCCATTCCTTCCCGTCCTTGGACACACCTGTCCATGGACTTTATCACGGATCTTCCTCGTTCCTCGGGGAAGTCGGTGATCCTGGTGGTGGTGGACCGTTTTAGCAAGATGGCTCATTTCGTACCTTTCCCTGGTTTACCCAATGCTAAAACGTTGGCGCAAGCTTTTGTCGACCATATTGTTAAATTGCACGGCATTCCCTCTGATATTGTTTCCGATAGAGGCACGCAGTTTGTGTCCAGGTTCTGGAAGGCTTTCTGTTCTCGCCTGGGGGTTCGGCTGTCCTTCTCTTCTGCTTTTCATCCGCAGTCGAATGGTCAGACTGAGCGCCTCAATCAGAATCTGGAGACATATTTGCGCTGTTTTGTTTCAGAGAACCAGGAGGATTAGTGTTCATTTCTCCCTCTTGCTGAGTTTGCTCTGAACAACCGTCGTCAGGAATCTTCTGATAAGTCGCCATTCTTTGGTGCATATGGGTTCCATCCGCAGTTTGGTACATTCTCGGGAGGGGCTCTTTCTGGTTTACCTGAGGAGGAGAGATTTTCCTCGTCTTTGTCTACCATTTGGCAAAAGATTCAGAGTAATCTTAAAAAGATGAGTGAGAGGTATAAGCGTGTGGCTGATAAGAGACGTGTGCCTGGTCCGGACCTGAATGTGGGTGATCTGGTGTGGTTGTCTACTAGAAACATTAAGTTGAAGGTTCCCTCCTGGAAATTGGGTCCCAAGTTTATTGGGCCTTATAAAATCTTGTCAGTCATCAATCCTGTTGCCTTCCGTCTTGATCTTCCACGGGTTTGGAAGATACATAATGTATTTCACAGATCTCTCTTAAAACCATATGTCCAGCCCACGGTACCCTCCTCTTTGCCTCCTCCTCCGATTTTGGTTGATGGCAATCTGGAGTTTGAGGTTTCCAGAATTGTGGACTCTCGCATGGTCCGCGGTTCTCTTCAGTACCTCGTTCATTGGAAGGGTTATGGTCCTGAGGAGAGGATGTGGGTTCCGGTGTCGGACATTAAAGCCACTCGCCTCATCAGGGCATTTCATAGGGCTCATCCTGAGAAGGTGGGTCCTGGGTGTCCGGAGTCCACCCGTAGAGGGGGGGGTACTGTCACTACCAGAGCTTTGGGACGTTCTCACAGCTCTGTTTCTCCACCCCTGTGATGATGTCACTACTAGAGCTGGGAGGCGTTCTCACTACTCTGTTTACTTCTGGTTTCTTTCACCACAGCTGTCCTTCATGTGTTTGATTTCCCTCTCTTTATATCACCCCTCCTCCTATGATAGGATGTGGATTATAGTTCTCACTTCAGTTGTGGCTCTTGCTTTGGTTTCTTCACTTGTAGCTATCAGTCCACTGGACCTGTGTTCTGCTGCAGCTAGCACTCCGGATTTTGCCAGCCTGTCCTTGGATCCGTCTTCTCTGCGGCTACAACACCTTCAGCTAAGTCTGCAGACATTGTTGTATTCCTGTTTGTTTCCTGACTGGATCTGAGGTGGCCACGGTTCCCTCCATATACTGAGTAGGGCACTGGTGGCCGTGCCCCTTCCACTATTGTAGGGGTTACAGTGGTCATTAGTCTTAGGCACGTGGGCATGCCTCGTTCCGCCTTTTGAATCCGGGCATGTGCTTTAGCAGAATAGGGAAAGCGTTGAGGGTCGGACAGGGGTCACCCTTTATCCTCCCTAGTTCTGGGTCCAGTCAGTTGCTCTGTACTGTGAATTACTATCGTTGCTCACATACACTCGTGACAGTGACCCCCTGTACACTATATATACTGATGTGTGACCCCCCTGTACACTGTATATACTGATGTGTGACCCCCTGTACACTGTATATACAGCAATGTGTGACCCCCTGTACACTGTATATACTGATGTGTGACCCCATGTACACTGTATATACTGATGTGTGACCCCCCTGTACACTGTATATACTGATGTGTGACCCCCCGTACACTGTATATACTGATGTGTGACCCCCCGTACACTGTATATACTGATGTGTGACCCCCCTGTACACTGTATATACTGATGTGTGACCCCCTGTACACTATATATACTGATGTGTGACCCCCCTGTACACTGTATATACTGATGTGTGACCCCCTGTACACTGTATATACAGCGATGTGTGACCCCCTGTACACTGTATATACTGATGTGTGACCCCCTGTACACTGTATATACTGATGTGTGACCCCCTGTACACTGTATATACTGATGTGTGACCCCCTGTACACTGTATATACTGATGTGTGACCCCATGTACACTGTATATACTGATGTGTGACCCCCTGTACACTGTATATACTGATGTGTGACCCCCCCCGTACACTGTATATACAGCGATGTGTGACCCCCTGTACACTGTATATACTGATGTGTGACCCCCCTGTACACTGTATATACTGATGTGTGACCCCCCGTACACTGTATATACAGCGATGTGTGACCCCCTGTACACTGTATATACTGATGTGTGACCCCCTGTACACTGTATATACTGATGTGTGACCCCCTGTACACTGTTTATACTGATGTGTGACCCCATGTACACTGTATATACTGTGTGACCCCCTGTACACTGTATATACTGATGGGTGACCCCCACCACTGTATATAGAGATCTTGCCATTGTCACGCTCTTCTTTTTATTTTTTAAGGTGCAGTTAAAAAGTCACAAACACATACCGTAGTTTGCAAGTTTTTAACGCCACTTTTCAGAAACAAGGGAAATGATAAATCTCCCCCTCTATACTTTCTGTTCATGGCTTACATCCAATGGCACAACTAGAAATAACTGAGACCCACAGCTAATTTATCAACCACAGGATACCCCCTCCCCCAGAAACATATGTGTGGGACGGGTAGTGACCTCTCTTTACTGCTGGGACTGGGCTGTTCCTTCTATTGCTATGTCTGTACAGGTTACTGCTGCGACTGGGGCGTTCCTTCTATTACTATGTCTGTACAGGTTACTGCTGAGACTGGGACGTTCCTTCTATTACTATGTCTGTACAGGTTACTGCTGGGACTGGGACATTCCTTCTATTACTATGTCTGTACAGGTTACTGCTGGGACTGGGGCGTTCCTTCTATTACTATGTCTGTACAGCTTACTGCTGGGACTGGGGCGTTCCTTCTATTACTATGTCTGTACAGGTTACTGCTGCGACTGGGGCGTTCCTTCTATTACTATGTCTGTACAGCTTACTGCTGGGACTGCGGCGTTCCTTCTATTACTATGTCTGTACAGCTTACTGCTGGGACTGGGGCGTTCCTTCTATTGCTATGTCTGTACAGCTTACTGCTGGGACTGGGGCGTTCCTTCTATTACTATGTCTGTACAGGTTACTGCTGCGACTGGGGCGTTCCTTCTATTACTATGTCTGTACAGCTTACTGCTGGGACTGCAGCGTTCCTTCTATTACTATGTCTGTACAGCTTACTGCTGGGACTGGGGCGTTCCTTCTATTACTATGTCTGTACAGGTTACTGCTGGGACTGGGGTGTTCCTTCTATTGCTATGTCTGTACAGCTTACTGCTGAGACTGGGGCGTTCCTTCTATTACTATGTCTGTACAGGTTACTGCTGGGACTGGGGCGTTCCTTCTAGTGCTATGTCTGTACAGCTTACTGCTGGGACTGGGGCGTTCCTTCTAGTGCTATGTCTGTACAGCTTACTGCTGGGACTGGGGCGTTCCTTCTAGTGCTATGTCTGTACAGCTTACTGCTGGGACTGGGGCGTTCCTTCTATTACTATGTCTGTACAGGTTACTGCTGGGACTGGGGCGTTCCTTCTATTACTATGTGTCACGACTGTGACTGATCCAGACAGGTCTGGGAGGAGAAGGTCGCAGCAACTTGCTACTCGCGATAGCTTGTGAGTTTGCTCCGTGGTTCAGGGTATGTCATCTGGGTTTTGCCTTGTGAACCTTTTTGTCCTGACTGGGAGTTTGTAGGCATCCTTCTCAGGTGAGTCCTGTCTGCCACTCCCAGCTACTATATTAGTTTCACTTTCACTTGCAGTCATTGCCAGATATAGTCCTTACTTCCAGTTCTATTCTGACCTTTGAAGGAGATCGTTTGATGGTGTTGCTGTGGAGCTCTTGTCCGGCGTGGACTGTCGTGTTTGGGATGGCCTTCTCTGCTCGTGACTGGATAAGTCTATCTCTGATATAGTTTGTTTGTTGCTGTCTTCCCCTGCTGTTCTCCTAGACATGAGTGATGGTGACTAGTGCTCCCATCGGCCTTTCCCCACTCTAGGCCTTTTTAGGGTGACTGAGGGTTTAGGCATCCTGCTCGCCGCACGGGTTCACACCCCGTCTAGGATATCAGGGCAGACAGGTGCCAGCTTAGGGTTAGTCAGGGGTGGCCATACTATTCCCATCCGTAGATAAGGGTCCCCCTTCCCCTCCGTCTGGTGCGACACGACTGCTGCTGGGGTAGCAGGTCGTCTGTACAGGTTACTGCTGGGACTGGGGCGTTCCTTCTATTGCTATTAGAGATGAGAAGAAACATCCAAAGTCGATTCACAAAAAACTTCGGTCCAATACTGTAGGGAGCGAGCGCTCCGTACGGTATTATGATGTATTGGCTGAGATAAGCTAAAGTTATTACTTTGCGAAGTCTAGCGTGACTTCGTGTAATACTTCATAGATTCATTTTTACTGTAAAAAAAACATTTCCCGGTACCGCTCGCTCCTCCAAGGAAGTGTGTCACGGAAAACAGGTTAGAAAAATTATATATAGCCAGTACATTTAGCTTTAGATATTAATACTTCATGGTTTGGGCTATTGTCTGGGGCACTTTGGATTTTTGATACTTAGGGTGTCGAACCCTTTGAAGTCTATAGGAGACACATACAGTGAATTAATTAAATTTTTACCGACATGTAAATTAAAGAACAAATGTATTTCTCTGGCCATATTAGAAACATGATAATATGGAGCAATTCACAAAGATATAAGGCCATGATAGCAGCTATCAACAAAAAGTTTGACAACTGCAGCATCTTCCAATTGGTGGAAGCTGACATTCTGTCACAACAGCAAACCAGTAAAATACCGCTATTTGGGTTGTGAGCTATAATTTGGAAAGGAGCAAGAGACCTGTGGCCCCAGACTAGATTACATACAGATACCTTATTGTGGGATAATACTCATCTTATAGAGCCAAAGTCAATTGAACAGAAAATCTGGTGGAAATATGGAATCTTTAGACTGGGTCAGGTATGGAAGGAGGGAGATATAATTACATACTAAGACCTTAAAAATGAGTGTGTAATTGGGAACAAAGACTTGAGCTTTTTCTATTTACAACTGAAACAAGCTCTACGAGCGTCAATAGGAAGGGGGACACAAATTGCTACCCTCCCACGACCCTTAGCCAATATTTCTAAATTAACAGCATGAAAGAAACTGGTGTCTAGGATATATGAATGCCTGTTACATCAAAAGACAAAAAAAAGAGCAGTTAATTGCTTAATGCATAAATGGCAGGATGTCCTTAATTCTCAACGAGAAGAGTTTTGGGAGAGGGTGATACAGGCCAAAAATGGGGTTTCAAACAATTTCTCTCACAGGATCATTCAATTTAATATACACTGCTCAAAAAAATAAAGGGAACACAAAAATAACACATCCTAGATCTGAATTAATTAAATATTTTTCTGAAATACTTTGTTCTTTACATAGTTGAATGTGCTGACAACAAAATCACACAAAAATAAAAAAATGGAAATCAAATTTTTTAACCCATGGAGGTCTGGATTTGGAGTCACACTCAAAATTAAAGTGGAAAAACTCACTACAGGCTGATCCAACTTTGATGTAATGTCCTTAAAACAAGTCAAAATGAGGCTCAGTAGTGTGTGTGGCCTCCACGTGCCTGTATGACCTCCCTACAACGCCTGTGCATGCTCCTGATGAGGTGGCGGACGGTCTCCTGAGGGATCTCCTCCCAGACCTGGACTAAAGCATCTGCCAACTCCTGGACAGTCTGTGGTGCAACGTGACATTGGTGGATAGAGCGAGACATGATGTCCCAGATGTGCTCAATTGGATTCAGGTCTGGGGAACGGGCGGGCCAGTCCATAGCATCAATGCCTTCGTCTTGCACGAACTGCTGACACACTCCAGCCACATGAGGTCTAGCATTGTCTTGCATTAGGAGGAACCCAGGGCCAACCGCACCAGCATATGGTCTCACAAGGGGTCTGAGGATCTCATCTCGGTACCTAATGGCAGTCAGGCTACCTCTGGCAAGCACATGGAGGGCTGTGCGGCCCTCCAAAGAAATGCCACCCCACACCAATACTGACCCAATGCCAAACCGGTCATGCTGGAGGATGTTGCAGGCAGCAGAACGTTCTCCACGGCGTCTCCAGACTCTGTCACATCTGTCACATGTGCTCAGTGTGAACCTGCTTTCATCTGTGAAGAGCACAGGGCGCCAGTGGCAAATTTGCCAATCTTGGTGTTCTCTGGCAAATGCCAAACGTCTTGCACGGTGTTGGGCTGTAAGCACAACCCCCACCTGTGGATGTTGGGCCCTCATATCACCCTCATGGAGTCTGTTTCTGACCGTTTGAGCAGACACATGCACATTTGTGGCCTGCTGGAGGTCATTTTGCAGGGCTCTGGCAGTGCTCCTCCTGTTCCTCCTTGCACAAAGGCAGACGTAGCGGTCCTGCTGCTGGGTTGTTGCCCTCCTACGGCCTCCTCCACGTTTCCTGATGTACTGGCCTGTCTCCTGGTAGCGCCTCCATGCTCTGGACACTACGCTGACAGACACAGCAAACCTTCTTGCCACAGCTCGCATTGATGTGCCATCCTGGATAAGCTGCACTACCTGAGCCACTTGTGTGGGTTGTAGACTCCGTCTCATGCTACCACTAGAGTGAAAGCACCGCCAGCATTCAAAAGTGACCAAAACATCAGCCAGGAAGCATAGGAACTGAGAAGTGGTCTGTGGTTACCACCTGCAGAACCACTCCTTTATTGGGGGTGTCTTGCTAATTGCCTATAATTTCCACCTGTTGTCTATCCCATTTGCACAACAGCATGTGAAATTGATTGTCACTCAGTGTTGCTTCCTAAGTGGACAGTTTGATTTCACAGAAGTGTGATTGACTTGGAGTTACATTGTGTTGTTTAAGTGTTCCCTTTTTTGAGCAGTGTATTATACTGGTTATACTATTCCCCTAAGATCTTGATGAAATATTATAAATCTAAAGAATTTAGTTGTAAAAAATGTGGGCAGATGTGGATGATGTGCATATACTTTGGATATGTATAAAGACCCAAGATTTTCGGCGGAAGGTAAATGAAAGAATAGAGGCACATCATGGGTTTAGAATTCCTAGGGAGTTTGAAATATGCATTTTGGGGGTGATGGATAAGATAGAAACTTCTAAATATCGAGATATAGCATCTAAACTCCTATTTAAGGCTAGGAAGTGCATCATTGGACATTGGGGAGATAGTGTGGCACCTACGGTCAAGGAATGGGAGAACCTTGCTAGAGTCTCGCTTGTCAGAGAGGAATTTCACCTGGTATCTACTAAGAAAAAAATATAGATTTGCTAGATTGTGGCAGAAATGGTTAAGATGATCAAGGATGAAGGGATGGTCAGTGCAGGGGATGGGACTTGGATGTGGGGGGCAGAGGGGAAGAAAGGGGGGAAATTCATATATATAATTTTTTCCCTCACCCATGACGGCACCCTATGCGACTCAGGACCTCCCATCTGGACAGGAAACCTGAGAAGATAAAATGAACACACCCCCACTAAGCACCAGTTCAGGTTTCCTGTCCTCCGGATGGAAGATCCTGAGAAGCAGGGCGGCGGGGTTCCGCTGCAGAAGACATACCTCATAGTCAGCACCTGCCGCTGGGGCAAGACTGTGGCCAGTTGCCGTAGGAGACCTTTTCCCTGGGAAGCGGTAGTTCTGTGGCCGTGCCGGAAGCCGCTCTCCGCAAGTCTGCCTCCTTCTGTGCTACTTTCCGGTCCCGCGGGGAGCCGCTGTGGCCGTGTTCAGGCGGCTCCCCTCTCTTGAGCCGGCGTGAGGGCCGCCGCCAGTACCCAAGATGGCGGCCGCGTGCATTAAGCGCTTGTGCGCATGCGCGCGGCCGCACACAGGTTGGCGCATCTGATGACGTCAGCAGGGGGCGGGGCCCTCTCCCGGACCGTGGAACCGGAAGCAGAAGCAGAGGCGCGTCTTTTAAAATATAAATGCGGCTGCAGGAGCAGGCAGCCAGCGGAGAGGCACACAGTGTTTGTGCTAAGGAGGTTCCCAGCTTGGGCAATATGATGGAGCCCTCGGATAGACGCGCTGAACCCCTAGAACCCTTGAGGCCCGGTACCGATCCTAAGGAGTGGGGAAGGAAAATTTCTTCGCTATGGGTGAGAACGTTCTTTTCCTTACTAATGGGATATTATTTGATTGTTGTAGACCTCAAAGCCGCCTAAAAAATCTTCTAGCAAGACCAAACATAAGGAGTGTGCAGGATGTAAAACGGCCCTATCTGCTTCATATCTTAAACCACTGTGTTCAGCATGCATAGATAAGCTTGTGGCGGAAGAGTCCCAGAGTTTAACCAGGTCCATGAGATGTTTAATTAGTTTAGAAGTGAAGGCTTCGCTTAAAGCATTCAGTAAAGGCCGTACCAAGTCCCCGGATAGATCTACGGAATATGAAAGCGTAGATATAGGCTCTTCTGATAATCAAGATAAAGAATCAAGACAGTTGTTTTCCAGCGACTCCGATTCCTCTGACGATGAATATTCAGGAAGATCCTTTTTTCCCCCCTGAGGATATGCAGCCATTACTGAAGGCTGTAAGATCCATTATGCAGCTGGAAGATATTAAACAAACTAGATCTGCTGCGGACCAAGCCTTCCAAGCTCTAGGCCCTAAGAAACATAGGGTTTTTACTATGCACGAAAACTTACAAGCTCTAATCAAAAAAGAGTGTAAAAATCCTGACAGGAAGTTTTTTATTCCCACCTCAGTAAAAAGAAAATATCCGTATGATGAAGAAGTATCCTTAATATGGGATAAGGCTCCTACGGTGGACGCCCCGGTCGCCAAAATAGCCAAAAAAGCAGCACTTCCCTTTGATGATCTAGGTTGTCTTTTCCAATCCACTAGATAAGAAAGTCGATACTTATTTAAAACGTGCATGGGAGACATCAGCCACTTGTCTCCGACCAGCTATCGCAGCTACCTGGGTATCTAGGTCTCTCCGTCTTTGGTTGGACCAGATAGAGATTCACCTTAAAAAAAAGAAACCTAGGGAGGAAATCCTAGCATCCTTACCTACATTCTCTAAAGCTGGGGATTTTTTAACTGATGCATCTACTGATGTTATCCGTTTTACTGCCAAATCCTCGGCCATGACTAATGCCGCTAGAAGAGCTATTTGGCTTAAATCATGGAAAGGAGATGAAGGTTCTAAGGCCAGACAAGGTTCTAAGGCCCTGTGGCAAACATCGCCACTTATAGAATGTCTTTCTTGTCTGTACCTCTTCCCCTCCCCCTTTTTCCTGTCCCATTGTTTCCCCAGCAGGGTGTTGTCTCAGGGACACTGGGAGACCTGTGTAAACTAGCTGCAGTGTCCCCCCTCAACCTCCCATCAGCCCTTGCTATTGTCTGACCCCACCTTTCCTTGTACCATAGTAATTTATGTATTGTATGTAAATGAGGCTGTTAGCGGTTTGAAACCAGGTGCGCATGCCGAGTAAAGTCAGTTGACTCCCAAACTGTGTGTCGTCCAGTCACTGGGGAAATTGTCTCTTGGTTATTGACCTGCTTCTTCAGCTACTAAAGGGGATTTAAGTGAAGATATTGAGGGTATACCGTGAAGCTCCGCAACAATTGGTGGCAAGCGGTGGGATACAAGCCTTGCAGCACAGCAAAGCAGCAGTTCGTTGAAACAGCCATTCGGATATACCGGAGTTCGAGAATATGTGCAGTCATACGAACGAACGGCGAATGGAGACGAATTATGCAACATTGAAACAAACTACGTTAAAGGAATTATTGGAAGCAAGGGGAAGAATAGCCAGCAACAAAACCAAAGCTACTCTTGTGGCCGAACTCATGGAGGGGGACAGAGCAACCACTGCGGCAACTCCACAGGAGACAGAGCCAACGGAATTTACAAGAGAGCTCAATAGCAGGTTATCTTTTTACCCAAACACCCCCTCCGTGGAGCCACTGGAGAGACTGATAGCAGATGTACACGAGTACATTGTAGCGAAGCAAAACGCTATTCCGCGAGTTGGGGAAGGAGCCCCAGCGCCCACCAGCACTACCCAGGGAAAAGCTAAGATTCCCTACCAAGCTTTTAAAAATTACACAGAAGGAGAAAGTGATATTGACGAATACCTACAGGATTTCGAAAGGTTGTGCCAGCTACACGACATCAGCCCAGCTGACCAAGTATCCCTGCTGGCAGGTAGATTGTCAGGCCGCGCCGCAGAGGCATACCGAACCGTCCCAGGCGAAGACATCAGGAATTATCACAAAGTCAAACAAGCCATCCTAGCACGGTATGCCATTACCTCTGAGGCATACCGACTCAAATTCCGGGACATCAAGAAACAAACAAAAGACTCACACACTGAATGGGCACACCGACTACAGCGAGCCGCCAAGGGGTGGATGGAAGCGACACGGGTCACCACTATGGAAGAGATGTTCCAGTTAATAGTAATGGAGCAGTTTTTTAATGGACTAACCACAGAACTGCAAAATTGGGTACGAGATCGCAAACCCAATACCCTACCAGAGGCAGCCAAGCTAGCCGACGAGTTCCAAGACACCAGGCGAGACCAACGCACACCACACCGGACCACGTATTGGATCTCCCACCCCTCTGCCAGCAGTGACTACCTTGGCCCACCCATGACCAGCCGCGAGCCACAACCAGTACCCTGCTAGGTACAATACCCGACCACCGATCCTCTGCCACACCTGCAACCAACAGGGGCACATCCAGAGAGACTGCCCACGTAACCGACCTCGCCAGAACTGGAACCACCAGGGTCCTCCTCCCCCCAATCGGGCTGCAGTACACTGCTGCCAAAGAGAACCTGTGCTCCCAACATCCACAGTCACCTCAATAGAAGAGCCTCTGGGGATCCTACACGAGGTAAACCCCATACAAGCCGCCTCAGACAACCGCCAGGGGCACCGCCAGGTGATACACATGGGGGGGAAGAGTATACAAGGGTTACGTGACTCTGGGGCCACGTTAACCCTGGTCCGAAATCATTTGGTGCCTAAGCACACCCTCACCGGAGACTGTGTAGCTGTACGGGTGGCAGGGGGAGCAATTTACAAAGTTCCCACTGCCAAGTTGCATTTGAATTGGGGGGCAGGGCATGGAAACGTGGAGGTGGGAATTATGCAGGA
Organism: Bufo bufo; assembly: GCF_905171765.1. Taxonomy (NCBI): domain Eukaryota; kingdom Metazoa; phylum Chordata; class Amphibia; order Anura; family Bufonidae; genus Bufo; species Bufo bufo. The sequence goes on along the minus strand of NC_053390.1, from coordinate 33,008,929 downwards.
TTTGCCCGCTGATGTTATTTTGGGCAACGACTTGGGGGAGCTCACCTCTGCTTTTGTCCCTCAACCAACTATCCAAGAGGCCTACCCGGTTGTTACCCGGCAGCAAGCACGCACCATGGCTCCATCCGATCACACTGAGGCTCAGGTAAACAATATACCACACACCCCTCCTATTCTCCCCTGGGATGCCCCCCTGGAATTTGGCAGTGAGGTGGCCCTAGATCCCTCCCTGCAGGTATATAAAGATAGGATAAACAAGGACCAAGGAGGGTTGGAGGGAGAGAGATATGCTTGGGACAAAGGTCTCATATACCGCTATGCAGAGAAGGTAGTAGCAAGGTCCATACCCGTGCCCACTAAGCAGTTAGTGGTACCCCGAAAGTATAGACAAGAGTTGCTGCGCATCGCGCACGATATACCATTATCAGGACATTTAGGAATCAGTCGAACGAAACATCGGCTGACGCAGAACTTCTTCTGGCCAGGTATCTCAAAGGATATTAGACAATACTGTCAAACGTGCGATACCTGCCAGAGGGTAGGGAAGAGAGGGGATCGCTATAAAGCCAAACTCAGATCCCTGCCCATAATTGAAGAACCCTTCAGTCGAGTAGCTGTAGACATAATAGGACCCCTAGCGAAACCCAGTCCCTCCGGCAAGAAATACATATTGACCGTAGTGGACTAGATACCCAGAGGCAGTGGCGTTGACCAATGTACATGCAGAGACTATAGCCGATGCCCTTATGCGAATATTCTCCCGTATGGGATTTCCCCGGGAGATTATATCGGATAGGGGCACCCAGTTCACTGCAGAGGTCACCCACCAACTCTGGAAAGTGTGTGGGGTGAAACCGATCTTAAACTCCGCCTACCACCCCTAGTCTAACGGGCTCTGTGAACGGTTTAACGGAACACTTAAACAGATGATCCGCACGTTCATAGACACTCAAAAAGACTGGGAACGGTTTTTGCCCCACTTGCTCTTTGCCTATAGGGAAGTACCCCAAGAATCCACAGGATTCTCCCCTTTTGAATTATTGTTTGGGAGGAGAGTGAGGGGTCCCTTAGACCTTATTAGAGAACACTGGGAGGGAGGGGTAACTACGAATGGTACCCCTATTGTCCCATACGTGCTGGAGTTTAGGGAACGCTTGGAGGCTCTGACCCAGACGGTACGTACTAACCTCCAAGCGGCCCAACAACGACAGCGCAGATGGTATGATAAGGGGGCCAGGGACCGCAGCTTTCAGGTCGGGCAGAAGGTGTTAATCCTACGGCCAGTCCCTAATGACAAGCTGCAGGCCTCCTGGCAGGGCCCCTACAAGGTGGTGGAGCAAATCTGCGATACCACCTATGTGATCGGCCCGTGCGCTGGAGCAGGGGGCAGACGCATGCTCCATGTGAACATGCTGAAGCCCTACTACGAGCGCATAGAAGAGGTAACCGCTATTTGCGCCTCTGCCGCAGAGGACTTTGACAATTTACCTCTCCCAGACCTCCTAGAGAAAGAGGGCCAGAAAGAGGACCTGGAAGAGGTTCAGTTAGGCGAACGGCTGAGTCCCCAGGAAAGGGCGCAGGCTCATAGTCTAATAAGGGAAAAAGGAACCACTTTTTCTAATCTCCCCGGGTACACCCAGTTAACCACCCACAGAGTAGAAACACCAGGGCAGACCCCTCTCCGCCAACCTCCTTACCGCATACCTTCTGCGTAGACTACCGGAGGCTTAATGATAAGACCGTATCCGATGCCTACCCTATGCCCCGGATAGACGAGCTCCTGGACAAAATGGCCAACCCCTCGTACCAAAACTCAAGTACTGGCATTCCTAGGTACCGCAGGATACTACCGTAAATTTGTACCCAACTACAGTACCCTGGCTAAACCCCTCACCGATTTGACCCGCAAGAATCTTCCTAAGATAGTAGTCTGGACCTCAGAGTGTGAGCAGGCATTCCAGCAACTAAAAACGGCTCTTGTGAATTCACCTGTACTTGCCGCCCCTGATCCAACTAAACGCTTTCTCGTCCATACAGACGCTTCTATGTTTGGATTGGGGGCAGTACTGAGCCAAGTCAGAGAAGATGGCGGCGAGCATCCAGTGGCTTACTTAAGCAGAAAACTTTTACCCCGGGAAGTAAGCTACGCCGCCATAGAAAAAGAATGCCTGGCCGTGGTGTGGGACCTTAAAAAGCTGCAGCCCTATTTGTATGGACAACCCTTTTCCTTAATCACAGATCACAACCCGTTGGTGTGGCTGAACAGGGTGTCAGGAGACAATGCCCGGCTGCTGCGCTGGAGTTTGGCGCTGCAACCTTTTGACTTTACCATCCACTACCGCCCTGGGAAGCAAAATGGCAACGCCGATGGGTTATCCAGACAAACTGAACTTGAAAAGTGATCTGTGAGCGCTCCTCCGGACATCCCCAAGCCGATCCGTTGGGATCAGACTGTGTATGCCGGCTTGGTTCTGGGGGAGCATTGTGGCAAACATCGCCACTTATAGAATGTCTTTCTTGTCTGTACCTCTTCCCCTCCCCCTTTTTCCTGTCCCATTGTTTCCCCAGCAGGGTGTTGTCTCAGGGACACTGGGAGACCTGTGTAAACTAGCTGCAGTGTCCCCCCTCAACCTCCCATCAGCCCTTGCTATTGTCTGACCCCACCTTTCCTTGTACCATAGTAATTTATGTATTGTATGTAAATGAGGCTGTTAGCGGTTTGAAACCAGGTGCGCATGCCGAGTAAAGTCAGTTGACTCCCAAACTGTGTGTCGTCCAGTCACTGGGGAAATTGTCTCTTGTATATTGACCTGCTTCTTCAGCTACTAAAGGGGATTTAAGTGAAGATATTGAGGGTATACCGTGAAGCTCCGCAACAGGCCCTTCCATGTGAAGGAAACAGACTTTTTGGATCTTGTCTGGATGAAATACTGGAGAAGGCTTTCCTACACCTCAGAGAAATCCCTTTTTTCGTAAAACCAGCAGGGTTTTAGGAGACAGAGGGGCAAACCATATGACAAAAAAGAGAGAGACAGGTTTCAGAAAAAAAATCTGGTGGATTCCTCTTTAAGACCCAGGATAATAGACCGAAAGGAAAGCAACAATGACGCCAGACTCCAGGTTGGGGGAAGGTTATCTTTTTCCCGGCTTGGACAGGGATTACCCAGAACAAGTGGGTCCTGGGGGGAATAAGGAAGGGATTCCGGTTGGAGTTCCTCTCTTATCCTCAAGACTGTCACCTGCACTCCCCTTCCGAGAGACCTCCAAAAGTCCAAGGTGCTAGAATCGTCAGTCCGTTTATTATTAGACAAAGGAGTAGTCTGCCAAGTACCCAAGAGGGATGAAGGCAAGGGGTTTTACTCACCTCTATTTTTGGTTAAAAAAAAACAACGGATCCTTTCGCATGATACTGAACTTAAAAAAGCTAAACAAGTTCTTAAAATACAAAAGGTTTTGTATGGAGACAATAAAAACGACCCTAGATCTGTTATTCAGGGACTGCTGGATGGCGAGCATAGATCTAGAAGATGCTTATTATCATATCCCAATTCATGCTTCCTCCCAAAAAAAATTGAGAACAGCGGTCTACATGCATGGTCAGCTTCTGCATCTACAATTCAGGGCATTCCCCCCCGAGAATCTTCACAAAGGTGGTGGCAGAGATGGTGGCTTTTCTCCGACTGTCCAGGGTAGCGTTAGTACCTTATCTGGACGACTTCTTGTTCATTGCCCACACAAGGGACCAATTACAAAAAGATCTAGTTCTGGTATGCTCCCTGTTAAAGGATCTCGGGTGGAAGATAAATCAGGGAAAGTCTTGTCTAACCCCGTCTCAGAATTGCACCTTTATAGAAATGCAGTTAGACTCCAGGTCCCAGAAGGCAATCCTCCCACAGAGGAAAGGGTCGTCCACCATAGAGCATGTCTGAGCCCTGTTTCGTTTCTTCCAGTGTTCTTTCAGACAAGCAATGATAGTACTGGGACATTTGACAGCTACAATTCCGGCTGTACCCTTCGCGCAGATTCACACAAGACCACTGCAGGTGGATATATTGCAGGCTTGGAATGGACTTCCACAAACACTGGAGAAAAGGTTCCATCTCTCCTCCAGAGCAAGATCATCCCTTCTGTGGTGGACATCCCAAAGAAACCTCTCTGTGGGAATGCTTTGGTCTTTTGCAGATCCCATCATGATAACTACGGACGCCAGTCCCTGGGGCTGGGGCGTACACTCCGAAAGAAGATACTGGCAAGGAAGGTGGGATTTAAAAACAAGAAAATGCACTTCAAACTTCAAAGAGCTCAAAGCAGTAGAGATGGCCCTAAAAATTGCAATTCCATAAGTTTAAAACAGAAAACTGGTCTTCTACTCAGACAACTCAACAACAGTGGCTTATATAAATCGCCAGGGCAGAACAAGGAGTACCATCCCTTCTCTCCCTCTGCCAGGAGATTTTTCAGGTAGCGGAAGAGAGGAACCTTTTTCTATCCGCAATCCATCTAAGGGGGAAAGAAAATATTCTAGCCAACTTTATAAGTCGAGTCAAGCTCAGTCAAGCAGAATGGAGTCTGAACGAGGAAGTATTCTCTCAGATTGTGTCAAAATTTGGGTCTCCGACAATAGACCTCTTTGCCTCCCGGAAAAACAGGAAGGTGGAGAGATTCTTCTCCCTAAATCATTCAGAAAATCCCACAGCAATAGACGGTCTAGCTCAGGACTGGAATCAGGAGTTCGGATACGCCTTCCCACCCTTTTCCCTAATTCCCCAAGTCCTGAAGAAAGTTCAGAGGGAAAGAGCCTCCATCATATTTGTAGCCCCAAGATGGCCAAAGAGAGTGTGGTATTCAACCCTGATAAACCTATCCAGGGAGCCCCCTTGGATCATTCCTCCAAGGGAGGATCTTCTCTCCCAGGGCCCCGTCCTACATCCCAATCCAGAGATTCTGCAGTTATCAGTATGGAAGTTGACAGGGATATCTGGTTAGGAAGAGGCCTTTCCGACAGAGTGGTTTCCACCCTTTTAGGCAGCAGGAAAGTTACTACGGCTAGAAAGTATGATAGAGTCTGGAAAATCTTCTCTTCTTTTTTGGGATCCAGTCCAGATCCGTTTAGTCCTCCAGAAATCCCTAAGATCCTGGATTTCCTGCAAGCGGGTCTGGATAAGGGTCTCACGGCCTCCACCTTAAAGATGCAGGTGGCGGCTTTGAGCTACTTTTTCGACTTCCAGCTAGCTGTCCACCCTTGGGTTAAGCGTTTTTTATCTGCAGCAGCTAGACTCCATCCTTCCCTAAGACCCCTCTCCCCTCCCTGGGATCTAAACAGGGTATTGACAGAACTTGCCCAGGAGCCCTTTGAACCTCTGTCTAAAATTCCGATAGACATCCTGTCCATAAAGATGGCTTTCCTCTTAGCCATCACCTCCACTAGGAGGATCTCAGAAATCCAAGCCTTCTCGGCTTATCTTCCTTACATTACTATTCAGAAAAACCAAGTAGTCATCAGACCCCTTCCTACCTTTTTACCCAAAGTAGTCTCTGACTTTCACAGGAACCAAGATATTGTATTTCCGTCTTTCTTTCCTAATCCTTCCAACAGTTCAGAACAAAAATTCCACTGCCTAGATGTTAGAAGGTGCCTGCTGACCTATTTAAACGCCACTTCCCCTTGGAGAAAGGACGAAAATCTCCAGGTCCAGTTTCTAGGCAAAAACAAAGGGTGCAAGGTGTCTTCCGGGGTCATTGCTAGATGGGTTAAGAAGGCCATAGTTAAGGCTTATGTTTCCTTAGGGCTTCCTCCTCCATCAGGATTCGGGGCCCACTCCACTAGAGCGGTCTGGACCTCCTGGGCAGAGAGAGCAGATGTTTCTCTAGCTCAAATTTGTAGGGCAGCCACCTGGAGTTCTCCACATACCTTCCTTAAACATTATAGACTGCAGCTTCATTCTGATGCATCCTTCAGAGAGAGGGTTCTTCAGGCTGTAGTCCCTCCCTAGGTTCCAATTTATAGTCTATCTCGCCTAGGGTGCCGTCATGGGTGAGGGGAAAACAACATTGCTTACCGGTAATCGTTTTTCTCGATACCATGACGGCACCCTCCAAAATTCCCTCCCTAAAATATATATATATATATATATATACACAGTACAGACAGACCAAAAGTTTGGACACACCTTCTCATTCAAAGAGTTTTCTTTATTTTCATGACTATGAAGGCATCAAAACTATGAATTAACACATGTGGAATTATATACATAACAAACAAGTGTGAAACAACTGAAAATATGTCATATTCTAGGTTCTTCAAAGTAGCCACCTTTTGCTTTGATTACTGCTTTGCACACTCTTGGCATTCTCTTGCTGAGCTTCAAGAGGTAGTCCCCTGAAATGGTCTTCCAACAGTCTTGAAGGAGTTCCCAGAGATGCTTAGCACTTGTTGGCCTTTTTGCCTTCACTCTGCGGTCCAGCTCACCCCAAACCATCTCGATTGGGTTCAGGTCCGGTGACTGTGGAGGCCAGGTCATCTGGCGCAGCACCCCATCACTCTGGCCTCATGCACACGACCGTTTTTTTTTATGGTCCGCAAAAACGGTGTCTGTAGGTCCGTGATCCGTGACAGTTTTTTCGTCCGTGGGTCTTCCTTGATTTTTGGAGGATCCACGGACATGAAAAAACTGTCGTTTTGGTGTCCGCCTGGCCGTGTGGAGCCAAACGGATCCGTCCTGAATTACAATGCAAGTCAATGGGGACGGATCCGTTTGACGTTGACACAATATGGTTCAATTTCAAACGTATCCGTCCCCCATTGACTTTCAAAGTAAAGTCAGGAGTTAATATACCATAGGATCTGAGTTTTCTCCAATCCGATGGTATATTTTAACTTGAAGCGTCCCCATCACCATGGGAACGCCTCTATGTTAGAATATACTGTCGGATATGAGTTACATCGTGAACCTCATATCCGACAGTATATTCTAACACAGAGGCGTTCCCATAGTGATGGGGACGCTTCTAGTTAGAATATACTACAAACTGTGTACATGACTGCCCCCTGCTGCCTGACAGCACCCGATCTTTTACAGGGGGCTGTGATCAGCACAATTAACCCTTCAGGTGCCGCACCTGAAGGGGTCAATTGTGCGTATCATAGCCCCCTGTAAGAGATCAGGGGCTGCCAGGCAGCAGAGGGCAGACCCCCCACCCTCCCCAGTTTGAATATCATTGGTGGCCAGTGTGTGGCCTCCCCTCACCCGCCCCCCCCCTCCGTCGGCCCCCTCCCCCTTTCTATTGTAATATCATTGGTGGCCAGTGTGCGGCCTCCCCTCCCCGCCCCCCCCCTCCGTCGGCCCCCCTCCCCCCCTCTATTGTAATTTCATTGGTGGCCAGTGTGCGGCCTCCCCTCTCCCCCCCCCCCCCCGCCCGATCATTGGTGGCAGCGGAGATTCCGATCGGAGTCCCAGTATAATCGCTCTGGGGCTCCGATCGGTAACCATGGCAACCAGGACGCTACTGCAGGCCTGGTTGCCATGGTTACTTAGCAATATTACAATATTAGAAGCATCACTTCATACTTACCTGCTGGCTTCTGCGATGTGTGTCCGGCCGGGAGCTCCTCCTACTGGTAAGTGACAGATCAATGCGCCGCACAGACCTGTCACTTACCAGTAGGAGGAGCTCCCGGCCGGACACACATCGCAGCAGCCAGCAGGTAAGTATGAAGTGATGCTTCTAATATTGTAATATTGCTAAGTAACCATGGCAACCAGGCCTGCAGTAGCGTCCTGGTTGCCATGGTTAGCGATTAAACTGGGACTCCGATCGGAATCTCCGCTGCCACCAATGATCGGGCGGGGGGGGGGGGGGGGGAGGGGGGAGGCCGCACACTGGCCACCAATGAAATTACAATAGAGGGGGGGCGGGGGAGGGGGGGGGCGGACGAAGAGAGGCCGCACACTGGCCACCAATGATATTAATACAATAGAGGGGGGGCGGGGGGGGGGAGGCCGCACACTGGCCACCAATGATATTACAATAGGGGGGGGGGCGCACACTGGCCACCAATGATATTCAAACTGGGGAGGGAGGGGGGTCTGCCCCCTGCTGCCTGGCAGCCCCTGATCTCTTATAGGGGGCTATGATATGCACAATTAACCCCTTCAGGTGCAGCACCTGAGGGGTTAATTGTGCGGATCACAGCCCCCTGTAAGAGATCGGGTGCTGCCAGGCAGCAGGGGGCAGTCATGTACACAGTTCTCAGTATATTCTAACTAGAAGCGTCCCCATCACTATGGGAACGCCTCTGTGTTAGTATATACTGTCATCTCTGAAAAAGCTTTTATGCAGACGGATCTTCGGATCCGTCTGTATAAAAAGTAACCTACGGCCACGGATCACGGACGTGGATGCCAATCTTGTGTGCATCCGTGTTCTTTCACGGACCCATTGACTTGAATGGGTCCGTGAACCGTTGTCCGTCAAAAAAATAGGACAGGTCATATTTTTTTGACGGACAGGAAACACGGATCACGGATGCGGCTGCAAAACGGTGCATTTTCCGATTTTTCCACGGACCCATTGAAACTCAATGGGTCCGCGAAAAAAAACGGAAAATGGCACAACAGCCACGGATGCACACAACGGTCGTGTGCATGAGGCCTCTCCTTCATGGTCAAATAGCCCTTACTTTCAAAGTTTTCCCAATTTTTCGGCTGACTGACCTTTATTTCTTAAAGTAATGATGGCCACTCGTTTTTCTTTACTTAGCTGCTTTTTTCTTGCCATAATACAAATTCTAACAGTCTATTCAGTAGGACTATCAGCTGTGTATCCACCTGACTTCTCCTCAACGCAACTGATGGTCCCAACCCCATTTATAAGGCAAGAAATCCCACTTATTAAACCTGACAGGGCACACCTGTGAAGTGAAGACCATTTCAGGGGACTACCTCTTGAAGCTCATCAAGAGAATGCCAAGAGTGTGCAAAGCAGTAATCAAAGCAAAAGGTGGCTACTTTGAAGAACCTAGAATATGACATATTTTCAGTTGTTTCACACTTGTTTGTTATGTATATAATTCCACATGTGTTAATTCATAGTTTTGATGCCTTCAGTGTGAATCTACAATTTTCATAGTCATGAAAATAAAGAAAACTCTTTGAATGAGAAGGTGTGTCCAAACTTTTGGTCTGTAATGTATATATATAAGGAAATATGGACATATATAAGTTGAATGTTCTTGTACATATGTACCACTTCTCTCTCCGGAGAACAATTTATTTCTTCCACTGGTGCTTGGTGGGGGTGTGTTCATTTTATCTTATCAGGTTTCCTGTCCAGATGGGAGGTCCTGAGTCGCATAGGGCGCCGTCATGGGTATCGAGAAAAACGATTACCGGTAAGCAATGTTGTTATTTTTTTTTCCTCCTTTTTCTAGGTCTCTACCAGCAAGTAGGGCGTCTTACTTGCTGGTAGCTGCCGCAAAAAAAACGCCCCCTCGTTGTGTTGATTGACAGGGCCAGCCGCGATCTCTTCTTCCGGCCGGCCCTGTCAGCATTTCAAAAATCGCGCGCCTGTGTTTATTCGGCGCAGGCGCTCTGAGATGAGGAGGCTCGCCTCCTCAGAAGTCCCTCAGTGCGCCTGCGCCGATGACATCACCGAAAGAGAAGACGTCATCGGCGCAGGCGCACTGAGGGAGTGCTGAGGTGGCGAGCCTCCTCATCTCAGAGCGCCTGCGCCGAATAAACACAAGCACGCGATTTTTGAAATGCTGACAGGGCCGGCCGGAGGAGGAGATCGCGGCTGGCCCTGTCAATCAACACGACGAGGGGGCGGTTTTTTGCTTATTATAAAAGTTTGTTTTTATAAGAAACTGCTGATGGAAAGTAAGTAAGACCATTATATTTTTATATATCGCAGTATAAGGAATTTAACTAGCCCAAAAAAAAAAAATTACTTTAGTGGGGTGAAGGAAGCTCTTTAAGATTGGATGAAATTTTGTAAAAACAATAAAGTCTTAATTAATAAAAAAAAATATATATATATATGTATTTATTCACGTCTATTACCTGGTGATGTGAGGGTCTTTTCATTCTTGATTCTGACATCCTCGTACAGATCCTTGTGTCCTTCTACATACTCCCACTCCTCCATGGAGAAATAGACAGTGACATCCTGACACCTTATATGAACCTGACAACACAATGATACAGTCATCACCCAGACCCCTCCAGTGCTGTTACTGTATAATGTCCCAGCATTCCCAGCAGTGTCACCTCTCCAGTCAGCAGCTCAATCATCTTGTGGGTGAGTTCTAGGATCTTCTGTTTGATTTCCTCATGTATCAGGGGGTGAGGTGGAGGCCCCGTGATTGGGTTCAGGGTTCTTCCCCATCCTTCAGACACAGGGGCCTGACAGCGCTCACTAGAGGTCTTCTTCACCACTGTATAATCCTGGATATGGGGGGAGACAGTAATAAATATCATTACTGACATTTCCAGAGTCCGTCACCTCTACAGCCATGGCCATCTGTTATTACCATAGATCAGAATGATGTAATGTGACATCATCAGAATCTCTCACCTCTCCAGTCATATCATCTGTTATTACCATAGATAAGAATGATGTAATGTGACATCATCAGAATCTCTCACCTCTCCAGTCATATCATCTGTTATTACCATAGATAAGAATGATGTAATGTGACATCATCAGAATCTCTCACCTCTCCAGTCATATCATCTGTTATTACTATAGATAAGAATGATGTAATGTGACATCATCAGAATCTCTCACCTCTCCAGTCATATCATCTGTTATTACCATAGATAAGAATGATGTAATGTGACATCATCAGAACTTCTCACCTCTCCAGTAAATTGGAAGAGTATCTCTAGGGTGAGATGTAATATTTTCTCTGCCATCTTGTCTCTGTCCCCATCCATTCTTGATGGGTCAGTAAGGTGAATAGATGATTTTATATTGCAGGAACCTGAATGAAAACAGGAGGAAAAATGTTAAAACCACATAAGATACCATAAAAAAATATTTAAAGAGATAATGTGTCATCCCACTGGGAGATTTACACGATTATTCAGGTCGGTTACTCCGGTCCCAGCACACCGGCCGCCTTCTCTACTACTCCAGTCTTCAGCCTAACTCTCTTACATCGGTTTGCAGTTCAACTCTGCCGCATCAGTTCTACATCTCTGCTACACCAAGTCGCCAGTTCTTTTATAATGGTCACCCAGCTCTACTTCTGTAGTACTCCAGCTCTGCTAAAGTAGCACCATCTATCCGTACTCCGTGGATAAGTAGTTTAGCGGATCCACCTCGTTAGAACATAACAGAATAATCAGGCCATGGATCCTAAAGAGGCAGCGGCATCCATAGCACTACCATTTGATCTCAACGACCAAGTGGAAAAGTAACTTGCTTCATTGCAACGATAGGTGTTCCAGACTGTACCTGACATCTCAGCACGGAAGGATGCTCAAATACCTACTTAAGCAGCATCATGGTCCACAGCCTGTCTACATGCCACTGCCTGCTCGGTTCAACAGGAACTACTGTAGAGATGAACAAATCTGGTGACATTTGTTTCGAGTCTGATTTGAACAAATCCCCTGAAAAGATGTGTATGAAAATTTTAGGGTTTCTTAGGACGTAGCCACAAGACAGCACAAGTAATATGAAAGAGACATAGAAAATATATATCAGTCTCTACCAGTTCTACCTCCACAAATACATGTGCCGGTGACAGTGTGCCTGAATTCTGGGAAAGTAATGAAGCAATGGCTTTTATTTTTACAAAGCTATGAAAAAAAAATCTCCTTTTTTTGGGAGCAGCAGCTGCGACGGCAGAATAGTGTGGAACTTGATGGATAACGTTTAGGGCTAGTAGTAGCGGCAGTAATAGCTGCAGCATCAGCGGTACAGCATGGAACCTGACAGACAAGGTCGGAGATGTGCAATTGCACAGGGTTAGCAGCAGACAGTAACAGTACAGTATGGAACCTGACAGATAACAAAGGAGATGTGTGACTGTGTAGGGGTAATAGTAGCGGCAACAGGGGCAGTTGTAGCTGCAGCATCAGCGGTACAGTATGGAATCTGACAGACAAGGCAGGAGATGTGCAATTGCATGGTGTTAGTAGCAGATAGTAGCAGTAGCAGATAGTCCTGTCTATTACCTGGTGACTTGAGGGGCTGGTGGTTCTTCATCGTGACCTCCTTGTACAGATCCTTGTGTCCTTCTACATAATCCCACTCCTCCATGGAGAAATATACAGCAACATCCTGACACCTTATAGGAACCTGACAACACAATGATACCGTCATCACCCAGACCCCTCCAGTGCTGTTACTGTATAATGTCCCAGCATTCCCAGCAGTGTCACCTCTCCAGTCAGCAGCTCAATCATCTTGTGGATGAGTTCTAGGATCTTCTGTTCATTGATCCCCTCATGTATCAGGGAGTGAGGTGGAGGCCCCATGATTGGGCTCAGGGTTCTTCCACATCCTTCATACACAGGAGCCTGACAGCGCTCACTAGAGGTCTTCTTCACCACTGTGTAATCCTGGATATGGAGAGACACAGTAATAAATATCACTACTGACATTTCTAGAGTCCATCACCTCTACAGCCATGTCCATCTGTTACACCAACATAAAGAAAAACTGAGACTAAACAGGTTATAAATCAGAAATATATTTTTATTAAATACACAATGTAACATAAGTAAAAAAAAAGAGACATGATACCTCAAATATAAAGTGCGGTCTACCCCTGAGGAGATGATGTCAAAATTCATATATAAAGGGAAGAAGAATGATTGATATAAATACACGTCGGAGTGTGCGGCTCTCCTGAGGTGGATCTCCCTACAATGGGTATGTGATACTTGGATGTTATGTCATATGAGGGAATAATTTAATTATACACTCACCTAAAGAATTATTAGGAACACCATACTAATACGGTGTTGGACCCCCTTTTGCCTTCAGAACTGCCTTAATTCTACGTGGCATTGATTCAACAAGGTGCCGATAGCATTCTTTAGAAATGTTGGCCCATATTGATAGGATAGCATCTTGCAGTTGATGGAGATTTGAGGGATGCACATCCAGGGCACGAAGCTCCCGTTCCACCACATCCCAAAGATGCTCTATTGGGTTGAGATCTGGTGACTGTGGGGGCCATTTTAGTACAGTGAACTCATTGTCATGTTCAAGAAACCAATTTGAAATGATTCGAGCTTTGTGACATGGTGCATTATCCTGCTGGAAGTAGCCATCAGAGGATGGATACATGTTCTCATTCTGTTTACGCCAAATTCGGACTCTACCATTTGAATGTCTCAACAGAAATCGAGACTCATCAGACCAGGCAACATTTTCCTATTTGTAGTGGAGATGAGTGGTACCCGGTGGGGTCTTCTGCTGTTGTAGCCCATCCGCCTCAAGGTTGTGCGTAATGCTTCAAGGTTGTGCAAATGCTTTGCTGCATACCTCGGTTGTAACGAGTGGTTATTTCAGTCAACGTTGCTCTTCTATCAGCTTGAATCAGTCGGCCAATTCTCCTCTGACCTCTAGCATCCACAAGGCATTTTTGCCCACAGGACTTCCGCATACTGGATGTTTTTCCCTTTTCACACCATTCTTTGTAAACCCTAGAAATGGTTGTGCGTGAAAATCCCAGTAACTGAGCAGATTGTGAAATACTCAGACCGGCCCGTCTGGCACCAACAACCATGCCACGCTCAAAATTGCTTAAATCACCTTTCTTTCCTATTCTGACATTCAGTTTGGAGTTCAGGAGATTGTCTTGACCAGGACCACCCCCCTAAATGCATTGAAGCAACTGCCATGTGATTGGTTGACTAGATAATTGCTTTAATGAGAAATAGAACAGGTGTTCCTAATAATTCTTTAGGTGAGTGTATTTTGCACATGCCCTTTAATAACATTATTATGCTAACCATTTTGTATTCAAGCTTTTTCATATATAAATTCATGTGATGTAGTCAGCTACTCCGATATGCACTTGCACTTCAATACTCTCATCATGTTGGTGGACTTTACAATCATGTACTTATATGAATCAGTCTTCTTGCCTGACATATGAATTTTGACATTATCTCCTCAGGGATAGACCACACTTTATATTTGATGTATCATGTCTCTTTTTACTTCTGTTACATTGTGTATTTAATAAAAAATATTTTTGATTTATAACCTGTTTAGTCTCAGTTTTTCTTTATGTTGGTGTATTCATTGTATACTGAGTGGGTTCTTGTGGAGGGTTTGTTACAATACCCAGTATTATATCTGGGTGATTATTTGACTTTTATGCTTTGCAACCTGTGTATGCTAAATGTCCATCTGTTATTACTATACACTGATAAGCAAAAGGGTAACAATGTTTTGAACTTTTGACTTTCAGGCTCCATGTCCCACCATCCACTACAGCTTCGGACGTGAGACTCCTATTATTTTATAGACAATCATCTTGGCTATCTTATACATAAAATGGACTTGCAACTATTTATCCTAGGATTAGTTCTGCAGATTCTTCTCATGTAACTGCATTGTTACTGTTTTCCTCCTGGTGGTGGAACAATCCTTTTCTCTTGTATACTACAAATTACAACCTGTCTTCACATTCCCTGATTGCTCAGTATGTTATTAGGTTGATTCTCAAGTGAAAGGTCACTGGTCTAAATCCAGGACCAGCCATGAAGAAGATTTCACAAGCAAAGAGAAACAGCATCCTCCAGCTCATCGATAGCGGTATCTCAACCAAGAAAATTGCCAAACTGCATCATGTGAGCGCCATGATAGCTGGAAGAATCCGAAATGAAGTCCGTCCAACCTTTCCAAAGCCAAGAGGTGGATGTCCAAGAAAAATATAGGAGTCAACAAGCCGGCTCATCACAAGGTCTATCAGTTCTAGTGCAAAAGCACCATGCGACATGCATTACACAAGTCTGGAATGGTGGCCTGAAAAAAAGTGAAGAAGCCTCGACTTTAATATCATCCTAAGAAGCATCGGTTTTAGTTTGCAAAAAAAGTACAAACAGTGGACAGTAGAAGATTGGAAACGGGTGATTTGGAGTGATGATACGAAAGTCAATAGACTGGGCTCTGATGGGTGCAAATGGGTCTGGAAGAAACAAGGGAAAAGTGGCAAACGGATCAAGAAATTGAAGGAAATGTCAAGTTCGGTGGAGGAAGCCTGATGATAAGGGGTCGTTTCACAGCCAAAGGGGTTGGATACTTGACCAGGATGGATAGTGCTCTCAATGCTGAGCTATATTTGAGTATCCTACAAGATGAGTTACTTTGTACACTCGAGTACTATGGGTATGAAAAGGACGACCTAGTGTTCCAGCAGGACATTGACCAGAAGCATACGTTGAGATTGGCGAAGAGACTGTTCAATGACAATGAAGTAGAGGTGCTGGATTGGCCCCCACAGTCCCCAGACCTCAACCCCATTGAACACTTGTGAGTATAGTTGAAGAAAAAGATATATTAATACCCAAGTATGCATGAACATTGGGAACGTGTAGAAGAGATCTGTGAACAGATTTCAGTCGAGACATGCTTGAATCTGATTGAGAGCATGGGCAGAAGGATTCATGTAGTGTGAAAGCCAAATTTGGATTTACAAAAAACTAAAAATTAAAATTTTGAATTTTAGGAGCAACAGTAACAATGCAGTTACATGACAAGAATCTGCAGAACTAATCATATGCTAAATAGCTGCAAGTCCAATGTATGTATGAGATATCCAAGATGATTGTCTATAAAAACTAGATATTTGTACTTATCGTAAAATCCGTTTCTCTTCCGTTCATTGGGGGATACAGACTTGACCATGGGTATAGCTGTTTCCACTAGGAGGCGGACACTAAGCACAAAGGTGTGAGCTCTTCCCTTTAGCTATACCCTTCCTACAGGGACTAAGTTAAATCAGTTAGTGCAAAAGCAGTAGAAGCAAGACAAAAACAGGAAAACCAAACTACACTGAACAATAATATAAACACAACACTTTTTGTTTTGCTCCCATTTTGCATGAGCTGAACTCAAAGATCTGAAACATTTTCTACATACACAAAAAAACCATTACTCTCAAATATTGTTCACAAATCTGTCTAAATCTGTGTTAGTGAGCACTTCTTCTTTGCCGAGATAATCCATCCCACCTCACAGGTGTGGCATATCAAGGTGCCGATCCAGAGCATCCCAAACATGCTCAATGGGTGACATGTCCGGTGAGTATGCTGGCCATGCAAGAACTGGGATGTTTTCAGCTTCCAGGAATTGTGTACAGATCCTTGCAATATGAGGCCGTGCATTATCATGCTGCAACATGAGGTGATGGATGAATGGCACAACAATGGGCCTCAGGATCTCGTCACGGTATCTCTGTGCAATCTAAATGCCATTAATAAAATGCACCTGTGTTCGTTGTCCATAACATACGCCTGCCAATACCATAACCCCACCGCCACCATGGGCCACTCAATCCACAACATTAACGTCAGCAAAGCGCTCACCCACACAACGCCACACACACTGTCTGCCATCTGCCTTGAACAGTGAAAAACGTGGGAAAACCAACCACCACCTGAGGGCTCGGCGGGTCGGGGCAGAGAGACGTATGGGCCGATCAAGGGAGGCTAGGGAACGGTCCCAATTGGTTAGAATGGCTCGCTGAGTCCTGGTATGGAATTGAGCATAAGGAATTGCTTCATAGGCAGAGACCATGTGACCCTGAGCCCGCATGCAGTGATGAATGGGAAGAGGGCGGGGCAGCGAAAAGGGGAGAATCTGAAGACGGAGAGTGGATAGCTTCTCCGGGGGCAAGAGTACATTGGCCTGAAAGGTGTCGAGTAACATGCCCAGAAAGGTTAGCCGCTGAGATGGATAGCCATCACTTCTGGCGGTTCAGGATCCATCCAAAGCGTTCCAGGTGTCCAGGACTATGCTCAGGCTGTCCGCCGTTACTGAGAATGATGGACCCTTTATCAGCATATCGTCTAAGTAAGGGATCGCCACTATACCCCTGGCATGGAGCAGGGCCATGACCGCCGCCAGAACCTTCGTAAAGACTCTGGGAGCTGTGCCAGGCCGAACGGGAGGGCCACAAACTGGTAGTGGAAGGGACCCACTGCGAACCGGAGAAATATTTAATGACTGACGCAGATGGAAACATGAAGATAAGTGTCCTTGTTGTCTATCGAGGACAGGTACTCTCCCAGTTCCATGGACGCAACGACCGATCTCAGGGACTCCATCCGGAAACCACTAAGCCAAAGAAAGCGGTTGAGTGCCTGGAGGTCCAGAACGGAACAGAACGTCCCGTCCTTTTTGGAGTAGAACCCGGGAAAACGGTCTTGCGCAGGAACCGGGACAATTACTCCTTGCCGCAGAAGTGTGTGAATAGCCTGAAAAAAGGAATTTACGGCAGAGGGACAGGTCGGAGGAGACAAGCTAAAAAAATCGGCTACGGCAAATAGCCACCAAAAGGGCTGATGAGCGTGCCATAAGCCTGGCCGCGTCCAGAGAGGCTTCACAAATATACGCACTGGCATGGGAATGCTACAGGGCAATATCGGAAAGTTCCCCCGAGGGGACCCCCAAGGAGAGACCCTGACGTGAATTATTTGCCCAATCACCCACAGCTTTGCTCACCCATGTAGAGGCAAAAACCGGTCGCAGTGCTGTGCCTACTGCTTCAAAGGAAGATTTTGCCAAAGATTCCATTTTTTTTTATACCCGATAGAGAAAGAAGCCCCATCCGGCATCAGCAATGTGGTATGTTTTGACAAGCGGGATACTGGCGGGTCAACCATAGGTAAGGACGACCACTTCTTAGTCAAATCCTCCGGAAATGGATAAAAGACGTCTAAGTGTTTTGCCAAGACAAAACGTCTATCAGGAAAATTCCAATCCTTGGAAAGGGAGAAATCAAAATCCTGTTGGTTGGGGAAACATTTGGGCGAGCGACAGGACCTCCTAAAGGAAAAACCCAAGCCGGCTGATGAGGGTGCAGGGTCCTCAACCTGTAAGGTCTCTATAACCACTGTAATGAGATTGTCCAGCATGGAGGACAGCTTTGACGACTGACCCTCAGGAGAGACAAAATCCTCATCTGAAAACCTCTCATCAGAACATGCCTCTTCCACGGAGGACATGTCGGAGTGAATCTCTCTGAAAGGTGGCGGAGAGGAAGAGGAAACGAGAGATGCAGACACCCTTTTGGGGAAGGATGGTCTGGCCCGTTTAGCGGGATGGCCAGGAAGGGAATGAGCCCCAAGATCCCTAGAGTCGAACTGGTCAGAGGACGGCCTTGCAGACAAACGCCCTAATATTTCCACAATGGCTTTGTTGGTATGGGAGACGTCCTGTACCATCCTTAACAGGGAGCATGCCCACTCCGGCTCTACCATAGCTGGGCAGTAGGGGCGACTGGGTCAGGGGCAGAGCCACTTAGCGGTGAGCATAGCACGAAGAGCAGAGGGGATCTAACTGACCGAATGGAAATTTTGAGCGACAAGAGGCACAAGCAAAATGGTGCACCGAAGTGACTGCCTGCTTTGGGGCCTGGGGTCTGGGCTCGGACATAATGAGAACCCTGTAGCAACAGGAATGAACATGAGGGGGGTAGGTTATGAAGCTTGGATCAGGAAGAACTTCATGTCCCGCCCCCAAAATGGAGTCGTCCCTGGCGAAACTGAAGGGAAGCGCAGGCCCGACCATGTTAAAGAGGCCTCCGCCCCCCGCTTGCAGGATAACGGAGCTATCGCTAAAGCCCCGGTTGAACGGAGATGCTGGACGGGAGAGAAGGACCCGCGGGGAGCCGATGTGGGAGTAGGCGGCAGAGAAGCCGGGCCTCAATTAGCCGCGGCCCCGGTGGAGCACAGTACCGTAAACGACGAGAAGGAGAAAGGGCCCCTGGGATAGGGAGCATTGCGCACCGGAGGCTTCTCCAGCGCCCCCCACTCCCGACGCATGGAGGGGACAAGGCCTCCGAGGGGGAAATCACTAAAAGTAACCTGAGAAAGGAGGGGAGCACTTTGGGGGCCAGAAGTACTCACGCGTCCGGCGTCTTCTGCCCCCCTGGCTCCAGCCGGATCATCACCTTCGGTTTGCGGCCCCTTGGAGAGGGCCACTACACTGAAAACAGAGGGGACTTGTAGTGGGCGGCCGTGGTGATCCGAAGGCTAGCGGGATGCAGAGGCTTTAGGAACCTCTGGTCCTCCTTGACTTCTGGAGACCGGGAAGGAGCAGCGTGCTGGGAGACCTCCTGGTCTCCCGTCTCCTGGGTGGAAGTGCAGGCAGCTAGGACTGCCTGAAATCCCGCTAGAAGAAAAAAAAAAAAAAAAAAAGGAAAAAAAATTGCAGATTTGCAAAGCAGAGAGGTCTGCTTCCTACAGACACTAAGCTAAAACTGATTTAACTTAGTCCCTGTAGGAAGGGTATAGCTGAAGGGAGGAGCTCACACCTTTTTGCTTAGTGTCCACCTCCTAGTGGCAACAGCTATACATATGGTCAAGCCTGTGTCCCGCAAGGATACGGATGAGAAATTATAGTAGTTCGATATTGAAAGCTGTAGTGGATGGTGAGATATGGAGCCTGAAAGTCAAAAGTTCAAAACATAGTTACCCTTTCGCTCATCAGTGTAGATGAGAATGATGTAATGTGACATCATCAGAATCTCTCACCTCTCCAGTAAGTTGGCAGAGTATCTCTAGGGTGAGATTTAATACCCTCTCAGCCATCTTGTCTTTGTCCCTATCCATCCTATATGGGTCAGTCAGGAAAATTCTCTGATAAAGAGAAAATATCAATATATTACTTTATATTGCAGGAACCTGAATGGAAAGAGGAGGAAACAATGTTATAACCAGATACGATACCACAAAAAACACAACTACTAAAGATAATGAAAGGGGAAATATTTGAGGAGTTATTATAGAGCAGATGTTGTATTTTCTCTGTCTGTATGGATTGGGCTATGAGGGTAATAGTCTGACAATGCAGTTTATCTGCAACAAAGTGTAAAAGGATGTGGCATCTTCACATGACTGTGACACGCTGTAGCCATTGTTACTAACCTGTACTGGATCCTGCGACTTGCGCTGCCTCTCCCCCTTCTTCTTGCCGGCTTCTCCTATGCATCAGGTTGTCGCGGTGCACATCAATGGCATCACCCCACCACGACATGACCCCATATTCGGCTGGAGTGACAGCACAACACCTGATTATTCAGGGTAGTTACTCCGGTCCCAGCACACCGGCCGACTCCTCTGCTACTCCAGTCTTCAGACTAACTCTCTCACATCAGTCTGCAGTTCAATATAAAAGAACTGTAGCAGAGCCGTAGGCCTGATGCAGCAGAGTTGATCACCCAACTCTGCTTCTCTAGCCCTAGACATGGATCCTAAAGATGCAGCGGCATCCACAGCACTACTATTTGGTCTCAACAAGCTAGCCGAACAAGTAGATTAACTTGTTTCATTTCAATAGAAGGTCGTCCGCGCTGTACGTGATCTCTCAGCACGGGCAGATGCTCAAGGACCTGTTGTATGATTTGAAGAAATCACGAGGCAGATTTGATATGAGTACAAATAAATTCAACTCATATGAAAAGTGCTAAGATTCCACCGGAAAAGTCATGTATGACATTGTAGGGTCTTCTAGGACGGCATCCAAACTCATATCAAGCTCTTTAAATGGGCATTCTGGTTTCACGATATCGATGACCTATCCCCAGGAGAAGTCATCAATATAGAATCGGCGGGGGTCTGACTTTCTGCAATTCCCCTGATGCAAGCACTGTGTCCTTTTCAATGTTTATCAGTGTGCCGTCTACGTCGTAGTGGTGGTGCGGCGCAGTTGCAGGAAACACTAGAGAATGCAGCTCTTGCAGCCCCTTCAAACAGCTGACGGGGGTGCCGAGAGAGTCAGACCTCCACCAATCTGAAAAAGATGATCGGATAGGTCCTATCTTGAGGTTCACCGTCTGTGTACTTCCTATCCGACTTGGATTTATGCTTTTTAAAACTTAAAAACAGTGCAAACATTATGTTTTTGAGGGGGGCAGTTCTTTGCCGGCGTTTATACACATGCAGTGGGATTGGAAGAGGCAACGGCTTTCTTTGAACAAGCGATCCAAAAATGATCCTTTTTTGGGGAGTAGCAAAAAGTTTTGGTGTTATGTTAAATAAAAAAAATATATATTATTATTATTATTATTATTATATTATTAATAATTTATATACACTGTTTAAAAAAATAAAGGGAACACTTAAACAACACAATGTAACTCCAAGTCAATCACACTTCTGTGAAATCAAACTGTCCACTAAGGAAGCAACACTGAGTGACAATCAATTTCACATGCTGTTGTGCAAATGGGATAGACAACAGGTGGAAATTATAGGCAATTAGCAAGACACCCCCAATAAAGGAGTGGTTCTGCAGGTGGTGACCACAGACCACTTCTCAGTTCCTATGCTTCCTGGCTGATGTTTTGGTCACTTTTGAATGCTGGCGGTGCTTTCACTCTAGTGGTAGCATGAGACGGAGTCTACAACCCACACAAGTGGCTCAGGTAGTGCAGCTTATCCAGGATGGCACATCAATGCGAGCTGTGGCAAGAAGGTTTGCTGTGTCTGTCAGCGTAGTGTCCAGAGCATGGAGGCGCTACCAGGAGACAGGCCAGTACATCAGGAGACGTGGAGGAGGCCGTAGGAGGGCAACAACCGAGCAGCAGGACCGCTACCTCCACCTTTGTGCAAGGAGGATCAGGAGGAGCACTGCCAGAGCCCTGCAAAATGACCTCCAGCAGGCCACAAATGTGCATGTGTCAGAAACAGACTCCATGAGGGTGATATGAGGGCCCGACATCCACAGGTGGGGGTTGTGCTTACAGCCCAACACCGTGCAGGACGTTTGGCATTTGCCAGAGAACACCAAGATTGGCAAATTCGCCACTGGCGCCCTGTGCTCTTCACAGATGAAAGCAGGTTCACACTGAGCACATGTGACAGACGTTACAGAGTCTGGAGACGCCGTGGAGAACGTTCTGCTGCCTGCAACATCCTCCAGCATGACCGGTTTGGCATTGGGTCAGTAATGGTGTGGGGTGGCATTTCTTTGGAGGGCCGCACAGCCCTCCATGTGCTCGCCAGAGGTAGCCTGACTGCCATTTGGTACTGAGATGAGATTCTCAGACCCCTTGTGAGACCATATGCTGGTGCGGTTGGCCCTGGGTTCCTCCTAATGCAAGACAATGCTAGACCTCATGTGGCTGGAGTGTGTCAGCAGTTCCTGCAAGACGAAGGCATTGATGCTATGGACTGGCCCGCCCGTTCCCCAGACCTGAATCCAATTGAGCACATCTGGGACATCATGTTTCGCTCTATCCACCAACGTCACGTTGCACCACAGACTGTCCAGGAGTTGGCAGATGCTTTAGTCCAGGTCTGGGAGGAGATCCCTCAGGAGACCGTCCGCCACCTCATCAGGAGCATGCACAGGAGTTGTAGGGAGGTCATACAGGCACGTGGAGGCCACACACACTACTGAGCCTCATTTTGACTTGTTTTAAAGGACATTACATCAAAGTTGGATCAGCCTGTAGTGAGTTTTTCCACTTTAATTTTGAGTGTGACTCCAAATCCAGACCTCCATGGGTTGAAAAATGTGATTTCCATTTTTTTATTTTTGTGTGATTTTGTTGTCAGCACATTCAACTATGTAAAGAACAAAGTATTTCAGAAGAATATTTAATTAACTCAGATCTAGGATGTGTTATTTTTGTGTTCCCTTTATTTTTTTGAGCAGTGTATGTATATATATATATATATATATATATATATATATATAATTAGAAGAAAGCAGGACTGCACTCCAAGTAAAGTGAAAAATCAGTGAAGCTTTATTCACCCATAACTTTGGCAACTTAGCGACGTTTCGGCTCACAAGAGCCTTCTTCCAGCCGAAACGTCGCTAAGTTGCCAAAGTTATGGGTGAATAAAGCTTCACTGATTTTTCACTTTACTTGGAGTGCAGTCCTGCTTTCTTCTAATCGTATTGTTGGGGCATTACCGCTGCCTCTTTGGATTTTGCACCCGACTCCTGGTGGTGCTCCCGCTGGATTTTCTTCAGTGTATATATATATATATATATATATATATATATATATATATATATTATATATACAGTTGCAAGAAAAAGTAAGTGAACCATTTGGAATGATATGGATTTCTGCACAAATTGGTCATAAAATGTGATCAGATCTTCATCTAAGTCACAGCAATAGATAATCACAGTCTGCTTAAACTAATAACACACTAAGAATTAAATGTTACCATGTTTTTATTGAACACACCATGTAAACATTCACAGTGTAGGTGGAAAAAGTATGTGAACCCCTAGACTAATGACATCTCCAAGAGCTAATTGGAGTGAGGTGTCAGCCAACTGTAGTCCAATCAATGAGATGAGATTGGAGGTGTTGGTTACAGCTGCCCTGCCCTATAAAAAACACAGCAGTTCTTGGTTTGCTTTTCACAAGAAGCATTGCCTGATGTGAATGATGCCTCGCACAAAAGAGCTCTCAGAAGACCTATGATTAAGAATTGTTGACTTGCATAAAGCTGGAAAGGGTTATAAAAGTATCTCCAAAAGCCTTTCTGTTCATCGGTCCACGGTAAGACAAATGGTCTATAAATGGTGAAAGTTCAGCACTGCTGCTACTCTCCCTAGGAGTGTCCGTCCTGTAAAGATGACTGCAAGAGCACAGCGCAGACTGCTCAATGAAGTGAAGAAGAATCCTAGAGTGTCAGCTAAAGACTTACAAAAGTCTCTGGCATATGCTAACATCCCTGTTAGCGATTCTATGATACGTAAAACACTAAACAAGAATGGATTTAATGGGAGGATACCACAGAGGAAGCCACTGCTGTCCAAATAAAACATTGCTGCATGTTTACAGTTTGCACAAGAGCACCTGGATGTTCCACAGCAGTACTGGCAAAATATTCTGTGGACAGATGAAACCAAAGTTGAGTTGTTTGGAAGAAACACACAAAACTATGTGTGGAGAAAAAGAGGCACAGCACACCAACATCAAAACCTCATCCCAACTGTGAAGTATGGTGGTGCGGGCATCATGGTTTGGGGCTGCTTTGCTGCGTCAGGGCCTGGACAGATTGCTATCATCGAAAGAAAAATGAATTCCCAAGTTTATCAAGACATTTTGCAGGAGAACTTAAGGCCATCTGTCCACCAGCTGAAGCTCAACAGAAGATGGATGTTGCATCAGGACAACGACCCAAAGCATAGAAGTAAATCAACAACAGAATGGCTTAACCATAAGAAAATACGCCTTCTGGAGTGGCTCAGTCAGAGTTCTGACCTCAACCCGATTGAAATGCTGTGGCATGACCTCAAGAAAACGATCCACACCCGACATCCCAAGAATATTGCTGAACTGAAACAGTTCTGTAAAGAGGAATGGTCAAGAATTACTCCTGACCGTTGTGCACGTCTGGTCTGCAACTACAGGAAACGTTTGGTTGAAGTTATTGCTGCCAAAGGAGGTTCAACCAGTTATTAAATCCAAGGGTTCACATACTTTTTCCGCCTGCACTGTGAATGTTTACATGGTGTGTTCAATAAAAACATGGTAACATTTAATTCTTTGTGTGTTATTAGTTTAAGCAGACTGTGATTGTCTATTGTTGTGACTTAGATGAAGATCAGATCACATTTTATGACCAATTTGTGCAGAAATCCATATCATTCCAAAGGGTTCACATACTTTTTCTTGCAACTGTATATATATATACACTCACCTAAAGAATTATTAGGAACACCATACTAATACGGTGTTGGACCCCCTTTTGCCTTCAGAACTGCCTTAATTCTACGTGGCATTGATTCAACAAGGTGCTGATAGCATTCTTTAGAAATATTGACCCATATTGATAGGATAGCATCTTGCAGTTGATGGAGATTTGAGGGATGCACATCCAGGGCACGAAGCTCCCGTTCCACCACATCCCAAAGATGCTCTATTGGGTTGAGATCTGGTGACTGTGGGGGCCATTTTAGTACAGTGAACTCATTGTCATGTTCAAGAAACCAATTTAAAATGATTTGAGCTTTGTGACATAGTGCATTATCCTGCTGGAAGTAGCCATCAGAGGATGTATACATGTTCTCATTCTGTTTACGCCAAATTCGGATTCTACCATTTGAATGTCTCAACAGAAATTGAGACTCATCAGACTAGGCAACATTTTTCCAGTCTTCAACAGTCCAATTTTGGTGAGCTCGTGCAAATTGTAGCCTCTTTTTCCTATTTGTAGTGGAGATGAGTGGTACCCGGTGGGGTCTTCTGCTGTTGTAGCCCATCCGCCTCAAGGTTGTGCGTGTTGTGGCTTCACAAATGCTTTGCTGCATACCTCGGTTGTAACGAGTGGTTATTCCAGTCAACATTGCTCTTCTATCAGCTTAAATCAGTCGGCCCATTCTCCTCTGACCTCTAGCATCCACAAGGCATTTTTGCCCACAGGACTGCCGCATACTGGATGTTTTTCCCTTTTCACACCATTCTTTGTAAACCCTAGAAATGGTTGTGCGTGAAAATCCCAGTAACTGAGCAGATTGTGAAATACTCAGACCGGCCCGTCTGGCACCAACAACCATGCCACGCTCAAAATTGCTTAACCACCTCCGGACCGCCTAACGCAGATTCGCGTTCCGGAGGTGGCAGCCCTGCGCAGAGTCACGCATATATGCGTCATCTCGCGCGAGCTGGGATTTCCTGTGAACGCGCGCGCACTCACAGGAACGGAAGGTAAGAGAGTTGATCTCCAGCCTGCCAGCGGCGATCGTTCGCTGGCAGGCTGGAGATGTGTTTTTTTTAACCCCTAACAGGTATATTAGACGCTGTTTTGATAACAGCGTCTAATATACCTGCTACCTGGTCCTCTGGTGGTCCCCTTTGTTTGGATCGACCACCAGAGGACACAGGTAGCTCAGTAAAGTAGCACCAAGCACCACTACACTACACCCCCCCCGTCACTTATTAACCCCTTATTAGCCCCTGATCACCCCATATAGACTCCCTGATCACCCCCTTGTCATTGATTACCCCCCTGTCATTGATCACACCCCTGTAAAGCTCCATTCAGATGTCCGCATGATTTTTACGGATCCACTGATAGACTGATCGGATCCGCAAAACGCATACGGACGTCTGAATAAAGCCTTACAGGGGCGTGATCAATGACTGTGGTGATCACCCCATATAGACTCCCTGATCACCCCCCTGTCATTGATTACCCCCCTGTAAGATCCATTCAGATGTCCGCATGATTTTTACGGATCCACTGATAGATGGATCGGATCCGCAAAACGCATACGGACGTCTGAATAAAGCCTTACAGGGGCGTGATCAATGACTGTGGTGATCACCCCATATAGACTCCCTGATTACCCCCCTGTCATTGATCACACCCCTGTAAAGCTCCATTCAGATGTCCGCATGATTTTTACGGATCCACTGATAGATGTATCGGATCCGCAAAACGCATACGGACGTCTGAATGGAGCCTTACAGGGGCATGATCAATGACTGTGGTGATCACCCCATATAGACTCCCTGATCACCCCCCTGTCATTGATCACCCCCCCTGTCATTGATCACCCCCCCTGTCAGGCTGCATTCAGATGTCCGTATGATTTTTACGGATCCACGGATCGGATCCGCAAAACACATACGGACATCTGAATGGAGCCTTATAGGGGGGTGATCAATGACAGGGGGGTGATCACCCCATATAGACTCTCTGATCACCCCCCTGTCATTGATCACCCCCCTGTCATTGATCACCCCCCAGTCATTGATCACCCCCCAGTCATTGATCACCCCCCTGTAAGGCTCCATTCAGACATTTTTTTGGCCCAAGTTAGCGGAAATTATTATTTTTTTCTTACAAAGTCTCATATTCCACTAACTTGTGTCAAAAAATAAAATCTCACATGAACTCACCATACCCCTCACGGAATCCAAATGCGTAAAAATTTTTAGACATTTATATTCCAGACTTCTTCTCACGCTTTAGGGCCCCTAGAATGCCAGGGCAGTATAAATACCCCACATGTGACCCCATTTTGGAAAGAAGACACCCCAAGGTATTCCGTGAGGGGCATATTGAGTCCATGAAAGATTGAAATTTTTGTCCCAAGTTAGCGGAAAGGGAGACTTTGTGAGAAAAAAATAAATAAAATCAATTTCCGCTAACTTGTGCCAAAAAAAAAAAATTTCTATGAACTCGCCATGCCCCTCATTAAATACCTTGGGGTGTCTTCTTTCCAAAATGGGGTCACATGTGGGGTATTTATACTGCCCTGGCATTCTAGGGGCCCTAAAGCGTGAGAAGAAGTCTGGGATCCAAATGTCTAAAAATGCCCTCATAAAAGGAATGTGGGCCCCTTTGCGCATCTAGGCTGCAAAAAAGTGCCAACACATGTGGTATCTCCGTACTCAGGAGAAGTTGGGGAATGTGTTTTGGGGTGTCATTTTACATATACTCATGCTGGGTGAGAGAAATATCTTGGCAAAAGACAACTTTTCCCATTTTTTTATACAAAGTTGGCATTTGACCAAGATATTTATCTCACCCAGCATGGGTATATGTAAAATGACACCTCAAAACACATTCCCCAACTTCTCCTGAATACGGCGATACCAGATGTGTGACACTTTTTTGCAGCCTAGGTGGGCAAAGGGGCCCACATTCCAAAGAGCACCTTTCGGATTTCACAGGTCATTTACCTACTTACAACACATTAGGGCCCCTGGAAAGTGCCAGGGCAGTATAACTACCCCACAAGTGACCCCATTTTGGAAAGAAGACACCCCAAGGTACTCCGTGAGGGGCATGGCAAGTTCCTAGAATTTTTTATTTTTTGTCACAAGTTAGTGGAAAATGATGATTTTTTTTTTTTATTTTCCCTTACAAAGTCTCATATTCCACTAACTTGTGACAAAAAATAAAAACTTCCATGAACTCACTATGCCCATCAGCGAATACCTTGGGGTGTCTTCTTTCCAAAATGGGGTCACTTGTGGGGTAGTTATACTGCCCTGGCATTCTAGGGGCCCAAATGTGTGGTAAGGAGTTTGAAATCAAATTCTGTAAAAAATGACCAGTGAAATCCGAAAGGTGCTCTTTGAAATATGGGCCCCTTTGCCCACCTAGGCTGCAAAAAAGTGTCACACATCTGGTATCTCCGTATTCAGGAGAATTTGGGGAATGTGTTTTGGGGTGTCATTTTACATATACCCATGCTGGGTGAGAGAAATATCTTGGCAAAAGACAACATTTCCCATTTTTTTATACAAAGTTGGCATTTGACCAAGATATTTCTCTTACCCAGCATGGGTATATGTAAAATGACACCCCAAAACACATTCCCCAACTTCTCCTGAGTACGGAGATACAAGATGTGTGACACTTTTTTGCAGCCTAGGTGGGCAAAGGGGCCCATATTCCAAAGAGCACCTTTCGGATTTCACTGGTCATTTTTTACAGAATTTGATTTCAAACTCCTTACCACACATTTGGGCCCCTAGAATGCCAGGGCAGTATAACTACCCCACAAGTGACCCCATTTTGGAAAGAAGACACCCCAAGGTATTCGCTGATGGGCATAGTGAGTTCATGGAAGTTTTTATTTTTTGTCACAAGTTAGTGGAATATGAGACTTTGTAAGAAAAAAAAAAGAAAAAAAATCATTTTCCGCTAACTTGTGACAAAAAATAAAAAGTTCTATGAACTCACTATGCCCATCAGCGAATACCTTAGGGTGTCTACTTTCCGAAATGGGGTCACTTGTGGGGTGTTTGTACTGTCTGGGCATTGTAGAACCTCAGGAAACATGACAGGTGCTCAGAAAGTCAGAGCTGCTTCAAAAAGCGGAAATTCACATTTTTGTACCATAGTTTGTAAACGCTATAACTTTTACCCAAACCATTTTTTTTTCACCCAAACATTTTTTTTTTATCAAAGACATGTAGAACAATAAATTTAGAGCAAAATTTATATATGGATGTCGTTTTTTTTGCAAAATTTTACAACTGAAAGTGAAAAATTTCATTTTTTTTGCAAAAAAATCGTTAAATTTCGATTAATAACAAAAAAAGTAAAAATGTCAGCAGCAATGAAATACCACCAAATGAAAGCTCTATTAGTGAGAAGAAAAGGAGGTAAAATTCATTTGGGTGGTAAGTTGCATGACCGAGCAATAAACGGTGAAAGTAGTGTAGGTCAGAATTGTAAAAAGTGGCCTGGTCTTTCAGGGTGTTTAAGCACTGGGGGCTGAGGTGGTTAAATCACCTTTCTTTCCCATTCTGACATTCAGTTTGGAGTTCAGGAGATTGTCTTGACCAGGACCACCCCCCTAAATGCATTGAAGCAACTGCCATGTGATTGGCTGACTAGATAATTGCATTAATGAGAAATAGAACAGGTGTTCCTAATAATTCTTTAGGTGAGTGTATATACACACACACACACACACACACACTGTCTGTCCAAAAAAAATAATAATCGCCACCTGGATTTAACTAAGCAAATAGTTATGAGTCTCTGTGAGGATTCGCTCTGGTCGGCAGGGTAAGTGGATGCAGAACAGAGGCAAAAGAAACAGTTTGTAAAACAAAACTTCAGTGTTTATTCACACAGGAGGAAAAAAAAAACAAAGCAACATTTTTCAGTCTTAGTGTTCGTTCACACAAAGGAAAGTCCAAAGCACAAAACAGTCACCTTGTTAGCAGTTTTTTTCAGCTGTCCACAACTGGCTTTAGGGGGCCTGTTTCCCCGCATGCGGCTCTCAGCCCTCTAGCACGGCACCAGGCCTCAGATCCCAAAACAGAGACCTTGATTCTAAGCCCAGCTGCCTATTTAAAGGACAGCTAGGTGCTGCCAAAACCCGGACCGACACTTAAACTCCGGTCCAGTATTTGATCTCACCTGGCTGGAAATCAGCCTAGCCGCCCATGTTGGGAGGAAAATACCTGCCTTCCCAAACAAAACCCCTTGCTATGTCACAGTCTCCTATTGGATAATTACTGCATGGTGCGATTATCTTTCAGCTGGCAACAAGTTATTTAACCCCAACTGATGCAATGAGTTGCTTCTCATTTCTTAAACAACCATGTGGAAAGACACATCTCGTGGTCGTGGAAAATATGTTAGTCTGTTTGAGAAGGGTCAAATCATTGGCATGCATCAAGCAGAGAAAACATCTAAGGCTACTTTTACACTTGCGGCAGAGTGATCCGGCAAGCAGTTCCGTCGCCGGAACTGCCTGCCGGATCCGGCAAAATGTATGCCAACTGATGGCATTTGTAAAACTGATCAGGATCCTGATCAGTCTTAAAAATGCCTGATCAGTCAGAAAAATGCATTGAGATCTCTGACTTTGGTGCTAGGATAAATTTTAAAATTAACATGTCCAAGTCTGAGGCTTTGAATGTCACTCTGCTGGAAGCCCTGGCTTCCTCCCTTAAGGGCTCCTTCCCTTTTGTTTGGCCCTCCGCTGGGATAACTTATCTCGGCACGAGAATCATCTCTGACCTCTCGCGGCTTTTTTCGTTGAATTTTACACCCCTCCTTCAGCGTTTTCAAAAAGATCTAGATGGCTGGCGTGGACGTGATTTTTTTCTGGTTTGGTAGGATTAGTATTCTGAAAATGAACCTGTTGCCTAAACTGCTTTACTTATTGCAGACGATTCCCCTCCGTATTGCCTCCACATTCTGGTCACAACTGCGTCAATGTTTCACACAGTTTGTTTGGGCACCCGGCAGACCACAGTTAAAATGGGAAGTTTTGACACGTCCTAAGGAAAATGGGGGTGGGCCTACCCGATTGTACTACCATGCTACTGCGTATGCCCGGTTACTGGACATGATTTGCACGGACACGTCAAAGGCTTGGGTTCATGCTGCCCGGGACTCTGCCCCTGGCTCAATTACTGCCCTCCCATGGTTGGCAGGAATACCATGCCTGTCACAGCCACTATCTCTGGCTGTGACCTTCCGTTCTTGCTCGTTCGGCGCTCCTCGCTGAAGTTCTGTTTCTGTGTGTCATTTGTGGTTCTTTATGGGTTAACTCCCCTGTGTGCTTATTAGGAGTTAATCCTCTGTCTGCTCCATGGGTGTGGCTTCTCTGCTGCACCCATGGAACCTGTATATAAGGCCTCATGCACACGAACGTTTTTTTTCACGGTCCGCAAAAACAGGGTCCGTAGGTCCGTGATCCGTGACCGTTTTTTCGTCCGTGGGTCTTCCTTGATTTTTGGCGGATCCACGGACATGAAAAAAAAAGTCATTTTGGTGTCCGCCTGGCCGTGCGGAGCCAAACGGATCCGTCCTGAATTACAATGCAAGTCAATGGGGACGGATCCGTTTGACGTTGACACAATATGGTGCCATTTCAAACGGATCCGTCCCCATTGACTTTTAATGTAAAGTCCGGAGTCCCTTTTATACCATCAGATCGGAGTTTTCTCCAATCCGATGGTATATTTTAACTTGAAGCGTCCCCATCACCATGGGAACGCCTCTATGTTAGAATATACTGTCGGATATGAGTTAGATCGTGAAACCTCATTTCCGACAGTATATTCTAACACAGAGGCGTTCCCATGGTGATGGGGACGCTTCTAGTTAGAATATACTACAAACTGTGTACATGACTGCCCCCTGCTGCCTAGCAGCATCCGATCTCTTACAGGGGGCCATGATCAGCACAATTAACCCCTCAGGTGCCGCACCTGAAGGGGTTAATTGTACTATCATATCCCCCTGTAAGAGATCAGGGCTGCCAGGCAGCAGGGGGCAGACCCCCCCCCCCCTCCCCAGTTTGAATATCATTGGTGGCCAGTGCGGCCCCCCCCCCTTCCTCCCTCCATTGTAATAAATCGTTGGTGGCACAGTGTGCGCCCCCCCCCTTCCTCCCTCTATTGTAATAATTCGTTGGTGGCACAGTGTGCGCCCCCCCCCTTCCTCCCTCTATTGTAATAAATCGTTGGTGGCAATTATTGGCCCCCCTCCCTCTATAGCATTAACAACATTGGTGGCCAGTGTGCGGCCTCCCATCTTGCGCCCCCCCCCCCCCCCGATCATTGGTGGCAGCGGGTTACTAGCAATAGTACAAGATTCATACTTACCTGGGAGCTGTGATGTTCGTGTCCGGCCGGGAGCTCCTCCTACTGGTAAGTGACGGTTCATTTAGTAATGCGCCGCACAGACCTGTCACTGTCACTTACCAGTAGGTGGAGCTCCCGGCCGGACACGAACATCGCAGCAGCAGGTAAGTATGACTCTTCAACTATTGTACTATTGCTAAGTAACCATGGCAACGAGGACTGTAGTAGCGTCCTGGTTGCCATGGTTACCGATCGGAGCCCCAGCGATTAAACTGGGACTCCGATCGGAACTCCGCTGCCACCAATGATGGGGGGGGGGAGATGGGAGGCCGCACACTGGCCACCAACGTTGTTAATGCTATAGAGGGAGGGGGGGGGGGGCAATGGGGGGCGCACACTGTGCCACCAACGATTTATTACAATAGAGGGAGGAAGGGGGGGGGGGGCGCACACTGTGCCACCAACGAATTATTACAATAGAGGGAGGGAGGGGGCGCACACTGTGCCACCAACGAATTATTACAATAGAGGGAGGGGGGGGGGCCGCACTGGCCACCAATGATATTCAAACTGGGGAGGGGGGGAGGGTCTGCCCCCTGCTGCCTGGCAGCCCTGATCTCTTACAGGGGGATATGATAGTACAATTAACCCTTTCAGGTGCCGCACCTGAAGGGGTTAATTGTGCTGATCACGGCCCCCTGTAAGAGATCGGGTGCTGCCAGGCAGCAGGGGGCAGTCTTGTACACAGTTTGTAGTGTATTCTAACTAGAAGCGTCCCCATCACCATGGGAACGCTTCTGTGTTAGAATATACTGTCGGTTCTGAGTTTTCACGAAGTGAAAACTCAGCTTTGAAAAAGCTTTATGCAGACGGATCTTCGGATCCGTCTGTATAAAAACTAAACTACGGCCACGGATCACGGACACGGATGCCAATCTTGTGTGCATCCGTGTTCTTTCACGGACCCATTGACTTGAATGGGTCCGTGAACCGTTGGCCGTGAAAAAAATAGGACAGGTCATATTTTTTTCACGGCCAGGAAACACGGATCACGGATGCGGCTGCAAAACGGTGCATTTTCCGATTTTTCCACGGACCCATTGAAAGTCAATGGGTCCGCGAAAAAAAATGGAAAACGGCACAACGGCCACGGGTGCACACAACGGTCGTGTGCATGAGGCCTAAGGCTGAGGTTTCCTCAGTTCTGGGTCAGCTCTCCTGGTGTGTGTTGTCTGTCCTGCTCCTGGTTTGTACTCTCTCCCATGCTGCTGACCCATGGGATCTGTGTCTGTCTGTCTGTGCTCTGTGAGTTTCCCTACTTGTTTATTTGCGTCCTTTTTCCTGTCTTTCTGTTCTGCCAGTCATGCTTTAGTTACTTTGTGTTTATTCTGATGTCTGTGTTCAGCAAGCCTTTGCAGCAGAGTGGCATGACAAGGCCATGCAGTTTACTACTGGTGGAGCAAGTCCTTCTCTGCTCATTGCCACTCCTGCTCCCTTGCATGAACTCCTGCTTGTGTTATTATTTGCCCTATTTTGTATTTACCTGTCTGTTATGTTTGCCTATGTGCTGTCGGTACCTTCTGGTACCTGTTGTCCATTCGCTCCTGCTGTCACTGTCTAGTTCACTCTCCAGAGTGGACCCTGGCAACTTCCTGCGGCTAAGTCTAACCCTACCATCTAGAGCTCTAGTGAAAACCAGGAGTTGCCTAGTTACGCCCCTCTGGAGTATTACTAGACAGTGGCGCAGTGGGGGTTTTCTCCCACTGTGCTGACGGTACATAGAGCTTTTGTTTTGTCTGTGCTGCCTTCCCTGTTTTGTTTGTGCAATAAACTCTTATGTGTCTGTACCTGTTTTCCGTTTGTTTATTGCATGACGACGCGGTGGTCTCTCCTGGGACCTCCAACTCGTGACAGAATAAACAAGTGAACTTTCACAGAGTTTTTTTTTTTTTTGTTCTGTTTTCTGCTTATCTGTGGTGTGTGTGCATTCTGTATTTCTCTCTTTATGCTACCTGTAGGTATCGGATTTGGTTGCCTTGGTGTACTGGCTGCGGTGTTTTCCGTGTATGCTGGTTGCCAGGGGTGACGTCCGGTTTAACCTTTTGAGCTTGCAGTTCTGCCTACGGCCGTGTTTTCCTTTTTCGGCGCAGGTATCTGCTTCTGGTCCTGGCCTCCGGAAGGGGGTGTCAGCATGTCTGACCGATCAGTTCTTGGCAGACATGCCATTCTCCGGAGGGAGAGTGGAGGGGGAGGTGTTAGCACACTGCAGTTCACCATGACTTTTGTGGCCGTGTAGGCTGGCTGCATTCCTCTTGGCGTACTGGCTGCGTTTACCGTGTAGGCTGGTTGCTAGGGGCTGCGTGCTGGCTGCGGTCGTCTTATGTGTTCTGCTTGTGTACCTCTGTACCCCTTTGATTCTGATTTTCCATTTCCTGTCTGGTTCCTGTTCCTGGTCCCAATCCTCCGGAAAGGGGTGTCTGCATGTCTGGCCAATTAGTTCTTGGCAGACATGTCATTCTCCAGAGGGAGAGTGGAGGGGGAGGTAACTTCTTGGTGCGGTTCACTTGACGTGTATGCCGTGTTGGCTGGCTATCTTCCCCTGGCTTACTGGCTGCGGACCCTCCGTGTAGGCTGGTTTTCAGGGGTTGGGCTGGTTGCGGTCGTCGTGTGTGTTCCTGCCCTTGTACCTCGTCACCCCTTTGATTTCTGTCCCCTTGCCTGATTTCTGTCCCCTTGCCTTCTTCCCCTTTCTGTTTGGGAGGAGAGGGGGGGCTTTGAGGGGTGGGAGTGTCACAGCCACTATCTCTGGCTGTGACCTTCCGTTCTTGCTCGTTCGGCGCTCCTCGCTGAAGTTCTGTTTCTGTGTGTCATTTGTGGTTCTTTATGGGTTAACTCCCCTGTGTGCTTATTAGGAGTTAATCCTCTGTCTGCTCCATGGGTGTGGCTTCTCTGCTGCACCCATGGAACCTGTATATAAGGCTGAGGTTTCCTCAGTTCTGGGTCAGCTCTCCTGGTGTGTGTTGTCTGTCCTGCTCCTGGTTTGTACTCTCTCCCATGCTGCTGACCCATGGGATCTGTGTCTGTCTGTCTGTGCTCTGTGAGTTTCCCTACTTGTTTATTTGCGTCCTTTTTCCTGTCTTTCTGTTCTGCCAGTCATGCTTTAGTTACTTTGTGTTTATTCTGATGTCTGTGTTCAGCAAGCCTTTGCAGCAGAGTGGCATGACAAGGCCATGCAGTTTACTACTGGTGGAGCAAGTCCTTCTCTGCTCATTGCCACTCCTGCTCCCTTGCGTGAACTCCTGCTCGTATTATTAGTTCCCCTGTTTTGTATTCGTATGTCTGTGTTCAGCAAGCCTTTGCAGCAGAGTGGCATGACAAGGCCATGCAGTTTACTACTGGTGGAGCAAGTCCTTCTCTGCTCATTGCCACTCCTGCTCCCTTGCATGAACTCCTGCTTGTGTTATTATTTGCCCTGTTTTGTATTTACCTGTCTGTTATGTTTGCCTATGTGCCGTCGGTACCTTCTGGTACCTGTTGTCCATTCGCTCCTGCTGTCACTGTCTAGTTCACGCTCCAGAGTGGACCCTGGCAACTTCCTGCGGCTAAGTCTAACCCTACCATCTAGGGCTCTAGTGAAAACCAGGAGTTGCTTAGTTACGCCCCTCTAGAGTATTACTAGACAGTGGCGCAGTGGGGGTTTTCTCCCACTGTGCTGACGGTATATAGAGCTTTTGTTTTGTCTGTGCTGCCTTCCCTGTTTTGTTTGTGCAATAAACTCTTATGTGTCTGTGCCTGTTTTCCGTTTACATAACATAGAAACATAGAATGTGTCGGCAGATAAGAACCATTTGGCCCATCTAGTCTGCCCAATATACTGAATACTATGGATAGCCCCCGGCCCTATCTTATATGAAGGATGGCCTTATGCCTATCCCATGCATGCTTAAACCCCTTCACTGTATTTGCAGCTACCACTTCTGCAGGAAGGCTATTCCATGCATCCACTACTCTCTCAGTAAAGTAATACTTCCTTATATTACTTTTAAACCTTTGCCCCTCTAATTTAAAACTGTGTCCTCTTGTTTATTGCATGACGACACGGTGGTCTCTCCTGGGACCTCCAACTCGTGACAATGCCCCTCGCATTCACATCTATCTTTTACGGCGCACAGACCATTTTGATTCTGTCTTTCATAAAACGAACGGCGTCATTAATCGACCCTAAAGGCCTTTTATTGCCGATAACTGACCATCCCAATTTTTCCCCGGCCCGGTCGACTGGACCCTTCCTTACGGGCACGCGGAGCCGCCCACTCCCGTTCTGTCATGTCCTTTCAGGTTCTGCATTGAAGCCCCTATCTCATATACTGGACACTCCGACCCCTCCGCCCGTGGCTCTTTTGAGTTTTTACAGCTTCGTCATTTCCACTCCTCTTTGGCCAAGACTCATAATTTATCCCGCAACCTAATGGACATGTGTCTTTCCCCCTCTGCGATCCTACGTCCTGTATCTTCTGTTTACAAGCTGCTTATACACCGGCGATCCTTGTGCCCTCCCCCGTTTTGCCAGGCATGGGAACATGACTTAGGGAGGCAGTATACCCCTGCTCAATGGAACAAATGTTTCTTGTTGTCTCACAAATCCACGATTTCTACCAAAGATCAAGAAACGAGTTATAAAATTGTCTCTAGGTGGTATAGAGTGCCGGTGCTGCTCCACCGATGGTTTCCGACAGTATCGGATCATTGATGGAGATGTCTTACGGAGGAGGGCACAATGCCTCCATGTCTGGTGGCAGTGTAGTGTGCTGCGCCCTTTCTGGGACTTTGTCCACAAAACGATCACTGAGATCACCGGGGTCCCCATGCAGAACTCCCCAGAGACCTTTTTGCTGTTTGATAGCATTCTGAATGCCCCAGCTTATAAGAAATCTCTATTGAAATACATGATACAGGCGGCGAAAGTGGTGATCCCCAGACACTGGAAATCCACCTTTCCCCCCTCCCCTGAGGAGTGGTTTGAGAAAATTGCTCTCTACCAGAGGTTGGAAGTAGAGTTGTTGCGATACCAAATTTTTGATTCGGTTTCGATACCAATAAAAAGTATTGCGATACTCGATACCATTCGATACCACGCGAAAAAAATAAACAAAAAAAGCCACGTGCATTCCGCATTTTTTAATTTTTTCTGTTCCGGCGTTCACCGCATAGATTTATAAAATATTTTAATAGTTTGGACTTTTCTGACGTGGCGATATGTAATATGTTTATTATTTATACATTTTATATGTGAAATTGGGAAAGGGGGTGATTCATACTTAATATTTTGGTGTTTTTTTTTTTTACTTTTTTTCTTAATAACTATTTTTCCCCTTAGGGACTAGAACCTGGGATTTTTTTCATCCCTTGTCCTATTCACCCTGATAGATCTCTATCAGGGTGAATAGGACTTCACACTGTCCCTGCTGCTCTGTGCACACAGCATCAGGGATGTTACCAATGCAGCCAGGGCTTCAGTAGCGTCCCGGCTGGCATGGTAACCGATCGGAGCCCCAGGATTACACAGCTGGGGCTCCAATCAGAAGCTGCCACTGCACCACCAATGAGGGGGAGGGGACCCTGTGGCCACTGCCACCAATGATTTTAATACTGGGGGGGTTGAGAGGGGCCGGAGCACTGTGCCACTAATGATTTTAATGGGGTGGGGGGGTTGAGAAGGGGAGGAGGGCGCACTGCGCACACAATGATAATTACCCCTTAATACAGGAGGCGGGTACTGGCAGATTAGTGGCACCTGAGGGGTTAACTGCCGCTGATCGCAGCTCCCTGTCAGGGGCAGGGTGCCGGCATTGCGATTCTGCTGCCGGCACCTGCCTCCTGTATTATTATGTGTTAAAGACTACTTTTCCTGGGTCCAGACTTTAAGTATTAGGCTACACAGAGCAGCGCCCAGAGATGTCTCTGCACTTACTATTATTCCTGGGCGCAACTCCGTTCGCCTGCTGTGCCGCCGTTACCGTCTCCTGCTCCATATGCAATTTACTATCGGAGCAATGGGGAGGAGACATCAGCTTCTCTAGTGGGCGTTCCTTCTCCCTGGCTATAGCGCTGTCCAATCGCAGCGCAGGGAGAAGAAACGCCCACTAGAGAAGCTGATGTCTCCTCCCCATTGCTCCGATAGTAATTAGCATATGGAGCAGGAGAGGAGACAGTAATGGGGCACAGCGGGCGAACGGAGCGGCATCCAGAAATAATGGTAAGTGCTTGGACATCGCTGGGCGCCGCTCTGTGTAGGAAAAGTCGTATCATTGGTGGCGCAGTGCGCCCGCCCCTCCTCCGCCCCTCTCTTCTCATTGGTGGCAGCTGCAGCACAGGGGGGGAAGGAGGACAGCTTCCTTCTCCCCTGTGCTGCTGAGAGAACATGAGCGCGCTAAGAGCAGTGTGCTCATGTTCAGAGATACTAGACTGCGCAGCAGCGCAGCCCAATATCGAAAAAATGGAAATCCCGGTACGATACCGGGACAAAAGTATCGATTGGGTATCGAAATTTCGATACCCGCAACAACCCTAGTTGGAAGACCTTATCAGTGTAATGCCCTCAGATGCGTCCCGGTTCGTAAAGACCTGGGGCCCCTGGGATGACTTTCGCTCCACATCCTTGTTTCGAGACACCAGGGTTTAGGCCCTCCTCGCTATGCTTTAGCCCCCCCCAGCCTCCTTTCCTCCCCCTCTCCCGCTGTCTCGTTTGTTTGTCTTCTATGTCTATTGTCTTTTTTCTTTGTGTTCGTTTGGATGTCTGTAGTACATTTGCCTTTTTGTTCAGTTTATGTATTTGAAAATGATCTCTTATGCTTATTTTCTGTACTGCACCACTGGTATTATTCTTGTTGTTGACGTTGTTCAATGTTGATTTGATTATTCTGGAAAAACCCTAATAAAACGTTAAATTTACAAAAAAACTGGAAGGATAGTGGGGACCCATCGTATTCGAGGAAGAAATGTGGCGGGAAAAAAATCCTGAATGATCGTGCGATCACTTAAACGTTTGGTGAAATCAAATCGAAGAAAAACAACAGTAGAACTCAGGGCTATGTTTAATAGTGAAAGTAAGAGCATTTCCACACGCACAATGTGAAGGGAACTCAAGGGATTGGGACTGAACAGCTGTGTAGCCGTAAGAAAACCACTAATCAATGAGGCAAACCATAAAAAAAAGGCTTCAATTTGCTAGGGAGCATAAAGATTGGACTCTGGAGCAATGGAAGAAGGTCATGTGGTCT
This sequence comes from Bufo bufo, assembly GCF_905171765.1. NCBI lineage: Eukaryota > Metazoa > Chordata > Amphibia > Anura > Bufonidae > Bufo > Bufo bufo. Next base: position 32,969,410 of record NC_053390.1, on the reverse strand, counting down.
GATGAGTCCAGATTTACCCTGTTCCAGAGTGATGGGCGCATCAGGGTAAGAACAGAGGCAGGTGAAGTGATGCACCCATCATGCCTAGTGCCCACTGTACAATCCTGTGGGGGCAGTGCTATGATCTGGGGGTGCTGCAGTTGGTCACGTCTAGGTTCAGCAACAGTATGTGCTCCAAGAATGAGGTCAGCGACTACCTGAACATACTGAACGACCAGGTTATTCCATCAATGGATTTTCTTTCCCTGATGGCACGGGCATATTCCAAGATGACAATGCCAGGATTCATCGGGCTCAAATTGTGAAAGAGTGGTTCAGGGAGACATCATTTTCACCCATGGATTGGCCACCACAGAGTCCAGACTTTAACCCCATTGGGGTGTGAATTTAACACTGGGGTAAATAGTATAATTAAAATGGAGGGGTAAATGTATTAAAAAAAAATACATCTCTCTCAATAGTTCTATAGCTACTGAATGAGACAGAAGAAGGGATGCCTTTAACATATACAGACATCCCAACCTGCAAAACCTCAATTCAGGGAGGTTTTCTTTCACAAACTTTTTATTACATTTTCCAAACATATGCAGTATCTGCACACTGTGCTCTATGGTGTGGAGGACTGGGCTCATTACCCTGCCCCAAATTATCATATTTATGTATATGATTAAAGGGATTCTGTCACCACCTATAAGCCCTGTGAGCTAAACATCTGCTCATGTCCAGGGTAGCATTCTGATTTCTAAGGTGGCCTTATAAAAGCCATTTGTGGCTTTATTCTGCGGAAAAACAGGTTTTACTAACCTGTCAATCATTGAATTAAGGTGCCCAAGCAGGGGAGGTCTGTGGATGCATGGTGCCCGGCCGCACGCATCGCCGTTCGTGCCCAGCGCCGCCTTCTACTCCTCAATGCCGCCTCTCCCTCCCCCTCCTCCCGCTTTGAGATCCCGCGCGTGTGCACAGGCTCTGCCTGATGCGCCGTTGCGGACTGCTGGCATTGGCTTCTTCTTGCACTGTGCGCACGCGCCGAGAAGGGGACACTGCTACAGGTTGCCGGAAAGGTTTACAGTGAGTAAACTAGAGATGGGAAGTTCGGATCTTTTACATGAATCGGTTCATTCGCTGAGCTGACAAGAAGCAAGTGAACCGAAGCTTAGGTTGCGCAATGCGCACGCGCGGATGCTTGGATTCACTCGCTGAGTCGGCTCTTGGTCTGAGTCAGGAAGTTTATTCTTTAAAACCCTGTGTGTAATTATCTACCCCACTGTAGGAAAAATTAAAATGGAGGGTTAAATGTGTAAATGTATTTAAAAAAAATACATCTCTCTCAATAGTTATATAGCCACTGAATGAGACAGAAGGAGGGATGCCTTTAACATATATATCTCCTTGAGAAGCCAATTTGACCCTAAAGGGTTAATTCAACCTGTAATCTAAACTCTGTCCTGTCACTTCTCTTCTCTCTGCTCTGCTATCAGTAAACCTTTCCGGGATATATGGTTTCACATGCGGGAGTCAGGGAGCCGCTATCTAATAGAGGGAGACTCCCTGAACCTCCGGGAGATTTGAGATCCCTGGATATCACACAGACCCTGCAACCACACACTGACCTCCACCTGTAGAGCAGCCGTCTGCCTCTTCCAAAGGCCTGTGATGATGTCATAGTCATGTGATCAGTCACATGTGTGGGAGGAGTCAGGAGTCACATGACTAGGTGCTGCTGTTCTGATACACACGGAAGATAGATAAATAGTACATTTTAGTGAGCTGAAGGACCTGTGATGATGCCACGGTCATGTGATCAGTGACGCGTGTGGGCGGGGTCAGGCTACAGGCTGTGCAGTCTGTGGAGATCAGTGCAGTTCTCCTGTGTGTGAGGAGGTCATGGATTTCTGGAGGATTCACAGGAGGACAAGCAAATACCGCAGCAAAGCTGAATGTGAACTGTAGCTTCACAGCTGGTAGAGGGAAGTACAGCGAAATAATACACACAGCCCTGCACCGTATACATTACACACACAGCTCTGCACCGTATACATTACACACACAGCTCTGCACCGTATACATTACACACAGCTCTGCACCGTATACATTACACACACAGCTCTGCACCGTATACATTACACACACAGCCCTGCACCGTATACATTACACACACAGCTCTGCACCGTATACATTACACACAGCCCTGCACCGTATACATTACACACACAGCTCTGCACCGTATACATTACACACACAGCTCTGCACCGTATACATTACACACACAGCTCTGCACCGTATACATTACACACACAGCCCTGCACCGTATACATTACACACAGCTCTGCACCGTATACATTACACACACAGCTCTGCACTGTATACATTACACACACAGCTCTGCACTGTATACATTACACACACAGCTCTGCACCGTATACATTACACACAGCTCTGCACTGTATACATTACACACACAGCTCTGCACCGTATACATTACACACAGCTCTGCACCGTATACATTACACACACAGCTCTGCACCGTATACATTACACACACAGCTCTGCACCGTATACATTACACACACAGCTCTGCACCGTATACATTACACACACAGCTCTGCACCGTATACATTACACACACAGCTCTGCACCGTATACATTACACATACAGCTCTGCACCGTATACATTACACACACGGCTCTGCACTGTATACATTACACACACAGCTCTGCACCGTATACATCACACACACAGCTCTGCACCGTATACATTACACACACAGCTCTGCACCGTATACATTACACACACAGCTCTGCACCGTATACATTACACACACGGCTCTGCACCGTATACATTACACACAGCTCTGCACCGTATACATTACACACACAGCTTTGCACCGTATACATTACACACACAGCCCATCACCATGGTAAAAGATCATGTGACGTACCATGTGATGACCGGAGTGACGTCATCCCAGGTCCTTAAACTATAGTTAATGCTCTCCACAGGTCCTATACAGTAAAAGAGTCAGACGGAGATGCCGGGCATCGCGTGCAAGTGGATTAAGGTGAGTTAAATGATTTATTTTTATTTTTTAACCCCTCCAGCCCTGTTTTACTTAGCATTCGGTATTCAGAATGCTATTATTTTCCCTTATAACCATGTTATAAGGGAAAATAATAAGGTTCGGGTCTCCATCCCGATCGTCTCCTAGCAACCCTGCGTGAAAATCGCACCGCATCCGCACTTGCTTGCGGATGCTTGCGATTTTCACGCAACCCCATTCATTTCTATGGGGCCTGCGTTACGTGAAAAACGCACAAAGAGGAGCATGCTGCGATTTTCACGCAACGCAAAAGTGATGCGTGAAAATCACCGCTCGTGTGCACAGCCCCATAGAAATGAATGGGTCGGTATTCAGTGCGGGTGCAATGCGTTCACCTCCCGCATCGCATCCGCGCGGAATACTCGCTCGTGTGAAAGGGGCCTAACTGTCTCACATTCATTAAGAAGCAGCTCCAGGATAAAACCTCATGCACACGACCGTTGTTTTGGTCCACATCCGAGACGCAGTTTTTGGGGCTTGGATGCGGACCCATTCACTGCAATGTCCGGCTGTCCACATCCGTTGCTCCTTTCCGTGGTCCGCAAAAAATATATAACCTATCCTATTCTTGTCTTGGCAGTTAAATTAACGGCTGTCCGTGCCGTTCTGCAAATTGCGGAACACACACAGATGCCATCTGTGTTTTGCGGATCCGCAATTTGCGAACCGCAAAATACACAACGGTCATGTGCATGTAGCCTAAGGAAGTTATTCCAGAGAAGAACGGACCTGTGTGCTTCTGAATGAAGCACTTGTACTGAGCTCCAAGCTTCCTATGTAGCTGTGTAGTCTCCTCAGCTTCCGCTCTGTTCTCCTGGAATATCTGAGTTTTCACTGATGCCCACAGCCTGCCTCTGCCATTTAAAGATTCATACTTACCTGCTCCTCGTCGCTCTGATGGTGTATGTTGGCTCCCATGTGTCCATCTTCCAGTCCAAGGCGTGTTACTTCCTCCTCGGCATGGTCACCTGCTCTGGTGTAGCCAATAACTAGCTTCAGCATGTTGTGTTCACAGGAGACACGTCAGCGTTGAAGCCGGAGATCGGCTGCACCGGAGCAGGTAACCATACTCATTCTTGGGAGGCAGTAAACAAGCTGAGGATTGAACGATGGACATGCAGAGTCCAGTGCACAGGACTGGAGTGATGGGGAGCAGGTAAGTAGGAATGTTTCAGAAGAAGAGGCCGGCTGCAGGGATCACTTACAACTTGGGTGTTCCTGAACAACCCCTTTAAGGAGGGTTAATTAAAGACAGAGGTTATTAATACCTTGTGATGCCTTTTTGGCTCTGCAATGTCCCAGCTGTTTTCTAGGATTTTAGGAATGATGTGTTCAGAGAATATTTGGGTCAATTTGTGATGATTTGCTTAGGCTATGGGCCTGATTCATCTACAGGGCACAATTTGAAGTTTATCTTCAAGTTTGTCTATTTGTGTAAAAGTAAGGCTGGGTTCACACGGGCGTCACGTTTTGGCTCAGGATGCATCCCGGGTGCATTGCGGCAAACCCGCGCGAGTAGGTACGCAATTTCAGTCAGTTTTGACTGCGATTGCGTCCCGGTGTTCAGTTTTTATCACACGGGTGCAATGCGTTTTGCACACGCGTGATAAAAAACTGAATGTGGTACCCATAGCCGAACTTCTTTACTGAAGTTCAGGTTTGGGTTCAAGGTTGTGTAGATTGTATTATTTTCTATGTTATAATGGAAAATAATAGCAATAAAAAATAAAACGTCACTGAGCTCATCACATGGTCCATCACCATGGTGATGGACCATGTGATGAGCACAGTGATGTCACCACAGGTCCTTTGACAGGTCCTGAGGAAAGAACAGGAGACCGGCAGCTACGCGATCAATTGGAGGAGGTGAGTTATTTTTTATTTATTTTTTTAACCCTCAATTGACCTTCTACTAAGCATTCTGTATTAAAGAATGCTATTATTTTCCATTATAACCATGTTATAAGGGAAAATAATACAGTGAATAGACTTTCATCTTAGCAACAATGCGTGAAAATCGCACCGCATCCGCACTTGCTTGCGACTTTCACACAGCCCCATTCACTTCTATGGGGCCTGCGTTGCATGAAAAACGCACAATATAGAGCATGCTGCGATTTTCACGCAATGCACAAGTGATGCGTGAAAATCACTGCTCATGTGCACAGCGACATAGAGATTGCACCCGCGCAGAAATCTCGCCCGTGTGAACCCAGCCTAATGGTCTGAGAGTCAAATTTATAAAAAATGACACACAGCACTTGTAAAATTTAGCACAGGTAAACTATCACATTTCGACATTAGCTGTGGCAGGTCAGGAGTGGAGGGCATTTAGGACTTGTTCTCATCTGCTATGACGAATAAGGCCAAAAACAGTTAGATTTCTTAAGTTGACTTAGCAGGAACCAAAAAGCAGCATTTGCCTGTCGCAGACAATTGTCTTAGAAGTAAAACAACAACTGCAGTTTGAAAAAGGCTCAGGCTTGAGCCAAAACTATTCACTAATGATGCTATTATACTTTGAATAAAAGTTTCTTCATATCATCAAGAAAGTGAGTGCCGGTCCTTCTTCACTATATACTAGTTGGACGCCTTCCCTGGATGCGCGGACCATGTACAAACTGCAGTACCGACCCATCTCCTCTGATATCCCCAGCTTGGTCGTTATTTGTGCCCTAAGACGTCCAATCATGGGCGAATCCATTCCATGCCTTCAAGATGGGTCACCATACCATGCCTGCAAGCTTCTATTCCAAATTCTCCTCTTCATGGTTGGCACCACACCGGAGTGGGAGAAAGGACATCAGCAGCATCGTCCGCCATCCAGCCACCAAAAGCCTCACATTAGTGTTGTGCCTAAACTTGCACAACATGAAACGTTGAGCTACAGTCATCCCCCTCCCTTCCCGGGAATACTTTTATTACGCTTTTTACCCTTTGAGCTCCATCCCTTTGTTTTTCGCCATGTATGCTCTACCATCTCTCCCTCAACTCAGTACGTGCCGAGGCAATATCTGAATATCTCTAGTATAACAGTACAGTAGGCCAAAACACAAAAATGTCCATTTCTAAAAGCAAAGGTTTATTAATGATCAGTAACAAGTTGTGAGATGCAGTAAAACAGATTACTGTAAAAATACTCTGTGTGTTATCTAGGTTCCATTTTCTTTTTGTATAACAGATGTCTATTGGTGATTACATACATTTCTTAACCATCATTAGTGTTATATGACTTTATAGATGTAGCAGGTATTAAATTGTATGTTCGTTCCACTTCGGGGTGCGTTGTGCTATTTGCATAGTGCGGCGGCTCTAATGCAATGTAAACGAGCGTTGTGCTATATACATAGTGTAGGCGCTACAATAACAGCATAGTGCACCGCACTGCTTCTTGCTACATCTGTACTTCTTGAGTGTTGCATTTTTCCCGTATGATGAGTCAAGAAAACACATTAAAAATAGAAAGTAGCTACTTCCCTCTACGAGTTTTTTGATGATTAAGAAGAAATGATTTGTAGATGAATTTTCTGATGTCTATTAAGTTTTGATTTCAGGACAAAACATTTCCCACATTCTGAACAAGAAAATGGCTTCTCTCCTGTGTGAATTTTTTGATGTTCAACAACGTGTGATTTTTGTTTATAGCATTTGCCACATTCCGAACACGAAAATGGTTTTTCCCCTGTGTGAATTCTCTGATGGCTAACAAGTTCACCTTTTTGCTTAAAACATTTCCCACATTCTGAACATGAAAATGCTTCTCCTGTGTGCATTCTTTCATGTGCCTTAAGAGTTGAATATTTCCTAAAAACCTTTCCACATTCTGGACATGAAAATGTTTCTCCTGTGTGAATTTTTTGATGTACACTAAGCTCTGACTTTTGGCCAAAACTTTTTCCACATACCGTACATAAAAATGGCTTCTCTACGTGAATGGTCTGATGTCTAACAAGAGTTGATTTACGGCTAAAACTTTTCCCACATTCTGAACATGAAAATGGCCTCTCGTCTGTGTGAGTTATCTGATGTCTAACTAGAAGTGTTTTCCGACTAAAACATCTCCCACATTCTGCACATGAAAATGGCTTCTCCCCTGTGTGAGTTAGTTGATGTTTAACAAGACACTGCTTGATGGTAAAAGATTTATCACATTCTGAACATGAAAATGGCCTCTCGTCTGTGTGAGTCCTCTGATGTGCAATAAGATGCGATTTAACCCTGTAACTCTTATCACATTCCGAGCATGAAAATGGCTTCTCCCCTGTGTGAGTTCTCTGATGGATAACAAGACTTAAGCGAGTCCCATAACATTTCTCACATTCTGAACATGAATATGGCTTCTCCCCTGTGTGAATTCTCTGATGTTTCCGAAGTTCTGATTTCCGGGTAAAAGATCTTCCACATTCTGAACAACAAAATGGCTTATTTCCTGTGTGAATTCTCCTCAGGTGGTCAATAAGTTCCGATTTCTGAGTAAAGCATTTGCCACATTCTGAACATGAAAATGGCCTCTCGTCTGTGTGAGTCCTCTGATGTATAATAAGTTGCGATTTAACAGTGTAACTTTTATCACATTCTGAGCATGAAAATGGCTTCTCCCCTGTGTGATTTCTCTGATGCAATTCAAGACTTGATTTACGGCTGTAACATCTGTCACATTCTGAACATGAATATGACTTATTCCTTTTGTAATTGCTTTGACATTTGATTATTTTATGATCTTTATTCTGCTTAACATTGGCGTGCTCTTTAAATGTGTCTTGTGCGATACTTTGATCTGAGCTCCCGAAGACATCTGCAAACAATGAAACTTTTTATTTGTAAAAAAATGAAACCTTCAAAATGATTCATAATTTATAAGATTTTTATATAAATAATAATATCCATATACATAGTTACATGGTACATAAGGCCAAAAAAAGACATTTGTCCATCCAGTTCGGCCTGTCATCCTGCAAGTTGATCAAGAGGAAGGCAAAAAAAAAACTGAAATAGAAGCCAATTTTTCCCACTTTAGGGGAATAAAAAATTCCTTCCAGACTCCAATCAGGCAATCAGAATGACTCCCTGGATCAACGACCTCTCTCTAGTAGCTATAGCCTGTAATATTATTACACTCCAGAAATACATCCAGGCCCCTCTTGAATTCCTTTATTGTACTCGCCATCACCATCTCCTCAGGCAGAGAGTTCCATAGTCTCACTGCTCTTACCGTAAAGAATCCTGTTCTATGTTTGTGTACAAACCTTCTTTCCTCGAGACGCAGAGGATGTCCCCTCGTCACAGTCAGTCCTGGGGATAAATCTCTGTACTGACCCCTGATATATTTATACATAGTAATTAGATCTCCCCTCAGTCGTCTTTTCTCTAAAGTGAATAACCCTAATTTTAATAATCTTGTAGGGTACTGTAGTTGCCCTCCTCTAGACCCTCTCCAGCTCTGCTATGTCTGTCTTGTTCACAGGAGCCCAGAACTGTACACAGTACTCCATGTGTGGTCTGACTAGTGATTTGTAAAATGGTAGGACTATGTTCTTATCACGGGCATCTATGCCCCTTTTGATGCAACCCATTATCTTATTGGCCTTGGCAGCAGCTGCCTGACACTGGTTTTTGCAGCTTAGTTTGCTGTTTATTAAAATTCCTAGATCCTTTTCCATGTCAGTGTTACCGAGTGTTTTACCATTTAGTATGTACGGGTGACTTGCATTATTCCTTCCCATGTGCATGACCTTACATTTGTCAGTGTTAAACCTCATCTGCCACTTATCTGCCCAAGCCTCCAGTCTATCCAGATGCCTCTGTAGTAGTATATGGTCCTCTTCAGTGTTAATTACTTTACACAGTTTAGTGTCATCTGCGAAAATTGATATTTTACTATGCAAGCCTTCTACAAGATCATTAATAAATATATTGAAGAGAATAGGGCCCAATACTGACCCCTGAGGTACTCCACTAATGACAGTGACCAAATCTGAGTGTGTACCACTAATAACCACCCTCTGTTTTCTATCACTGAGCCAGTTACTTACCCACTTATACAGACATTTTCTCCCAGTCCAAGCATTCTCATTTTATATACTAACCTTTTATGTGGTACAGTGTCAAAAGCTTTGGAGAAGTCCAGATATACGACATCCATTGATTCGCTGTGAAGTCCAGAACTTACCTCCTCATAGAAACTGATTAAATTAGTTTGGCATGACCGATCCCTCATGAAGCCATGCTGATATGGCGTTATTTGCTTATTTCCGTTGAGATGCTCTAACATAGCATCTTTTAGAAAACCTTCAAATAGTTTACCCACAACAAATGTTAAACTTACCGGCCTATAGTTTCCAGGTTCTGTTTTTGGACCCTTTTTGAATATTGGCACCACATTTACTATGCGCCAATCCTGTGGAACATTCCCTGTCAGTATAGAGTCCGCAAATATCAGAAATAAGGGTCTGGCTATGACATTATTTAATTCTCTTAGGATACGGGGGTGTATGCCATCTGGTCCTGGCGAATATTCTAATTTAATCTTTTTAAGTCGCTGTTGTACTTCTTCCTGGGTCAGACAGGACACTTTTAATGGGAAATTTATTTTTACATTCAGCATTTCATCTGACAGTTTATTTTCCTCAGTGAATACATTGGAGAAAAAAATATTTAACAGCTTTGCTTTCTCCTCGTCGCTCTCTGCGACTCCCCCTCATTACTCTTTAAAGGGCCTACACCTTCAGATTTATATTTTTTAACATTTATATTAGGGGTGGGCGATATAGACGATATAGGCGATATGCGATATAAATTTGTGCCACGATATGGATTTTGAGCATATCGCCTATATCGCCGGACCGCGATATGATCGTGCTCTCTGCGCGCACCATCTTCTCCTGAGCCGGCACAGTGGAGGAGGAGAGAGTCCCTCCCTCCCCACTGTGCGCGGCTCCCGCTGACCACCAATGACAAGAGGAGGAGGGGAGGGACTGACAGTAAATCATTGAGTTTTCACGATCTCAGTGAGCGCGTGAAAACTCAAATCCGATGGTATATTCTAACCCCCAGGCGTTCCCATTGTGACAGGGACGCTTGCCTGGGGGTTAGAACATACAGGGCCACGCCGCTGACAGTAGAACATTTAAAAACTAATCAGTAACTTTAACTTTATTAATTGGTGATCTCTTTACTGTATTACCTTACTAGGTCTTAGCTCCGGTAACTAGTGATGTCCGGTTCATGAACGAATCGTTCATTTGAATCGATTCAGTTCAGTGAACCGGAGGAGTCGATTCACTTGAATGATCCGATCCGTTTGAATCGGCTCTCAGTCCCAGCACAGACAATGCAGACAGAGACGCTCAGCTCACCTCACGCTGGCAGCAGGAGCCTGAGGGAGGGACTGGGGAGGAGTCAGTAATATGATCTTAGAGTGGAAGAGCTGCTTCTGCCAGCCCCACCCCTCCCCGCCCACCAACCAATCACCAACCAGAGCTGAGGGGGCGAGGCCAGCACAGCACACTAGCAGCTCTGACTCCAGTCCTCGGAGTAGTGCAGGGTCAGGGAGTCTAAAGGAATCGAATGAGTCACAAGAATCTAAAGATCCGACTCAGTCAGTGACTCATTCCATTCATTGAGTTAGAAGAGCCGGGAGTCAGACTGTAGAACAGGTTACACTGAGGCTCTCGGCTCTTGTTGCAGCAGTGATAAGGAGCAGAAGATGACACAGAGTTTAGATTACAGGATGAATTAAATTAACCCTTTAGAATCAAATTGGCTTCTCAGGAGATATATATGTTAAAGGCATATATAGGCAGTACTACTGAATGAGATGCCTTTAACATATATATCTCCTGAGAAGCCAATTTGATTTGTGGGATCTGTGGATGGCACCGTTTAGGGGAGGGGGGGGATCTGTGGATGGCACCTTTTAGGGGAGGGGGGGATCTGTGGATGGCACTGTTTAGGGGAGGGGGGGGATCTGTGGATGGCACCGTTTAGGGGAGGGGGGGTGTCTGTGGATGGCACCGTTTAGGGGAGGGGGGGGATCTGTGGATGGCACCGTTTAGGGGAGGGGGGGGATCTGTGGCTGGCACTGTTTAGGGGAGGGGAGTATCTGTGGATGGCACCTTTTAGGGGAGGGGGGGGATCTGTGGATGGCACTGTTTAGGGGAGGGGGGGATCTGTGGATGGCACTGTTTAGGGGAGGGGGGGATCTGTGGATGGCACCGTTTAGGGGAGGGGGGGGATCTGTGGATGGCACCGTTTAGGGGAGGGGGGGGGATCTGTGGATGGCACCATTTAGGGGAGGGGGATCAGCTCCCTGCTGCTGTGTGCACAAAGCACAGGGCAGCAGGGAGAGTGTAAAGTCGTATTCACCCTAATAGAGCTCTGTTAGGGTGAATATGACAAGGGTTCTACGTTCTAGCCCTTAAGGAGACTAATAGTTATTAAATAAAAAGTAAAAAAAAGTTTAAACACGCCCCCCCAAATATAGAAAACAATATATCGCAATATATATCGCATATCGCACATGCTTAAAATTATATCGCAATATAGATTTTAGGCCATATCGCCCACCCCTAATTTATATAATTGAAGAACATTTTAGTTAGTTTTACTCTCTTTGGCAATTAATCTCTCGGTCTCTAATTTGGCTGCTTTTATTTGTTTTTTACATGTTCTATTTTTTTTCTTATAGTTTTTCAGTGCTTCCTCGCTACCCTCCTATTTTAGTGATTTATATGCTTTTTTTTTGTCATTTATTGCTTTCTTTACAGTTCTATTTATCCACATTGGTTTATTTTTGTTCCTTAACCTTTTATTCCCATACAGTATGTACATCTCTGAGATTTTAGGATGCTTTTAAAGGTATCCCATTTTGTGGCTGTATTTTTATTTTTGAGGACTTTGTCCCAGTTAGTTAGGCCTATGGCCTCTCTTAGTTGGCTAAATTTCGCTTTTTTGAAGTTTGGTATTTTTGTTCCTCCCTCTATAAACGCTCTTTTGAATGATAATTGGAAGGTTATTACTTTATGGTCACTATTTCCCAGGTGTCCCCCAACCTGCACGTCTGTTGTACTTTCAGGCCTATTGGTTAATACCAAGTCCAGTATGGCCTTCCCGCTAGTCAGGTCCCTAACTAGTTGGGAGAGGTAATTGTCTTTGGTTATTGCCAAGAACCTGTTTCCTTTATGAGATATACAAGTTTCAGTTTCCCAGTCTATAACTGGGTAGTTGAAGTCCCCCATAATAACCACCTCATTATGATTTGCTGCCTTGTCTATCTCGTTTAGTAGCAGATTTTCTGTGGACTCTGGTATATTAGGTGGTTTATAGTAAACTCCTATTAGTAATTTATTATTGTTTTTAGCTCCATGTATCTCTGCCCACAGTGACTCCACATGTTCATGTCCCTCACTTATATCTTCCCGGACTGTGGATTTTAGACAGGACTTTACATAAAGGCAACCCCCCCCCCCCCCCCCCCCCCCCTCTCCGGTTTTGATGATCCTTTCTAAACAGACTGTAACCTTGTACATTAACTGCCCAGTCATAGCTATCATCCAGCCATGTCTCTGTTATTCCCACTATGTCATAGTCCTCCTCACACATCACTAATTCCAGTTCCCCAGTTTTATTAGTCAGGCTTCTGGCATTAGTATACATGCATTTGAGAGGTTTATGTATATTTTTTACCCTACACCTTTCCTTCTGAACTGTTCCAGTCCCTCCTTCCATTCCTCCGCCAGTCCCACTACCTTGCCCGGTCTCTATCTGCACTGTCTTTCCATCCTATAATGTAATTTCCCTCCCCCGTCCCTAGTTTAAGGGGAACCTGTCACCAGTTTTATGGTGTCCTAACTAAGGGCAACATAAATAAGTGACTGATTCTCTTAGCAAAATGCTGGGTCACTTTCTTCAATTGACCCAGTCAATCTGCCAACCTCTTGTATTAAAAAGCTCCAGCTGATAATGATGAGTCATGAATATTGATGAGCTCCTGAATCTCCCTGCTGCTGATTGACAGTTATTTTCCATATGAATCAGCAGCAGGTAGGCAGGGGAGTGGCTATAGCTCTGAATTAAATAAACGCTGGACTCGATGACATCACGCTGGACTCAAATCAGCTCATTAGCATGCGGCATGTGGCATCTTTTTGTGTATATTATGAGGTAACCATCTGTCACACCAGTAAGTGAATACATCTAATGGCAAACCTCACAACACTGTTGTGAAGATGAATTTCTCCCGTACCAAGGAAGTGATCTGAAAGCAGGATGTGAAAAGGGTGGCCTTGCCTTTCAAGGAATCGCTACCAGATCTACACCGATTTAGCCCCCATTACTCTGCAAAAAATGAAGACTTTTAAACCTTGGAGGGATTGAGAAAAGCTACCATCCTGTATGTCTGGGGCTATCCCTTTGAACTAAGCTTTAATCATGGTGAAAGAACCATAATGTTCACTACTGTGGAGAAATTAGGATTACTTCCTCTAGAAAAACTAAGCGAGCAGACCTCCTGATTGAACCCAAAATGCCTCCTCAGCCTGGAAAACCTGGACCCTGCCCTATCTGAACCAAGGTCACCTCCTAAAAGCCATGACAGCATCGCTCCAACAGAGCATCATCTATTCCAACGTAACCAGGCTGAAGCGTAAGTTTTTGACGGACACGCCGTGTTGTGACATCTTGCCCCACATCACTACCTTTGTTGACCAACTGTTACTTCCTCAGATGGAACATGTTTTGTATCTGCTTTGATTAAGAATTTAATCTTGATGTTTATTTTCTTTTTTCTTTCTCCATTGTTTCAGGGAAATTTTTCTCTATAGAACTCACTCCAGATGGTACCGGTTACTTTCTTTAGATAATGGTCCATTCTTTTATATACATTTTTGTACTAGACTATATCTATGCAACATGTTTACTTCTTTACTTATTTTTTTTTCTCTCCTTTTCTCGTAGTCTTCTCTCCTTTTTTCTCTTTCTTTCCTTACACTTTTTTATTTGTCCCTGCACAATGCATGTTAATGTACTGGTGAGGCAGGTATTTGTCCATTGGTGGTGCGCACTTTAAAGGGGTTGTTCGGCCTTGGAGGCGACAACCTTTTTAGTCAAGACCTGTGCCCCTGAACATACTGCTGATGCTCCGTTCCCAGACGCTTCCAGTCTCTGTAGGACCAGGAAGTGGCTGGTTCCCGTAATACCGCAGTGGCCAATCACAGGCCACAAACATTGGCTTGAATGGTACATCCTGTTAAGCACTGATCAAGTCGATGTGAGTGCTGATGCCTGTCATGGCTGCAGCAGTCATGGGACCCAGATACGGTACTTCCTGGTCCTGAGGGGACTGGAAGCATTTGGGAACAAAGCAGTGGCAGGACCACGGCCGGGTGAGTTTTTTTTTTTTTTTTTTTTTTAATGCAGAGGGTTCAGGGTCACAGGACTGGACCATAGAGGTTGTTGGCTGCAAGACCAAACAACCCCTTTAACAATGCAACTTAACAGCTTTATTGCATGTCATTATGTTGATGAGGCATGAAATAATCTAATAGTGCCAAACAACGTACAACTCCTGAGGAGTTTATCCCCACCTTCATTTCATCAGTTGGTGTTTATGTCTTTAATGCCATAAAATCTGGTACTCCTCTACACCGCACTTCAACATCAGCCCATATAGCCATGATTCCCAAACTCAACAAAGATGAGCCATCTCACTCCTGAATATCGATATCAAACTGAGAAAATCCTGGCCACTCGTCTCAATTCATTCCTTAGCTCCCTCATCCATAAAGATCAAGCAGGATTTATTCCCATAGGCATCGCTAGCGACAACATCTGAAGAGTAGATCTCCTAGCATCTACACGAAAACTGCCCTCCTTGTTCCTCTCCTTGACATATCTCGTGTGACTCCTTATCTTGGGACTATTTGACTTTTTCTCTTCACAAATGTGGATTTTATGATAACTTTTTGGGATGGATTTCTGCCCTTTACAACACCCACAGCCCGGATGCGATATCCTATGATATCAGCCATTGCCATTTTCCCTATTCTTTTTGCTTGAACAATATTAGTAGCAGCCATCAGGGCCTGCCCAGCATTAAAGATGCTGCAGGAGCAGGTCTTACCCATAAACTCTGTTTGCAGAGGACATACTGCTAACTCTCGCTCAACCTCCTCTCTATACTAAGAACTTTCCATGAAATCTCAGGCCTCGTCACCAACGACTCCAAACCATATGCCCTTAAAATCTCTGTACAGGAAAATGCTGACTGTCCTGTGTTCCTCTTACTCATTCCAATGGTCCACAAAGAACCTAGACTGTCTAGGGCTGTGTATTACTCCCCTATATATAGACCTTTTTGCAACCACATGGAGCCACCCATATCGCATTCTATCACTAACCTTATGTCTAGCTGGTCACAAAAATGTACATACTCCACAAACTTCTTTACCTGATTCGTAACCTACCTATTACTGTTCCCACATACATTCTACACCTCCTTCAAAAACGTCTTATAACGCCCTTATCCATCAACCTCCTGTGGGTCCCTCCAGCATTTTAGCCATCATCCCTAAGTCCTTTGAAGCATCATTCTAGCAAGCTCTCCAATCTATTTGGAATAATACGGCTTTCCTTCCGGGTCTAAATGATTGTCCTTCTTCTACTTAGCAGCGGGTGAATGGCTTTGAGAGGACTAACCACATTTTTCTCTTCTTCAGGCCTTCTATTATTTGAGGATCTAGAGAAGAAATACTCTGGAACCCCATGAGAACATTTATGACATCTGGTGAATGTTAACAATTAACTAATTTATGTGGTATAACTAGGTTCTCATAGCCCAGTGCCACAAGAACAGGATCCATGGCTGGTTTGCATACGGCCACCTCAGAGGAATAATACTTTACAGTACCATAAATCTTAAAGAGGTTGGCCACTCTAAACAAAGTAGGGAGATATGACACTTACTAATATATCTTCTTAAGCCGATCTGCCTGATTTCCCTGCTATTGGCAGCCACGCCCCTCCTGTCCTGCTCTCGCCACGCCCCCTCCTGTCCTGCTCTCGCCACGCCCCCTCCTGTCCTGCTCTCACCACGCCCCCTCCCTGCCCTCGCCACGCCCCCTCCCGTCCTGCCCTCGCCACTCCCCCTCCCTGCCCTCACCACGCTCCCTCCTGTCTTGCCCTCGTCCTGCCCTGGCCATGCCCCCTCCCGCCCCTCGCCACGCCCCCTCCCGTCCTGCTCTCGCCATGCCCCCTCCCGTCCTGCCCTCGCCACGTCTCCTCCCGTCCTGCCCTCGCCATGCCCCCTCCCGTCCTGCCCTAGCCACGCCCCCTCCTGGCCTGCTCTCACCACGCCCCTCCAGTCATGCTCTCACCACGCCCCCCTCCTCTACTGCTCTCGCCACGCCCCCCTCCTCTCCTGCTCTCGCCACGCCCCCCTCCTCTCCTGCTTTTGCCACGCCCCCTCCTCTCCTGCTTTTGCCACGCCCCCCTCCTCTCCTGCTCTCGCCACGCCCCCCTCCTCTCCTGCTCTCGCCACGCCCCCTCCTCTCCTGCTCTCGCCACGCCCCCCTCCTCTCCTGCTCTCACCACGCCCCCTCCTCTCCTGCTCTCGCCCCCCTCCTCTCCTGCTCTCGCCACGCCCCCTCCTCTCCTGCTCTCGCCACGCCCCCTCCTCTCCTGCTCTCGCCACGCCCCCTCCTCTCCTGCTCTCGCCACGCCCCCTCCTCTCCTGCTCTCACCACGCCCCCCTCCTCTCCTGCTCTCACCACGCTCCCCTCCTCTCACCACGCCCCCCTCCTCTCCTGCTCTCACCACGCCCCCCTCCTCTCCTGCTCTCACCACGCCCCCCTCCTCTCCTGCTCTCACCACGCCCCCCTCCCGTCCTGCTCTCACCATGCCCCCTCCTGTCCTGCTCTCACCACGCCCCCTCCTGTCCTGCCCTCACAGCTGCCTCCCTCGTCCATCCCTGCACGTGCCATGGGGGAGCTACCTCGTCCATGCCTGAAGGAATGCTGCTGTCTGGGTCCTAGAAGCCCCCTGCTTGTATCAGAGGTGCCCTCTGCCTCTCCTGGCTGTGCAGGGCTGGATGGGCTTAGCAGGAAGATTCTTCTAAGCAGAAATAAAGAAACTTTTGCAGGAGGAAAAGAGACTGAGGGGAAGCTGTGATGGCTGATAGGAGCTCACTGACTGCAGGCTCTGCCCCCTCTGTATCTCCTGTACTGAGAGGATCCTGCTGTATGTGAAGATGTAGCAGAGCCAGGAAGTGCTGAGGTCCACAAACTGTGAGGAATCCAAGTGTCTGTCCTGTTTGTGGCCCCTCTGCTCTGTGTTCTTATCACAGATAGGTTTATTCCAGCCATAACCACAGTGCAGGAGCTTTAACCCCTTCTGAGCTGTCAGTATGGCTGAGGTCAGTGATAGCAGCAGCAGTCACTGGTCTCATCTGTAAATGTGTGCCCTCCCCGTCCTGTGCTCTGTATACAGCGATGTGTGACCCCCCTGTACACTGTATACAGAGGCGTATCTAGTGAAAATGGCGCCTATGGCAAGCACTGAAACTGCGCCCCTGGGGGGAGAGAGGAAGTAGGATCACCAGCGGCCCTGTCTGCTTAGCACATACGCACAATCGCACCTGATGATGACTTTAAGGCCTCTTTCACACTGGGGGGTGGGGGCGTCGGTGGTAAAGTGCTGCTATTTTTTACGGCGCTTTACCGTCTTTTTTGCGGCACTGTTCAGCCGCTAGCGGGGCGCTTTTAACTCCCGCTAGCGGCCGAGAAAGGGTTAAAAAAAACGCCTGCAAAGCACCGCTTTGATTTCAATGGGCAGGGGCACTTTAGGAGCCACTCCTACAGCGCCTCAAAGATGCTGCTTGCAAACGCACTGCTCCAGTGTTAAAGCCCTCTGGCTTTCTTCACACAGGAGTGAATGGAGCCGCTCTTTCAGGGCGCTTTGCAGGTGCTACAGCGCTACAAAATAGAGCACTCCAATGTGAAAGCCAGAGGGTTTTAACACTGGAGCGGTGCGTTGGCAGGACAATAAAAAAAGTCCTTTTAGCCACATCTTTGAGGCGCTGTAGGAACAGTGTACACACTGATTCGAAAGCGCCACTGCCCATTGAAATCAATGGGCAGCGCCGCCGAACCGCCAGCAATGCACCGCTGCAAGCTGCATTTTGCGGGCGGTTTTAACCCTTTTTGGGCAGCTAGTGGAAGCTCAAAGTCCTGCGAGCCGCATATTTGAGGCGCCCTGCTAGCGGCTGAATAGCGCCGCAAAAACTACAGTAAAGCGCCGCTCAAATAGCGACGCTTTACCGCCAATAGCGCAACGCCCCAGTGTGACAATAGCCTAAGCCTGGCATCATGACAGTCTCAAACAGAAGCAAGCAGCCCATCCAATATAGTGCTTGCACAATATGGATTAAATTAATTATAATTATGCATAGCCATAGATATAAATAAAGTGATTTGTGCAACAGCAGGTACAACTTGCACAAATCACTTTATTTAGGATATCTATGCATAATTCTAATTTATTTATTCCATATATTTAGCAGCACTATATTAGGTATTTAGCAAGGTTACATTTATTAGGTTGCCTGCAGTGCTTGGCAGATTGCAGAATGTCAGTACATCATTATACAGTGTGATCATGATGTGTGTGTGTACCGTAGCAGACTAGCAGTGCTGCCTGGCTGGGGGTCCAATCGTCCAACTTCTCACAGTTCTTCTCCTCACTTCACCTCAGTGCAGTCAGTCACCTCACGAGTGACACGCTTGGATAAATGAAGCTACGATACGCAGAGGAGGGTAGGCGGAGCTTGAGGCGGAGCCTCTGCAAGTTACCAGATACACGGACGGACTGGGCGATCCCATTCATAGAAAATCATGGGGGCGCCTGTCTTTCTCCTACATGCCAGCCCTCAGTCCAGACTGTCCAGCCAAGGTAAAAGTACTTTCCAAGTTAATTTGCGTGCCGCCGCCAGCGCTGGGGCTAAAGGAGGTGGCTGCAGAATGGGTGGGAATTTTTTTTTCATGATTTTTTTTTTTTTGTCGCCCACCCCGCTTGGCGCCTATGGCACTAGCCATGGCTGCCATAGCTTGGATACGCCACTGACTGTATATACTGATGTGTGACCCCCCCTGTACACTGTATATACTGATGTGTGACCCCCTGTACACTGTATATACTGATGTGTGACCCCCTGTACACTGTATATACTGATGTGTGACCCCCTGTACACTGTATATACTGATGTGACCCCCTGTACACTGTATATACTGATGTGTGACCCCTTGTACACTGTATATACTGATGTGTGACCCCCTGTACACTGTATATACTGATGTGTGACCCCCTGTACACTGTATATACTGATGTGTGACCCCCTGTACACTGTATATACTGATGTGTGACCCCCTGTACACTGTATATACTGATGTGTGACCCCCCGTACACTGTATATACTGATGTGTGACCCCCCGTACACTGTATATACTGATGTGTGACCCCCTGTACACTGTATATACTGATGTGTGACCCCCTGTACACTGTATATAGAGATCTTGCCATTGTCACGCTCTTCTTTTTATTTTTTATTTTTTAAGGCGCAGTTAAAAAGTCACAAACACATACCGTAGTTTGCAAGTTTTTAACGCCACTTTTCAGAAACAAGGGAAATGATAAATCTCCCCCTCTATACTTTCTGTTCATGGCTTACATGAGACCCACAGCAAATTTATGAACAGGGTACCAGACCCCCCCCTCCCCCCCAGAAACATATGTGTGGGACGGGTAGTGACCTCTCTTTACTGCTGGGACTGGGCCGTTCCTTCTATTACTATGTCTGTACAGGTTACTGCTGGGACTGGGGCGTTCCTTCTATTACTATGTCTGTACAGGTTACTGCTGGGACTGGGGCGTTCCTTCTATTACTATGTCTGTACAGCTTACTGCTGGGACTGGGGCGTTCCTTCTATTACTATGTCTGTACAGCTTACTGCTGGGACTGGGACGTTCCTTCTATTACTATGTCTGTACAGGTTACTGCTGGGACTGGGGCGTTCCTTCTATTACTATGTCTGTACAGCTTACTGCTGGGACTGGGGCGTTCCTTCTATTACTGTGTCTGTACAGCTTACTGCTGGGACTGGGGCGTTCCTTCTATTACTATGTCTGTACAGCTTACTGCTGGGACTGGGGCGTTCCTTCTATTACTATGTCTGTACAGCTTACTGCTGGGACTGGGGCGTTCCTTCTATTACTATGTCTGTACAGGTTACTGCTGGGACTGGGGCGTTCCTTCTATTACTATGTCTGTACAGGTTACTGCTGGGACTGGGGCGTTCCTTCTATTACTATGTCTGTACAGCTTACTGCTGGGACTGGGGCGTTCCTTCTATTACTATGTCTGTACAGCTTACTGCTGGGACTGGGACGTTCCTTCTATTACTATGTCTGTACAGGTTACTGCTGGGACTGGGGCGTTCCTTCTATTACTATGTCTGTACAGCTTACTGCTGGGACTGGGGCGTTCCTTCTATTACTGTGTCTGTACAGCTTACTGCTGGGACTGGGGCGTTCCTTCTATTACTATGTCTGTACAGCTTACTGCTGGGACTGGGGCGTTCCTTCTATTACTATGTCTGTACAGCTTACTGCTGGGACTGGGGCGTTCCTTCTATTACTATGTCTGTACAGCTTACTGCTGGGACTGGGGCGTTCCTTCTATTACTATTAGAGATGAGTGAATTGACTTTGGATGAAACATCCGAAGTCGAATCACAAAAAACTTTGGTCCAATACTGTAGGGAGCGAGCGCTCCGTGCGGTATTAGGATGTATTGGCTCAGATAAGCCAAAGTTATTACTTCACGAAGTCTCGCGTGACTTCATGTAATACTTCATAGATTCATTTTTACTGTAAAAAAAACATTTCCAGGTACCGCTCGCTCCTCCAGGGAAGTGTGTCACGGAAAACAGTTTCGAAAAATGATATATAGCCAGTACATTTAGCTTTAGATATTAATACTTCATAGTTTGGGCTATTGTCTGGGGCACTTTGGATTTTTGATGCTTAGGGTGTCGAACCCCTTTAATGTCTTTAGGAAACACATACAGTGAATTAATTAAATTTTTACCGACATGTAAATTAAAGAACAAATGTATTTATTTGCGTCTATTACCTGATGATGTGAGGGGCTGGTGGTCCTCCATCATGGTCTCCTCGTACAGATCCTTGTGTCCTTCTACATACTCCCACTCCTCCATGGAGAAATAGACAGTGACATCCTGACACCTTATAGGAACCTGACAACACAATGACACCATCATCACCCAGACCCCTCCAGTGCTGTTACTGTATAATGTCCCAGCATTCCCAGCAGTGTCACCTCTCCAGTCAGCAGCTCCATCATCTTGTGGATGAGTTCTAGGATCTTCTGTTTGATTTCCTCATGTATCAGGGGGTGAGGTGAAGGCCCCGTGATTGGGTTCAGGGTTCTTCCCCATCCTTCAGACACAGGGGCCTGACAGCGTTCACTAGAGGTCTTCTTCACTACTGTGTAATCCTGGATATGGGGAGACACAGTAATAAATATCATTACTGACATTTCCAGAGTCCATCACCTCTGCAGCCATGTCCATCTGTTATTACCATAGATAAGAATGATGTAATGTGACATCATCAGAATCTCTCACCTCTCCAGTCATATCATCTGTTATTACCATAGATAAGAATGATGTAATGTGACATCATCAGAACCTCTCACCTCTCCAGTCATATCATCTGTTATTACCATAGATAAGACTGATGTAATGTGACATCATCAGAATCTCTCACCTCTCCGGTCATATCATCTGTTATTACCATAGATAAGAATGATGTAATGTGACATCATCAGAACCTCTCACCTCTCCAGTAAATTGGAAGAGTATCTCTAGGGTGAGATGTAATATTTTCTCTGCCATCTTGTCTCTGTCCCCATCCATTCTTGATGGGTCAGTAAGGTGAATAGATGATTTTATATTGCAGGAACCTGAATGAAAACAGGAGGAAAAAAGTTAAAAACCACATAAGATACCATGAAAAATATTTAAAGAGATAATGTGTCACCCCACTGGGAGATTTACACGATTATTCAGGTCGGTTACTCCGGTCCCAGCACACCGGCCGCCTTCTCTACTACTCCAGTCTTCAGCCTAACTCTCTTACATCGGTTTGCAGTTCAACTCTGCCGCATCAGTTCTACAGCTCTGCTACACCAAGTCGCCAGTTCTTTTATAATGGTCACCCAGCTCTACTTCTGTAGTACTCCAGCTCTGCTAAAGTAGCACCATCTATCCGTACTCCGTGGATAAGTAGTTTAGCGGATCCACCTCGTTAGAACATAACAGAATAATCAGGCCATGGATCCTAAAGAGGCAGCGGCATCCATAGGACTACCATTTGATCTCAACGACCAAGTGGAAAAGTAACTTGCTTCATTGCAACGATAGGTGTTTCAGACTGTACCTGACACCTCAGCACGGATGGATGCTCAATACCCAGTCCCCATAGCTCTGTGTGCTTTTATTGTGTAATAAAAACGATTTGATACATATGCAAATTAACCTGAGATGAGTCAGAGCTTGAAAATATGACTCTTCTCTGCTCACACAAGTAAGATATGACTCTTTTATGTTCATTTGCATATGTATCAAATCGGTTTTTATACACAATAAAAGCACACAGAACTTTGGGGACTGGGTATTGCGGATGTGCTAGCGGCGATCTAGCAACCCATGTCCTCAGCTCTATACACAAAATCCCGGTGACAGGTTCCCTTTAAGCAGCATCATGGTCCACAGCCTGTCTACATGCCACTGCCTGCTCGGTTCAACAGGAACTACTGTAGAGATGAACAAATCTGGTGACATTTGTTTCGAGTCTGATTTGAACAAATCCCCTGAAAAGATGTGTATGAAAATTTTAGGGTTTCTTAGGACGTAGCCACAAGACAGCACAAGTAATATGAAAGAGACATAGAAAATATATATCAGTCTCTACCAGTTCTACCTCCACAAATACATGTGCCGGTGACAGTGTGCCTGAATTCTGGGAAAGTAATGAAGCAATAGCTTTTGTTTTTACAAAGCCATGAAAAAAAATCTCCTTTTTTTGGGAGCAGCAGCTGCGACGGCAGAATAGTGAGTGTGGAACTTGATGGATAACGTGTAGGGCTAGTAGTAGCGGCAGTAATAGCTGCAGCATCAGCGGTACAGCATGGAACCTGACAGACAAGGCAGGAGATGTGCAATTGCATGGTATTAATAGCAGTACAATATGTTACTTGATGAATAACAAAGGAGATGTGTGACTGTGTAGGGGTAATAGTGGTGGCAGCAGGGGTAGTAGTGGCTACAGCGTCAGCAGGGAGGGAAGGGTCCTCAGTGTCGCTGCCTTCTTTATTGCTCTATACACAGACTGCAAGCGTGATGTTGCTTCCCGTTTATTTGACCGCCGGGGTCGGGAGACTGCAGGAGCTGCCAGGTCTGCAGTGAGGCTTTACAGCATATTATACCACTGCACAGCCTCTCTGGGGGTTGTATTCTCCCTGTAACTGGGGCTACTGTCATACCCAGTTATAGGAGAAATCAATAGTAAAAAATATAAAAAATTGTGATGTTAAATGTCCCCCAGAGGTCTTATATGACTTTATGGGGGACAAAAAATATATTAAAAAAAAAGTTTTTTATAAAAATAAAACAATAAAAGTTTCACATGTAAAAAAAAGAAGAGCCCTTTTCCCCAATTAAGTCATTTAAAAATTGTTGAAAATAGAAAAAAAAAGATATTTAGCATCACCATGTCCATAATGATCGGCTCTATAAAATATAACATGATCCATCCCATCAGGTGAACGTTGTAAAAAAAATACATAAATAAATAATGCCAAAAAAGCTATTTTCTAGTCACCTCACCTCCCAAAAAACATAATATCAAGCGATCAAAAAGTCATATGTACCCCGAAATGGTACCAACAGAAACATCACCTCATCCTGCAAAAAAACAGCCCTCACATAAGACCATAGCCAGAAAAAAATATATATATATGGCTCTAAGAAAATGTCAATACAAAAACATGATTTTTTTTTCCCCACAAATGCTCTTACTGTGTAAAACTTTAAAAAATAGACATATTTTGTATTGCCGCTTCTGTAACGACCGTCTCTATAATATTATCAAATCAACCTACAGAATAAAGTTATCTTCATATATACCACATGGTGAACTTTATAAAAAATAAAAATAACAGACAGAATTTCAATTTCTGCCCATCTCACCTCCCAAAATGAGATAAAAAGTGATCAGAAAGCCAAATATACTCCAAAATGGTGCAAATAAAAAACTACAGCTTGTCCTGTAAAAAATAAGCCCTCACACAACTCAGTCATAAAAAAAAAAAATACAAAAAAGTTATGGCTCTTAAAAACCATTTCGGCAAATTCCATGCTAGAAAATCCAGATGCCGCTCCTCCCCTTCTGAGCCCTGGCGTATCCCCAAAAAGCAGCTTACAGCCACAAATGGGGTGTTACTGTATTCAAGAGAAAATGGGAAGCAAATTCTCCTGTTATCCCTTGAGAAAAAGAAAGTCTGGGCCTAAAGTACAATTTTCTTGTAAAAAAGAAAAATTTTTATTTTTCCATTGTCACAGCCAAGTGTTAAAAATGTTATGAAATTCTTGTTGGGTCAAAGGGCTCACTACATTCCTTGGGCAGTGTAGTTTCCAAAATATGGTTACTTTTTCCGGGGTTTTCACTGTGGAGGTACCTCAGGGTCTCTTCAAATGCAACATGATGCCTAAAGATCATTCCAGCAAAATCTGCCCTCCAAAAACTATATGGCGTTCCATGCCTTCTGAGCAATGCCGTGTGCCCATACAGCGGTATACAGCCACATATGGGGTGTTTCTGCAGGGTAATATAAATTGCAGTTTTTTTTGTTGTTAACCTTTGAAGTTTTACAGGAAAAAATTGATTCAAAATGAAAATCTGTAAAAAACAGGGACATTTTTTAATTTTACCTCGCTTTTGCTTTAATTCCTGTGGAATACCTTAAGAGTTAATAACATTTCTAAAATCGATTTTGAATAGTTTTGTCAGAACTTTTAAGTATAAAAAAAGAGTCCATCATATAAGGCCTATACAGGTATATTAATAGGAACATTAAGAGAAGCCATTTTGGTCTGATTTTGTTTTATTCAAGAGGGTAATATAAGTTCAAACCCTTGTGAACTTAGAATCATTAACTCGAGATTAGACTTGTGTAAAGACTTTTGTTTATAAAACTTAGGAGGGTTTGCATAGTCTCCTCTTGTGTGAGAAGAAATTTAGACAGGTCTAATAAAATGTATTTACCCAGATAAGACACTGAAGTAGAAATGTGTGGGTTTTAGGTTAGTTGAAATGGATAGAAAGAGACTCTCATTTTCTTTGGGGTTTTTAGATTAATCAATGTATGAGTGAATTTTGATTTTTATATAATCGATTTAAATATGTGTGTTTTATATAACTAAGAGTGTGGTAATTGTAGATATACTCATCTTAAGGTTAGAATTGAGGTAGAAATTCGTATGTAATTTCAGAATGTCTCCCAGAGAAAAGTGTAAGTTATTAATCTCTTTCCCTGAAGATTTCTTGAATGGAGAAACGTGGACACAGGTGATCATAAACAAACCCTGTCTTTTTACCAAACAATGACAACGAGTGTTGTATTGTCTGTTTGGAATGAATTCGGTTCAGTCAGAGATTTAGAAAGAGACTAGATGTTTTACAAAAGATTAACTTCATTGTCTCTTTCCGGTCTCTTCAAGGTCTGTATGAAACCTTAGTTAAAGTTTATCCCTTCTTCAAATTAATAAGATTATATACAGGAAATAGCTATAATTGCCAAAGACTTTTATATGGAGCCTTAGTGCCACCTCATGTTAGGATAAAATGAAGGTTTAAATTGTGAAATCACTAGGGGAGGTCCCATTAGTTATAAAGTGATGTCACTAGTTGTTGATTAAACTAGACCAGTCCCATTTTAGATGGGATAAAAAGATGGTATGGGCTGACAGAGGGATCATCTTCTTGAATCAGCTTGGGATGGTCATCTTGAAGAAAACCTCTTGAAACCTGAAGACATCTTGATCCATCGAATCCAGCCACTTGACCACCTTTTCAGCCATTGGAGGCAGCCATCTTAGAACTATTTAAACTCATTTCTGCTAGCTGACATTTTGGGTATAGTATATAAGGATAATATATATATATATATATATATATATATATATATTCAGTTAACCATACTTTGTGTATAGTATCCGTTTTGGAATAAGATTGGGGTGTACCTGCAGCATCATCCTAAAACTTGATCCGATTCAGGGAGATTTATATGTACTGTTGGAAACACGGTATCATCTCCAAAGAACTGAATTCAGTTCTAGGCCGGTATGGTTAATTATGTATATATCTTTGTATCAATAAAAGAGGAAATCTGAAATAGACCAGATTTGGATTTAATCAGACATTTGTCGGCTGAGAGAAATCAGGTATCAAATTGATTTAAAATATAATTGAAGGGTATTGTCATAATAAGGCATAGTAGTGGATATATATATACTCTAGATTATTTAGACTTTCTTAAAATTATGCATATCATTGATTGAATTTCAATTGTCACCAATTTTCTTATATATATATATATATATATATATATATATATAATCAAATAGAAAGCAGGACTGCACTCCAAAATGTGATGAAAAAATCAAAGCTGTTTATTCACCCATGTTATGGCAAAGTTTGCGACGTTTCAGCTCTTGCGAGCCTTTCTCGAGCCAGGTTGGTGCTCCCGTTGGACTTTCTTTTTTTATATATATATATATATATATATATATATATATATATATATATACACACACACACCGGTATATATATTAGTTTGCAACGTATTATTGCTATTTAATATACTGTATATATTGATTTACCACCGCCTTCTTTTGGTCGTCTAACTTAGCACAAATCACGAGCTCGTTTTAGCTTGGTATTTATGATAATAGATTACAGATTCTGATTTATTTACATAAATAATATAGACTGTTAATCGGAGACAGCATAAATATTCTGACAGTTTGAGGGGTGTAGTTTCTAAAACAGGGTAATTTATGGGTGGTTTCTATTATGTAAGCCCCACAAAGTGATTGAATTGGTCCTAAAAAAATGATGACAACATAAAGTAAAGTAGACATATGAGGAATATTAATGTTATGAGGTATCATATCTGTGTATTTTTTTAAAACTTTTAAGTACATTTTAGATTTTTGATTGACTTAAATTTACCATTAACATGATGTACAATGTGTCATGAAAAAACAATCTCAGAACGGCTCGGATAAGTAACAGCATTCAAAAGTTATTACAACATAAAGTGACACGTCATATTTGCAAAATTAGGCTTTGTTAGGTAGGCAGTAAAAGAAGGATGTATTTAGTCCTGTCTATTACCTGGTGTTGTGAGGGGCATCATGGTCTCCTTGTACAGATCCTGGTGTCCTTCTACATACTCCCACTCCTCCATGGAGAAATAGACAGTGACATCCTGACACCTTATAGGAAGCTGACAACACAATGATACCATCATCACCCAGACCCCTCCAGTGCTGTTACTGGAGAATTTCCCAGCATTCCCAGCAGTGTCACCTCTCCAGTCAGCAGCTCAATCATCTTGTGGATGAGTTCTAGGATCTTCTGTTCATTAATCTCCTCATGTATCAGGGAGTGAGGCGGAGGCCCCGTGATTGGGCTCAATGTTCTTCGACATCCTTCAGACACAGGGGCCTGACAGCGCTCACTAGAGGTCTTCTTCACCACTGTGTAATCCTGGATATGGGGAGACACAGTAATAAATATCACTACTGACATTTCCATAGTCCGTCACCTCTACAGCCATGGCCATCTATTACAGCAACATAAAGAAAAACTGAGACTAAACAGGTTATAAATCAAAAATATATTTTTATTAAATACACAATGTAACATAAGTAAAAAAAAGAGACATGATACCTCAAATATAAAGTGCGGTCTACCCCTGAGGAGATGATGTCAAAATTCATATATAAAGGGAAGAAGACTGATTGATATAAATACACGTCGGAGTGTGCTGCTCTCCTGAGGTGGATCTCCCTACAATGGGTATGTGATACTTGGATGTTATGTCATATGAGGGAATAATTTAATTATATTTTGCACATGCACTTTAATAACATTATTATGCTAACCATTTTGTATTCAGGCTTTTTCATATATAAATTCATGTGATGTAGTCAGCTACTCCGCCAGCCATGATATAAGCACTTGCACTTCAATACTCTTATCATGTTGGTGGACTTTACAATCATGTATTTATATGAATCAGTCTTCTTGCCTGACATATGAATTTTGACATTATCTCCTCAGGGATAGACCATACTTTATATTTGATGTATCATGTCTCTTTTTACTTCTGTTACATTGTGTATTTTATAAAATATATTTTTGATTTATAACCGGTTTAGTCTCAGTTTTTCTTTATGTTGGTGTATTCATTGTATACTGAGTGGGTTCTTGTGGAGGGTTTGTTACAATACCCAGTATTATATCTGGGTGATTATTTGACTTTTATGCTTTGTAACCTGTGTATGCTAAATGTCCATCTGTTATTACTATACACTGATAAGCAAAAGGGTAACAATGTTTTGAACTTTTGACTTTCAGGCTCCATGTCCCACCATCCACTACAGCTTCGGACGTGAGACTCCTATTATTTTATAGACAATCATCTTGGCTATCTTATACATAAAATGGACTTGCAACTATTTATCCTAGAATTAGTTCTGCAGATTCTTCTCATGTAACTGCATTGTTACTGTTTTTCTTCTGGTGGTGGAACAATCCTTTTCTCTTGTATACTACAAATTACAACCTGTCTTCACATTCCCTGATTGCTCAGTGTGTTATTAGGTTGATTCCCAAGTGAAAAGGTCACTGGTCTAAATCCAGGACCAGCCATGAAGAAGATTTCACAAGAAAA
The DNA here is from genome assembly GCF_905171765.1 of Bufo bufo. NCBI lineage: Eukaryota > Metazoa > Chordata > Amphibia > Anura > Bufonidae > Bufo > Bufo bufo. The sequence goes on along the minus strand of NC_053390.1, from coordinate 32,940,220 downwards.
AAGAAACAGCATCATTTAGCTCATCGATAGCGGTATCTCAACCAAGACAATTGCCAAACTGCATCATGTAAGCGCCATGATAGCTGGAAGAATCCGAAATGAAGTCTGTCCATCCATTCCAAAGCCAAGAGGTGGATGTCCGAGAAAAATATCGGAGTCAACAAGCAGGCTGATCACAAGGTCTATCAGTTCTAGTGCAACAAACAACGCAGTGGAGGCGGCTCATGTGCTTCGTAATAGTGAGATCACAGACGTCCATGCAAAGCACCATGCGACATGCATTACACAAGTCTGGAATGGTGGCCTGAAAAAAGTGAAGAAACCTCGACTTCAAGATCGTCCTAAGAAGCATCGGCTTTAGTTTGCAAAAAAGTACAAACAGTGGACAGTAGAAGATTGGAAACAGGTGATTTGTAGTGATGAGACGAAAGTCAATAGACTGGGCTCTGATGGGTGCAAATGGGTCTGGAGGAAACAAGGGAAAAGTGGCAAACAGATCAAGAAATTAAAGGAAATGTCAAGTTCGGTGGAGGAAGCCTGATGATAAGGGGTTGTTTCACAGCCAAAGGGGTTGGATACTTGACCAGGATGGATGGTGGTCTCAATGCTGAGCTATATTTCAGTATCCTACAAGAGGAGTTACTTCGCACACTCGAGTACTATAGGTATGAAAAGGACGACATGGTGTTCCAGCAGGACAATTACCAGAAGCATACGTTAAGATTGGCGAAGAAATGGTTCAATGACAATGAAGTAGAGGTGCTGTATTGGCCACCACAGTCCCCAGACCTCAACCCAAATCGAACAATTGTGGGTACAGTTGAAGAAAAAGCTATATTAATACCCAAGTGAGTCGACCAGTATGCACCAACATTGGGAATGTGTAGAAGAGACCTGTGGACAGATTTCAGTCGAGACATGCTTGAATCTGATAGAGAGCATGAAAGCTAAATTTGGATTTACAAAAAACAAAATACTAAAAACTAAAATTTAGAATTTTAGGATCAACAGTAACAATGCAGTTACATGACAAGAATCTGCAGAACTAAATCATAGGTGCTGATTAGACAGCATGAATATTGCACAGGTGTGCCTTAGACTGCCCGCAATAAAAGGCCACTCTGAAATGTGCACAGTTTTGCAGCAGTGTCTGGTGTGGCCACCATTTGCCTCACGCATTGCAACACATCTCTGTCGCATAGAGTTGATCAGGTTGTCGATTGTGGCCTGTGGAATGTTGGTCCACTCCTCTTCAATAGCTGTGTGAAGTTGCAGAATATTGTCAGGAACTGGAACACGCTGTCGTATACGCTGATCTAGAGCATCCCAAACATGCTCAATGGGTGACATGTCCGCTGAGTATGCTGGCCATGCAAGAGCTGGGATGTTTTCAGCTTCCAGGAATTGTGTACAGATCCTTGCAATATGTTGCTGCATTATCATGCTGCAACATGAGGTGATGGTGGTGGACGAACGGCACAACAATGGGCCTCAGGATCTCATTGCAGTATCTCTGTGCATTCAAAATGCCATCAATAAAATGCACCTGTGTTCGTTGTCCATAACATACGCCTGCCCATACCATAACCCCACCGCCACCATGGGCCACTTGATCCACAACGTTGACGTCAGCAAACCGCTCACCCACACGACGCCACACACGCTGTCTGCCATCTGCCCTGAACAGTGAAAACCGGGACTCATCCGTGAACAGAACGCCTCTCCAACGTCCCAGACGCCATCGAATGTGAGCATTTGCCGACTCAAGTCGGTTACGACAACAAACTGCAGTCAGGTCCAGACCCGATGAGGACGACGAGAATGCAGATGAGCTTCCCTGAGACAGTTTCTGACAGTTTGTGCAGAAATTCTTTGGTTGTGCAAACCGATTGTTGCTGCAGCTGTATGAGTGGCTGGTCTCAGACGATCATGGAGGTGAACATGCTAGATGTGGAGGTCCTGCGCTGGTGTGGTTACACGTGGTCTGCGGTTGTGAGGCCGGTTGGATGTACTGCCAAATTCTCTAAAACGCCTTTGGAGACGGCTTATGGTAAAGAAATGAACATTCATTGCACGGGCAACAGCTCTGGTAGACATTCCTGCAGTCAGCATGCCAATTGCACGCTCCCTCAAATATTGCGACATCTGTGGCGTTGTGCTGTGTGATGAAACTGCACATTTCAGAGTGGCCTTTGATTGTGGGCAGTGTAAGGCACACCTGTGCAATATTCATGCTGTCTAATCAGCACCTTGATATGCCACACCTGTAAGGTGGGATGGATTATCTTGGCAAAGGAGAAGTGCTCACTAACACAGATTTAGACTGATTTGTGAGCAATATATGAGAGTAATGGGTCTTTTGTGTATGTAGAAAATGTTTCAGATCTTTGGGTTCAGCTCATGCAAAAAGGGAGCAAAACCAAAAGTGTTGCATTTACATTTTTGTTCAGTGTATGTACAAACCCCGAACCACAGAGGCCAGAAAAGGCCCGTAAACTAGAGAACGGGTGGGAGCTGTGTCCCCCAATGAACTGAAGAAAAACGGATTTTACGGTAAGTACAAAAATCTAGTTTTCTCATTCGTATCATTAGGGGGACACAGGCTTGACCATGGGATGTTGCAGAGCAGTCCCAAGGGTGGGCATAAACAAGAACCCTCCGGCCAGTGAACGGCCGTCTGCAAAACTCTACGCCCCAGAGAAGTGTCAGAAGACGCAAAGGTGTGTACTCTGTAAAATTTCGAAAAGGTGTGCAAAGATGACCAGCTTGCATACCTAAAGGGCCGAAGCCCCATGATGCACTGTCCGAGCAGAATGAGCAGTAACACGGAAGGGTGGGGCCTGGTCACTGACGCTGTACACTTCCACAATGGCCAAACAAATGCATCGGGAAATTGAAGTTTTAGAGAGTGTGGAGCGACTTCTCACGAGGATAAGACGGGTCAGGACAAAATGAAGGGAGAATGATTTCTTCATTGAGATGAAATGACGACACAACCTTCGGAAGAAAGGAATGAACAGGGCGAAGGACTACTATGTCCTGAAGGAGGATCAGGAAAGAGCCACGAGTTCCGACAACCTACGGATGGAAGTGATTATTACCAAAAAGGCCATCTTGTAGGACAGGAAGCGAAATGACACCTGCTGCAAAAGGCTCAAACGGTGAAGACTGGAGAGCGCTGAGCACTAGATTAAGATCCCAAGGATTCAACGGAGGTCGGAAAGGGGGAGCAGCATGCGCAACCTCCTGCAGAAAGGTCCATGCCCGACTGCAGTAAAGACTAGAGTCGCGGCAACGAGAAAAGAATGGGAGACAGCTAGTGACGCTCGCACCAACTAAAGTAGGACTTCCAGGTCCGGTGGTAGATTCGGGAAGACAACGGCTTTCTGGCAGGAATCATGGTCTGGACAACAGCATCCGAGAAACCCCGAGCCCTTAGTACGGCTGCTTCAACAGGCATGCCGTTAAATGTAGTGACCCTAAATTAGGGTGGAAGATCGGTCCCTGCGACAAGAGGTCCTACCGAAGAGGAAGACGCCAGGGTTTGTCAGCAAGAATGTTGACTAGAGATGCGTGCCACACTCGGCGTGGCCAAACGAGAATGATGGGCAGACCTTCGGACCTGATCTTCCGGAGGAGACGCGGAATGAGAGGAAGAGGAGGGAACATGTAAGGAAACATGAACTGACTCCACGGAATCACTAGGGCCATTCAACAAAAGGACCGCACAACAAAGTTAATTCCTGGACCGCACAACAAAGTTCTCGACCTTGTGGTTGAAGCGGGAGGCCATAAGATCCACGTCCAGCCGGCCCAATCGCTCACAGATGGCTAGAAAAACTTGCGGGTGAAGAGCCCATTAACCGGGATCGAGACGCTCCCGGCTGAGGAAGTCGGCGATCCAGTTGTCGACGTTGGGGATGTGAATTGCCGACAGCGCCTGAACATGTCTCTCTGCCAGAGCTGTTTCCACCATGGCTGCTGGGCTCCAGGTGCTGCCCTGGTGATTGAGGTACGCCACAGCCGTGGAGTTGTCGGACTGAGCTCGAACCAGACATCCCCGGAGATAGTCGGCCCAATGCAGCAGAGAGAGACGAATCGTTCTCAATTCCGGAATGTTGATTGGGAGGGAGCGCTCCTCGCGTGACCACCCACCTTGAACGTATAGATTTCCCAACACTCCCCCGCAACTCCGGAGGCTTGCGTCAGTTGTCAGCACTGTCCAACGGAGAGGAAGGAAAGAGCGGCCCGGCGTCAGCATCGGGGAAACAAACCACCACCTGTGGGCTCGGCGGGTCAGGGCAGAGAGACGTATGGGCTGATCCAGGGAGGCTGGGGAATGGTCCCAATTAGTTAGAATGGCTCGCTGAGTCCTGGTATGGAACTGAGCATAGGGAATTGCTTCATAGGCAGAGACCATGTGACCCTGAGCCCGCATGCAGTGATGAATTGGAAGAGGACGGGGTAGCAAAAAAGGGAGAATCTGAAGACAGAGAGTGGGTAGCTTCTCCGGGGCCAAGAGTACATAGGCGTGAAAGGTGTCGAGTAACATGCCCAGAAAGGTAAGCTGCTGAGATGAATAAAGACCTCACTTCTGGCGGTTCAGGATCCATCCAAAGCGTTCCAAGGTTTCAAGGACTATGCGCAGGCTGTCCGCCGTTCCCCGAAATGATGGATCCTTTATCAGCATATCGTCTAAGTAAGGGATCGCCACTATACCCCTGGCATGGAGCCGGGCCATGACCGCCGCCAGAACCTTCGTAAAGACTCTGGGAGCTGTGGCCAGGACGAACGGGAGGGCCACAAACTGGTAGAAGGGACCCACTGAGAACCAGAGAAATTTTTGATGACTGACGCAGAGCCAAAGGGAGCGGTTGAGTGCCTGGAGGTCCAGAAAGGAACAGAACGTCACGTCCTTTTTGGAGTAGAACCCGCGAAAACGGTCTTGTGCAGGAACCGGGACAATTACTTCCTGCCGCAGAAGTGTGTGAAAGTGGTATGTTTTGCCCAGCGGGATACTGGAGAGTCAACTATAGGTGAGGACGACCACTTTTTAGTCAAATCCTCCGGAAATGGATAAAGGACGTCTAAGCGTTTTACCAAGACAAAACATCTATCAGGAAAATTCCACTCCTTGGAATGGGAGGAATCAAAATCCTGGTGGTTGGGGAAACATTTGGGCGAGCGACGGGCCCTCCTAAATAAAAAACCCAAGCCGGCCGATGAGGGTGTGGGGTCCTCAACATGTAAGGTCTCTATAATCGCTGTAATAAGATTGTCCACCATGGAGGACAGCTTTGACGACTGACCCTCAGGAGAGACAAAATCCTCATCTGAAAACCTCTCCTCAGAACATGCCTCTTCCACGGAGGACACGTCGGATTGAGTCTCTCTGGGGGGTGGCAGAGAGGCAGAGGAAATGGGAGATGCAGACACCCTTTTGGGGGCGGATGCTCTGGCCCGTTTAGCGGGATGGCCGCAAAGGGAATGAGTTCCAGGATCCCGAGAGTCAGACTGGTCAGAGGACGGCCTTGCGGACAAACGCCCTAGTATTTCCACAATGGCTTTGTTGGTATGGGAGATGTCCTGTACCATCCTTGACAGGGAGCGCTTCCACTCCGGCTCTACCATAGGCTGGGCAGTAGGGGTGACTGGGTCAGGGGCAGAGCCACTTTGCGTTGGAGCAGAGCACGAAGAGCAGAGGGGATCTAACTGACCGGATGGAAATTTTGAGCGATAAGAGGCACAAGCAAAATGGCCGAAGTGACCGCCTGCTTTGGGGCCTGGGCTCGGACATAATGAGAACCCTGTAGCGACAGAAATGAGCATGAGGGGGGTAGGTTAAACCCTGTAGGAAGGGGAGATAGAGCTTACCCGGCCTGTGTCCCTCAATAAAGCTTGTACGGAGGTGCCTTTCCAGAGTCCCCCCGAGGATGTGGGCGGAGGCAGAAAAAGGCACCAAGATTTGCCCCAGGATACAGCTGAAGGAGGGGGAGCGAAGAGAACTTCATGACCCGCCTCCAAAATGGAGTCGTCCCCATAAAACTGAAGGGAAGCGCAGGCCCGACTCTTCTTCCGTCCCTGCTAAAGAGGCCTCCGCCCCCCGTTTGCAGGATAACGGAGCTATCGCTAAAGCCCCGGCCGAACGGGGATGCCTGCCGGGAGAGAAGAACACACGGGGAGCCGATGCGGGAGTAGGCCGCAGAGAAGCCGGAGCCTCAATTAGCCGCGGCCCCGGTGGAGCACAGGACCGTAAATGACGAGACGGAGAAAGAGCCTCTGGGATAGTGGACATTGAGCACCGTTGGATTCTCCAGCCCCCCCCCCCCCCCCCCCCACTCCAGAGAGGAGAAAGACACATGGAGGGGACAAGGCCTCCATGGGGGAAATCACTAAAGGTAACCGGAGAAGGGGAGGTAAGAAAGGAGGCGAGCACTTTGGGGACCAGAATTACTCACACGTCCGGCGTCTTCTGTCCCCCTGGCTCCAGCCGGATCACCACCTTCGGGTTTGCGGCCACTTAGGGAGGGCCACTACACTGGAAACAGAGGGGACTTGTAGTGGGCGGTCGTGGTGATTGGAAGGCTGGCGGGATGCAGAGGCTTTAGGAACCTCTGGTCCTCCTTGACTTCTCGAGACCAGGAAGGAGCAGCGTGCTTGGTCTACCGTCTCCTGGGTGGGAGTGCAGGCAGCTAGGACTGCCTGAAATCCCGCTAGAAAAAAAAAAGAAAAATCAAAAAAGGAAAGAAACTTGCAGACCTGCAAAGCAAGGAGGTCTGCTTCCTACAGACACTAAGCTAAAACTAATTTAACTTAGTCCCTGTAGGAAGGGTATAGCTGAAGGGAGGAGCTCACACCTTTGTGCTTAGTGTCCGCCTCCTAGTGGCAACAGCTATACATATGGTCAAGCCTGTGTCCCCCAATGATACAGATACGAAATGATAGTAGTCTGATATTGAAAGCTGTAGTGGATGGTGAGATATGGAGCCTGAAAGTCAAAAGTTCAAAACATAGTTACCCTTTTGCTCGTCAGTGTAGATGAGAATGATGTAATGTGACATGAGAATCTCTCACCTCTCCATTCATATCATCTGTTATTACCATAGATAAGAATGATGTAATGTGACATCATCAGAATCTCTCACCTCTCCTGTAAGTTGGCAGAGTATCTCTAGGGTGAGATTTAATACCCTCTCAGCCATCTTGTCTTTGTCCCTATCCATCCTATATGGGTCAGTCAGGAAAATTCTCTGATAAAGAGAAAATATCAATATATTATTTTATATTGCAGGAACCTGAATGGAAAGAGGAGGAAACAATGTTATAACCAGATACGATACCACGAAAAACACAACTACTAAAAATAATGAAAGGAGAAATATTTGAGGAGTTATTATAGAGCAGTTGTTGTATTTTCTCTGTCTGTATGGATTGGGCTATGAGGGGAATAGTCTGACAATGAAGTTTATCTGCAACAAAGTGTAAAAGGATGTGGCATCTTCACATGACTGTGACACGCTGTAGCCATTGTTACTCACCTGTACCGGATCCTGTGACTTGCGCTGCCTCTCCCCCTTCTTCTTGCCGGTGTCACAGCCAGACAGCTGAGAAGCGCTCACAGGAGCTTTTCAGATCCTCCTCCTTGAATTTCTTTGTTTTGGTTTAGTTTCTCATCTCGTTAGTCTATCTCAGCTGTCATGCAGTTGGACTGATTGCTGCCCTTTAAGTTCCTCCCCATAATGCAGTAGTGTGCGGCTGATACAACTTCCTGGAGTGTGTGTGCATGCTGTTCCCAGTTCCCAGTCCTCAGTCGTCTGCAAGATAAGTGCTGTTTATGTATTTATGATTTTCTCTTTTCTGGATCCAGGTGACCCTGACTCCCTCCGTGTCAGTGTAGGGAGCCGGTGGTCGTGTCCCCTCACTATTGTAGGGTCTTCAGGTAATAGATAGCCGAGGAACGTGGATATGCGCCCATCCACCTTTGGGGTGTTCGCATAGGCTGAGCAGTGAGGGAGAGTGGCAGGTCTATTGCAGGGGTCTCCCTTTGTTCCTTAGTTGTGGATCCAGAGAGACATTGTTTATATGGTATTGTCTTGTTTCCTGTACACCATCCGTGACAGCCGGCTTCTCCTATGCATCAGGTTGTCGCGGTGCACATCAATGGCATCACCCCACCACGACATGCCCCCATATTCGGCTGGAGTGACAGCACAACACCTGATTATTCAGGGTAGTTACTCCGGTCCCAGCACACCGTCCGACTCCTCTGCTACTCCAGTCTTCAGCCTAACTCTCTTACATCACTCTGCAGTTCAACTCTGCTGCATCAGGCCTACGGCTCTGCTACAGTTCTTTTATATTGATCACCCAACTCTGCTTCTCTAGCCCTAGACATGGATCCCAAAGATGCAGCGGCATCCATAGCACTACTATTTGGTCTCAACAAGCTAGCCAAATAGGTACATCAACTTGTTTCATTTTAATAGAAGGTGGTCTGGGCTGTACGTGATCTCTCAGCACGGGCGGATGCTCAAGGACCTGTTGTCCGATTTAAAGAAATCATGAGGCAGATTTGATTCGAGTCCAAATAAATTCAACTCATATGAAAAGTGCTAAGATTCCACCGGAAAAGTCATGTATGACATTGTAGGGTCTCCTAGGACGGCATCCAACTCCATATCAAGCTCTTTAAATGGGCATTCTGGTTTCTAGATATCGATGACCTATCCTCAGGAGAAGTCATCAATATAGAATCGATGGGGGTCTGACTTTCCGCAATTCCCCTGATCAGCTGTTTGAAGGGACCATGGCACTCATGCAAGCACTGTGTCCTTTTCAATGTTTATCAGTGTGCCATCTACGTCGTAGTGGTGGTGCTGCGCAGTTGCAGGAAACACTAGAGAATGCAGCTCTGACAGCCCCTTCAAACAGCTGACGGGGGTGCCGAGAGTCAGACCTCCACCAATCTGAAAAAGATGATCGGATAGGTCCCGATTTTTCCTATCGGCCAAGGTGCTGCTAGAGTCCAAAACGGTGGGAATTGAGGTGTTTATTGACAGTGGGGCAGGGGTTAACCTAGTTAATGGTCAGTTTGTCCGTTTGCATGGGTTGACAACAAGTGCATTAGAGAAAAATATTTTGGTGTTTAAGAGTGGGTGATTTTCATCAGGAATCCGTTTTGTGTTTTGTGCTGGAGGGTCTGCCTGCTTTGTTGGTTCTGGTTTTACAATAGTTAAGCAAACTTAACCTTACCATTGACTGGCAAGCGAGACAGATTTTCGATTGGAGTGATTATTGCATGGACAACTGTCTTAATACATCTCTTTCTGTCTTGCCCTCTAAAGCTGTTCCCTCTTTCATTTCAGATTTTTCTGATGTATTTTCTGAGAGTGGTTGCCAGGATTTACCCCCCACCACGGGAATATGATTGTCCTATCAATCTTATTCCCGGAGCGAAGTTGCCCAAATCTAGGTTATATAACATTTCTGAACCCGAAAGAGCGGCCATGCGAGAGTATATTGCCGAGAGTTTGGCTAAGGGACATATTAGACCTTCCAAGTTCTCAGTGGCAGCAGGGTTTTTCTTTGTAAAGAAGAAAGATGGAACTCTTAGGCCATGTCTGGACTTCCGTGAGCTCAATCGGTTTACGGTCCGTGATCCGTACCCCCTTCCTTTGATATCTGACTTGTTTAACCAGATTGTTGGTGCCAAGGTGTTCTCCAAGTTGGACCTAAGGGGCGCATATAATCTGGTCAGGATTAAGGAAGGGGATGAATGGAAGACAGTGTTTAACCCCTTAAGGACATAGGACGTACCGGTACGCCCTATTTCCCGAGTCCTTAAGGACCAAGGACGTACCGGTACGTCCTAACTTTTAAATCGGGATTCCGGCGCCCGAGGGGTTAAACGGAACGGGATTTCGGCTGAAATCCTTCAGCCGGCATCCTGTGACAACGCCAGGGGGGGTGATGTGACCCCCCCGTGTCGGCGATCGCAGCAAACCGCAGGTCAATTCAGACCTGCGGTTTGCTGTGCTTTTTGCAGTTTCTGATCCCCGCGGTCTCTGACCGCGGGGATCAGAAACTTTAGAGTGGCTAAAATCTATATTTTTCACCCCCCCCCTGCACCCCTGCATGATTTGATGCCGGCGGGTGGTGCGGGGGGGGTGTCGCAGGTCGGTGGGGGCGTTGCGGGAGGCGGGCGGTGCGGCAGGTGGGATCGCGATCCCCCGCCCGCCTCCCCATGAATGATCGTTGGCTTCTAGTGGTTATACCAGGGTGCCAGCACATTGCTGGCACCCTGGTATAAACGGCTGACATCTGTGCAGATGTCAGCCGTTTAACCCTTTCCATACCGCGGTCCGTACGGACCGCTGTATGGAAAAAGTTAACTGTCATCGGTCAGGGAGCTCCCTCCCTCTCCATCGGGGGGGCTGCTGTGCCTTTGCAGCCCCCCGATGGAGAGGGAGAGAGCCCCCCTCAGCCCCGTGCTTACCCTTCCCCGTCTGCGAAGTTCTGAGCAGACGGGGAGGGTTCCCATGGCAACAGGACGCCTGCTCAGGCGTCCTGCTGTCCATGGTGCTGAACAGATCTATGCTGAAAGCATAGATCTGTTCAGTGTAAGTAAAATACAGTACAGAACAATATATATTGTACTGTACTGTATTATACAGACATCAGACCCACTGGATCTTCAAGAACCAAGCGGGTCTGGGTCAAAAAATGTAAAAAAAAAGTGAAAAAAGTTAAGATAAAAAAAAAAACATTTATCACTGAATAAAAATTAAAAAAATAAAAAAAACTACACATATTAGGTATCGCCGCGTCCGTAACGACCTGATCTATAAAATGGTCATGTTACTTTCCCCGCACGGTGAACGCCATAAAAATAAAAAAATAAAAACTATGAGAAAATTGAAATTTTGCCCACCTTACTTCCCAAAAAAGGTAATAAAAGTGATCAAAAAAGTCGCATGTACGCCAAAATAGTACCAATCAAACCGTCATCTCATCCCGCAAAAAATGAGACCCTACTCAAGATAATTGCCCAAAAGCTGAAAAAACTATGGCTCTTAGACTATGGAAACACTAAAACATGATTTTTTTTTGTTTCAAAAATGAAATCATTGTGTAAAACTTACATAAATAAAAAAAAAGTATACATATTAGGTATCGCCGCGTCCGTATCGACCGGCTCTATAAAAATATCACATGACCTAACCCCTCAGATGACCACCGTAAAAAAATAAAAATAAAAACAGTGTAAAAAAAGCCATTTTTTGCCATCTTACGTCACAAAAAGTGTAATAGCAAGCGATCAAAAAGTCTTATGCACCCTAAAATAGTGCCAATCAAACCGTCATCTCATCCCGCAAAAAATGAGATCCTACTCAAGATAATCGCCCAAAAACTGAAAAAACTATGGCTCTTAGACTATGGAGACACTAAAACATTTTTTTGGTTTTAAAAATGAAGTTATTGTATAAAACTTACATAAATAAAAAAAAATGTATACATATTAGGTATCGCCGCGTCCGTGACAACCTGCTCTATAAAATTACCCCATGATCTAACCTGTCAGATGAATGTTGTAAATAACAAAAAAAAAACGTGCCAAAAAAGCTATTTCTTGTTACCTTGCTGCACAAAAAGTGTAATATAGAGCAACCAAAAATCATATGTACCCAAAACTGCCACCCTATCCCGTAGTTTCTAAAATGGAGTCACTTTTTTGGAGTTTCCACTCTAGGGGTGCATCAGGGGGGCTTCAAATGGGACATGGTGTCAAAAAAACCAGTCCAGCAAAATCTGCCTTCCAAAAACCGTATGGCATTCCTTTCCTTCTGCGCCCTGCCGTGTGCCTGTACAGCTGTTTACGACCACATATGGGGTGTTTCTGTAAACTACAGAATCAGGGCCATAAATAATGAGTTTTGTTTGGCTGTTAACCCTTGCTTTGTAACTGGAAAAAAAATATTAAAATGGAAAATCTGCCAAAAATTTGAAATTTTTAAATTGTGTCTCTATTTTCCATTAAATCTTGTGCAACACCTAAAGGGTTAACAACGTTTGTAAAATCAGTTTTGAATACCTTGAAGGGTGTAGTTTCTTAGATGGGGTCACTTTTATGGAGTTTCTACTCTAGGGGTGCATCAGGGGGGCTTCAAATGGGACATGGTGTCAAAAAAACAGTCCAGCAAAATCAGCCTTCCAAAAACCAAACGGCGCACCTTTCACTCTACGCCCTACTGTGTGCCCGTACAGTAGTTTACGGCCACATATGGGGTGTTTCTGTAAACAGCAGAGTCAGGGCAATAAAGATACAGTCTTGTTTGGCTGTTAACCCTTGCTTTGTTAGTGGAAAAAATGGGTTAAAATTGAAAATTAGGCAAAAAAATTAAATTCTCAAATTTCATCCCCATTTGCCAATAACTCTTGTGCAACACCTAAAGGGTTAACGACGTATGTAAAATCAGTTTTGAATACCTTGAGGGGTGTAGTTTCTTAGATGGGGTCACTTTTAGGGAGTTTCTCCTCTAGGGGTGCATCAGGGGGCTTCAAATGGGACATGGTGTCAAAAAACCAGTCCATAAAAATCAGCCTTCCAAAAACCATACGGCGCACCTTTCCCTCTACGCCCCGCTGTGTGGCCGTACAGTAGTTTACGGCCACATATTGGGTGTTTCTGTAAACGGCAGAGTCAGGGCAATAAATATACAATCTTGTTTGGCTGTTAACCCTTGCTTTGTTAGTGAAAAAATGGGTTAAAATGAAAAATTAGACAAAAAAATTAAATTCTCAAATTTCCTCCCCATTTGCCAATAACTCTTGTGCAACACCTAAAGGGTTAATAATGTATGCAAAATCAGTTTTGAATACCTTGAGGGGTGTAGTTTCTTAGATGGGGTCATTTTTGGGTGGCTTCTATTATGTAAGCCTCGCAAATCGACTTCAGACCTGAACTGGTCCCTAAAAATTTAGTTTTTGTAAATTTCTGAAAAATTTCAAGATTTGCTTCTAAACTTCTAAGCCTTATAACATCCCCAAAAAATAAAATATCATTCCCAAAACAATTCACACATGAAGTAGACATATGGGGAATGTAAAGTCATCACAAGTTTTTGGGGTATTACTATGTATTACAGAAGTAGAGAAACTGAAACTTTGAAATTTGCAAATTTTTCCAAATTTTTGGTAAATTAGGTATTTTTTTGTGCAAAAAAAATAATTTTTTTGACTTCATTTTACCAGTGTCATGAAGTACAATATGTGACGAAAAAACAATCTCAGAATGGCCTGGATAAGTCAAAGCGTTTTAAAGTTATTAGCACTTAAAGTGACACTGGTCAGATTTCCAAAAAATGGCCTGGTCCTTAACCACCTCAGCCCCCAGTGCTTAAACACCCTGAAAGACCAGGCCACTTTTTACACTTCTGACCTACACTACTTTCACCGTTTATTGCTCGGTCATGCAACTTACCACCCAAATGAATTTTACCTCCTTTTCTTCTCACTAATAGAGCTTTCATTTGGTGGTATTTCATTGCTGCTGACATTTTTACTTTTTTTGTTATTAATCGAAATTTAACGATTTTTTTGCAAAAAAATGACATTTTTCACTTTCAGTTGTAAAATTTTGCAAAAAAAAACGACATCCATATAGAAATTTTGCTCTAAATTTATAGTTCTACATGTCTTTGATAAAAAAAAAATGTTTGGGTAAAAAAAAAATGGTTTGGGTAAAAGTTATAGCGTTTACAAACTATGGTACAAAAATGTGAATTTCCGCTTTTTGAAGCAGCTCTGACTTTCTGAGCACCTGTCATGTTTCCTGAGGTTCTACAATGCCCAGACAGTACAAACACCCCACAAATGACCCCATTTCTGAAAGTACACACCCTAAGGTATTCGCTGATGGGCATAGTGAGTTCATAGAACTTTTTATTTTTTGTCACAAGTTAGCGGAAAATTATGATTTATTTTTTTTTCTTTTTTTTTCTTACAAAGTCTCATATTCCACTAACTTGTGACAAAAAATAAAAAAGTTCTATGAACTCACTATGCCCATCAGCGAATACCTTGGGGTCTCTTCTTTCCAAAATGGGGTCACTTGTGGGGTAGTTATACTGCCCTGGCATTCTAGGGGCCCAAATGTGTGGTAAGGAGTTTGAAATCAAATTCTGTAAAAAATTACCTGTGAAATCCGAAAGGTGCTCTTTGGAATATGGGCCCCTTTGCCCACCTAGGCTGCAAAAAAGTGTCACACATCTGGTATCTCCGTACTCAGGAGAAGGTGGGGAATGTGTTTTGGGGTGTCATTTTATATATACCCATGCTGGGTGAGAGAAATATCTTGGCAAAAGACAACTTTTCCCATTTTTTTATACAAAGTTGTCATTTGACCAAGATATTTATCTCACCCAGCATGGGTATATGTAAAAAGACACCCCAAAACACATTCCTCAACTTCTCCTGAGTACGGGGATACCAGATGTGTGACACTTTTTTGCAGCCTAGGTGGGCAAAGGGGCCCATATTCCAAAGAGCACCTTTCGGATTTCACTCCTCATTTTTTCCTGAATTTGATTTCAAACTCCTTACCACACATTTGGGCCCCTAGAATACCAGGGCAGTATAACTACCCCACAAGTGACCCCATTTTGGAAAGAAGACACCCCAAGGTATTCCGTGAGGGGCATGGCGAGTTCCTAGAATTTTTTATTTTTTGTCACAAGTTAGTGGAAAATGATGATTTTTTTTTTTTTTTTTTTTTCATACAAAGTCTCATATTCCACAAACTTGTGACAAAAAATAAAAACTTCCATGAACTCACTATGCCCATCAGCGAATACCTTGGGGTCTCTTCTTTCCAAAATGGGGTCACTTGTGGGGTAGTTATACTGCCCTGGCATTCTAGGGGCCCAAATGTGTGGTAAGTAGGTAAATGACCTGTGAAATCCGAAAGGTGCTCTTTGGAATGTGGGCCCCTTTGCCCACCTAGGCTGCAAAAAAGTGTCACACATCTGGTATCTCTGTATTCAGGAGAAGTTGAGGAATGTGTTTTGGGGTGTCTTTTTACATATACCCATGCTGGGTGAGATAAATATCTTGGTCAAATGCCAACTTTGTATAAAAAAATGGGAAAAGTTGTCTTTTGCCAAGATATTTCTCTCACCCAGCATGGGTATATATAAAATGACACCCCAAAACACATTCCCCACCTTCTCCTGAGTACGGAGATACCAGATGTGTGACACTTTTTTGCAGCCTAGGTGGGCAAAGGGGCCCATATTCCAAAGAGCACCTTTCGGATTTCACAGGTAATTTTTTACAGAATTTGATTTCAAACTCCTTACCACACATTTGGGCCCCTAGAATGCCAGGGCAGTATAACTACCCCACAAGTGACCCCATTTTGGAATATGAGACTTTGTATGAAAAAAAAAATAAAAAAAAAAATAAGCATTTTCCACTAACTTGTGACAAAAAATAAAAAATTCTAGGAACTCGCCATGCCCCTCACGGAATACCTTGGGGTGTCTTCTTTCCAAAATGGGGTCACTTGTGGGGTAGTTATACTGCCCTGGCATTTTCCAGGGGCCCTAATGTGTGGTAAGTAGGTAAATGACCTGTGAAATCCTAAAGGTGCTCTTTGGAATATGGGCCCCTTTGCCCACCTAGGCTGCAAAAAAGTGTCACACATGTGGTATCGCCGTATTCAGGAGAAGTTGGGGAATGTGTTTTGGGGTGTCATTTTACATATACCCATGCTGGGTGAGAGAAATATCTTGGCAAAAGACAACTTTTCCCATTTTTTTATACAAAGTTGGCATTTGACCAAGATATTTCTCTCACCCAGCATGGGTATATGTAAAATGACACCCCAAAACACATTCCCCAACTTCTCCTGAGTACGGCGATACCAGATGTGTGACACTTTTTTGCAGCCTAGATGCGCAAAGGTGCCCAAATTCCTTTTAGGAGGGCATTTTTAGACATTTGGATACCAGACTTCTTCTCACGCTTTGGGGCCCCTAGAATGCCAGGGCAGTATAAATACCCCACATGTGACCCCATTTTGGAAAGAAGACACCCCAAGGTATTCAATGAGGGGCATGGCGAGTTCATAGAAATTTTTTTTTTTTTGGCACAAGTTAGCGGAAATTGATATTTTTAATTTTTTTCTCACAAAGTCTCCCGTTCCGCTAACTTGGGACAAAAATTTCAATCTTTCATGGACTCAATATGCCCCTCACGGAATACCTGGGGGTGTCTTCTTTCCGAAATGGGGTCACATGTGGGGTATTTATACTGCCCTGGCATTCTAGGGGCCCTAAAGCGTGAGAAGAAGTCTGGAATATAAATGTCTAAAAAATTTTACGCATTTGGATTCCGTGAGGGGTATGGTGAGTTCATGTGAGATTTTATTTTTTGACACAAGTTAGTGGAATATGAGACTTTGTAAGAAAAAAAAAAAAAAATTCCGCTAACTTGGGCCAAAAAAATATCTGAATGGAGCCTTACAGAGGGGTGATCAATGACAGGGGGGTGATCAATGACAGGGGGGTTGATCAATGACAGGGGGGTTGATCAATGACAGGGGGGTGATCAATGACAGGGGGGTGATCAGGGAGTCTATATGGGGTGATCACCACAGTCATTGATCATGCCCCTGTAAGGCTTCATTCAGACGTCCGGATGCGTTTTGCGGATCCGATCCATCTATCAGTGGATCCGTAAAAATCATGCGGATGTCTGAATGGAGCTTTACAGGGGGGTAATCAATGACAGGGGGGTAATCAATGACAGGGGGGTGATCAGGGAGTCTATATGGGGTGATCACCACAGTCATTGATCACGCCCCTGTAAGGCTTCATTTAGACGTCCGGATGCGTTTTGCGGATCGGATCCATCTATCAGTGCATCCGTAAAAATCATGCGGACATCTGAATGGAGCTTTACAGGGGGGTAATCAATGACAGGGGGGTGATCAGGGAGTCTATATGGGGTGATCACCACAGTCATTGATCATGCCCCTGTAAGGCTTCATTCAGACGTCCGGATGCGTTTTGCGGATCGGATCCATCTATCAGTGCATCCGTAAAAATCATGCGGACATCTGAATGGAGCTTTACAGGGGGGTGATCAGGGAGTCTATATGGGGTGATCACCACAGTCATTGATCATGCCCCTGTAAGGCTTCATTCAGACGTCCGGATGCGTTTTGCGGATCGGATCCATCTATCAGTGCATCCGTAAAAATCATGCGGACATCTGAATGGAGCTTTACAGGGGGGTGATCAGGGAGTCTATATGGGGTGATCACCACAGTCATTGATCACGCCCCTGTAAGGCTTCATTCAGACGTCCGGATGCGTTTTGCGGATCCGATCCATCTATCAGTGGATCCGTAAAAATCATGCGGACATCTGAATGGAGCTTTACAGGGGGGTAATCAATGACAGGGGGGTGATCAATGACAGGGGGGTGATCAGGGAGTCTATATGGGGTGATCAGGGGCTAATAAGGGGTTAATAAGTGACGGGGGGGGGGGGGGGTGTAGTGTAGTGTAGTGTAGTGGTGCTTGGTGGGACTTTACTGAGCTACCTGTGTCCTCTGGTGGTCGATCCAAACAAATGGGACCACCAGAGGACCAGGTAGCAGGTATATTAGACGCTGTTATCAAAACAGCGTCTAATATACCTGTTAGGGGTTAAAAAAAAACACATCTCCAGCCTGCCAGCGAACGATCGCCGCTGGCAGGCTGGAGATCAACTCTCTTACCTTCCGTTCCTGTGAGCGCGCGCGCCTGTGTGCGCGCGTTCACAGGAAATCTCGGCCATCGCGAGATGACGCATATATGCGTGACTGTGCGCAGCGCTGCCACCTCCGGAACGCGATCCTGCGTTAGGCGGTCCGGAGGTGGTTAAGGTGAAAATGAGCCCGGTCCTTAAGGGGTTAATACCCCAGAGGGTCATTTTGAGAGTATGGTCATTTTGTTTGGGTTAATTAATGCTCCTGCAGTTTTCCAGTATTTTGTTAATGATATCTTTCATCATCTGGTGGGGAGGTTTATTGTTGTGTATCTGGATGATATACTAATTTATTCTCCAGACATGGAGACTCATTAGGATCATGTGAGACAGGTGTTACAGATCCTAAGGGAGAATAAATTGTATGCTAAGATGGAGAAGTGTGTATTTGCAGTTCAGGAAGTGCAATTCCTGGGTTACCTACTCTCATCTTCAGGTTTTCGTATGGATCCAGAGAAGGTTCGTGCGGTATTGGACTGGGATCGACCCGAAAATCTGAAAGCGCTTATGCAGTTTTTGGGGTTCACCAACTACTACCATAAATTCATTTTGAACTATTCGACTGTGGTTAAACCTTTAACGGACATGACTAGAAAAGGTTTGGATGTCTGGTCTGATGCGGCATTACAAGCTTTTTTCTGCGGTGAAGGAATGTTTTGCTTCTGCTCCTATACCGGTGCAACCGGATGTGTCACAGCCATTCATTGTGGAAGTTGACGCATCCAATGTAGGGGTGGGAGCAGTCTTGTCGCAGCGTCCTTCATCTAGTAAATGTGCATTCTTCTCTAAGAAACTCTCGGCTGCACAAAGGAATTATGACATAGACAAAAGAGAATTGTTGGCCATTAAGTTGTCTTTTGAGGAATGGCGTCATTGGTTGGAAGGACCAATTCATCCTATTACTGTGCTTACTGATCACAAAAATCTGGCTTACCTGGAGTCGGCTAAGCGAATTAACCCAAGGTAGGCCATTTCATCGTCACCTATCACCCTGGGGTTAAGAATGTCTTTCCTGGGGGGGGATACGGAAGATCCTGGTCCGATATTGTCTGAAAGGGTAGTTATATTCGCCTTATATCCTGACCTTGAGACAGAGGTGTTGAAAGCGCAGGTAGATGCACCGGATTCTTGCCCTCTGTGGAAGTCGTTTGTTCCTTTTGTGTTCGGTGTGGAGTTTACCACCCACACCGCACCTTGACAGCTATTCAGCTGTGACCAGTGCAACCCACCAGTCCTTCCGGTGGAAGCAGCAAAATACCTTGGAGGGATATGGTCCAGCAGTTCTCCTGACTCTGACCGTTCAACACCTCTCTTCTTCAGGCGTTGCTAGGTCCCCCCCCCCCAAACTCATGCTTCCTGAGCCTTGTGGCCCCCCCAGCCCTCCTGGCTGGGACCACACAGGCCCTCTGCACCCTGGGGCCTAACTCCTCCTCTCACACTCTGAGGATTGCTTTATCCCCAAGTGATTATCGCACCTGGCCTCACCTCAGTCCTGGTGATCGGGGCGAATACACAGCAAATCATACCATACATCTCCTCTAATAGGTTTCTACACCATTCTAGGAGACACATATCTTCCCTCTTCATATTTGAAGCCTGTCACTACCTCACAATATACACACACACCAATCCTACTGCCACAAATACATGTGCCAGTGACCGTGTGCCCGAGTTCTGGTAAACTGAAGAAGAATTGGCAATGGCCTTGAAAAAAATTCTCCCTTTTTTGAGCAATACAGTATAGAACCTGACAGAAAAGGAAATGTGTGGCTGTGTAGTGGCAGCAGTGGCAGCAGCAGAGCTGAATGGGACATGATGGACAGGCCGACAGCAGCAGTGGCATCATTGGTCCAGTGATAAATAGCCAGGCCCCACTGTCAACAATTTAATCCATATGGTGGCATCAGCCACATTTTTGTGATGGATTCATTTCCAGGAATGCAGTGGTTTCCATGACTGTGGGTAACAAATGTGTCCACTTTGGTGTGACGACACCATCTGCCACTCCGGTTGCCTTGTCTAACAGAACATCGGAGGTGGGACAAGACAGTACACCAACGGCAGACTGGGCTAGTTCCTGCCACTGGTCCCATCTGCTGACCCAGAAGTCTATAAGGGAGTCAGGGCTCAGGGTATGTGCTGGAACAAGGGCAGAGTCCAGGTATAACTGAACATGGTTGCTTAGGGGGGTGTATCAGTTTCCTGAGGTGTGTGGCAGCACTTGAAAAAACTGATCCATCATATTCAGCTGTATTGTCTGCTGCTTCCGCTACTTGTTGTAGTAGTAGCCCTGGCAGAGGCAGTGCAGCGGTGACTTAGCAGAGATTGGAGAGGGGCCTCCTGGTCAGGGACATGGATGGCAGGCGCCTGCTCTGTGACAGCTGCGGCAGACTGGGTACAGAGCGTAATACAATAATTGTCTCCCTTCTTTGCCTGATAAGAGTACAAGGTAGGGAATTTATAAATTTTTTTAGCCTAAGGCCTCATGCACACGACTGTCCCATTTTTCGAGGTCCGCAAAAAAACGGAAGCCGTCCGTGTTGCCTTCCGCAATTTGCGGAACGGGACGGGCGCCGGCAATATAAATGCCTATTCTTGTCCGCAAAGCGCCCTGCAAAAAAGATAGAAAATGTCCTATTCTAGTCCGTACCTGTGGGCAGTAGGCATTTCTACACCGGAGAAAGACGATCCGATAAGCAAAATGCGGAATGCACGCAGCCGGTGTCCGGATTTTATGGTCATGTGAACGAGCCCTACATCTTGTTGCTTCCCTCTGGCTATTTTCTAGCCTGTGAGATCCGGCAGGCGGCTCTAGCAGGGAACGGCGTGCCCAAGCTCTGTGGATCCATCGTTACCGGAGGCTACATGAATGCTGTCCGGCCCCAGTAACAAATGAACGCCGTGACATTTATAATGTAAAAACTCAGTGGCGGTATTGCTGTTTTTTCCCACCCCCCTCCCAGAAAGAGTTAATAAAAGTTAAACCAGTAAAAACTACAACTTGTCCTGCAAAAAACAAGCCCCTGTACAACTACATAGAGAGAAAAAGAAAAAAGTTATGGCTCTTGGAAGGAGAAACATAAAATCTCTTAGTCAGTAAGGTCCAAAATAGGTCGGCCACTAAGGGGTTAAAGAAAAGGAGCAAAACCCAAAATCCCATTGAACCATTGGTGTCATGTAAAGCCACGCCCCCTCCCAATACACGGCTGGTGGAGACCCCAAGGATCGGTCATAACTACTTGCCCTATATCACACAGACCCTGCAACCACACACTGACCTCCACCTGTAGAGCAGCCGTCTGCCTCTTCCAAAGGCCTGTGATGATGTCATAGTCATGTGATCAGTGACGCGTGTGGGAGGAGTCAGGAATCTCATGACTGGGTGCTGCTGTTCTGATACACACGGAAGATAGATAAATAGTACATTTTAGTGAGCTGAAGGACCTGTGATGATGTCATAGTCATGTGATCAGTCACATGTGTGGGAGGAGTCAGGAGTCACATGACTAGGTGCTGCTGTTCTGATACACCTTGGAGATAGATGAATAGTAATTTTAGTGAGCTGAAGGACCTGTGATGATGTCACGGTCATGTGATCAGTGACGCATGTGGGCGGGGTCAGGCTACAGGCTGTGCAGTCTGTGGAGATCAGTGCAGTTCTCCTGTGTGTGAGGAGGTCATGGATTTCTGGAGGATTCACAGAAGGACAAGCAAATACCGCAGCAAATCTGAATGTGAACTGTAGCTTCACAGCTGGTAGAGGGAAGTACAGCGAAATAATACACACAGCCCTGCACAATATACATTACACACACAGCTCTGCACCGTATACATTACACACACAGCTCTGCACCGTATACATTACACACACAGCCCTGCACCGTATACATTACACACACAGCCCTGCACCGTATACATTACACACGGCTCTGCACCGTATACATTACACACACAGCCCTGCACCGTATACATTACACACACGGCTCTGCACCGTATACAATACACACGCAGCTCAGCACCGTATACATTACACACACAGCTCTGCACCGTATACATTACACACACAGCTCTGCACCGTATACATTACACACACAGCTCTGCACCGTATACATTACACACACAGCTCTGCACCGTATACATTACACACACAGTCCTGCACCGTATACATTACACACACAGCTCTGCACCGTATACATTACACACAGCTCTGCACCGTATACATTACACACACAGCTCTGCACCGTATACATTACACACACAGCTCTGCACCGCATACGTTACACACATAGCTCTGCACCGTATACATTACACACAGCTCTGCACCGTATACATTACACACACAGCTCTGCACCGTATACATTACACACACAGCTCTGCACCGTATACATTACACACACGGCTCTGCACCATATACATTACACACACGGCTCTGCACCGTATACATAACACACACAGCTCTGCACCGTACACATTACACACACAGCTCTGCACCGTACACATTACACACACAGCCCTGCACCGTATACATTACACACACAGCTCTGCACCGTATACATTACACACACGGCTCTGCACCGTATACATTACACACACGGCTCTGCACCGTATACATTACACACAGCTCTGCACCGTATACATTACACACACAGCCCTGCACCGTATACATTACACACACAGCTCTGCACCGTATACATTACACACACAGCCCTGCACCGTATACATTACACACACAGCTCTGCACCGTATACATTACACACACAGCTCTGCACCGTATACATTACACACACAGCTCTGCACCGTATACATTACACACAGCTCTGCACCGTATACATTACACACACGGCTCTGCACCGTATACATTACACACACAGCTCTGCACCATATACATTACACACAGCCCTGCACCGTATACATTACACACACAGCTCTGCACCGTATACATTACACACACAGCTCTGCACCGTATACATTACACACACAGCCCTGCACCGTATACATTACACACACAGCTCTGCACCGTATACATTACACACACAGCCCTGCACCGTATACATTACACACACAGCTCTGCACCGTATACATTACACACACAGCCCTTCACCGTATACATTACACACAGCTCTGCACCGTATACATTACACACACAGCTCTGCACCGTATACATTACACACACAGCCCTGCACCGTATACATTACACACACAGCTCTGCACCGTATACATTACACACACAGCCCTTCACCGTATACATTACACACAGCTCTGCACCGTATACATTACACACACAGCTCTGCACCGTATACATTACACACACAGCTCTGCACCGTATACATTACACACACAGCTCTGCACCGTATACATTACACACACAGCTCTGCACCGTATACATTACACACACAGCCCTGCACCGTATACATTACACACAGCTCTGCATTGTATACATTACACACACAGCTCTGCACCGTATATACATTACACACACATCGCTGCACCGTATACATTACACACACAGCCCTGCACCGTATACATTACACGCACATCGCTGCACCGTATACATTACACACACAGCTCTGCACCGTATACATTACACGCACGGCTCTGCACCGTATACATTACACACACACAGCTCTGCACCGTATACATTACACACACACAGCTCTGCACCGTATACATTACACACACACAGCTCTGCACCGGATACATTACACACACAGCTCTGCTCCGTATACATTACACACACAGCTCTGCACCGTATACATTACACACAGCTCTGCACCGTATACATTACACACACGGCTCTGCACCGTATACATTACACACACAGCTCTGCACCGTATACATTACACACACAGCTCTGCACCGTATACATTACACACACAGCTCTGCACCGTATACATTACACACACAGCTCTGCACTGTATACATTACACACACGGCTCTGCACCGTATACATTACACACACAGCTCTGCACCGTATACATTATACACACAGCCCTGCACCGTATACATTACACACACATCCCTGCACCGTATACATTACACACACATCCCTGCACCGTATATGATAGGAATCTCAAGGTCCCACTTGGTACCCCTGGCACCAAACTTCTAGTATCGGCTTGGTTTGAGTCCCTTTCTGACGTCAGGAGAGCGCTTCACTCAGTAGGTAATGAAAGACACAACAGTGATGTACTGAATGAACACTCTGAGGTTTATTTTTAATGCACACAGGTTATATAGAGGGGGCTTTACCCTCTTTATTAGCATATCATCGTATGTTATGTATTTAACCTATCATATTAACACGTTTCATTCTACAGTCAGAGAAATAGAAACAAAAACGGAACTTCCATATTAGGAATATTGTCCGGGAGTAGTGCCAAAGAGATAAGATTCAGGGTTACAGAGAATAGAAACCTTACAGTTATTGGTTTTACAGCAATCAGAGTTACTTCTTAACAGAGAAACAAAACTTCAGCAAAAAGCAGAATTGGTTTTGACATAATAAAGAACATGGATTCCTTTCAAATCCCCTCTTAGAACCTTTAGTGGATCACACTACATGGTTCTTTCCTTTCTTGTCCTTTTTCTCTCTATATGATATTAGGTAATTCTTATACCCATCTGCGCTTCGATCCTCCTGGGGTACAGTAGTCTGATATAATGACATATTAGAGAGCCCTTTTTCTAGCATTCGTCTCACACAGGGAATAACACATAATGCTACTATACCTATTACTACAATTACTATTAGTATGACAATCCCTAGTTGCATGAGACCTTGTTTCCAACTTGTGAACCACCCAAAGTATTGATCCTATGGATCATTTATACCTGAGTTCTTTTTCAGTTCTACTGACAGATCTTCAAGCTTTTTTATAGCTATTGTGACCTTACCAGTGGGGCCAGTATTATTTGGTATGTATGTGCAGCAGGAGGTTGGATCAGTCAATACTCGGCACACTCCGCCCTTCTCTGCAAGAATCATATCCAACACCATTCGATTCTGGAATGTCATGATTGAGTCTGCTTGTAGTTCTTCTGCTACCCCTAGAAATGCATCTCTGGTATAGTTTACAAACCTTTGCTGATTGTAGTATATATAATTTATCCAATCCACATTTTTATTCACAGTAATGATTGGAAATATTGATTCAAATCCGGCAGCTACTTGATCTCTAGCTTTGAACTCATCTGGGACCCCTCTTGGAACACCTATTGCATCTATATACACATGGGGATCAAAACTTGAAAGGGGGCTGCTTCTTTTGTTTATCTTTAGCACCCCTTTGTCTATAATATCTGATTCAGTAAAAATGTGCATGTTCATTATAGCTTTGGCAAGCGCACATTCACCTTTCCAGGCACCTTCCAATCTGGATCTTATTTTTCCATCTCCACAGATCCAGTACACATCTCCTATGGAGTACACTTGGTTCTGAGTGAGGGATATGTTCAGATTGCTGTATTTGTGACAATAACCTTTGGTGAAATTCTGTACATTCCTTCCATGTGTACTCCCCTTGTAACATGTGTAGTTACCTGGATATACCTGGATGCCTGCCCCTGGGCGAGGATTTTTTAACAAAAGAGGGTATTTTGATTTCCATTCTGTACATGCACTGTGGTTATAAGACATATTAACAAAAAGAGTCAAAAAACATTTTTCAACACTTTCTGGTAACACTAGGGGTACGGTACGTAGGTGTGGTTTGGCAGCACCGCATATGTAACAGTTACTTTTATTCACAGAGGCTGCACTATACTTCATCCACTCCAGCCACAAATTAACATCAGAAAAACCTGTCCCCATGGCCAAAGTATCCTCATATGTGGGATTAGATATGGCCCTTAGGTTTTTTAGAGAAACTATATGTGGGGCTAGTGGGTTTTTTGGGACACCTGTGATGGGCTGGTATTCCTTAGACTTATACATATCTCTAAGTTTGAACATTTGTGTTACCTGAGAGGTCTCAGCTCCCCACATTTTATGGAAGTACCATCCCAATACATAATCTCCTTCATCATATTTACCAGGGTTGTCTATTGTCAATACAATCTTCATTTCCGCTGACCTTTTTTTGCAATAATTCAATGAGGAGGTGTCCACATAACACGTCCCTCTCTCAAGGAGTGTCATTCTAGTCAAAAGGGACTTAGACTTTTTATCCCTCCTTTTGAGGGCGCTTTCTGGTTTATATCCCCATTCTGTCCCTGTATTCCATCCCACTGATCCCCAGTATCCACAACCTTTTCCCCAGTATGAGTCTGTTACACATATATAGGCCTGTCCTTCTACATAGTTGTTGGAACAATAGTTATAATATGAACATGTTTTCAATATATCACAAAGGCAAAAGGTGTAGGTAGCTACGTGAGTGTTAGATGAATTATACCAAAAGGTGATGACGCCGCCCTTGCTAGTTGCGGCTACTTCTCCCTTACTACTAATTGGTAAAATCAACAAGATTATTGAAGTAATCTTAGTCAGTACATTCAACCATTTCCCAGAAAGGGGTGAGGAGCTCATCATGTTGGAGGTCATACAGCTACTGGGGTGGGGACTGCAATTATCAAGGCACTACATTTCAGCCATCTCGAGGAATTTCCCGACTGTATCTTCTTCGAGGTCAAGGCTGTCTGCCCCCGTTAGTACCTCTGGGCCTTGTTGGAGGTCAGGGCTGTCTGCCCCCGTTAGTACCTCTTGTCCTTCTTCAAGGCCAAGGCTGTCTGCCTCCGTTCCTGCCTCCTCTCTTGTTCTCACAAGCTTCACTCGGGTGGCGTGGATCCAAGTTGGAGACTGTTTAGTCAGCACAGCTGTTCTGGTCACTGCAACCACGATAGTGGGTGGGCCATATGCGAAGTCACCTTGGGATTTTCCTTTCTTCAGTGTTTTGATCACTACCTCATCCCCCACCCTGTATGGGTGGGTGGGTTCCTGTGGAAGAGAGGGAGACTTACAAGCAACTTTTTCCTCAGTTTTATTAAGAACCTGTATCAATTTGGTGACATATTCTTCCCTTATTAAATCAAGATCACCTTCCTGCACTATCATTGGGCGTCTTGCCCAGGGGGTGGGGAAAGGCCTTCCCATGAGTATCTGTAAGGATTCTCAATGCTGTTATATCCTACCCCCTCTTTGCAGACTAATCCTGTCTTAGGATTTTTCTGCAATACTGGATAACACCAGTCTTGCTGTTCCTGTTCAGTGGAATATCTTTGAAGATCAGTAAGCATTTGTGACATCTCAGGGGTTGGAGGTGCCAAACATGGCATCTCCCAATGGTTACATGGACCTGTGGGGTTGCATTTGGCCACTCGTTTCGCCACCTTATCTGCCAGCGCATTGCCCTGTGAGACATGATCCTTACCATCTGCTGCCGTGAATCCTCTCCTCAAATCATACCATGGTCCCACACTACCCCATGTGCGTACCTACTATCAGTATAAATGGTGACAGATCTATCAGTATGTAGAATACATGCTCTAGTGAGTGCAATGAGCTCAGCTGCCTGCTGTGTTGAGTGTGGATGCCCTTGAGTAGGCCTATAACATCATGTGTAGTGTGCAAAAATGGTGTAACGTCACATTGTGAAAGGAGTTGCCAACTCTACCATCATAGCACAGGCTGCAAGAGAACACAGACATGCCGGCATCCCTTGAACAGGGGTGGGCATTACCATTGAGAAAAATACACAATGACGCAACTTGCCTCCGTGTTCTTGTGTCAGTACACCTGCCATGGTTTTACAATTTTGTCGCGCAAACATGTGGAAGTTTGTAGTCAGGGAGGCTCAATCCTGGACTTGACATTAATGAACATTTCAGATAATCAAATGCATTGCACATTTCTGAAGACCATCTTATTAAATCAGGTTTGTCCTGCAGTGTTGCCTGCCTCAAGATATTGTCATAGTAGGAACAGTCTGGGATCCATTGTCTGCAGTAGTTTATCATTCCAAGGAAGGATAGCATTTCCTTCTTGGAGAGCGGGGTGACCAAGCCCGCTACAGACTGAACTCTCCCTGGACTGATCCTCCTTTCCCCCTTTTGAGGACAAACCCCAAGTATTCGACTTGCTGTTTACACCATTGCATTTTCCCTAATGACACTTTGTGTCTACATTCAAACAACCATTGTAACAGTGATATACCATCCTCAATGTTGGCCTCCACTGACATACTGCACAACAGTAAATCATCCACGTATTGCAACAACACGGAACCTTGGGAGGGGTGCCATGGTTTTAACGTGGCTTGGAGGACTATGCTGTACACTACAGGTGAATCAGCACATCCCTAGGGCATTCTGCCCCAGGTCAGTTGACATCTGTCAAAGGAAAAAGCAAAAATTAGTCTGGTCTTCTTGTCAACTGGGATAGAAAAGAATGCATTTTTCAGATCTATCACACTGAACCAAACAGCGTCTGCTGGAATGGCAGATAGTAATTGAGTGATGTCAGGTACAACAGGGGCTTATAGGCACAATGATGTTGTTGATGGCCCTTAAATCCTGTACAAAGCGGGTAGTACCATCTGCCTTTGTCACTGGATTCACGGGCGTGCTGTAGGGTGAAATCACCTCTTCCAGGATTCCCTTTTGTAGGAATTATTTTATCATTGGCCTAAGTCCATCGAGTTTCTCTTTTGGCAGTAGGTATTGTTTCTGGAACACTGAAATGACACCTGGTTTTACAGTAGCTTTGTAAGGTGTGCAATCTATGAATCCTGTGTCATATTCATTTGAAGACCATAATGCAGGGTTAATGTTGTTAAGTTCTGGGTGGTTCTGTATGTTTGCAAGAATCAGTGGCACTGGTGTAGAGATTGGAATGAGATCTGAGTGTACTCTTATGCCCTGATTTTTGGCTGACACTTGTAAGTCAAGCTTAATGAACAAATCTTTACTTAACACACTTGAGGTTGCACTGCTATCTACCATGAATCCTACTCTGAGTCATCTAAGTCCACCCCTTTTAGTCGGACGCTGTGGTCCACCTTCTGTCTGTCATTAGTGTCCCAGCTGTCCATGAGGACAGAGCTCTGATGTGAAGCACAACACTTAACATGTAACACGTAACTTCAAACATTGAAACAAACAGATCTGACAATACAGACATGAACACACAAAGGGCCCATAAGAAACTTTTCATTAACTTCGATAAAAAAAATGTACAGCTTGATCAATGCTGTTGGCACCAATAAAAACCAAAAACTTCCAAGAAAAATAAAATTCTCAATGCGCTTTTTATATGAAAACAAATATCGTACTCCATACACATTCATATACATTTCATGTACTCATCTTCACAAAACAGCTCATAACCACGCCCTTACACATAAAAACTGAATTGCACACACAGCTCTCCTAAAGCATCCATTAGGGCTCTTTCACACTTTCAACTCCACTACAACTCAGAGCCACACCCATTCACATTCCACTGAATCATTTGTCTTCCAACCTAATCACACAATTGTCTTTGTTTCATCCCAAAACTTGCAGCACAGACAAACACAGCTTTCCGGGAAACAGCCACACCACACCCAGAATTGCTGATGGTCTGTCGCTGTAAGACAATATACATGTTATAATAACACAGTCATTTTGTTAAACCCAAATCATTTTATATGTCAGGTGTTCTTAGTTAATGTTGTACATATATAATAATTCTTGTTAAAAGCTAGATTCTCACATTACACTGCTGGGGAAAGAAAATTATTGAACAATTTTTGTCTTCTATAATAATATTACACATATAACATCACTTACTCTGCAGGATTCCCTACTGCTTTGTATCATGTAATCCATATCCTAGGACGGGTCATGGTCAGAATGTGGCCATGCTTCTTTGTCTCCCAGACAAAGACCCTTTATCATGTCCATGTGGTATGGGATATTTTCGCCGTCCCTGGGAAAAGGGGCTAGCAGCTTGCATGAACTCAGTCCATCCAGCTAAGTTATCCACCCATGGGTTAAATAGGAAGTAATTTGTGGGACTACACCGTGCAACATAAACTTTGCATGTTTCTCCCGTCTCAGGTTTGGGATGATTTGTTTTAGACCCTTGTGACCCCATTCCGTCTGATATTTTAATGATGCTACTTTCCTAGGACTGGCTGTACTGAAGCGTTAAGGATTCGACAAATTAATGCTGTCAACTAGGCAAAGGACTCAGGTCTGATCAGAAAATATCAGAGTGTCTCATCAAACATATAATTTGTTGCTTTGGTATGCCGCTTGTGTTCACCTAGCTGTGGGTTAATGGATTGCTCCCAGCCGGGAGTGGGGCGTATTGCAGACCTCCGCAACACAGTAAAACAACAATGCAATGTCCTTAAAACTCTATGCAAATAGTGAACTTCAGTCCGTACACTTACCACCCGGACATCAGTATCCTTATCTCAACTCTAATAATCTTATACTTTAAAACAACGTTAAAAGAGTCAAACCAAGCTCCATCCTTGTCTCCCTGAGACAATATTATGTAGTGCGCACTATATTTTCTCTGAGTGATCCTCACGGCGGACTACAGGAGTCCCCGGGTCACTCCCCCAGACTCCCGGAGTCTGTACCCTGTATCCCTGATACAGTAATTATACTAGAAGTTGTAGGTTTTACTTACTAGATCGAGACGTGGTCCTCGGATCGGCCAGAGGACAATAACAGATGCCTTCCTTACCGAACACGAGGAAAACCTTCTCGATCCCCGGACACGAGCCCCCAAACTGATAGGTATCTCAAGGTCCCACTTGGTACCCCTGGCACCAAACTTCTAGTATCGGCTTGGTTTGAGTCCCTTTCTGAGGTCAGGAGAGCGCTTCACTCAGTAGGTAATGAAAGACACAACAGTGATGTACTGAATGAACACTCTGAGGTTTATTTTTAATGCACACAGGTTATATAGAGGGGGCTTTACCCTCTTTATTAGCATATCATCGTATGTTATGTATTTAACCTATCATATTAACACGTTTCATTCTACAGTCAGAGAAATAGAAACAAAAACGGAACTTCCATATTAGGAATATTGTCCAGGAGTAGTGCCAAAGAGATAAGATTCAGGGTTACAGAGAATAGAAACCTTACAGTTATTAGTTTTACAGCAATCAGAGTTACTTCTTAACAGAGAAACAAAACTTCAGCAAAAAGAACATGGATTCCTTTCAGTATACATTACACACACGGCTCTGCACCGTATACATTACACACAGCTCTGCACCGTATACATTACACACACAGCTCTGCACGGTATACATTACACACACATCCCTGCACCGTATACATTACACACACGGCTCTGCACCGTATATATGAAGGGTTCTATTTCAGTCCAAACCATATATTTTTTATATAAGCTTATATTACGTTCCATTATCATGTTCCATACATTACGCAAGCATGGACACGTAGCAGGTGAAAGTCCATATGATAGCTATTACTAAGAGGTTTTTCTTGCATGTATGGATAGCCTTGGACTCTGTTTAACTTAAACATCATGTCATTTAGGACTATATAAGTCTCACGAAATCAATAAATTCTTAGAGTCATTTTGAAACTGCACAGAAGTCTGTCTTGCTTCATTATCACTCTCTCTGACGTCAGAAAGAATCAAATCAAGCTGAATACCGAAGTCTTGTACCTGGGGTACACATTAAGGGGAAGATAAAGGATATTTCCTTACAATTTGGGGGCTTTCGTCCGGAATTGGGAAGGTCATCCCTGATGTTTGGTAAGAAGAGACACTGGTTTTTGTCCTTTAGGCCATTCCGGGGGCACTGACCACGTCTCGATTCAAGTAAGTACATAAGGGACCCTTAGATAGACTTCGAAGTACTGTGTCAGGGATACAGTAAGCATAACTCAGGGAGTTTTTGCCTTAGGATTCAGGGAATCCAGTAACAAGGAAAGTGCACTTCAGAGGGCTCAGGGAGCCCCGTAAAAAATCTGTTCTGGGAACAGAAAGGATTCAGGGAATCCAGTAACAAGGAAAGTGCACTTCAGAGGGCTCAGGGAGTCCCGTAAAAGATCTGTTCAGGGAACAGAAGGTTTAACAGCTTGATTTGATTCTTAATAAGATAATTGTAGAAGTTTTGCATGATAACTTGTTTTGTCTAATAGTTATATAAGGTGAAGTGACAAGCTGGGTCGTAAGTGTACAGCTGTCGTCCCAAGACTAACATTCTGTTTTGTTTTTCACTATTACGGTTTTGAATTCTTTTTGTAAGAAAATAAGTTTTAATAATGGGTAGTCAAAAAAAATCTAAGATAGAATACCCTAAACCAGAACCAGGAGAAACATGTAAACAATATGTTGCCCGGGTCAGTCCTACAAATTATTACCTTGTTAACCCATGGGTAGATAATTTGGCAGAGTGGACAGAGGCAATGGAAGCAGTAGACCCCTTTCCCAGGGAAGGAGACAATAGCATATATCACATGGACATGGTCAAGGGTCTATGCTTAGGCGACACTGCCGCCTGACCGTATTTTGAACCTGACCCATCATGGGATATGGATTTTATTTCAAGCCACGGAGGCTCCTATTGCTATATCTTCCTTTACTACAAAACCACAGCAGCAAAGAAAAAACTAAAGAGATTAGCATATCTCCATGGTAACAAACCCCTCCCACATGGTCCCCTATATATAGTCTCTGTCACAGGAAACCCTCCTCTTTCTTTGCTGCTGCCACAGCTAAGTACTTCACTGTGTCATTTTTTCTAATGTTATGCATAGTAGATATATATATTTCTTTCCATTACAGGGCGCACTCTTCTTTATTCACTAACTTAATTTCTGTCAGTTTATTGTTTTTCTCTGGTTTATTTTGCCCAGATAGTTTACATTTTTTTTATCTACATTGCGCCCATTAGGTTTTTCTTCATACTGCTTCCCTATTGTCTTACTCTTCTATCGGCTCTCAGATATTACCCCGCAACCGCACTTCCACTTTCGCCGTACCTGACAGGGTTTCCGTCTTCCGTTTGGTTCACTTCTCGGCGGCCATTTTATCACCTGTCACTTATCTTTCCTTTGAGCGCGCGTTTCCACTAAGCCACGCCCCCTCTTTTTTCTGAGGTGAATTTATTCCCTGCATCGCTTCAGATAGAACTGCTCTGCGTCTTGTGGGGTAACTCACCCCGTTTATTTGTGTGCCTTTTCTTTCAGCTACCCCATACTTTATAGTTTATAATAGTGACATTTATCACTAAACCCAGGCTCATTAATTATTCATTTATACTGTATTCTACATAGGCTATTATGGCTCATACCCCATCTAAACAGTCTATGGCAGAGGATTCTGAGGTAGAATTTCACTCCCCTGCTACAGCTCCTACATTTAGTGGAACCCTTTTAATGTTAGAACCTTCCCATGTGGATATCCTACAACGCTCTGTGTCAGAGGCTATTATGGCGGCAATGGGATCCATGTCCCATTCCCTATCCAGGTCAATTGCTGATGCACTCATAATTCAACCCCCCCCCCCACCCAGGGTTGACACCCAATCAGGTACTGCTTCCCATCCAACCTCCAGAACCGAATTGATTGGTGTGTCCAAAGCCACCCATGATAGCGCGCCAGAATCGCGCAAAAGAGCCTATTCCCGCCAGGCAGAAAAGGCGAGGAGCTGGAAATGTGCCAGAGCACAACTAGAGTCAGATTCAGTATCCGAAATTGGTTCCGACTACGAGGAGGTTAGGTTCGAGGATGAGGAATTCCCAGATGCAGACCTGTCTGACTCCCCATCTGCTCGGCCCATTAATAGTTCCGCTACTGCGGCAGGACCGTCTACTTCTCAAGCTGCATCAGGTTCATCGGGCCCTTTGACCGACCCCTCTGGGGAGCCATTATTTGACCCCGACTCACTACACCATCCAAGATCGGCTGAATGGCTACCGCTGAATCATGTAGCCCAATATCTGGAATCCAGAGTCCGCTGCCCTGTCAGTAAGGAGGCACGTAAAAAGCTCAAAGCCGAATGCCCGCGGCCTTTAATAGCAAACAAAGTTTGCGATACACCAGCAGTAGACCCTAAGATGGTCCAATTTTCTTTCCAAAACTGGCTGGAATCCTAGGAGAGGCCTAGATTCTGCTCTTCGGGCGTGCCAGGACAAGCTCCTGGAAGTCTTTGGGCCCCTAGCCAAGATTTTCGAATTGGCCGAGACCGCTAGAGCGGCTAATGAATTTGTGGACCCTGAGGTCCTCCGTGGTTGGACACAACGTGCCATTTGTATAGCCGGGAATGTTAACACTTCCCTTTCAATCGAGAGACGTAAGGCGATCTTATTTAAGATCGAGCCAAAATTATCTAATCTGGCCCTATCCGAAGCAGGTAGTGAAGCACAAGGTCTCCTTTTTGGCGACTCATTTATAAAAGATATGAGCAAATATGTTGGAGCATTTACGGCCCTTGACAAGGCCCAATCCTCTATGAGGAGGGTTTTCCATCCTCGTTTTTCACACAGGGCCGGCAGTTCCAGGGGCCGTCTGTCCGGCCGCTCCTCATTCCAGACTCGGGGCTCGGGTCGAGGTTCCTACAACCACCGCTCCTTCTCTGAAAGATCCTCATTCCAGGATTCCAAACAACCATCAGGTTTCTTCCCATCACGAGGTGCTCCCAATCGTAGAGGCTTCCGTGGTGGCTCCAGCTCCAGTCGCCCTTTCGGTAAGTGTACCTCCACTTCTTTCTTCTCCAATTTGTGTAGGGGGCAGACTCCGACATTTTTCTCGTCTTTGGTCCACCATCACCACGGACACTTGGGTGCTCTCCACAATTCTTGGTTTCCAAATAGAGTTGGTAAGTCTTCCGAGTCTCCCCTTCCCTCCCCACCCTATGATCACCCCATCAGACACCCTATTTCATATAGACAGGGAGCTGATGGACCTGCTCAGAAAGGAAGCGATCGAACGTACACCAAATTTCCCTGGGGGTGTCCTGAACACTATCTTTCTGGTACACAAGAAGGGCGGCCAAATGCGTCCCGTCATCAACCTGCGCCCCCCTAAACAGTTTTGTACGGTATCGACACTTCAAGATGGAGGGCATCCATCTTCTCAGGGATCTTCTACTAAAAGGGGATTGGATGGTAAAACTCGACCTAAAGGACGCATACCTCACTGTCCCAGTAGAAGAATCCTCCAGAGACCTACTTCGGTTTCTGTGGAAGGGAGAAACTTGTCGCTTCACTTGCCTCCCCTTCGGCCTCTCGTCGGCTCCATGGTGTTTCACCAAACTCATGCGGCCGGTAGTAGCATGGCTTCGCAGTCGAGGAATTCGACTAATTATCTACCTGGACGACATTCTTTTATTGGCCCAGGACAGACATACCCTTCTATCACATCTGGAACTCACTTCGAACCTGTTAACCGGGTTAGGATTCCTCATCAATTACGACAAGTCTGTTTTGACCCCAGCACGGTCAATGGAATTCCTAGGGTTTTCTGTGAATTCGGTAGCAGAAACCCTCAGTCTTCCGACAACAAAGATCAAGGAGATTCGCAAGGAATTACGCAGAACACTGGAAATACCACAAATTTCCCTTCGACATCTGGCTCGGATCATCGGCCTCCTATCCTCCTCCATCCAGGCCGTTTTTCCAGCCCCTTTACATTACCGGGCCCTTCAACGCCTGAAGACGGCCCATTTACACAGGGGAGCCACCTACGCGGATCTTATTTGTCTAGACGACGAAACTCGGGACGAAATCCGTTGGTGGATCTGCAATCTCCAAGCCTGGAATGGGAAGGCGATTTGCGGTCCTCGTCCGGATTTTACAGTGGATTCCGATGCCAGTCTCCTCGGCTGGGGGGCCCACTGCGAAGGCATTTCTACCGGAGGTCCTTGGTCGATGGAGGAATCTCCTCTGCACATAAATGCTTTGGAGCTCCTGGCGGGCTCATTCGCCATTCGCAGTTTTGCGAAAGACATGATCAGAACTTGCATTCGACTACGCATGGACAACGTCTCCGCTGTCCATTATGTCAATGCCATGGGCGGTACACACTCTCCCATGCTTTCTCATTTGGCCAGGGAATTCTGGTCTTTCTGTCTGAGCTGGGAACTTACAGTGGTGGCGGAATATATTCCAGGATTACACAACGTTCAGGCGGACTGGAGCTCACGCTATCTCAGGGATGCCAGCGATTGGAGATTAAACTCACAGGTGTTTACTGCCATCTCCTCAGTCTGGGGTCCTGTTTACATCGACCTCTTTGCTTCCCGTTTGAACAAACAACTACCGAGATTCTTCAGTTGGCGCTCGGACCCGGAAGCGGAAGCTGTGGACGCATTCCTTCAGGACTGGTCCGAAGACCTCCACTACGCGTTTCCACCGTTCTCAATGATCCCGAGAACCCTGAGTCAAGTTCGTTTCCAATCAGCAGAGATCATCTTGATTGTTCCGTTCTGGACCACTCAGTCGTGGTTTCCCAACCTTTTGGAGCTTCTCATCCTTCCTCCTTTTCTCTTGCCAGATTGTCCAGATCTTCTCTTAGGTCCGGGAGACGTTCAACACCCTCTTCTTCTGGAGGGTTCTCTTCGACTACTAGCTTGCAGAGTATCAGGCGTTCCCACGAAGGCCGCGACCTTTCGGAAGCAACTTGGAGATTACTGGAGGAGTCTTGGGCTCCCAGCACCAGACGGGTTTATAAAGCAGCCTGGAGATCTTGGTCTAGTTGGTGCGTGGACCGGAGTCTGGATCCTGTTTCGGCCCTTGTAGTGGACATCTTGAGTTTTCTTACTTCCCTATTCGAGGATGGTAAGGCCTATCGGACTATAAATCTTTTCAGATCTGCCATTTCCTCTTTTCACCAGGGTTTCGAAGGCCGTCCAGCTGGACAACACCCATTGGTCTGTCGCTTACTCAAGGGTTCCAGGATGTCCCGTCCTCCCAGACCACATTTTTCTGCCACATGGGACGTTTCTTTGGTTTTAAATTTCTTCTCTTCCTGGCCTTCCAACTCCGAACTTTCATTACGTCAATTGTCGGCTAAGCTAGTCACTTTGTTGTCTTATCTCTTGCAAGAGAGTTTCTGCCGTGAGAGCTTTAGATTACGACGCCAGATTATTCTCTCCTGAAGGAGTCACTTTTGACATTTCTCGTCGAACTAAGACCCATATTCGCTCCGTTTCTTTTCCTTGTTTTCCGGCGGTTCCCGCTCTCTGTCCGGTATCTTGTTTACGGGAATATGAGTCTCGAACCTTATCTCATCGTTCCAACGAGGTCCCTCAATTGTTCCTTTCTTATCACCATCCGTTCGCCCCGGTCTCCACCACGACTTTGGCCAGGTGGGTGAAATGGCTCATGTCTTTGGCAGGCGTTGACACTTCCGTATTCACTGCTCATTCTACTCGGAGCGCGTCTTCCACTTCTATGATGGCAGCAGGTGCTCGTCTGGAAGACGTTATGAAAATTGCAGACTGGTCCAGGGTATCAACTTTCAGAGAATTTTACTTTCGTCCTACTCAACATGTTATTGGACAGCTTTAAACTCGCAATAGGAGCCTCCGTGGCTTGAAATAAAATTGGATGATTTTACTAATTTATGACGTAAAGTCATGATTTTATTAAAGACACGGAGGCGAGTATTGCCCCCCCTCATTTTCTTATTTCCCTCCCTTGTCACATTAATTAATATATTTATCTTACTATTTTGCTTTTGTATTGATCACTTTATGCTTACTATTTATCATGTTGTTTACTGCTTTGCATACATATTTTATTTTAAAGGAGACTAGTATCCCCTCTATGTGATTTACTGTTTCTGTTCTTTCTTCCAGTGTGACTTAATCATCTTTATTGGCTGGATTACATATGATCTACGTTCTTAGTTTCCAGTTACAGCATTGCAGTTCCAGTTCCTCCGGTTTCTCGAATTCTGTTTTCCAAGGTTCCTGAAGAGTTGGAGTGGCATCCGCCAAGAAAGAGGAGGGTTTCCTGTGACAGAGACTATATATAGGGGACCATGTGGGAGGGGTTTGTTACCATGGAGATATGCTAATCTCTTAAGTTTTTTCTTTGCTGCTGTGGTTTTGTATTAAAGGAAGATATAGCAATACTCGCCTCCGTGTCTTTAATAAAATCATGACTTTACTTCATAAATTAGTAAAATCATCCAATTATATGCAAGAAAGGAGATAGAAAAACACATGATAGAGGTATTTAAACAAAAGTCTTCACTCCCAGTAGCCATAGCATGTAAGCAAAAACCCTCAGAAAGCGTTATTGATTTCTGGAGATTTGTGGATTGCTGGAAATTGGAGGCAGGGCTACTGGTTCTCCAGAATGACAGTCTAATTATTTCCACATTTATTAACAATCTGATAGACTAATGCTTACCATAAAACGGAACGTCTCCACGTGGACTTCAGACAGCATCAGTTAATGGATAAGAATTGTATGTATCTAGTGTGAGCTATAGAAATCCACTTTCCCCGCCTTCACACAAACACATTCCTGAGATAAGGGAAGCGGCCAGGAAATCATGCAGAGTAAGTAATGTGTAATATATTATACAAGATGAAGAATTGTTCGGTCATTTTCTTCCCTAAGCAGTGTAATGTGGGAATCCAGCTTTTAACAAAATTACTGTATGATTATAACATGTATATTGTCTTCTTATAAGAGTTGATTAATCACAGAGGGAAAACCAGAAGAGATTGGAAAACACAGCAACAAACTGTGTGTGGTGTGGATATCTGTTTCCAGGAAAGCTGTGTTTGTCTGTGCTGCAAGTTTTGGAATGAAACAAAGAAATTTTTTGACTGTGTTGGAAGATACATGATTCAGTGGAATGTGAATGGGTATGGCTTTGAGTTGTAGTGGAGTTAAAAAAATATAAGAAGCCTGAGAGATGTTTTTTTTTAGCAGAGCTGTGTGTGCAATTCAGTTTTTATGTATGAGGGCGTGGTTATGAGCTGTTTTAAGTACATGAAAATGTATGTGAATGTGTATGGAATACGGTATTTGTTTTTATATAATATGCGCATTGAGAATTTTATTTTTATTTATTTTTTGGAAGTTTTTGGTTTTTATTGGTGCCAACAGCATTGATCAAGCTGTACATTTTTTTATTAAAGTCAATGAAAAAATGAAAAAAATGTATGGGCCCTTTGTGTGTTCATGTCTGTATTGTCAGATCTGTTTGTTTCAATGTTTTCAGTTATGTGTTACATGTTAAGTGTTGTGCTTAACATCTGAGCTCTGTTCTTCTGGACAGCTGGGATACTAATGACAGACAAAAAGGAGGACCACAGCGTCCGACTAAAAGGGGTGGACTTAGATGACTTAGTGGGTGGAAGGAAGTGTGAGCCTTCTATGTGAATTAATGGGGTTTTGACAAAACCTTTCAAAACTGACTCACTACCACTCGAGACCATGGACAGGGAATACATCACAGATCATGTATTCAGCATTATACTAGATTGCCCAGTCAGTATGTTAGGGAGAGATTTGTTCATTAAGCTTGACTTGCAGGTATCAGCAAAGAATCAGGGCATAAGAGTACACTCAGATCTCATTCCAGTCTCTACACCAGTGCCACTGATTCTTGCAAACATACAGGACCACCCAGAACTTAATAACATTAACCCTGCATTATAATCCTCAAATGAATGTGACACAGGATTCATAGATTGCACACCTTATGAAGCTACTGCGAAACCAGGTGTCATCTCAGTGTTCCAGAAACAATACCCACTGTCAAAAGAGAAACTTGATGGACTTAGGCCAATGATAGAAGAATTCCTACAAAAGGGAATCCTGGAAGAGGTGATTTCACCCTACAGCACGCCCGTGAATCCAGTGACAAAGGCAGATGGTGCTACCTGCTTTGTACAGGATTTAAGGGCCATCAACAACATCATTGTGCCTATAGCCCCT
The DNA here is from genome assembly GCF_905171765.1 of Bufo bufo. NCBI lineage: Eukaryota > Metazoa > Chordata > Amphibia > Anura > Bufonidae > Bufo > Bufo bufo. The sequence goes on along the minus strand of NC_053390.1, from coordinate 32,900,528 downwards.
GTTGTACCTGATGTCACTTAATCATTATCTGCCATTCCTGCAGACGCTGTTTGGTTCAGTGTGATAGATCTGAAAAATGCATTCTTTTCTATCCCAGTTGATAAGATAACCAGACTACTTTTTCCTTTGACAGACGCCAACTGACCTGGTGCAGACCCCAGGGATATGCTGATTCACCTGTAGTGTACAGCATAGTCCTCCAAGCGATGTTAGAGCCATGGTACCCCCTCGAAGGTTCTGTGCTGCTGCAATATGTCGATGATTTGTTACTGTGTAGCATGTCAGCGGAGGCCAGCATTCAGGATGGTTTATCACTGTTACAATGGTTGTCAGGATGTGGTCACAAAGTGACACTTAAGAAAATGCAATGGTGTAAAATGCAGGTTGAATACTTGGGCTTTGTCCTCACAAAAGGTGAAAGGAGAATAAGCATAGAAAGAGTCCAGTCTATTGCGGGTTTGGTCGCCCCGCACACCAAGAAAGAAATGTTATCTTTCCTTGGTATGATAAATTACTGTAGACAATGGATTCCTGATTGCTCCCACTATTGACAATGTTTTGAGGCAAGCCACTCTGGAAGAAAATCCAGATTTGATTAAATGGTCTTCTGAAATGTACAATGCATTTAATTATCTGAAATGTTCGCTCATGTCGAGTCCAGGGCTGGGCCTCCCTGACTATAATATGTCCTTCCACATGTTTGCACGCCAAAATTGTAAAACCATGGCGGGTGTACTGACACAAGAAAACGGAGGCAAGTTGCGTCCTTGTGTATTTTTCTCAAAGGTAATGCCCACCCCTGTTCAAGGGATGCCGGCTTGTCTGTGTTCTCTTGCAGCCTGTGCTATGATGGTAGAGTTGGCAACTCCTTTCACAATGTGACATTACACCATTTTGCACACCACTCATGATGTTGTAGGCCTACTCAAGGACATCCGCACTCAACACAGCAGGCAGCTGAGCTCACTGCACTCACTAGGACATGTATTCTACATGCTGATAGACCTGTCACCATTTATACTGAGAGTAGGTACGCACATGGGGTAGTGTGGGACCATGGTATGATTTGGCAGAGGAGAGGATTCACGGAAGCAGATGGTAAGGATCATGTCTCACAGGGCAATGCACTGGCAGTTAAGGTGGCGAAATGAGTGGCCAAATGCAACTTCACAGGTTTGTGTAACCATTGGGAGATGCCATGCTTGGCACCTCCAACCCCTGAGATGTTGCAAATACTTACTGATCTTCAGTGGTATGCCACTGAACAGGAACAGTAAGACTGATGTTATTCAGTATTGCAGAAAAATCCTAAGACAGGATTAGAATTAGTCTGCAAAGAGGGGAAGTTATGCATTCCCCCAACACAGTGCTTCCATCTTAATAGCACATTTCCACGGAGTAGGACATAACAGCATTGAAATCCTTATGGGTAGGCCCTTTCCAACTCCTTGGGCAAGTCACCCCCTAGTGGTACAGGAAGGCGACATAGACCAGATTAGGGAAGACTATGTCACCAAATTGATACAGGTACTTAACAAAACTGAGGACAAAGTTACTTGTAAGTCTCCCTCTTTTCCACAGAAACCCACCCACCCATACAGGGGGATGAGATGGTGGTCGAAACACTGAAGAAAGGAAGAGCTCAAGGTGATTTTGTATATGGCCCACCTACTACCATGGTTGCAGTAACCAGAACAGCTGTGCTGACTGAACAATCTCCAATTTGGATCCACGCCACCCGAGTGAAGCTTGTTAGAGAAAGAGAGGAGGCAGGAACAGAGGCAGACAGCCTTGGCCTTGAAGAAGTACAGGAGGTACTAACGGGGGCAGACAGCCCTGACCTCCAACGAGGCCCAGACGTACTAACGGAGGCAGACAGCCTTGACCTCGAAGAAGATACAGTCGGGAAATTCCTTGAGATGGCTGAAATGTAGTGCCTTGATAATTGCAGTCCCCACCCCAGTAGCTGTATGGATGGGGCTCCTACGTTCCCAATCAAATGACACAGATTTGCAGGATCATGATGTTAAATATGGATATGTAAATCCTTATCATGCTCGTTATAACTGTCCTACATATGAGACTCTGCAAAGTAATATGATAGAAATCTAGAAAGTTGTAAAAAGATAGTATCAGGAAAAAATATGCAATGTAATATTACAAAAACAGTACCATCCCTAGACAAACATGTACCTCTACCAGCAGGATGGGTATTGGCCTGTGGAAATACTAGTCACACATATATACCGGCCAATATTACAGAGGGACCCTGTACAATAGCTAGGTTGACATTAGCAGTGATACCACTATTCCCAGCAATGCAGACACGACACACAAGAGACACTTCTCTACAGTTACCAGAAAATTGTGATTAGAATGTGAATCTCCTCTCTAGAGCAGAATACATGAGTTAAGGGGTATCTATGATAGGGGTACCAGGGTTGGCCATATAACCACAGGACAATATCAAAACTTGCCTGTTGTATGGTAAAACAGATAGATGTCACTAGTGCAGTTCTGCAAGATATGCTGCTGGATATACAATCATATAAAAAGGCTATCTTGCAGAATAGGGCAACTATTGACTATTGCTCCAACATGGTATAGGATGCTCAGCGTTCCAGGGATGTGTTGTTTCAATTTATCAGACCACTCCCGTGGAATAAAAGATAAAATAGGCCAACTAGAAGAGATGATAAAACATATAAAACAAGATGTTGACCAAGGTTGGTGGGACCGGCTTTTTGGCTGGATACCTGACTTTGGTCAAATAAGGTATGTTTTAGGAGTGGTACTCGCCGCGATCGCTGCAATAGTGTGTCTCTGCTGTTGTCTACAATGTGTGCCCTCCCTTCTTACCATATGTAAAAATGTGGCCGAAAGAGGGGTACACCCAACATTCCTCCATACTCCGGTAGAGGTAGAAGAGGTAAACACAACCCCCAAAAAAGCCTGAGGATTATACTCCTGAAGGGTATATGAAATACCTAAAGGCTTACAAGCAAACTAAGGAAAAACTAGAAAGGAACAAAATGAAAAACCCACATTATATAGATATATGTAAATAGGTTTTAAGAGGGGGTTGAAGGGTTCTATTTCAGTCCAAACCATATATTTTTTATATAAGCTTATATTACATCATGTTCCATACATTAAGCAAGCATGGACACGTAGAAGGTGAAAGTCCATATGATAGCTATTACTAAGAGGTTTTTCTCGCATGTATAGATAGCCTTGGACTCTGGTAGAAGATAAGATAATTAGCTGGCTAAAAACATGTGTTACTGTTTAACTTAAACATCATGTCATTTAGGACTATATAAGTCTCAGCTGTGGCAGGTCAGGAGTGGAGGGCAGTTAGGACTTGTTCTCATCTGCTATTATGAATAAGGCCAAAAAACAACTTACTACACAGGAACACCCACAAACAGTTAGATTTCTGAAGTTGACTTAGCAGGAACCAAAAAGCAGCTTTTGCCTGTCGCAGACAATTGTCTTAGAAGTAAAACAACAACTGCAGTTTGAAAAAGGCTCAGGCTTGAGCCGAAACTATTCACTAATGATGCTATTATACTTTGAATAAAAGTTTCTTCATATCATCAAGAAAGTGAGTGCCGGTCCTTCTTCACTATATACTAGTTGGACGCCTTCCCTGGATGCGCGGACCATGTACAAACTGCAGTGCCGACCCATCTCCTCTGATATCCCCAGCTTGGTCGTTATTTGTGCCCTAAGACGTCCTATCATGGGTGAATCAGTTCCATGCCTTCAAGATGGGTCACCATACCATGCCTGCAGGCTTCTATTCCAAATTCTCCTCTTTATGGTTGGCACCACACCTGAGTGGGAGAAAGGACATCAGCAGTATCGACCGCTATCCAGCCACCAAAAGCCTCACATTAGTGTTGTGCCTGAACTTGCACAACATGAAACGTTGAGCTACAGTCATCCCCCTCCCTTCCCGGGAATACTTTTATTACGTTTTTTTACCCTTTGAGCTCCATCTCTTTGTTTTTCGCCATGTATGCTCTACCATCTCTCCCTCAACTCAGTACGTGCCGAGGCAATATCTGAATATCTCTAGTATAACAGTACAGTAGGCCAAAACACAAAAATGTCCATTTCTAAAAGCAAAGGTTTATTAATGATCGGTAACAAGTTGTGAGATGCAGTAATACAGATTACTGTAAAAATACTCTGTGTTATCTAGGTTCCATTTACTTTTTGGATAACAGATGTCTATTGGTGATTGCATACATTTCTTAATTATTAGTGTTATATGACTTTATAGACGTAGCAGGTATTAATTGTATGTTCGTTCCACTTTGGGATGCGTTGTGCTATTTGCATAGTGCGGCGGCTCTAATGCAATGTAAACGAGGGTTGTGCTATATACATAGTGTAGGCGCTACAATAACAGCATAGTGCACCACACTGCTTCTTGCTACACCTGTACTTCTTGAGTGTTGCATTTTTCCTGTATGATGAGTCAAGAAAACACATTAAAAATAGAAAGTAGCTACTTCCCTCTACGAGTTTTTTGATGATTAAGAAGAAATGATTTGTAGATGAATTTTCTGATGTCTATTAAGTTTTGATTTCAGGACAAAACATTTCCCACATTCTGAACAAGAAAATGGCTTCTCTCCTGTGTGAATTTTTTGATGTTCAACAACGTGTGATTTTTGTTTATAGCATTTGCCACATTCCGAACACGAAAATGGTTTTTCCCCTGTGTGAATTCTCTGATGGCTAACAAGTTCACCTTTTTGCTTAAAACATTTCCCACATTCTGAACATGAAAATGCTTCTCCTGTGTGCATTCTTTCATGTGCCTTAAGAGTTGAATATTTTCTAAAAACCTTTCCACATTCTGGACATGAAAATGTTTCTCCTGTGTGAATTTTTTGATGTACACTAAGCTCTGACTTTTGGCCAAAACTCTTTCCACATACAGTACATAAAAATGGCTTCTCTACGTGAATGGTCTGATGTGTAACAAGAGTTGATTTACGGCTAAAACTTTTCCCACATTCTGAACATGAAAATGGCCTCTCGTCTGTGTGAGTTATCTGATGTCTAACTAGATGTGTTTTCCGACTAAAACATCTCCCACATTCTGCACATGAAAATGGCTTCTCCCCTGTGTGAGTTAGTTGATGTTTAACAAGACACTGCTTGATGGTAAAAGATTTATCACATTCTGAACATGAAAATGGCCTCTCGTCTGTGTGAGTCCTCTGATGTGCAATAAGATGCGATTTAACCCTGTAACTCTTATCACATTCTGAGCATGAAAATGGCTTCTCCCCTGTGTGAGTTCTCTGATGGATAACAAGACTTAAGCGAGTCCCATAACATTTCTCACATTCTGAACATGAATATGGCTTCTCCCCTGTGTGAATTCTCTGATGTTTCCGAAGTTCTGATTTCCGGGTAAAAGATCTTCCACATTCTGAACAACAAAATGGCTTATTTCCTGTGTGAATTCTCCTCAGGTGGTCAATAAGTTCCGATTTCTGAGTAAAGCATTTGCCACATTCTGAACATGAAAATGGCCTCTCGTCTGTGTGAGTCCTCTGATGTATAATAAGTTGCGATTTAACAGTGTAACTTTTATCACATTCTGAGCATGAAAATGGCTTCTCCCCTGTGTGATTTCTCTGATGCAATTCAAGACTTGATTTACGGCTGTAACATCTGTCACATTCTGAACATGAATATGACTTATTCCTTTTGTAATTGCTTTGACATTTGATTATTTTATGATCTTTATTCTGCTTAACATTGGCGTGCTCTTTAAATGTGTCTTGTGCGATACTTTGATCTGAGCTCCCGAAACAGACATCTGCAAACAATGAAACTTTTTATTTGTAAAGAAATGAAACCTTCAAAATGAAATTCATAATTTATAAGATTTTTATATAAATAATAATATCCATATACATAGTTACATGGTACATAAGGCCAAAAAAAGACATTTGTCCATCCAGTTCGGCCTGTCATCCTGAAAGTTGATCAAGAGGAAGGCAAAAAAAAAAAACTGAAATAGAAGCCAATTTTTCCCACTTTAGGGGAATAAAAAATTCCTTCCAGACTCCAATCAGGCAATCAGAATGACTCCTTGGATCAACTACCTCTCTCTACAGGGTGGGCCATTTATATGGATACACCTTAATAAAATGGGAATGGTTGGTGATATTAACTTCCTGTTTGTGGCACATTAGTATATGTGAGGGGGGAAACTTTTCAAGATGGGTGGTGACCATGGCGGCCATTTTGAAGTCGGCCATTTTGAATCCAACTTTTGTTTTTTCAATAGGAAGAGGGTCATGTGACACATCAAACTTATTGAGAATTTCACAAGAAAAACAATGGTGTGCTTGGTTTTAACGTAACTTTATTTTTTCATGAGTTATTTACAAGTTTCTGACCACTTATAAAATGTGTTCAATGTGCTGCCCATTGTGTTGGATTGTCAATGCAACCCTCTTCTCCCACTCTTCACACACTGATAGCAACCCCGCAGGAGAAATGATAGCACAGGCTTCCAGTATCCGTAGTTTCAGGTGCTGCACATCTCGTATCTTCACAGCATAGACGATTGCCTTCAGATGATACGAGATGTGCAGCACCTGAAACTACGGATACTGGAAGCCTGTGCTAGCATTTCTCCTGCGGTGTTGCTATCAGTGTATGAAGAGTGGGAGAAGAGGGTTGCATTGACAATCCAACACAATGGGCAGCACATTGAACACATTTTATAAGTGGTCAGAAACGTGTAAATAACTCATGAAAAAATAAAGTTACGTTAAAACCAAGCACACCATTGTTTTTCTTGTGAAATTCCCAACAAGTTTGATGTGTCACATGACCCTCTTCCTATTGAAAAAACAAAAGTTGGATTCAAAATGGCCGACTTCAAAATGGCCGCCATGGTCACCACCCATCTTGAAAAGTTTCCCCCCTCACATATACTAATGTGCCACAAACAGGAAGTTAAAATCACCAACCATTACAATTTTATTAAGGTGTATCCATATAAATGGCCCACCCTGTAGTAGCTATAGCCTGTAATATTATTACATTATTCCTTTATTGTACTCGCCATCACCACCTCCTCAGGCAGAGAGTTCCATAGTCTCACTGCTCTTACCGTAAAGAATCCTGTTCTATGTTTGTGTACAAACCTTCTTTCCTCGAGACGCAGAGGATGTCCCCTCGTCACAGTCAGTCCTGGGGATAAATAGATGATGGGAGAGATCTCTGTACTGACCCCTGATATATTTATACATAGTAATTAGATCTCCCCTCAGTCGTCTTTTTCTAAAGTGAATAACCCTAATTTTGATAATCTTGTAGGGTACTGTAGTTGCCCTCCTCTAGACCCTCTCCAGCTCTGCTATGTCTGTCTTGTTCACAGGAGCCCAGAACTGTACACAGTACTCCATGTGTGGTCTGACTAGTGATTTGCAAAATGGTAGGACTATGTTCTTATCACGGGCATCTATGCCCCTTTTGATGCAACCCATTATCTTATTGGCCTTGGCAGCAGCTGCCTGACACTGGTTTTTGCAGCTTAGTTTGCTGTTTATTAAAATTCCTAGATCCTTTTCCATGTCAGTGTTACCGAGTGTTTTACCATTTAGTATGTACGGGTGACTTGCATTATTCCTTCCCATGTGCATAACCTTACATTTGTCAGTGTTAAACCTCATCTGCCACTTATCTGCCCCTTATATGCCCCTTTTATGCCCAAGCCTCCAATCTATCCAGATGCCTCTGTAGTAGTATACTGTCCTCTTAAGTGTTAATTACTTTACACAGTTTAGTATCATCTACGAAAATTTATATTTTACTATGCAAGCCTTCTACAAGAGCATTAATAAATATATTGAAGAGAATAGGGCCCAATACTGACCCCTGAGGTACTCCACTAATGACAGTGACCAAATCTGAGTGTGTACCACTAATAACCACCCTCTGTTTTCTATCACTCAGCCAGTTACTTACCCACTTATACAGACATTTTCTCCCAGTCCAAGCATTCTCATTTTATATACTAACCTTTTATGTGGTACAGTGTCAAATGCTTTGGAGAAGTCCAGATACACGACATCCATTGATTCGCCGCTAAGTCCAGAACTTACCTCCTCATAGAAACTGATTAAATTAGTTTGGCATGACCGATCCCTCATGAAGCCATGCTGATATGGCGTTATTTGCTTATTTCCGTTGAGATGCTCTAAGGCTCAGTTCACACCTGAGCGTTCTGAAAGGAGCGCTCTGTATGCGCGATTGTACGGGCGTTTACAAGCGCGCATACAGAGACAAGTGTGCACACAGTGTCGCGCGTTCCCGAAAGTCTATGTACGGGAACGCGCGACAAGCGCCCAAAAAAACGCTCCTGTACTTGTGTGAGCGTCGGGCGTTTTACAGCGCGATCGTACGCGCTGTAAAACGCCCAGGTGAGAACCATTACCATAGGGAAGCATTGGTTTCTCCTTGTTGAGCATTTTACAGCGCGTAGGAACGCGCTGTAAAACGCTCAGGTGTGAACTGAGCCTAAGATAGCATCTTTTAGAAAATCTTCAAACAGTTTACCCACAACAGATGTTAAACTTACCGGCCTATAGTTTCCAGGCTCTGTTTTTGGACCCTTTTTGAATATTGGCACCACATTTACTATGCGCCAATCCTGTAGAACACTCCCTGTCAGTATAGAGTCCGCAAATATCAGAAGTAAGGGTCTGGCTATGACATTATTTAATTCCCTTAGGATACGGGGGTGTATGCCATCTGGTCCTGGCGAATATTCTAATTTAATATTTTTAAGTCGCTGTTGTACTTCTTCCTGGGTCAGACAGGACACTTAATGGGAAATTTATTTTTACATTCAGCATTTCATCTGACAGTTTATTTTCCTCAGTGAATACATTGGAGAAAAAAATATTTAACAGCTTTGCTTTCTCCTCGTCGCTCTCTGCGACTCCCCCTCATTACTCTTTAAAGGGCCGACACCTTCAGATTTATACTTTTTAACATTTATATAATTGAAGAACATTTTAGGGTTAGTTTTACTCTCTTTGGCAATTAATCTCTCGGTCTCTAATTTGGCCGCTTTTATTTGTTTTTTACATGTTCTATTTTTTTCCTTATAGTTTTTCAGTGCTTCCTCGCTACCCTCCTATTTTAGTGATTTATATGCTTTCTTTTTGTCATTTATTGCTTTCTTTACAGTTCTATTTATCCACATTGGTTTCTTTTTGTTCCTTAACCTTTTATTCCCATACGGTATGTACCGTATTTTTCGCTTTATAAGACGCACCTGATGATAAGACGCACCTAGATTTTTGAGGAGGAAAATAAGAAAAAAAATATTTGAACCAAAAAGGTGTGCTTTTGCTGGGTTTTGAACTAATGGTGGTCTGTGGATGACGCACTGTTATGGGGGGACCTGTGGATGACGCACTGTTATGGGGGGACCTGTGGATGACGCACTGTTATGGGGGGACCTGTGGATGACGCATTGTTATGGGGGGACCTGTGGATGACACTGTTATGGGGGGACCTGTGGATGACACTGTTATGGGGGGACCTGTGGATGACGCTGTTATGGGGGGACCTGTGGATGACGCATTGTTATGAGGGGGATGTAGCATCATATATAGCATCTTATGTAATGGGGGTCACTATTCACACAGGGACAATATACTGTGACACATATGATACTGTGACCAGCATAAGATGATCTTATGCTGGTCACAGTATCATATGTGTCACAGTATATTGTCCTGTGTGAATAGTGACCCCCATTACACCACAGTGCACACAGACTTTATATGTAAAATCTTTTAATGGCTCTGCTTTCTTCTATAACAGTACTCACTATGAAAGCAGCAGTCCGGCCAGCACGTGACGTCACTCAGTCAGTCACGCTCCTGCCAGCTTCATTAATGAAGTGGGAGGAGCATGACCGAGTGAGTGACGTCACGCGCCGGCTGGACTGCTGCTTTCATACATAGTGAGTACTGTTATAGAAGAAAGCAGAGTGTAATGAAGCCTTTTTCATATGTAAAGTCTATTATCTTCAAGCAGTATCTCTGCTTTTAACTAGGGCAATCCTTTGTAGTAGTACACCTTACTATGAAAGCGGCAGGCTGGGCGGCAGCGTAATCTCGCGATGCTCACTCATTCATGAATGAAGTGGGAGGAGCGTGAATGAGTGAGCATCGCGAGATTACGCTGCCGCCCTGCCTGCCGCTTTCATAGTGAGTTGTACTACTACAGAGGATTTCCCTAGCTAAAAGCAGAGATACTGCTTGAAGATAATAGACTTTACATGTGATAATTGCCGTGAGCGGGGCCCGATGTATTACAGTACAGTGACTGCATCGGGCCCCGCCGCAACGTTGCCAGCCTCCATCCCCTCCTCCCACCCCTCTGATACATCGCGGCTTGTGATGTATCAGCGTCAGCAAAGTAAACATGGCAGTGTTCGCTTTATAAGACGCACTGCCATTTCCCCCCCACTTTTGGGGGGGAAAAAGTGCGTCTTATAAAGCGAAAAATACGGTACATCTCTGAGATTTTAGGATGCTTTTAAAAAGGTATCCCATTTTGTGGCTGTATTTTTATTTTTGAGGACTTTGTCCCAGTTAGTTAGGCCTATGGCCTCTCTTAGTTGGCTAAATTTAGCTTTTTTGAAGTTTGGTATTTTTGTTCCTCCCTGTATAAACGCTCTTTTGAATGATAATTGGAAGGTTATTACTTTATGGTCACTATTTCCCAGGTGTCCCCCAACCTGCACGTCTGTTGTACTTTCAGGCCTATTGGTTAATACCAAGTCCAGTATGGCCTTCCCGCTAGTCAGGTCCTGAACTAGTTGGGAGAGGTAATTGTCTTTGGTTATTGCCAAGAATCTGTTTCCTTTATGAGATATACAAGTTTCAGTTTCCCAGTCTATAACTGGGTAGTTGAAGTCCCCCATAATAACCACCTCATTATGATTTGCCGCCTTGTCTATCTCGTTTAGTAGTAGATTTTCTGTGGACTCTGGTATATTAGGTGGTTTATAGTAAACTCCTATTAGTAATTTATTATTGTTTTTAGCTCCATGTATCTCTACCCACAGTGACTCCACATGTTCATGTCCCTTACTTATATCTTCCCGGACTGTGGATTTTAGACAGGACTTTACATAATGGCAAACCCCCCCTCCCTCTCCGGTTTTGACGATCCTTTCTAAACAGACTGTAACCCTGTACATTAAGTGCCCAGTCATAGCTATCATCCAGCCATGTCTCCGTTATTCCCACTATGTCATAGTCCTCCTCACACATCACTAATTCCAGGTCCCCAGTTTTATTAGTCAGGCTTCTGGCATTAGTATACATGCATTTGAGAGGTTTATGTATATTTTTTACCCTACACCTTTCCTTCTGAACTGTTCTAGTCCCTCCTTCCATTCCTCCCCCAGTCCCACTACCTTGCCCCGGTCTCTATCTGCACTGTCTTTCCATCCTATAATGTAATTTCCCTCCCCCCGTCCCTAGTTTAAGGGGAACCTGTCACCAGTTTTATGGTGTCCTAACTAAGGGCAACATAAATAAGTGACTGATTCTCTTAGCAAAATGCTTGGTCACTTTCTTTAATTGACCCAGTCAATCTGCCAACCTCTTGTATTAAAAAGCTCCAGCTGATAATGATGAGTCATGAAGGTTCATGAGCTCCTGAATATCCCCGCCTCCCTGCTGCTGATTGACAGTTATTTTCCATATGAATCAGCAGCAGGTGGGCAGGGGAGTGGCTATAGCTCTGAATTAAATAAACGCTGGACTCGATGACATCACGCTGGACTCAAATCAGCTCATTAGCATGCGGCATGTGGCATCTTTTTGTGTATATTATGAGGTAACCATCTGTCACACCAGTAAGTGAATACATCTAACGGCAAACCTCACAACACTGTTGTGAAGATGAATTTCTTCCGTACCAAGGAAGTGATCTGAAAGCAGGATGTAAAAAGGGTGGCCTTGCCTTTCAAGGAATCGCTACCAGATCTACACCAATTTAGCCCCCATTACTCTGCAAAAAATGAAGACTTTTAAACCTTGGAGGGATTGAGAAAAGCTACCATCCTGTATGTCTGGGGCTATCCCTTTGAACTAAGCTTTAATCATGGTGGAAGAACCATAATGTTCACTACTGTGGAGAAATTAGGATTTCTTCCTCTAGAAAAACTAAGCGAGCAGACCTCCTGATTGAACCCAAAATGCCTCCTCAGCCTGGAAAACCTGGACCCTGCCCTATCTGAACCAAGGTCACCTCCTAAAAGCCATGACAGCATCGCTCCAACAGAGCATCATCTATTCCAACGTAACCAGGCTGAAGCGTAAGTTTTTGACGGACACGCCGTGTTGTGACATCTTGCCCCACATCACTACCTTTGTTGACCAACTGTTACTTCCTCAGCTGGAACATGTTTTGTATCTGCTTTATTTAAGAATTTAATCTTGATGTTTATTTTCTTTTTTCTTTCTCCATTGTTTCAGGGAACTTTTTCTCTATAGAACTTACTCCAGATGGTACTGGTTACTTTCTTTAGATAATGGTCCATTCTTTTATATACATTTTTGTACTAGACTATATCTATGCAACATGTTTACTTCTTTACTTATTTTTTTTTCTCTCCTTTTCTCGTAGTCTTCTCTCCTTTTTTCTCTTTCTTACCTTACACTTTTTTATTTGTCCCTGCACAATGCATGTTAATGTACTGGTGAGGCAGGTATTTGTCCATTGGTGGTGCGCACTTTAAAGGGGTTGTTCGGCCTTGGAGGCGACCACCTTTTTAGTCAAGACCTGTGCCCCTGAACATACTGCCGCTGCTCTGTTCCCAGACGCTTCCAGTCTCTGTAGGACCAGGAAGTGGCTGGTTCCCGTAACACCGCAGTGGCCAATCACAGGCCACAAACATTGGCTTGAATGGTACATCCTGTTAAGCACTGATCAAATCGAGTGCTAATGCCTGTCATTGGCTGCAGCAGTCATGGGACCCAGATACGGTACTTCCTGGTCCTGTGGGAACTGGAAGCATTTGGGAACAAAGCAGTGGCAGGACCAAGGCCGGGTGAGTTTTTTTTTTTTTTTTTTTTATATTCAGAGGGTTCAGGGTCACAGGACTGGACCATAGAGGTTGTTGGCTGCAAGACCAAACAACCCCTTAACAATGCAACTTAACAGCTTCATTGCATGTCATTATGTTGATGAGGCATGAAATAATCTAATGGTGCCAAACAACGTACAACTCCTGAGGAGTTTATCCCCACCTTCATTTCATCAGTTGGTGTTTATGTCTTTAATGCCATAAAATCTGGTACTCCTCTACACCGCACTTCAACATCAGCCCATATAGCCATGATTCCCAAACTCAACAAAGATGAGCCATCTCACTCCTGAGTATCGATATCAAACTGAGAAAATCCTGGCCACTCGTCTCAATTCATTCCTTAGCTCCCTCATCCATAAAGATCAAGCAGGATTTATTCCCATAGGCAGGCTAGCGACAACATCTGAAGAGTAGTTCTCCTAGCATCTACACGAAAACTGCCCTCCTTGTTACTCTCCTTGACATATCAATGACGTGTGACTCCTTATCTTGGGACTATTTGACTTTTTCTCTTCACAAATGTGGATTTTATGATAACTTTTTGGGATGGATTTCTGCCCTTTACAACACCCACAGCCCGGATGCGATATCCTATGATATCAGCCATTGCCATTTCCCCTATTCTTTTTGCTCGAACAATATTAGTAGCAGCCATCAGGGCCTGCCCAGCATTAAAGATGCTGCAGGAGCAGGTCTTACCCATAAACTCTGTTTGCAGAGGACATACTGCTAACTCTCGCTCAACCTCCTCTCTATACTAAGAACTTTCCATGAAATCTCAGGCCTCGTCACCAACGACTCCAAACCATATGTCCTTAAAATCCCTCTACAGGAAAATGCTGACTGTCCTGTGTTCCTCTTACTCATTCCAATGGTCCAGAACCTAGACTGTCTAGGGCTGCGTATTACTCCCCTATATATATAGACCTTTTTGCAACCACATGGAGCCACCCATATCGCATTCTATCACTAACCTTATGTCTAGCTGGTCACAAAAATTTACATACTCCACAAACTTCTTTACCTGATTCGTAACCTACCTATTACTGTTCCCACATACTTTCTACACCTCCTTCAAAAATGTCTTATAACGCCCTTATCCATCAACCTCCTGTGGGTCCCTCCAGCATTTTAGCTATCATCCCTAAGTCCTTTGAAGCATCATTCTAGCAAGCTCTCCAATCTATTTGGAATAATACGGCTTTCCTTCCGGGTCTAAATGATTGTCCTTCTTCTACTCAGCAGCGGGTGAATGGCTTTGAGAGGACTAACCACATTTTTCTCTTCTTCAGGCCTTCTTTCATTTGAGGATCTAGAGAAGAAATACTCTGGAACCCCATGAGAACATTTATGACATACAGTCTTGTGAAAAAATTAGGACACCCTTTGAAAGCATGTGGTTTTTTGTAACATTTTTAATAAATGGTTATTTCATCTCCGTTTCAACAATACAGAGAGATTAAAGTAATCCGACTAAACAAAGAAAACTGAAGAAAAGTCTTTTCAAGATCTTCTGTAAATGTCATTCTACAAAAATGCCTATTCTAACTGAGGAAAAAGATAGGACACCCTTGCCCCTAATAGCGAGTGTTACCTCCTTTGGCTGAAATAACTGCAGTGAGACGGTTCTTGTAGCCATCTACCAGTCTTCGACATCGGTCTGAGGAAATTTTACCCCACTCCTCAATGCAGAACTTTTTCAGCTGTGAGATGTTTGAGGGGTTTCTTGCACGTACAGCCCTTTTCAAGTCACCCCACAGCATCTCAATGGGATTCAAATCTGGACTTTGACTTGGCCATTCCAGGACTCTCCATTTCTTCTTTTTCAGCCAATCTTTGGTTGATTTACTAGTATGTTTTGGGTCATTGTCATGTTGCATGGTCCAGTTCCGCTTCAGCTTTAATTTTCTAACTGATGGTCTCACATGTTCTTCAAGCACCTTCTGATACACAGTAGAATTCATCGTGGATTCTATGATGGTGAGCTGACCAGGTCCTGCTGCAGCAAAGTAGCCCCAAACCATGACACTTCCACCTCCATGCTTCACAGTTGGTATGAGGTTCTTTTCTTGGAATGCTGTGTTTGGTTTACGCCAAACATGTCCTCTGCTGTTGTGTCCAAATAATTACATTTTGGACTCATCTGTCCAAAGAACATTATTCCAGAAGTCCTGGTCTTTGTCAACTTTATCGCTGGCAAATGTCAGTCTGACCTCGATGTTTCTCTTGGAAAGCAAAGGTTTCCTCCTTGCACACCTCCCATGCAAGTTAAACTTGTACAGTCTCTTTCTGATTGTAGAGGCATGTACTTCTACATCAACAGTAGCCAGAGCCTGCTGTAGTTCTCGAGATGACACTTTAGGGTTTTTGGATACCTCTTTTAGCATCTTGCGGTCTGCTCTTGGGGTGAACTTGCTGGGGCGACCAGTCCTGGGCATGTTGGCAGTTGTTTTGAAAGCCCTCCACTTGTAGACTATCTTCCGGACAGTGGAATGGCTGATTTCAAAATCTTTTGAGATCTTTTTAAATCCCTTCCCAGACTCATAGGCTGCTACAATCTTTTTTCTGAAGTCCTCTGACAGCTCTTTTGCTCTCACCATGGTGCTCACTCTCACTTCAACAGTCAGGAGCACACCAAACTAAATGTCTGAGGTTTAAATAGGGCAAGCCTCATTCAACATGCAGAGTAACGATCTACTAATTATGTGCACCTGGTGTGATATACCTGTGTGAGATCTGAGCCAATTTAAGAGGGAATACATGTGAGGGTGTCCTATCTTTTTCCTCAGTTAGAATAGGCATTTTTGTAGAATGACATTTACAGAAGATCTTGAAAAGACTTTTCATCAGTTTTCTTTGTTTAGTTGGATTACTTTAATCTCTCTGTATTGTTGAAACGGAGATGAAATAACCATTTATTAAAAATGGTACAAAAAACCACATGCTTTCAAAGGGTGTCCTAATTTTTTCACATGACTGTATGGTGAATGTTAACAATTAACTTATTTATGTGGTATAACTAGGTTCTCATAGCCCAGTGCCACAAGAACAGGATCCATGGCTGGTTTACATACGGCCACCTCAGAGGAATAATACTTTACAGTACCATAAAATTTAAAGGGTTTGGCCACTCTGTTAGCACTTATTAAAATTGTAAACAAAGTAGGGAGATATGACACTTACTAATATATCTTCTTAAGCCGATCTGCCTGATTTCCCTGCTATTGGCAGCCACGCCCCTCCTGTCCTTCTCTCGCCACGCCCCCTCCTGTCCTGCTCTCGCCATGCCCCCTCCTGTCCTGCTCTCGCCACGCCCCCTCCCTGCCCTCACCACGCCCCCTCCCGTCTTGCCCTCGTCCTGCCCTCGCCATGCCCCCTCCCGCCCTGCCCTCGCCACGCCCCCTCCCGTCCTGCCCTAGCCACGCCCCTCCCGTCCTGCCCTAGCCACGCCCCCTCCTGTCCTACCCTAGCCACGCCCCTCCTGGCCTAGCCACGCCCCTCCTGGCCTGCTCTCGCCACGCCCCCCTCCTGTCCTGCTCTCACCACGCCCCCTCCTCTCCTGCTCTCACCACGCCCCCTCCTCTCACCACGCCCCCCTCCTCTCCTGCTCTCACCACGGCCCCCTCCTCTCCTGCTCTCACCACGCCCCCCTCCTCTCCTGCTCTCACCACGCCCCCCTCCTCTCCTGCTCTCACCACGCCCCCCTCCTCTCCTGCTCTCACCACGCCCCCCTTCTCTCCCACCACGCCCCCCTCCCGTCCCGCCCTCACAGCTGCCTCCCTCGTCCATCCCTGCACGTGCCATGGGGGAGCTACCTCGTCCATGCCTGAAGGAGTGCTGCTGTCTGGGTCCTAGAAGCCCCCTGCTTGTATCATAGGTGCCCTCTGCCTCTCCTGGCTGTGCAGGGCTGGATGGACTTAGCAGGAAGATTCTTCTAAGCAGAAATAAAGAAACTTTTGCAGGAGGAAAGGAGACTGAGGGGAAGCTGTGATGGCTGATAGGAGCTCACTGACTGCAGGCTCTGCCCCCTCTGTATCTCCTGTACTGAGAGGATCCTGCTGTATGTGAAGATGTAGCAGAGCCAGGAAGGTGCTGAGGTCCACAAACTGTGAGGAATTAAAAAGTCTGTCCTGTTTGTGGCCCCTCTGCTCTGTGTTCTTATCACAGATAGGTTTATTCCAGCCATACCAACAGTGCAGGAGCTTTAACCCCTTCTGAGCTGTCAGTATGGCTGAGGTCAGTGATAGCAGCAGCAGTCACTGGTCTCATCTGTAAATGTGTGCCCTCTCCGTCCTGCTCTCTGTATACAGCGATGTGTGACCCCCCTGTACACTGTATATACTGATGTGTGACCCCCTGTACACTGTATATACTGATGTGTGACCCCCTGTACACTGTATATACTGATGTGTGACCCCCTGTACACTGTATATACTGATGTGTGACCCCCTGTACACTGTATATACTGATGGGTGACCCCCTGTACACTGTATATACTGATGTGTGACCCCCTGTACACTGTATATACTGATGTGTGACCCCCTGTACACTGTATATACTGATGTGTGACCCCCTGTACACTGTATATACTGATGGGTGACCCCCTGTACACTGTATATACTGATGTGTGACCCCCTGTACACTGTATATACTGATGTGTGACCCCTGTACACTGTATATACTGATGTGTGACCCCCTGTACACTGTATATACTGATGTGTGACCCCCTGTACACTGTATATACTGATGTGTGACCCCCTGTACACTGTATATACTGATGTGTGACCCCCTGTACACTGTATATACTGATGTGTGACCCCCTGTACACTGTATATACTGATGTGTGACCCCCTGTACACTGTATATACTGATGTGTGACCCCCTGTACACTGTATTTACTGATGGGTGACCCCCTGTACACGGTATATACTGATGTGTGACCCCTGTATACTGTATATACTGATGTGTGACCCCCTGTACACTGTATATACTGATGTGTGACCCCCCGTACACTGTATATACTGATGTGTGACCCCCTGTACACTGTATATACTGATGTGTGACCCCCTGTACACTGTATATAGAGATCTTGCCATTGTCACGCTCTTCTTTTTATTTTTTAAGGCGCAGTTAAAAAGTCACAAACACATACCGTAGTTTGCAAGTTTTTAACGCCACTTTTCAGAAACAAGGGAAATGATAAATCTCCCCCTCTATACTTTCTGTTCATGGCTTACATGAGACCCACAGCAAATTTATGAACAGGGTACCAGACCCCCCCTCCCCCCCAGAAACATATGTGTGGGACGGGTAGTGACCTCTCTTTACTGCTGGGACTGGGGCGTTCCTTCTATTACTATGTCTGTACAGCTTACTGCTGGGACTGGGGCGTTCCTTCTATTACTATGTCTGTACAGGTTACTGCTGGGACTGGGGCGTTCCTTCTAGTGCTATGTCTGTACAGCTTACTGCTGGGACTGGGGCGTTCCTTCTATTGCTATGTCTGTACAGCTTACTGCTGGGACTGGGCCGTTCCTTCTATTACTATGTCTGTACAGGTTACTGCTGGGACCGGGGCGTTTCTTCTACTACTATGTCTGTACAGATTACTGCTGGGACTGGGGCGTTCCTTCTATTACTATGTCTGTACAGGTTACTGCTGGGACTGGGGCGTTCCTTCTATTACTATTAGAGATGAGTGAATTGACTTTGGATGAAACATCCGAAGTCGAATCGCAAAAAACTTCTATCCAATACTGTAGGGAGCGAGCGCTCCGTGCGGTATTAGGATGTATTGGCTCAGATAAGCCAAAGTTATTACTTCACGAAGTCTCGCATAACTTCATGTAATACTTCATAGGTTCATTTTTACTGTAAAAAAACATTTCCCGGTACCGCTCGCTTCTCCAGGGAAGTGTGTCACGGAAAACAGGTTCGAAAAATGATATATAGCCAGTAAATTTAGCTTTAGATATTAATACTTCATGGTTTGGGCTATTGTCTGGAGCACTTTGGATTTTTGATACTTAGGGTGTCGAACCCCTTTAATGTCTATAGGAGACACATACAGTGAATTAATTCAATTTTTACCGACATGTAAATTAAAGAACAAATGTATTTTATTCGCATCTATTACCTGATGATGTGAGGGGCTCTTGATTCTTCATTCTGACATCCTCGTACCGATCATTGTGTCCTTCTACATACTCCCACTCCTCCATGGAGAAATAGACAGTGACATCCTGACACCTTATAGGAACCTGACAACACAATGATACCGTCATCACCCAGACCCCTCCAGTGCTGTTACTGTATAATGTCCCAGCATTCCCAGCAGTGTCACCTCTCCAGTCAGCAGCTCAATCATCTTGTGGGTGAGTTCTAGGATCTTCTGTTTGATTTCCTCATGTATCAGGGGGTGAGGTGGAGGCCCCGTGATTGGGCTCAAGGTTCTTCCCCATCCTTCAGACACAGGGGCCTGACAGCGCTCGCTAGAGGTCTTCTTCACCACTGTGTAATCCTGGATATGGGGAGACGCAGTAATAAATATCACTACTGACATTTCTAGAGTCCATCACCTCTACAGCCATGGCCATCTGTTATTACCATAGATAAGAATGATGTAATGTGACATCATCAGAATCTCTCTCACCTCTCCAGTAAATTGGAAGAGTATCTCTAGGGTGAGATGTAATATTTTCTCTGCCATCTTGTCTCTGTCCCCATCCATTCTTGATGGGTCAGTAAGGTGAATAGATGATTTTATATTGCAGGAACCTGAATAAAAACAGGATGAAAAATGTTAAAACCACATAAGATACCATGAAAAATATTTAAAGAGATAATGTGTCACCCCACTGGGAGATTTACACGATTATTCAGGTCGGTTACTCCGGTCCCAGCACACCAGCCGCCTTCTCTACTACTGCAGTCTTCAGCCTAACTCTCTTACATCGGTTTGCAGTTCAACTCTGCCGCATCAGTTCTACATCTCTGCTACACCAAGTCGCCAGTTCTTTTATAATGGTCACCCAGCTCTACTTCTGTAGTACTCCAGCTCTGCTAAAGTAGCACCATCTATCCGTACTCCGTGGATAAGTAGTTTAGCGGATCCTCCTCGTTAGAACATAACAGAATAATCAGGCCATGGATCCTAAAGATGTGTATGAAATTTTAGGGTTTCTTAGGACGTAGCCACAAGACAGCACAAGTAATATGAAAGAGACATAGAAAATATATATCAGTCTCTACCAGTTCTACCTCCACAAATACATGTGCCGGTGACAGTGTGCCTGAATTCTGGGAAAGTAATGAAGCAATAGCTTTTGTTTTTACAAAGCCATGAAAAAAATTCTCCTTTTTTTGGGAGCAGCAGCTGCGACGGCAGAATAGTAAGTGTGGAACCTGAAGGATAATGTGTAGGGGTAATAGTAGCGGCAACAGGGGCAGTTGTAGCTGCAGCATCAGCGGTACAGCATGGAACCTGACAGACAAGGCAGGAGATGTACAATTGCATGGTATTAATAGCAGTACAATATGTTACTTGATGAATAACAAAGGAGATGTGTGACTGTGTAGGGGTAATAGTGGTGGCAGCAGGGGTAGTAGTGGCTACAGCGTCAGCAGGGAGGGAAGGGTCCTCAGTGTCGCTGCCTTCTTTATTGCTCTATACACAGACTGCAAGCGTAATGTTGCTTCCCGTTTATTTGACCGCCGGGGTTGGGATACTGCAGGAGCTGCCAGGTCTGCAGTGAGGCTTTACAGCATATCATACCACTGCACAGCCTCTCTGGGGGTTGTATTCCCCCTGTAACTGGGGCTACTATGTCACACCCAGTTATAGGAGAAATCAATAGTAAAAAAAAAAAAAAAAAAAAAAAAAAAAAAAATTGTGATGCTAAATGTCCCCCAGAGGTCTTATATGACTTTATGGGGGACAAAAAATATTTTAAAAAAAAGTGTTTTATAAAAATAAAACAATAAAAGTTTCACATGTAAAAAAAAGAAGAGCCCTTTTCCCCAATTAAGTCATTTAAAAAATTTTGAAAATAGAAAAAAAAGATATTTAGTATCACCGTGTCCATAATGATTGGCTCTATAAAATAAAACATGATCCATCCCATCAGGTGAACGTTGTAAAAA
Source organism: Bufo bufo (assembly GCF_905171765.1). Taxonomy (NCBI): domain Eukaryota; kingdom Metazoa; phylum Chordata; class Amphibia; order Anura; family Bufonidae; genus Bufo; species Bufo bufo. Next base: position 32,879,218 of record NC_053390.1, on the reverse strand, counting down.
AAATACATAAATAAATAATGCCAAAAAAGCTATTTTCTAGTCACCTCACCTCCCAAAAAACATAATATCAAGCGATCAAAAACTCGTATGTACCCCAAAATGGTACCAACAGAAACATCACCTCATCCTGCAAAAAAACAGCCCTCACATAAGACCATAGCCAGAAAAAAAAATATATATATATGGCTCTAAGAAAATGTCAATACAAAAACATGATTTTTTTCCCCACAAATACTCTTACTGTGTAAAACTTAAAAATATAGACATATTTTGTATTGTCGCTTCTGTAACGACCGGCTCTATAAAATTATCAAATCAACCTACGGAATAAAGTTATCTTCATATATACCACATGGTGAACTTCATAAAAAATAAAAATAACAGACAGAATTTCAATTTCTGCCCATCTCACCTCCCAAAATGAGATAAAAAGCGATCAGAAAGCCAAATATACTCCAAAATGGGGCAAATAAAAAACTACAGCTTGTCCTGTAAAAAATAAGCCCTCACACAACTCGGTCATAAAAAAAAAAAAATACAAAAAAGTTATGGCTCTTAAAAACCATTTCGGCAAATTCCATGCTAGAAAATCCAGATCCTCCCCTTATGAGCCCTGGCGTATCCCCAAAAAGCAGCTTACAGCCACAAATGGGGTGTTACTGTATTCAAGAGAAAATGGGAAGCAAATTCTCCTGTTATCCCTTGAGAAAAAGAAAGTCTGGGCCTAAAGTACCATTTTCTTGTTAAAAATGTTATGAAATTCTTGTTGGGTCAAAGGGCTCACTACACCCCTTAGAAATTCCTTGGGCAGTGTAGTTTCCAAAATGTGGTTACTTTTTCCGGGGTTTTCACTGTGGGGGTACCTCAGGGTCTCTTCAAATGCAACATGGTGCCTAAAGATCATTCCATCAAAATCTGCCCTCCAAAAACTATATGGCGTTCCATGCTTTCTGAGCAATGCCGTGTGCCCATACAGCGGTATACGGTCACATATGGGGTGTTTCTGCAGGGTAATAAAAATTGCAGTTTGTTTTGTTGTTAACCTTTGAAGTTTTACAGGAAAAAATTGATTCAAAATGAAAATCTGTAAAAAAACAGGGACATTTTTTAATTTTACCTCGCTTTTGCTTTTTTTTTTTTTTTGTATAAATGCTTTTTATTTTCCAAGGGGTAGAAAAATACAATCTTACAATTTGATATCACATAGCAATGTAATAGTGCACCATCTCATCTTATACTAATTTTCCCTCTTATTTTTAACCCTCCCTCCCTTTTTTTTTTTTTTTCCGCGGAGCTACCTTCACTGCACCGAATATCATCATTTCCAATTACCCCTTATCCGCGACCAGGCTGCCTTTTTCCCGGCTGTTTGGGCAAGGATGTATTCATATTGCTTAACCCTATTCATCCATTCCATCCATTCCTGGAAATTAGGATATTTCGTGGAACCCCAATGTTTAACAATTATTATTTTGGCCGAGGCAATGCCCCGAAACCAAAGTGTCTGCTCAGTTTTATTTTTATCTATCTCTGGGAGAGTGCCTAGGATCACATATTCAATACATGCTTCATATTTCATTGGAAAACTATCCTGTAGTTTCCGAAATATTTTGATCCAATAATCTTTTATCCCCGGGCACTCCCACAGCAGATGTTTATAATCACCTCTATTTTGGTTGCATTTATAACAGTTCTGTTTCCTATCTTTGTAGATAGTGTGCAATAATGAAGGTGTATAGTAGAGACGGTGTATAATTTTCAAAAGAATCCATGTATGGGCTTTTGCTTTAATTTCTGTGGAATACATTAAGAGTTAATAACATTTCTAAAATCGATTTTGAATAGTTTTGTCACAACTTTTAAGTATAAAAAAAGAGTCCATCATATAAGGCCTATACAGGTATATTAATAGGAACATTAAGAGAAGCCATTTTGGTCTGATTTTGTCTTATTCAAGAGGGTAATATAAGTTCGAACCCTTGTGAACTTAGAATCATTAACTCGAGATTAGACTTGTGTAAAGACTTTTGTTTATAAAACTTAGGAGGGTTTGCATAGTCTGCTCTTGTGTGAGAAGAAATTTAGACAGGTCTAATAAAATGTATTTACCCAGATAAGACACTGAAGTAGAAATGTGTGGGTTTTAGGTTAGTTGAAATGGATAGAAAGAGACTCTAATTTTCTTTGGGGTTTTTAACCCCATAGGGACACAGCCTTATTTCACCTTAAGGACCAGGCCATTTTTTGCAAATCTGACCAGTGTCACTTAAAGTGGTGATAACTTTAAAACGCTTTGACTTATCCAGGCCGTTCTGAGATAGTTTTTTCGTCACATATTGTACTTCATGACACTTGAAAAATGAAGTCAAAATTTTATTTTTTTTTGCATATAAAAAATACCAAATTTACCAAAAATTTAGAAAAATTTGCAAATTTCAAAGTTTCAGTTTCTCTACTTCTGTAATACATAGTAATACCCCCAAAAATTGTGATGACTTTACATTCCCCATATGTCTACTTCATGTTTGTAGAATTTTGGGAATGATATTTTATTTTTTGGGGATGTTACAAGGCTTAGAAGTTTAGAAGGAAATCTTGAAATTTTTCAGAAATCCAATTTTTAGGGACCACTACAGGTCTGAAGTCTCTTTGCAAGGCTTACATAATAGAAACCACCCAAAAATGACCCCATTCTATAAACTACACCCCTCAAGGTATTCAAAACTGATTTTACAAACTTCGTTAACCCTTTAGGTGTTGCACAAGAGTTATTGGCAAATGGGGATAAAATTTGAGAATTTCATTTTTTTGCCTAATTTTCCATTTTAACCAATTTTTTCCACTAACAAAGCAAGGGTTAACAGCCAAACAAGACTGTGTCTTTATTGCCCTGACTCTGCCGTTTACAGAAACACCCCATATGTGGCCGTAAACTACTCTACACACAGCGGGGCGTAGAGTGAAAGGTGCGCCGTTTGGTTTTTGCTGGACTGGTTTATTTACACCATGTCCCATTTGAAACCCTCCTGATGCACCCCTAGAGTAGAAACTCCATAAAAGTAACCCCATCTAAGAAACTACACCCCTCAAGGTATTCAAAACTGATTTTACAAACTTTGTTAACACTTTAGGTGTTGCACAAGATATAATGGAAAATAGAGATACAATTTCAAAATTTCACTTTTTTGGCAGATTTTCCATTTTAATATTTTTTTTCCAGTTACAAAGCAAGGGTTAACAGCCAAACAAAATTCATTATTTATGGCCCTGATTCTGTAGTTTACAGAAACACCCCATATGTGGTCGTAAACTGCTGTACGGGCACACGGCAGGGCGCAGAAGGAAAGCAATGCCATACGGTTTTTGGAAGGCAGATTTTGCTGGACTGTTTTTTTTTAAACCATGTCCCATTTGAAGCCCCCCTGATGCACCCCTAGAGAAGAAACTCCATAAGAGTGACCCCATCTAAGAAACTACACCCCTCAAGGTATTCAAAACTGATTTTACAAACTTTGTTAACCCTTTAGGTGTTGCACAAGATTTAATGGAAAATAGAGATACAATTTCAAAATTTCACTTTTTTGGCAGATTTTCCATTTTAATATTTTTTTTCCAGTTACAAAACAAGGGTTAACAGCCAAACAAAACTCATTATTTATGGCCCTGATTCTGTAGTTTACAGAAACACCCCATATGTGGTCGTAAACTGGTGTACGGGCACACGGCAGGGCGCAGAAGGAAAGGAATGCCATACGGTTTTTGGAAGGCAGATTTTGCTGGACTGGTTTTTTTGACACCATGTCCCATTTGAAGCCCCCCTGATGCACCCCTAGAGTAGAAACTCCAAAAAAGTGACCCCATTTTAGAAACTACGGGATAGGGTGGCAGTTTTGTTGGTACTAGTTTAGGGTACATATGATTTTTGGTTGCTCTATATTACACTTTTTTTGAGGCAAGGTAACAAAAAATAGCTTTTTTGGCACTGTTTTTTTTTTTTGTTATTTACAACATTCATCTGACAGGTTAGATCATGTGGTAATTTTATAGAGCAGGTTGTCACGGACGCAGCGATACCTAATATGTATGCTTTTTTTTATTTATGTAAGTTTTACACAATGATTTCATTTTGAAAACAAAGAAAATGTTTTAGTGTCTCCATAGTCTAAGAGCCATAGTTTATCTTAAGTAGGGTCTCATTTTTTGTGGGATGAGATGACGGTTTGATTGGCACTATTTTGGGGTGATCGCTTGCTATTAAACTTTTTGTAACGTAAGATGACAAAAAATGGCTTTTTTTACACAGTTTTTATTTTTAATTTTTTACGGTGGTCACCTGAGGGGTTAGATCATGTGTTATTTTTATAGAGCCGGTCGATACGGACGCGGCGATACCTAATATGTATACTTTTTTTAAATTTATGTAAGTTTTACACAATGATTTCATTTTTGAAACAAAAAAAATCATGTTTTAGTGTTTCCATAGTCTAAGAGCCATAGTTTTTTCAGTTTTGGGGCGATTATCTTGGGTAGGGTATGATTTTTGTGGGATGAGATGACGGTTTGATTGTTACAATTTTAGCGTACATGCGACTTTTTTGATCACTTTTATTACCTTTTTTTGGGAAGTAAGGTGGGCAAAATTACAATTTCATCATAGTTTTTTATTTTTTATTTTTATAGCGTTCACCGTTCGGGTAAAGTAACATGACCGTTTTATAGATCAGGTCGTTACGGACGCGGCGATACCAAACATGTGTAGGGAATTTTATTTTTTTCATTTTTAATCAGTGATAAATGTGTTTTTTGATTTTTACTTTTTTTTCACTTTTTTTTTTACCCAGACCCACTTAGTTCTTGAAGATCCAGTGGTTGTGATGTCTGTATAATACAGTACAGTACAATATATATTGTACTGTACTGTATTTTACTTACACTTTGTCTGAACAGATCTCTGCTTTTAGCACAGATCTGTTCAGCACCATGGACAGCAGGATGCCTGAGACGGCGTCCTGTTGCCATGGGAACCTTCCCCGTCTGCTCAGTAGTGGTCAGAACTGCGCAGACGGGGAAGGGTAAGGTCGGGGCTGTCGGGGGGCTGTCTGGGAGCTCTCTCCCTCTCCCATCGGGGGGCTGCAAAGGCACAGCAGCCCCCCGATCGGAGAGGGAGGGAGCTCCCTGAGCTGTTAACCTTTTTCATACAGCGGTCCGTACGGACCGCGGTATGGAAAGGGTTAAACGACTGACATCGCAGCACAGATGTCAGCCGTTTATAACAGGGTGCCAGCAATGTGCTGGCACCCTGGTATACCCACTAGACGCCAACGATCATTCAAGGGGAGGCGGGCGGGGGATCGCGATCCCGCCTGCCGCACCGCCCGCCTCCCGCCCTGCCTGTTAGCATTCAAAATCTGGCGCCTGCGCCGCGGCCATACCTATCTTCAATCTGCGCAGGCGCACTGAGAGGCGGCCACTCGCTCCTCAATGCGCCTGGTGTAGATGTGACGTAATCGCCGCAGGCACATTGAGGATGGAGCGGCCGAGCGAGTGGCCGCCTCTCAGTGCGCCTGCGCAGATTGAAGATAGGTATGGCCGCGGCGCAGGCGCCAGATTTTGAATGCTAACAGGCAGGGCCAGCAGAGAACGATTCCGTTCCCTGGCCCTGTCAATCACAATGCGGAGGGGGCGTCATTAGGATCGGAGGATGCGGCTGCTACCAGCAAGTAGCCGCCCTACTTGCTGGTAGCAAGGTAATTTGCATATTTTAAAAATAGTTTTTTATCAAATTCTACTGAACAAAAATGATTATTTAACTTATGTATGCAGAGCTCGCAGTATAGGGATTATTAGTAAACAAAGAAAAAAAAAACGGTTTAGTGGGGTGACAGAAGCCCTTTAAATTAATCAATGTATGAGTGAATTTTGATTTTTATATAATCGATTTAAATATGTGTATTTTATATAACTAAGAGTGTGGTAATTGTAGATATACTCATTTTAAGGTTAGAATTGAGGTAGAAATTCATATGTAATTTCAGAATGTCTCCCAGAGAAAAGTGTAAGTTATTAATCTCTTTCCCTGAAGATTTCTTGAATGGAGAAATGTGGACACAGGTGATCATAAACAAACCCTGTCTTTTTACCAAACAATGACAACGAGTGTTGTATTGTGTGTTTGGAATAAATTCGGTTTAGTCAGAGATTTAGAAAGAGACTAGATGTTTTACAAAAGATTAACTTCATTGTCTCTTTCCGGTCTCTTCAAGGTCTGTATGAAACTTTAGTTAAAGTTTATCCCTTCTTCAAATTAATAAGAATATATACAGGAAATAGCTATAATTGCCAAAGACTTTTATATGGAGCCTTAGTGCCACCTCATGTTAGGATAAAATGAAGGTTTAAATTGTGAAATCACTAGGGGAGGTCCCATTAGTTATAAAGTGATGTCACTAGTTGTTGATTAAACTAGACCAGTCCCATTTTAGATGGGATAAAAAGATGGTATGGGCTGACAGAGGGATCATCTTCTTGAATCAGCTTGGGATGTCATCTTGAAGAAAACCTCTTGAAACCTGAAGACATCTTGATCCATCGAATCCAGCCACTTGACCACCTTTTCAGCCATTGGAGGCAGCCATCTTAGAACTATTGAAACTCATTTCTGCTAGCTGACATTTTGGGTATAGTATATAAGGATAATTTTTATATATATATATATATATATATATATATATATATATATACGTTTTGGAATAAGATTGGGGTGTACCTACAGCATCATCCTAAAACTTGATCCGATTCAGGGAGATTTATATGTACTGTTGGAAACACGGTATCATCTCCAAAGAACTGAATTCAGTTCTAGGCCGGTATGGTTAATTATGTATATATCTTTGTATCAATAAAAGAGGAAATCTGAAATAGACCAGATTTGGATTTAATCAGACATTTGTCGGCTGAGAGATATCAGGTATCAAATTGATTTAAAATATAATTGAAGGGTATTGTCATAATAAGGCATAGTAGTGGATATATATACTCTAGATTATTTAGACTTTCTTAAAATTATGCATATCATTGATTGAATTTCAATTGTCACCAATTTTCTTATATATATATATATATATATAGAGAAGAAAAAGTCCAGTGGGAGCACCAGCCAGCATGTGGGTGCAAGGTCCAACGTAGGGTAACGGCAATCCCCAATGGTATAGAGAACAAAGAAGTAGGACTGCACTCCAAGATAGTGATAAAATCAGCAAGTGGTTTATTCACCCATAATATGGCAAGTCTTGCGACGTATTATTGCTATTTAATAAATATATATATTGATTTACCACCGCCTTCTTTTTGTCGTCTAACTTAGCACAAATCACGAGCTCGTTTTAGCTTGGTATTTATGATAATAGATTACAGATTCTAATTTATTTACATAAATAATATAGACTGTTAATCGGAGACAGCATAAATATTCTGACAGTTTGAGGGGTGTAGTTTCTAAAACAGGGTAATTTATGGGTGGTTTCTATTATGTAAGCCCCACAAAGTGATTGAATTGGTCCTAAAAAAATGATGACAACATAAAGTAAAGTAGACATATGAGGAATATTAATAAGTATGTTATGAGGTATCATATCTGTGTATTTTTTAATTTTAAGTACATTTTAGATTTTTGATTGACTTAAATTTACCATTAACAATGTGTCATGAAAAAACAATCTCAGAACGGCTCAGATAAGTAAAAGCATTCAAAAGTTATTACAACATAAAGTGACACGTCATATTTGCAAAATTAGGCTTTGTTAGTAAGGCAGTAAAAGAAGGATGTATTTAGTCCTGTCTATTACCTGGTGTTGCGAGGGGCATCATGGTCTCCTTGTACAGATCCTGGTGTCCTTCTACATACTCCCACTCCTCCATGGAGAAATAGACAGTGACATCCTGACACCTTATAGGAACCTGACAACACAATGACACCATCATCACCCAGACCCCTCCAGTGCTGTTATTGTATAATGTCCCAGCATTCCCAGCAGTGTCACCTCTCCAGTCAGCAGCTCAATCATCTTGTGGATGAGTTCTAGGATCTTCTGTTCATTAATCTCCTCATGTATCAGGGAGTGAGGCGGAGGCCCCGTGATTGGGCTCAAGGTTCTTCCACATCCTTCAGACACAGGGGCCTGACAGCACTCACTAGAAGTCTTCTTCACCACTGTGTAATCCTGGATATGGGGAGACACAGTAATAAATATCACTACTGACATTTCCAGAGTCCGTCACCTCTACAGCCATGTCCATCTGTTACAGCAACATAAAGAAAAACTGAGACTAAACAGGTTATAAATCAAAAATATATTTTTATTAAATACACAATGTAACATAAGTAAAAAAAAGTGCGGTCTACCCCTGAGGAGATGATGTCAAAATTCATATATAAAGGGAAGAAGACTGATTGATATAAATACACGTCGGAGTGTGCGGCTCTCCTGAGGTGGATCTCCCTACAATGGGTATGTGATACTTGGATGTTATGTCATATGAGGGAATAATTTAATTATATTTTGCACATGCAGCCATGATATAAGCACTTGCACTTCAATACTCTCATCATGTTGGTGGACTTTACAATCATGTACTTATATGAATCAGTCTTCTTGCCTGACATATGAATTTTGACATTATCTCCTCAGGGATAGACCACACTTTATATTTGATGTATCATGTCTCTTTTTACTTCTGTTACATTGTGTATTTAATAAAAAATATTTTTGATTTATAACCTGTTTAGTCTCAGTTTTTCTTTATGTTGGTGTATTCATTGTATACTGAGTGGGTTCTTGTGGAGGGTTTGTTACAATACCCAGTATTCTATCTGGGTGATTATTTTACTTTTATGCTTTGTAACCTGTGTATGCTAAATGTCCATCTGTTATTACTATACACTGATAAGCAAAAGGGTAACAATGTTTTGAACTTTTGACTTTCAGGCTCCATGTCCCACCATCCACTACAGCTTCGGACGTGAGACTCCTATTATTTTATAGACAATCATCTTGGCTATCTTATACATAAAATGGACTTGCAACTATTTATCCTAGGATTAGTTCTGCAGATTCTTCTCATGTAACTGCATTGTTACTGTTTTTATTCTGGTGGTGGAACAATCCTTTTCTCTTGTATACTACAAATTAAAACCTGTCTTCACATTCCCTGATTGCTCAGTGTGTTATTAGGTTGATTCCCAAGTGAAAGGTCACTGGTCTAAATCCAGGACCAGCCATGAAGAAGATTTCACAAGAAAAGAGAAACAGCATCATCCAGCTCATCGATAGCGGTATCTCAACCAAGAAAATTGCCAAACTGCATCATGTGAGCGCCATGATAGCAGGAAGAATCCGAAATGAAGTCCATCCATCCATTCCAAAGCCAAGAGGTGGATGTCCGAGAAAAATATCGGAGTCAACAAGCCAGCTGATCACAAGGTCTATCAGTTCTAGTGTAACAAACACGGCAGTGGAGGCGGCTCATGTGCTTCGTAATAGTGAGATCACAGACGTCCATGCAAAGCACCATGCGAAATGCATTACACAAGTCTGGAATGGTGGCCTGAAAAAAAGTGAAGAAACCTCGACTTCAAGATCGTCCTAAGAAGCATCGGCTTTAGTTTGCAAAAAAGTACAAACAGTGGACAGTGGAAGACTGGAAACGGGTGATTTGGAGTGATGAGACGAAAGTCAATAGACTGGGCTCTGATGGGTGCAAATGGGTCTGGAAGAAACAAGGGAAAAGTGGCAAACAGATCAAGAAATTGAAGGAAATGTCAAGTTCGGTGGAGGAAGCCTGATGATAAGGGGTTGTTTCACAGCCAAAGGGGTTGGATACTTGACCAGGATGGATAGTGCTCTCAATGCTGAGCTATATTTGAGTATCCTACATGATGAATTACTTTGTACACTCGAGTACTATGGGTATGAAAAGGACGACATGGTGTTCCAGCAGGACAATTACCAGAAGCATACGTTGAGATTGGCAAAGAAATGGTTCAATGACAATGAAGTAGAGGTGCTGGATTGGCCCCCACAGTCCCCAGACCTCAACCCAAATCGAACAATTGTGGGTACAGTTGAAGAAAAAGCTATATTAATACCCAAGCGAGTCGACCAGTATGCACCAACATTGGGAATGTGTAGAAGAGACCTGTGGACAGATTTCAGTCGAGACATGCTTGAATCTGATAGAGAGCATGAAAGCTAAATTTGGATTTACAAAAAACAAAATACTAAAAACTAACATTTAGAATTTTAGGAGCAACAGTAACAATGCAGTTACATAACAAGAATCTGCAGAACTAATCATATGCTAAATAGCTGCAAGTACAATGTATGTATGAGATAGCCAAGATGATTGTCTATAAAAACTAGATTTTTGTACTTATCGTAAAATCCGTTTATCTTCCGTTCATTGGGGGATACAGACTTGACCATGGGTATAGCTGTTGCCACTAGAAGGTGGACACTAAGCACAAAGGTGTGAGCTCTTCCCATCAGCTATACCCTTCCTACAGGGACTAAGCTCAGTTAGTGCAAAAGCAGTAGGAGAAGCAAGACAAAAACAGGAAAACCAAACTACACTAAACAAAAATATAAAAGCAACACTTTTAATTTTGCTCCCATTTTGCATGAGCTGAACTCGAAGATCTGAAACATTTTCTACATACACAAAAGACCCATTACTCTCAAATATTGTTCACAAATCTGTCTTAATCTGTGAAAAAGTGAGCACTTCTCCTTTGCTGACATAATCCATCCCACCTCACAGGTGTGGCATATCAAGGTGCTGATTAGACAGCATGAATATTGCACAGGTGTGCCTTAGACTGCCCACAATAAAAAGACACTCTGAAATGTGCACAGTTTTGCATCAGTGTCTGGTGTGGCCACCATTTGCCTCACGCATTGCAACACATCTCCATCGCATAGAGTTGATCAGGTTGTCGATTGTGGCCTGTGGAATGTTGGTCCGCTCCTCTTCAAGAGCTGTGTGAAGTTGCAGAATATTGTCAGGAACTGGAACACGCTGATCTAGAGCATCCCAAACATGCTCAATGGGTGACTTGTCCGGTGAGTATGCTGGCCATGCAAGAGCTGGGATGTTTTCAGCTTCCAGGAATTGTGTACAGATCCTTGCAATATGTTGCTGCATTATCATGCTGCAACATGAGGTGATGGTCGTGGACGAACGGCACAACAATGGGCCTCAGGATTTTGTCGCGGTATTTCTGTGCATTCAAAATGCCATCAATAAAATGCACCTGTGTTCGTTGTCCATAACATACGCCTGCCCATACCATAACCCCACCGCCACCATGGGCCACTCGATCCACAGCATTAACGTCAGCAAACCGCTCACCCACACAACGCCACACACACTGTCTGCCATCTGCCCTGAACAGTGAAAACCGGGACTCATCCGTGAACAGAACGCCTCTCCAACGTCCCAGACGCCATCGAATGTGAGCATTTGCCCATTCAAGTCGGTTACGACAACAAACTGCAGTCAGGTCCAGACCCGATGAGGACGACGAGCATGCAGATGAGCTTCCCTGAGACAGTTTCTGACAGTTTCTGCAGAAATTCTTTGGTTGTGCAAACCGATTGTTGCTGCAGCTGTATGAGTGGCTGGTCTCAGACGATCATGGAGGTGAACATGCTGGATGTGGAGGTCCTGGGCTGGTGTGGTTACACATGGTCTGCGGTTGTGAGGTCGGTTGGATGTACTGCCAAATTCTCTGAAACGCCTTTGGAGATGGCTTATGGTAAAGAAATGAACATTCATTGCACGGGCAACAGCTCTGGTAGACATTCCTGCAGTCAGCATGCCAATTGCACGCTCCCTCAAATGTTGCGACATCTGTGGCGATGAAACTGCACATTTCAGAGTGGCCTTTGATTGTGGGCAGTGTAAGGCACACCTGTGCAATATTCATGCTGTCTAATCAGCACCTTGATATGCCACACCTGTAAGGTGGGATGGATTATCTTGGCAAAGGAGAAGTGCTCACTAACACAGATTAAGACAGATTTGTGAACAATATATGAGAGTAATGGGTCTTTTGTGAATGTAGAAAATGTTTCAGATCTTTGGGTTCAGCTCATGCAAAAAGGGAGCAAAACCAAAAGTGTTGCATTTATATTTTTGTTCAGTGTATGTACAAACCCCGAACCACGGAGGCCAGAAAAGGCCCGTAAACTAGAGAACGGGTGGGAGCTGTGTCCCCCAATGAACTGAAGAAAAACGAATTTTATGGTAAGTACAAAAATCTAGTTTTCTCATTCGTATCATTAGGGGGACACAGGCTTGACCATGGGATGTTGCAGAGCAGTCCCAAGGGTGGGCATAAACAAAAACCCTCCGGCTAGAGAACGGCCGTCTGCAAAACTCTACGCCCCAGAGAAGTGTCAGAAGACGCAAAGTTGTGTACTCTGTAAAATTTGGAAAAGGTGTGCAAAGATGACCAGCTTGCATACCTGAAGGGCCGAAGCCCCATGATGCACTGCCCGAGCAGAATGAGCAGTAACACGGAAGGGTGGGGCCTGGTCACTGACGCGATACACTTCCACAATGGCCAAACAAATCCATCGGGAAATTGAAGTTTTAGAGTGTGGAGCGACTTCTCACGAGGATAAGACGGGTCAGGACAAAATGAAGGGAGAATGATTTCTTCATTGAGATGAAATGACGACACTTCGGAAGAAAGGAATGAACAGGGCGAAGGACTACTTTGTATGGAAGTGATTATTACCAAAAAGGCCATCTTGTAGGACAGGAAGCGAAATGACACCTGCTGCAAAAGGCTCAAACGGTGAAGACTGGAGAGCGCTGAGCACTAGATTAAGATCCCAAGGATTCAACGGAGGACGGAAAGGGGGAGCAGAATGCGCAATCTCCTGCAGAAAGGTCCATGCCCGACTGCAGGAAAGACTAGAGTCGCGGCAACGAGAAACAAATGGGAGACAGCTAGTGACGCTCGCACCAACTAAAGTAGGACTTCCAGGTCCGGTGGTAGATTCGGGAAGACAACGGCTTTCTGGGAGAAAACATGGTCTGGACAACAGCATCCGAGAAACCCAGAGCCCTTAGTACAGCGGCTTCAACAGCCATGCTGTTAAATGTAGTGACCCTAAATTAGGGTGGAAGATCGGTCCCTGCGACAAGAGGTCCTACCGAAGAGGAAGATGCCAGGGTTTGTCGGCGAGAATAGTGACTAGAGATGCGTGCCACACTCGGCGTGGCCAAACGAGAATGATGGGCAGACCTTCGGACCTGATATTCCGGAGGAGACGCGGAATGAGAGGAAGAGGAGGGAACATGTAAGGAAACATGAACTGACTCCACGAAATCACTAGGGCGTTGCATGCCAGGGCCATTCAACAAAAAGACCCCACAACAAAGTTCATTCCTGGACAGCACAACAAAGTTCTCGACCTTGTGGTTGAAGCGGGAGGCCATAAGATCCACGTCCGGCCGGTCCAATCGCTCACAGATGGCTAGAAAAACTTGCGGGTGAAGAGCCCATTAACCGGGATCGAGACGCTACCGGCTGAGGAAGTCGGCGATCCAGTTGTCGACGTTGGGAATGTGAATTGCCGACAGCGCCTGAACATGTCTCTCTGCCAGAACTGTTTCCACCATGGCTGCCGGGCTCCAGGTGCTGCCCTGGTGATTGAGGTACGCCACAGCCGTGGAGTTGTCGGACTGAGCTCGAACCGGACGTCCCCGGAGATAGTCGGCCCAATGCAGCAGAGAGAGACGAATCGCTCTCAATTCCGGAATGTTGATTGGGAGGGAGCGCTCCTCGCGTGACTGCCCACCTTGAACGTATAGATTTCCCAACACTCCCCCGCAACTCCAGAGGCTTGCGTCAGTTGTCAGCACTGTCCAACGGAGAGGAAGGAAAGAGCGGCCCGGCGTCAGCATCGGGAAAACAAACCACCACCTGAGGGCTCGGCGGGTCGGGGCAGAGAGACGTATGGGCTGATCCAGGGAGGCTGGGGAACGGTCCCAATTGGTTAGAATGGCTCGCTGAGTCCTGGTATGGAACGGAGCATAGGGAATTGCTTCATAGGCAGAGACCATGTGACCCTGAGCCCGCATGCAGTGATGAATGGGAAGAGGACGGGTAGCAAAAAAGGGAGAATCTGAAGACGGAAAGTGGATAGCTTCTCCGGGGGCAAGAGTACATAGGCATGAAAGGTGTTGAGTAACATGCCCAGAAAGGTAAGCTGCTGAGATGGATAAAGACCTCACTTCTGGCGGTTCAGGATCAATCCAAAGTGTTCCAGGGTTTCAAGGACTATGCGCAGGCGGTCCGCCGTTCCCCGAAATGATGGATCCTTTATCAGCATATCGTCTAAGTAAGGGATCGCCACTATACCCCTGGCATGGAGCAGGGCTATGACCGCCGCCAGAACCTTCGTAAAGACTCTGGGAGCTGTGGCCAGGACGAACGGGAGGGCCACAAACTGGTAGAAAGGACCCACTGAGAACCAGAGAAATTTTTGATGACTGACGCAGATGGAAACATGAAGATAAGCGTCCTTGATGTCTATCGAGGACAGGTACTCCCCCGGTTCCATGGACGCAGCGACCTATCTCAGGGACTCCATCCAGGAGCGACGGAGCCAAAGGAAGCGGTTGAGTGCCTGGAGGTCCAGAACGGAACAGAACGTCACGTCCTTTTTGGAGTAGAACCCGCGAAAACGGTCTTGCACAGGAACCGGGACAATTACTTCCTGCCACAGAAGTGTGTGAAAGTGGTATGTTTTGCCAAGCGGGATACTGGCGAGTCAACTATAGGTGAGGACGACCACTTTTTAGTCAAATCCTCCGGAAATGGATAAAGGACGTCTAAGCGCTTTACCAAGACAAAACATCTATCAGGAAAATTCCACTCCTTGGAATGGGAGGAATCAAAATCCTGGTGGTTGGGGAAACATTTGGGCGAGCGACGGGACCTCCTAAAGGAAAAACCCAAGCCGGCCGATGAGGGTGTGGGGGTCCTCAACATGTAAGGTCTCTATAATCGCTGTAATAAGATTGTCCACCATGGAGGACAGCTTTGACGACTGACCCTCAGGAGAGGCAAAATCCTCGTCTGAAAACTTCTCCTCAGAACATGCCTCTTCCACGGAGGACACGTCGGATTGAGTCTCTCTGGGAGGTGGCAGAGAGGCAGAGGAAATGGGAGACGCAGACACCCTTTTGGGGGCGGATGCTCTGGCCCGTTTAGCGGGATGGCCGCGAAGGGAATGAGTTCCAGGATCCCGAGAGTCAGACTGGTCAGAGGACGGCCTTGCGGACAAACTTCCACAATGGCTTTGTTGGTATGGGAGACGTCCTGTACCATCCTTGACAGGGAGCGCTCCCACTCCGGCTCTACCATAGGCTGGGCAGTAGGGGCGACTGGGTCAGGGGCAGAGCCACTTTGCGTTGGAGCAGAGCACGAAGAGCAGAGGGGATCTAACTGACCGAATGGAAATTTTGAGCGATAAGAGGCACAAGCAAAATGGCCGAAGTGACTGCCTGCTTTGGGGCCTGGGCTCGGACATAATGAGAAACCTGTAGCAACAGAAATGAGCATGAGGGGTGTAGGAAGGGGAGATAGAGCTTACCCAGCTTGTGTCCCTCAATAAAGCTTGTACGGAGGTGCCTTTCCAGAGTCCCCCCGAGAATGTGGGCGGAGGCAGAAAAAGGCACCAAGATTCGCCCTAGGATACAGCTGAAGGAGGGGGAGCGGGGAGAACTTCATGACCCGCCTCCAAAATGGAGTCGTCCCCATAAAACTGAAGGGAAGCGCAGGCCCGACTCTTCTGCCGTCCCTGCTAAAGAGGCCTCCACCCCCCATTTGCAGGATAACGGAGCTATCCCTGAAGCCCCGGCCGAACGCGGATGCCAGCCGGAAAAGAAGAACACGTGGGGAGCCGATGCGGGAGTAGGCCGCAGAGAAGCCGGAGCCTCAATTAGCCGCGGCCCTGGTGGAGCACAGGACCGTAAATGACGAGACGGAGAAAGAGCCTCTGGGATAGTGGGCATTGCGCACCGTTGGATTCTCCAGCGCCTCCCACCCCCCACTCCAGAGAGGAGAAAGACACATGGAGGGGACAAGGCCTCCATGGGGGAAATCACTAAAGGTAACCGGAGAAGGGGAGGTAAGAAAGGAGGCAAGCACTTTGGGGACCAGAAATACTCACACGTCCGGCGTCTTCTGCCCCCCTGGCTCCAGCCGGATCACCACCTTCGGGTTTGCGGCCACTTAGGGAGGGCCGCTACACTGGAAACAGAGGGGACTTGTAGTGGGCGGCCGTGGTGATTGGAAGGCTGGCGGGATGCAGAGGCTTTAGGAACCTCTGGTCCTCCTTGACTTCTCGAGACCAGGAAGGAGCAGCGGGCTTGGGGACCCCCTGGTCTACCGTCTCCTGGGTGGGAGTGCAGGCAGCTAGGACTGCCTGAAATCCCACTAGAAAAAAAAATCAAAAATCAAAAAAGGAAAAATTTGCAGACCTGCAAAGCAAGGAGGTCTGCTTCCTACAGACACAAAGCTAAAACTAATTTAACTTAGTCCCTGTAGGAAGGGTATAGCTGAAGGGAGGAGCTCACACCTTTGTCCTTAGTGTCCACCTCCTAGTGGCAACAGCTATACATATGGTCAAGCCTGTGTCCCCCAATGATACGGATGAGAAATGATAGTAGTCTGATATTGAAAGCTGTAGTGGATGGTGAGATATGGAGCCTGAAAGTCAAAAGTTCAAAACATAGTTACCCTTTTGCTCGTCAGTGTAGATAAGAATGATGTAATGTGACATCATCAGAATCTCTCACCTCTCCTGTAAGTTGGCAGAGTATCTCTAGGGTGAGATTTAATACCCTCTCAGCCATCTTGTCTTTGTCCCTATCCATCCTATATGGGTCAGTCAGGAAAATTCTCTGATAAAGAGAAAATATCAATATATTACTTTATATTGCAGGAACCTGAGTTGAAAGAGGAGGAAACAATGTTATAACCAGATACGATACCACGAAAAACACAACTACTAAAAATAATGAAAGGGGAAATATTTGAGGAGTTATTATAGAGCAGATGTTGTATTTTCTCTGTCTGTATGGATTGGGCTATGAGGGGAATAGTCTGACAATGCAGTTTATCTGCAACAAAGTGTGAAAGGATGTGGCATCTTCACATGACTGTGACATGCTGTAGCCATTGTTACTCACCTGTACCGGATCCTGTGACTTGCGCTGCCTCTCCCCCTTCCTCTTGCCGGCTTCTCCTATGCATCAGGTTGTCGCGGTGCACATCAATGGCATCACCCCACCACGACATGCCCCCATATTCGGCTGGAGTGACAGCACAACACCTGATTATTCAGGGTAGTTACTCCGGTCCCAGCACACCGGCCGACTCCTCTGCTACTCCAGTCTTCAGCCTAACTCTCTTACATCACTCTGCAGTTCAACTCTGCTGCATCAGGCCTACGGCTCTGCTACAGTTCTTTTATATTGATCACCCAACTCTGCTTCTCTAGCCCTAGACATGGATCCTAAAGATGCAGCGGCATCCATAGCACTACTATTTGGTCTCAACAAGCTAGCCAAATAGGTAGATCAACTTGTTTCATTTTAATAGAAGGTCGTCCGGGCTGTACGTGATCTCTCAGCACGGGCGGATGCTCAAGGACCTGTTGTCCGATTTAAAGAAATCATGAGGCAGATTTGATTTGAGTCCAAATAAATTATACTCATATGAAAAGTGCTAAGATTCCACCGGAAAAGTCATGTATGACATTGTAGGGTCTCCTAGGACGTCATCCAACCCCATATCAAGCTATTTAAATGGGCATTCTGGTTTCTAGATATCGACGACCTATTCTCAGGAGAAGTCATCAATATAGAATCGATGGGGGTCTGACTTTCCGCAATTCCCCTGATCAGCTGTTTGAAGGGACCATGGCACTCATGCAAGCACTGTGTCCTTTTCAATGTTTACCGGCGTGCCGTCTACGTTGTAGTGGTGGTGCGGCGCAGTTGCAGGAAACACTAGAGAATGAAGCTCTGGCAGCGCCTTCAAACAGCTGACGGGGGTGCCGAGAGTCAGACCTCCACCAATCTGAAAAAGATGATCGGATAGGTCCCGATTTTTCCTATCTGCCGAGGTGCTGCTAGAGTCCAAAACGGTGGGAATTGAGGTGTTTATTGACAGTGGGGCAGGGGTTAACCTAGTTAATGGTCAGTTTGTCCGTTTGCATGGGTTGACAACAAGTGCATTAGAGAAAAATATTTTGGTGTTTAAAAGTGGGTGATTTTCATCAGGAATCCGTTTTGTGTTTTGTGCTGGAGGGTCTGCCTGCTTTGTTGGTTCTGGTTTTACAATGGTTAAGCAAACTTAACCTTACCATTGACTGGCAAGCGAGACAGATTCTCGATTAGAGTGATTATTGCATGGACAACTGTCTTAATACATCTCTTTCTGTCTTGACCTCTAAAGCTGTTCCCTCTTTCATTTCTGATTTTTCTGATGTATTTTCTGAGAGTGGTTGCCAGGGTTTACCCCTACATCGGGAATATGACTGTCCTATCAATCTTATTCCCGGAGAAAAGTTGCCCAAATCTAGGTTATATAACCTTTCTGAACCCGAAAGAGCGGCCATGCCGAGAGTTTGGCTAAGGGACATATTAGACCTTCCAAGTTCTCAGTGGCAGCAGGGTTTTTCTTTGTAAAGAAGAAAGATGGAACTTTTAGGCCAGGTCTGGACTTCCGTGAGCTCAATCGGTTTACGGTCCATGATCCGTACCCCCTTCCTTTGATATCTGACTTGTTTAACCAGATTGTTGGTGCCAAGGTGTTCTCCAAGTTGGACCTAAGGGGGCATAAAATCTGGTCAGGATTAAGGAAGGGGATGAATGGAAGATGGCGTTTAATACCCCAGAGGGTCATTTTGAGAGTATGGTCATTTTGTTTGGGTTAAATAATGCTCCTGCAGTTTTCCAGCATTTTGTTAATGATATCTTTCATCATCTGGTGGGGAGGTTTGTTGTTGTGTATCTCGATGACATACAAAATTTATTCTCCAGACATGGAGACGCATCAGGATCATGTGAGACAGGTGTTACAGATCCTAAGGGAGAATAAATTGTATGCTAAGATGGAGAAGTGTGTATTTGCAGTTCAGGAAGTGCAATTCCTGGGTTACCTACTCTCATCTTCAGGTTTTCGTATGGATCCAGAGAAGGTTCGTGCGGTATTGGACTGGGATCGACCCGAAAATCTGAAAGCGCTTATGCAGTTTTTTGGGGTTCACCAACTACTACCATAAATTCATTTTGAACTACTCGACTGTGGTTAAACCTTTAACGGACATGACTAGAAAAGGTTTGGATGTCTGGTCTGATGCGGCATTACAAGCTTTTTTCTGCGGTGAAGGAATGTTTTGCTTCTGCTCCTATACTGGTTCAACCGGATGTGTAACAGCCATTCATTGTGGAAGTTGACGCATCCAAGGTAGGGGTAGGAGCAGTTTTGTCGCAGCGTCCTTCATCTAGTAAATGTGCATTCTTCTCTAAGAAACTCTCGGCTGCAGAAAGGAATTATGACATAGACAATAGATAATTGTTGGCCCTTAAGTTGGCTTTTGAGGAACGGCGTCATTGGTTGGAAGGAGCAATTCATCCTATTACTGTGCTTACTGATCACAAAAATCTGGCTTACATGGAGTCGGCCAAACGAATTAACCCAAGGTAGGCCAGATGGTCATTGTTTTTTTTACCAGATTTTATTTCATCGTCGCCTATCGCCCTGGGGTTAAGAATGTCTTTCCTGGGGATGGGGGGGGGGTGATTCGGAAGATCCTGGTCCGATATTGTCTGAAGGGGTAGTTATATCCCTATATCCTGACCTTCAGGCAGAGGTGTTGAAAGCCCAGGTAGATGCACCGGATTCTTGCCCTCTGGGGAAGTCGTTTGTTCCTTTTGTGTTCGGTGTGGAGTTTACCACCCACACCGCACCTTGACAGCTATTCAGCTGTGACCAGTGCAACCCACCAGTCCTCCTGGTGGAAGCAGCGAAATACCTTGGAGGGATATGGTCCAGCAGTCCTCCTGACTCTGACCGTGCGACACCTCTCTTCTTCAGGCGTTGCTAGGTCCCCCCAAACTCATGCTTCCTCAGCCTTGTGGCCCCCCAGCCCTCCTGGCTGGGACCACACAGGCCCTTTGCGCCTGGGGCCTAACTCCTCCTTTCACGCTCTGAGGATTGCTTTATCCCCAAGTGATTATCGCACCTGGCCTCACCTCAGGCCTGGTGATCATGGCGAATACACAGCAAATCATACCATACATCTCCTCTAATAGGTTTCTATACCATTCTAGGAGACACATATCTTCCCTCTTCATATAGGAAGCCTGTCACTGCCTCACAATATACACACACACCAATCCTACTGCCATAAATACATGTGCCAATGACCGTGTGCCCGAGTTCTGGTAAACTGAAGAAGAATTGGCAATGGCCTTGAAAAAAATTCTCCCTTTTTTCAGCAGTACAGTATAGAACCTGACAGAAAAGGAAATGTGTGGCTGTGTAGAGGTAGTAGTAGTGGCAGCAGCAGAGCTGAATGGGACATGATGGGCAGGCCGACAGCAGCAGTGGCATCACTGATCCAGTGATAAATAGCCAGGCCCCACTGTCATCAATTTAATCTATTCGGTGGCATCAGCCACATTTTTGTGATGGATTAATTTCCAGGAATGCAGTGGTTTCCATGACTGTGGGTGACAAATGTGTCTACTTTGGTGTGACGACGCCATCTGCCACTCCGGTTGCCTTGTCTAACAGAACATCGGAGGTGGGACAAGACAGTACACCAATGGCAGACTGGGCTAGTTCCTGCCACTGGTCCAATCTGCTGACCCAGAAGTCTAAAAGGGAGTCAGGGCTCAGGGTATGTGCTGGAAAAAGGGCAGAGTCCAGGTATAACTGAACATGGTTGCTTAGGGGGGTGTATCAGTTTCCTGAGGTGTGTGGCAGCACTTGAAAAAGCTGGTCCATCATATTCAGCTGTATTGTCTGCTGCTTCCGCTACTTGTTGTAGTAGTAGCCCTGGCAGAGGCAGTGCAGCGGTGACTTAGCAGAGATTGGAGAGGGGCCTCCTGGTCAGGGACATGGATGGCAGGCGCCTGTTCTGTGACAGCTGCGGCAGACTGGGTACAGAGCGTAATACAATAATTTTTTTGTCTCCCTTTCTGTTCTTTGCCTGATAAGAGTACAAGGTAGGGATGTTTTACGTTTTTTTTAGAAATAATGGCTAGATATCCTAAGGGCAGTGGAATCCACTAAGTGGTATGGCAGCAACTTTGCCAGGTGAGAGTTGAGTTGCACATGTATCTATATAGGTAGTTCTCCTGGAGCATGCTGAATCGTGTTACCTTGGGATAGAAGGAGCTCCAAATAAAATGAGCAGTGCTAATGGTAACTTTGGGGGCCCAGGCTGATGCCGAGTCAGTCTGAGGGCCCATTTACACAACCGTATATTGCGGAACAGATGCAGATCCATTCATTTTAATGTGGCTGCAAAAGATGCGGAAAACACACCGTGTGCTGTCCACATCCGCACTTCCATTCCGTGGCCCTGCAAAAAAGATAGAAAATGTCCTATTCCAGTCCGTACCTGTGGGCAGTAGGCATTTCTACACCAGAGAAAGACGATCCGATAAGCAAAATGCGGAATGCACGCAGCCGGTGTCCGTATTTTATGGTCATGTGAATGAGCCCTACATCTTGTTGCTTCCCTCTGGCTATTTTCTAGCCCGTGAGATCCGGCAGGCGGCTCTAGCAGGGAACGGCGTGCCCAAGCTCTGTGGATCCATCGTTACCGGAGGCTACATGAATGCCGTCCGGCCCCAGTAACAAATGAACGCCGTGACATTTATAATGTAAAAACTCAGTGGCGGTATTGCTGTTTTTTCCCCATCCCCCTCCCAGAAAGAGTTAATAAAAGTTAAACCAGTAAAAACTACAACTTGTCCTGCAAAAAACAAGCCCCTGTACAACTACATAGAGAGAAAAATAAAAAAGTTATGGCTCTTGGAAGAAGAAACATAAAATCTCTTAGTCAGTAAGGTCCAAAATAGGTCGCCACTAAGGGGTTAAAGAAAAGGAGCAAAACCCAAAATCCAATTGAACCATTGGTGTCATGTAAAGCCACGCCCCCTCCCAATACACGGCTGGTGGAGACCCCAAGGATCGGTCATAACTACTTGCCCTATATCACACAGACCCTGCAACCACACACTGACCTCCACCTGTAGAGCAGCCGTCTGCCTCTTCCAAAGGCCTGTGATGATGTCATAGTCATGTGATCAGTCACATGTGTGGGAGGAGTCAGGAGTCACATGACTAGGTGCTGCTGTTCTGATACACCTTGGAGATAGATAAATAGTACATTTTAGTGAGCTGAAGGACCTGTGATGATGCCACGATCATGTGATCAGTGACGCATGTGGGCGGGGTCAGGCTACAGGCTGTGCGGTCTGTGGAGATCAGTGCAGTTCTCCTGTGTGTGAGGAGGTCATGGATTTCTGGAGGATTCACAGGAGGACAAGCAAATACCGCAGCAAAGCTGAATGTGAACTGTAGCTTCACAGCTGGTAGAGGGAAGTACAGCGAAATAATACACACAGCTCTGCACCGTATACATTACACACACGGCTCTGCACCGTATACATTACACACACAGCTCTGCACCGTATACATTACACACACAGCTCTGCACCGTATACATTATACACACAGCTCTGCACCGTATACATTACACACACAGCTCTGCACCGTATACATTACACACACAGCTCTGCACCGTATACATTACACACACGGCTCTGCACCGTATACATTACACACACGGCTCTGCACCGTATACATTACACACACGGCTCTGCACCGTATACATTACACACAGCTCTGCACCGTATACATTACACACACGGCTCTGCACCGTATACATTACACACACGGCTCTGCACCGTATACATTACACACACAGCTCTGCACCATATACATTACACACACAGTTCTGCACCATATACATGTGTACATGACAAATGACCCCATTTCAGGCCATTATATCACTTGTATCTGGCATTTTTTAGCAGTTTTCCTTGGTTCTTGCTGAATATCTGGTTTGCAGTGCTCTCAAACATGGTGGGTGGAGATTAGCTGCATCCACTGCACACAGAAAGTTGAGGAAAGTCTCCTTCCTAACTGTCTCACAGTCTCTCAGAAGCAGCTCCAGGATAAGACCTCATGCACACGACCGTTGTTTTGGTCCGCATCCGAGATGCAGTTTTGGGGCTTGGATGCGGACCCATTCACTTCAATGGGGCCGCAAAACATGCGGACAGCACTCCGTATACAACCTGTCCTATTCTTGTCTTGGCAGTTAAATTAACGGCTGTCCGTGCCATTCCGCAAAATACACAACGGTCATGTGCATGTAGCCTAAGGAAGTTATTCCAGAGAAGAACGGACCTGTGTGCTTCTGAATGAAGCACTTGTACTGAGCTCCAAGCTTCCTATGTAGCTGTGTAGTCTCCTCAGCTTCCGCTCTGTTGTCCTGGAATATCTGAGTTTTAACTGATGCCCACAGCCTGCCTCCGCCATTTAACCCCTTCCCGACCTTTGACGTACTGTTACATCATGGGAACCACTGAGTTCCCGCAATTTGACGTAATAGTACGTCATAGTGATCGCGCGGGCACCGGAGCGGTGCGCGCGCGATCACAGCAGGGGCCCGGCAGTCCGTGGTAGCCAGGCCCCTGCTGTATCCGCCGGTGGATTAACCCCTTCTATGCCGCAGTTCGCGCTGACCGCGACATAGTAGAGGTTTGTGTCGGTTGAGGGAGAGCATCAAGTCCCCGCACTGCTGTGGCAGGGACCCGATGCGACACAAGACAGCCCGATGCCGTGCAGAGGCTGCCAAATGCCTTGCACGGCATCGGGAACTGCCTTCTACGGGAGCCTAGGAGATCCAGCCTCAGGCCCGTCTCCTAGGCAACCTGTTTGTGTATGACTCAGTGTAATACACTAACAGGCAATGCATTACAATACAGATGTAGTGTAATGCATTGCAGAGGGGATCAGACCCCCAAAAGTAAATGTCATAAATAAAGTAAAGTAAAAAAAAGTGTTTTTAATAAAATAAATAAAGTAATAAATTTAAAGAAGAAAAAAAGAAAAAAAACGCCACTTTCCCCTTATTTTATAATAAAAAACTGAAAAAACAAAACAAAAACCCACACATATTAGGTATTGCCGCGTCCATAATGACCGGCTCTATAAATATATCACATGATCCACCCTGTCCGATAAACACCATAAAAAAATAAACTGTGTAAAAAAAGCCATTTTTTTCACCTTACATCACAAAAAGTGCAACACCAAGCGATCAAAAAGGCGTATGCCCCCCAAAATGGTATCAATAAAACCGTCACCTCATCCTGCAAAAAAATGAGTGAAAAAAAAAAGTATACATATTAGGTATCGCCACGTCCGTAACAAACAGCTCTATAAATATATCACATGACCTAACCACTCAGATGAACACCGTGTAAAAAAAAAAAGCCATTTTTGTCACATTACATCACAAAAATTGCAACAGCAAGTGATCAAAAAGGCGTATGCCCCCCAAAATAGTACCAATCAGACAGTCACCTCATCCCGCAAAAAATGAGACCTTACCTGAGAGAATCGGTCAAAAAATAAAAAAAGCTATGGCTCTCAGACTATGAGACACTAAAATATGATAATTTTTTGCTTAAAAACTATTATTGTGCTAAAGTGAAAAAAATTAAAAAAGTGTACATATTAGGTATTGCCATGTGCGTAACGATCTGCTCTATAAAAAAAGTCACATGATCTAATCCCTCGGTTAAACGCTGAAAAAATAAAAAATAACGGTGCCAAAACATCAATTTTTTTGTTACCTTGCCTCACAAAAAACGTAGTATAGAGCAATAAAAAATTATATGTACCCCAAAATAGTACCAATATAACTGGCACCTTATCCCGTAGTTTCCAAAATGTGGCCACTTTTTTGAGTTTCTACTCTAGGGGTGCATCAGGGGGGCTTCAAATGGGACATGGCATCTAAAAACCAGTTCAGCTTAATCTGCCTTCCAAAAACCATATGGCGTTCCTTTCCTTCTGCGCCCGACCGTGTGCCTGTACAGCAGTTTACGATCACATGTGGGGTGTTTCTGTAAACCGCAAAATCAGGGTAATAAATAGGGATCGACCGATATTGATTTTTTAGGGCCGATACCGATAATTTGTGAACTTTCAGGCCGATAGCCGATAATTTATACCGATATTCTGGGAATTTTCATTTTTGAGAAAAAAAAATTCCTACACAAATCTGCTGAAAATTAATGTTTATTGTTAACGTGTATTTTTTATTTTTTTTTGTAAATCTTTTTCAATTATACTTAATATTTTTGTTGTTTTTTTTTTACTAACTTTTAGCCCCCTTAGGGACTAGAACCCTTGTCCTATTCACCCTGATAGATCTCTATCAGGGTGAATAAGAGCTAACACTGTCCCTGCTGCTCTGTGCTTTGTGCACACAGCAGCATGGAGCTGAACATGGCAGCCAGGGCTTCAATAGCGTCCTGGCTGCCATGGTAACCGATCGGAGCCCCAGGCTTACACTGCTGGGGCTCCGATCGGAAGAGGAGGGGAGAGGGGATCCTGTGGCCAATGCCACCAATGATTAATACTGGGTGGGGGGGCGCACTGCGCCACCAATGTTTTTACTATTGGGATGGGGGTGGGGGGTGCACTGCGCCACCAATGATTAATACTGGGGGGCTTGGGGGGGCGCACTGCGCCACCAATGAAGATAAGTCTCTCAATCATTCATATACAGGAGGCGGGAGCTGGCTGCAGAATCACATAGCCGGCTCCCGACCTCTATGAGCGGTAGCTGCGATCCACGGCACCTAAGGGGTTAACTACCGCGGACCGCAGCTATTGCTCATAGAGGTCGGGAGCCGGCTATGTGATTCTGCAGCCAGCTCCCGCCTCCTGTATATTAAATAATGAAAGACTTATCTTCATTGGTGGCGCAGTGGCCACAGCCCCGCCCCTCCTCTTGTCCTCCTTCCTCTCACTGGCGGCAGCAGCAGCACAGGGGGAGGGAGACACTGCTTCCTTCTCCCCTGTGCTGCTGAGGGAACACGGAGAGTGCTGTCAGCGCGATCTGTGTTCCCCATACGTTATCGGTATATCAGCAAAATAGATGCCGATACCGATAACTGTCAAAATACTGAATATCGGCCGATAATATTGGTAAAACCGATAATCGGTCGATCCCTAGTAATAAATATTGAGTTTTATTTGGCTGTTAACCCTTGCTTTTCTACTGGAATAAATGAATTAAAATGTAAAATCTGCCAAAAAAGTTAAATTCTGAAATTTCATCTCCATTTTCCATCAATTCTTGTGGAACACCTAAAGGGTTAAGAAAGTTTGTAAAATCAGTTTTGTATACCTTGAGGGGTGTAGTTTCTAAAATGGGGTAATTTTTGGGTGGTTTCTATTATGTAAGCCTCGCAGAGTGACTTCAGACCCGAACTGGTCCTTGAAACGTGGGTTTTGGAAATTTTCCAAAAAATTTCAAGATTTGCTTCCAAACTTCTAAGCCTTCAAACGTCTCCAAAAATTTTTATGTCATTTTCAAAATGATCCAAACATGAAGTAGACATATGGGGAATGTAAAGTAATTACTATTTTTGAAGGCATTACTATCTATTATAAAAGTAGAGAAATTGAAATTTGCAAATTTTTCAAAATCTTTGGTAATTTTGGTATTTTTTTTATGAATAAAAATGATTTTTTTTAAACTTATTTTTACCACTGTCATGAAGTACAATATGTGACGAGAAAACAGTCTCAGAATGGCCTGTATAAGTAAAAGCATTTTAAAGTTATCACCACATAAAGTGACACATGTCAGATTTGCAAAAAATGGCCTGGGCAGGAAGGTGAAAACAGGCCCGGGGTTGAAGGGGTTAAAGATTCATACTTACCTGCTCCTCGTCGCTCTGATGGTGTATGTTGGCTCCCATGTGTCCATCTTCCAGTCCAAGGCGTGTTACTTCCTCCTCGGCATGGTCACCTGCTCTGGTGTAGCTAATAACTAGCTTCAGCATGTTGTGTTCACAAGAGACACGTCAGCGTTGAAGCCGGAGATTGGCTGCATCGGAGCAGGTAACCATACTCATTCTTGGGAGGCAGTAAACAAGCTGAGGATTGAACGATGGACATGCAGAGTCCAGTGCACAGGACTGGAGTGATGGGGAGCGGGTAAGTAGGAATGTTTCAGAAGAAGAGGCCGGCTGCAGGGATCACTTACAACTTGGGTGTTCCTGAACAACCCCTTTAAGGAGGGTTAATTAAAGACAGAGGTTAATAATACCGTGTGATGCCTTTTTGGCTCTGCTATGTCCCAGCTGTTTTCTAGGATTTTAGGAATGATGTGTTCAGAGAATATTTGGGCCAATTTGTGATGATTTGCTTAGGCTATGGGCCTGATTTATCAACAGGGCACAATTTGAAGTTTATCTTAAATTTTGTCTATTTGTGTAAAAGTAACTGGAAGTCAAATTTATGAAAGTGACACACAGCACTTGTAAAATTTAGCACAGGTAAACTATCACATTTCGACACCAGCTGTGGCAGGTCAGGAGTGGAGGGCAGTTAGGACTTGTTCTCATCTGCTATGATGAATAAGGCCAAAAAACTACTTACTACACAGGAACACCCACAAACAGTTGGATTTCAGAAGTTGACTTAGCAGGAACCAAAAAGCAGCTTTTGCCTGTCGCAGACAATTGTCTTAGAAGTAAAACAACAACTGCAGTTTGAAAAAGGCTCAGGCTTGAGCCGAAACTATTCACTAATGATGCTATTATACTTTGAATCAAAGTTTCTTCATATCATCAAGAAAGTGAGTGCCAGTCCTTCTTCACTATATACTAGTGGGACGCCTTCCCTGGATGCGCGGACCATGTACAAACTGCAGTGCCGACCCATCTCCTCTGATATCCCCAGCTTGGTCGTTATTTGCGCCCTAAGACGTCAAATCATGGGTGAATCCGTTCCATGCCTTCAAGATGGGTCATCATACCATGCCTGCAAGCTTCTATTCCAAATTCTCCTCTTTATGGTTGGCACCACACCTGAGTGGGAGATCAGCAGCATCGTCCGCCATCCAGCCACCAAAAGCCTCACATTAGTGTTGTGCCTAAACTTGCACAACATGAAACGTTGAGCTACAGTCATCCCCCCCCTCCCGGGAATACTTTTATTACGCTTTTTTACCCTTTGAGCTCCATCTCTTTGTTTTTCGCCATGTATGCTCTACCATCTCTCCCTCAACTCAGTACGTGCCAAGGCAATATCTGAATATCTCTAGTATAACAGTACAGTAGGCCAAAACACAAACATGTAGATTCTGAAAGCAAAGGTTTATTAATGATCGATAACAAGTTGTGAGATGCAGTAATACAGATTACTGTAAAAATACTCTGTGTTATCTAGGTTCCATTTTGGATAACAAAATGTCTATTGGTGACTGCATACATTTCTTAACCATCATTTAGTGTTATGTGACTTTTGAGATGTAGCAGGTATTATTTGTATGTTCGTTCCACTTCGGGGTGCGTTGCGCTAGTTGCATAGTGCAGTGGCTCTAATGCAATGTAAACGAACGTTGTGCTATATACAGTTGCAAGAAAAAGTATGTGAACCCTTTGGAATGATATGGATTTCTGGATAAATTGGTCATAAAATGTGATCTGATCTTCATCTATGTCACAATAGACAATCACAGTCTGCTTAAACTAATAACACACAAAGAATTAAATGTTACCATGTTTTTATTGAACACACCATGTAAACATTCACAGTGCAGGTGGAAAAAGTATATGAACCCTTGGATTTAAGAACTGGTTGAACCTCCTTTGGCAGCAATAACTTCAACCAAACGTTTCCTGTAGTTGCAGATCAGACGTGCATAACGGTCAGGAGTAATTCTTGACCATTCCTCTTTACAGAACTGTTTCAGTTCAGCAATATTCTTGGGATGTCTGGTGTGAATCGCGTATTTTCTTCTGTTTAAGCCATTCTGTTGTTGATTTACTTCTATGCTTTGGGTTGTTGTCCTGTTGCAACACCCATCTTATGTTGAGCTTCAGCTGGTGGACAGATGGCCTTAAGTTCTCCTGCAAAATGTCTTGAAAAACTTAAGAATTCATTTTTCCTTCAATGATAGCAATCCGTCTAGGCCCTGACACAGCAAAGCAGCCCCAAACCATGATGCCCCCACCACCATACTTCACAGTTGGGATGAGGTTTTGATGTTGGTGTGCTGTGTCTCTTTTTCTCTACACATAGTGTTGTGTGTTTCTTACAAACAACTCAACTTTGGTTTTATCTGTCCACAGAATATTTTGCCAGTACTTCTGTGGAACATCCAGGTGCTCTTATGTAAACTGTAAACTTGCAGCAATGTTTTTTTTGGACAACAGTGGCTTCCTCTGTAGTATCCTCCAATGAAACCCATTCTTGTTTAGTGTTTTACGTATCGTAGATTCGCTAACAGGGATGTTAGCATATGCCAGAGACCTTTGTAAGTCTTTAGCTGACACTCTAGGATTCTTCTTCACCTCATTGAGCAGTCTGCGCTGTGCTTGCAGTCATCTTTACAGGACAGCCACTCCTAGGGAGAGTATCAGCAGTGCTGAACTTTCTCCATTTATAGACAATTTGTCTAACCGTGGAATGATGAACAGCAAGGCTTTTGGAGATACTTTTATAACCCTTTCCAGCTTTAGGCAAGTCAACAATTCTTAATCGTAGGTCTTCTGAGGGCTCTTTTGTGCGAGGCATCATTCACATCAGGCAATGCTTCTTGTGAAAAGCAAACCCAGAACTGGTGTGTGTGTTTTATAGGGCAGGGCAGCTGTAACCAACACCTCCAATCTCATCTAATTGATTGGACTCCAGTTTGCTGACACCTCACTCCAATTAGCTCTTGGAGATGTCATTAGTCTAGGGGTTCACATACTTTTTCCACCTGCACTGTGAATGTTTACATGGTGTGTTCAATAAAAACATGGTAACATTTAATTATTTGTGTGTTATTAGTTTAAGCAGACTGTGATTGTCTATTGTTGTGACTTAGATGAAGATCAGATCACATTTTATGACCAATTTGTGCAGAAATCCATATCATTCCAAAGGGTTCACATACTTTTTCTTGCAACTGTACGTGTAGGTGCTACAATAACAGCATAGTGCACCACACTGCTTCTTGCTACATCTGTACTTCTTAAGTGCTGCATTTTTTCCCGTATTATGAGTCAAGAAAACACATTAAAAATAGAAAGTAGCTACTTCCCTTGAGTTTTTTAATGATTAAGAAGAAATGATTTGTAGATGACTTTTCTGATGTCTATTAAGTTTTGATTTCAGGACAAAACATTTCCCACATTCTGAACAAGAAAATGGCTTCTCTCCTGTGTGAATTTTTTGATGTTCAACAACTTGTGATTTTCGTTTATAGCATTTGCCACATTCCGAACAAGAAAATGGTTTTGCCCCTGTGTGAATTCTCTGATGGCTAACAAGTTCACATTTTTGCTTAAAACATTTCCCACATTCTGAACATGAAAATGCTTCTCCTGTGTGCATTCTTTCATGTGCCTTAAGAGTTGAATTTTTCCTAAAAACCTTTCCACATTCTGGACATGAAAATGTTTCTCCTGTGTGACTTTTTTGATGTACAGTAAGCTCTGATTTTTGGCCAAAACTCTTTCCACATACCGTACATAAAAATGGCTTCCCTACGTGAATGGTCTGATGTGTAACAAGAGTTGATTTACGGTTAAAACTTTTCCCACATTCTGAACATGAAAATGGTTTCTCCCCTGTGTGAATTCTCTGATGTCTAACTAGATGTGTTTTCCGACTAAAACATCTCCCACATTCTGTACATGAAAATGGCTTCACCCCTGTGTGAGTTAGTTGATGTTTAACAAGACGCTGCTTGAGGGTAAAAGATTTATCACATTCTGAACATGAAAATGGCCTCTCGTCTGTGTGAGTCCTCTGATGTGCAATAAGATGCGATTTTACCCTGTAACTTTTATCACATTCTGAGCATGAAAATGGCTTCTCCCCTGTGTGAGTTCTATGATGGATAACAAGACTTAAGCGAGTCCCATAACATTTCTCACATTCTGAACATGAATATGGCTTCTCCCCTGTGTGAATTCTCTGATGTTTCCCAAGTTCTGATTTCCGGGTAAAAGATCTTCCACATTCTGAACAACAAAATGGCTTATTTCCTGTGTGAATTCTCCTCAGGTGGTCAACAAGTTCTGATTTCTGAGTAAAGCGTTTGCCACATTCTGAACATAAAAATGGCTTCTCACCTGTGTGAGTTAGTTGATGTTTAACAAGACGCTGCTTGAGGGTAAAAGATTTATCACATTCTGAACATGAAAATGGCCTCTCGTCTGTGTGAGTCCTCTGATGTACAATAAGTTGCGATTTAACCATGTAACTTTTATCACATTCTGAGCATGAAAATGGCTTCTCCCCTGTGTGATTTCTCTGATGCAATTCAAGTCTTGATTTACAGCTGAAACATTTGTCACATTCTGAACATGAATATGACTTATTCCTTTTGTAATTGCTTTGACATTTAATCCTTTTATGATCTTTATTCTGCTTAACATTGGCATGCTCTTTACATGTGTCTTGTGCGATACTGTGATCTGAGCTCCCGGGACAGATATCTGCAAAAAATGAAACTTTTTATTTGTAAAAAAAAATGAAACCTTAAAAATAAGATTCATAAATTTATAAGATTTTTATATAAATAATAATATCCATATAAATTACAAAGTACTTAACCCCTTAGTGCTATATGACGTGTATACTCGTCATGGAGCACTGCTAGTTAGTGCGTCATGACGAGTATACTTGTCATGGCACTAAACTGTCATCATGTCTGAAGATGTGGTGACAGCGCTGAGACCCCAGCTTTACATTCAGCCAGGGATCTCCGCTATCTGGCCCGGGACCAATGAGGGCGGTCCCAGGCCCCAGAAATCGCTCCGATTGGCTAGTCTGTACAGACTAGCCAATCAGACTATCCTAAGGCCGGATAAAAGGTTCTGATCCCCAAAGTTATGGACTGATCAGAACCTTCTAAAATGTATATATGACCCCCCTCCCCCATTTCACGATGGCTGACGGCAGCGCTGCTGATCCCCTTCCCCCCGCCCCGATCTTTTTCAGGATGACTGAGCTTGAAATGGCCGACATTGGTGTTGGCACCGATGGCAGCCGTTTAACCCCTTCCATGCTGCGGTCCATAGGGACCACTGTATCGAAGGGGTTAACAGAGGAAGGGAGCTCCCTACCTCTCCCATCGAGCCGCTGTTGTGCCGTGGCAGCGGCCTGATGCCCATCAGGCCGCAGCGTTCCGATGGTAAAATTCGAAGCCATCTAATGTCTTAAAAAAATAAAATTACATCTACAAAATGGTGCCAACATATGGGAAATGTAAAGTAATAAGTATTTTGTGAGGTATTATAAAGTACTTATTATATTAGTCTTATATTATACGTATTATATTAGTCTTTTAATGTAGCGCTCTACCTTGAATGTAGTTACTCAGTTTACCTAGTCAGCATATACCAGACCACCATTGTGCTATAAAACTGCATTCCTGAGTGAGGAGTTGAGGAAAGGTATAAACCTTTGTGCATTAACAAACAGCTTCAAGCTGAAGGAGACATCATGTTAAGAGGGATGTCTTTCACTACACCTATTGTATCACCTCGGGCGTTGTTCATGTGCTCACTGGTTTAAACGACAAGTTAGGCCTCTTGCCCACGAACGTAAGAGCTCCGTGACCATGCTGCGGACCGCATGCGGCGGTTCCGCAATACACGGGTCACCAGCCGTGTGCATTCCGCATCACGGATGCGGACCCATTCACTTGAATGGGTCCGCAAATCCGGAGTGCTTCCCTGGGGTTCCGTTTCGTGCCTCTGCACCGCAAAAAGATAGAACTTGCTCCATCTTTTTGCGGATCGGACGGATCACGGACCCCATTAAAGTTTGCGGTCCGCCGCACGGGCAAGGAACCCTTACGTTCGTGGGCGAGAGGCCTTAGAGGGATTGGGAAAAGCCACCATCCTGTAAGTCTGGGGCTATCCCTTTGAACTAAGCTTTAATCATGCTGGAAGAACCATAATGTTCACTACTGTGGAGAAATTAGGATTTCTTCCTCTAGAAAATAAAAGCGAGTAGACCTCTTGATTGAACCCAAAACGCCTCCTCAGCCTGGAAAACCTGGACCCTGCCCTATCCTATACGTTTTTGACGGACACGCCGTGTTGTGACATCTTGCCCCACATAAACTTTGTTGACCAACTGTTACTTCCTCAGCTGGAACATGTTTTGTATCTGCTTTGATTAAGAATTTAATCTTGATGTTTATTTTCTTTTTTCTTTCTCCATTGTTTCAGGGAACTTTTTCCCTATAGAACTTACTCCAGATGGTACCGGTTACTTTCTTTAGATAATGGTCCAGTCTTTTATATACATTTTTGCACTAGACTATATCTATGCAACATGTTTGTTTCTTTACTTTTCTTTTTTCTCTCCTTTTCTCGTAGTCTTCTCTCCCTACACTTTTTTATTTGCCCCTGCACAATGCATGTTAATGTACTGGTGAGGCAGGTATTTGTCCATTGGTGGTGCGCACTTTAAAGGGGTTGTTCGGCCTTGGAGGCAACAACCCTTTTGGTCCAGACCTGTGCCCCTGAACATACCGCCACTGCTCTGTTCCCGGACGCTTCCGGTCCCTGTAGGACCAGTAAGTGGCTGGTTCCCATAATACCGCAGTGGCCAATCACAGGCCACAAACATTGGCTTGAATGGTACATCCTGTTAAGTACTGATCAAGCCGATGTGAGTGCTGATGCCTGTCATTGGCTGCAGCAGTCATGGGACCCAGATGCTTCCTGGTCCTGTGGGGACTGGAAGCATTTGGGAACAAAGCAGTGGCAAGACCACGGACAGGTGAGTTTTTTTTTTTAATTCAGAGGGTTCAGGGTCACAGGACTGGACCAAAGAGGTTGTTGACTGCAAGACCAAACAACCCCTTTAACAATGCAACTTAAAAGCTTCATTGCATGTCATTATGTTTATGAGGCATTGTGACGCTAAAGAAAATGCTGGCAACGTTCGTAGAATCGCAGGGGAAGGACTGGGAGCGGCACCTGCCTCAAGTGCTGCAGGAGTCCACTGGGTTCTCGCCCTTTAAACTCCTATATGGACCCTTAAAACTGATTCGAAAGACATGGGAGGGAAAAAGGTGACCCCTCAGAAGTCTCCGTGGTTGAATATGTACTAAAGTTTCGGGACAAGATGGAGTCCCTCATAGCCATGATGATGAGAAACCTCTTAAAAGGCACAGGCCAAGCAAAAGGCCTGTTATGACCAACACGCCAGAGACTGGTCATACCAAGCAGGTCAGAAGGTATTCGCCCTACTATCTGTCAGGCAGAACAAATTTCAGGCCGCCTGGGAAGGGCCATACACCATTCTGAAACAGGTAAACCCAGTCACTTACCTAGTGAGTCTGGGGGGTAAGTGACAGAAACTGTTCCGTGTGAACATGTTAAAAGCACACAAGGAGAGAGAGCAGTATGTGTTAGCAGTGTGCAGCCAGCTAGAACCAGAAGAGCCAGATCCACTGATAGACCTGCTAGCAGAGCTACTAGAAGTGGCGGAGGATTGGAACATCAACCCCCACCTCTCGTACCCCCAGCAACTTCATCTCACCTCAATCCTGAGTGCGCACAGCGCCACATTCTCAGGACTTCCTGGCCAAACCAACCTAGCAGCTCACCGAGTTGACACAGGGACCCACAAGTCCTTATGGCAGGGCCCCTATCACACCTCACCCGAAGTGCAGGCTGAGATTAAGCGAGAAATTGAGGAAATGCTGCAGTTAGGAGTCATCCAGAAATCCGCTAGCCCATGGGTCGCGCCGGTTGTTTTAGTCCCCAAAAAGGACCAGACAACCCAGTTCTGTGTCGACTATCGAAGACTGAATGACATTACCACAACCGATGCGCATCCCATGCCTCGAATTGATGAATTGCTGGATCAGCAGGCGTCTGCCAGCTATCTGACAATCATGGACTTGAGCCGTGGGTAGTGGCAGATTCCGCTTGCGCCAGAGGCGAGAGCGAAGTCCGCATTCATCACCCCTTTTGGCCTCTATGAGTTTACTCGTATGCCCTTTGGGATGAAGAATGCGCCCCGCCACCTTTCAGCGGGCCATGAATGAACTGCTGGAAGGAACGCAAGGTTACGCAATAGCCTACCTGGATGACATTGCGGTATTCAGTCCAACCTGGGAAGATCACCTTGACCATTTGTCACAGGTATTGGGAAGACTGTCCGCTGACAATTAAGCCCAACAAATGTCAGATTGCCATGACAGAGGTTCAGTACCTTGGACACAGAGTAGGCAGCCAGACCCTGAAACCTCAGATAGGGAAGGTCGAAGCCATTGTGGCATGGCCGCAGCCTACCACTGAAAAACAGACACAGGCTTTTCTGGGAAAGGCAGGATACTATAGAAAGTTTGTTCCGTCCTATAGTACTCTGGCTAAACCACTGACCGATGCAATGGGTAAAATACAACCCAACAAGGTCACGTGGAACCCAGAACTAGAAGAGGCGTTTCGGCCTTGAAGGAAGCGCTGGCTAGCGCTCCTGTCCTACAAGCTCCCGACTTCTCCAATCAGTTCATCGTACAAACTGACGCCTCAGACCATGGTCTGGGAGTGGCACTTAGGTGGACGCAACCGGAAATGAGCATCCTCTCCTCTACTTGAGCAGGAAGCTACTTCCACGGGAAGCTGCGTACTCCACGACAGAAAGAGTGCCTAGCGATTGTGTGGGCCCTACAAAAGTTACAGTCGTACCTATACATCCTTTACGGTCGTCACAGACCACAACCCCCTCAGCTGGCTGAAACGTACGGCTGGTACTAACAGAAAACTCCTCCGTTGGAGCTTAGCGCTCCAACAGTACGATTTCACGATCCAGCATAAACCGGGAAGTCGCCATTAGAATGCTGATGGGCTTTCCCGCTGTAACGAACCCAAATAGCGAGTGGGGATTGCTTCAGTCCCAGTCTTGCTGACCACTCCTTCCCCAATCTTCCAAAGGGGGAAGGTGTGACGCTTTGCAATCTCTGCAATACGAAGAAATCGCGAATGCATCATGTTCTAAAATCACCAGAGCCCTCTCCTGCTCACAAAGAGTTAAAACTTTCCATTACAGCTCACAGAGCAGAAGTTAATTAGAAAACCCTGGCCAAAGATTCCTACTGAGCCCCTGTCAGGTTATACATCCATCAATCTAATATCATCATGACAAAACCTCATAAACGGGCTCTCTAGTCTGAGCGGCCCCAACACAGCATGAGTTTTCACACTCCTTAAGCCTGACCTTTAAAAGAGAAGGACAGATCCTCATCACACAGCTGGTTGGTTCAAGAAGGAAGATGACCTTAAGGTCACCTCCAATCCATAGACTTCATATTTTTCCCATATTTCCTTCAGATCTCCTGGGTTAGGAAAATACGAAATGAACAATCTCTTCAGAAAATGTTTCGTTCTTCTAACACACCTTCCAGTAAATCCGCAAGTCAATTGGAAATTCCTGTTCCGAGATATAACGGTTCTCAGGCACCCTGTATTATCTTCCAGTCAAATTTGTCCTGATTATAAATATGGACTTTATTTCTTAATTTGACCTACGGGTACGGAGAAACTGGCAAAGCCAAGATTCTGCCAGATTGTCTCCCTCTCAGGGCAAGAACTGCCCCTCTTCCAATTACAGAGGGCTGGGCTTGTATGTGTCATAGCCACTCCCAGCTACAGAGTGGGTAAAACAAAGTGACTCACTCAGGTCCTGGTTCTTCACCTACCATCTGAAGTCGATTAACATCACGACCGCCCGCTGGACACGGGCACACCACCATCTTGGATTATTCCTTGCAAAGACTTTATCTTTTACTGGACACTAACACGGTAATTCTGAATTTACAGACATTCTACTCCTTTCCATCCCTTACCTATTTCTATCCAACCAATCTGTTCAACTGGCAGGTATATTTATCTGTCAGCTTTAATTTATAGTTTTGTGTATAGTTTTTAAAATAAAGCGAACGATTTAATCGTTCCAGTTTTGCCCTTGTTACCTGATTATCTGGTCTATGCTACTAAGCACTAGCAGCTAGCAGGCACGCCTTGCGGCCGTAACTCACTGAGGTCACGTGCCTGCTCCGCTTAATTCATAAAGTAGGCGGAGCAGGCACGTGACCTCAGTGAGTTACGGCCGCCCGGCGTGCCTGCAGCTGCTAGTGCTTACTACAGGAGAGTCAGCGTGACATGTGTACCGGTAAGTACGGTACAGATGGGGAGCGCAATTTAGATATGATGATTAACACTACGTATAATACAGTACATACTGAGCGGGGGGGGCCATTGTACATTGCCTGCACGGCCCTGTCGCTCTCCCCGCCTACTACAGACCCTCCTCACTAATACATCGCAGTCTGCGATGCTGCAGCATCGCAGACTGTGATGTAAATTGCCAGCATTCGCCCCATAAGAGACCACTTTTGGGGGGGGGAAAGTGCGTCTTATGGGGCGAAAAATACGGTATTTAGCACAGTTTTTATTTTTTTTACGGTGTTCATCTGAGGGGTTAGGTCATGTGATATGTTTATAGAGCCGGTTGATACGGACGCGGCGATACCCATTCACCCCCCCCCCCCCCCCCCCCCCATTTTTTACCAAATTTTTTTAACTTTATTTGGGGAAAATGATGTTTTTGTTTATTTTTACTTGAAACTTTGAATTTTGGGGGGGGGGGGGAACTATTTTTTTTCAACTTTTTTATTTCACTTTTTTTTTTGTCCCACTTTTGGGGATCTAATTCTTTACAATGCATTCCAATACTTCTTTATTGAAATGCATTGGCTGTATGAGTAATACTGTGTTTATTACTCATACAGCTTCCGGCCTGTGAGATCCAGGGGGCTGGATCTCACAGGCTCGTCACAGGAAGGCAGCGCAGATGCCTCAGGAAGGCATCGCGCTGCTTTCCATGCCATTGGGTCCCCCGTATAGCCCCACGGGGACCTGATGGCACCGCCGCTGCCCGCAACATGAAAAGCCGCAAACCGCAGGTCTGAATTGACGGGGGGCCTTTAGCCAAGGTGCCTGCTCAATGATTTGAGCAGGCACCTTGTTCCGATCTCCACCAACCGCGCGACGGTGATCGGAAATACACAGGGCGTACAGGTACGCCCTGTGTCCTTAAGTACCAGGACAACATGCCGTACCGGTACGTCATGTGTCCTGAAGAGGTTAAAGAGGTTGGCCACTTCGTTAGCAATTATTAAAACTGTAAACAAAGTAGGGAGATATGACACTTACTAATAGATCTTCTTAAGCCGATCTGCCTGATTTCCCTGCTATTGGCAGCCACGCCCCTCCCGTCCTCACCACGCCCCCTCCCATCCTGCTCTCACCACGCCCTCCTCCCGTCCTGCTCTCACCACGCCCCCCTCCCGTCCTGCTCTCACCACGCCCCCCTCCCGTCCTGCTCTCACCACGCCCCCTCCCGTCCTGCTCTCACCACGCCCCCCTCCCGTCCTGCTCTCACCACGCCCCCCTCCCGTCCTGCTCTCACCACGCCCCCTCCCGTCCTGCTCTCACCACGCCCCCTCCCGTCCTGCTCTCACCACGCCCCCCTCCCGTCCTGGTCTCACCACGCCCCCCTCCCGTCCTGCTCTCACCACGCCCCCCTGCCGTCCTGCTCTCACCACACCCCCCTCCCGTCCTGCTCTCACCACCCCCCCCCCCCCCCCGTCCTG
Source organism: Bufo bufo (assembly GCF_905171765.1). Classification (NCBI taxonomy): domain Eukaryota; kingdom Metazoa; phylum Chordata; class Amphibia; order Anura; family Bufonidae; genus Bufo; species Bufo bufo. Next base: position 32,840,126 of record NC_053390.1, on the reverse strand, counting down.
CCCTCACAGCTGCCTCCCTCGTCCATCCCTGCACGTGCCATGGAGGAGCTACCTCGTCCGTGCCTGAAGGAGTGATGCTGTCTGGGTCCTAGAAGCACCCTGCTTGTATCAGAGGTGCCCTCTGCCTCTCCTGGCTGTGCAGGGCTGGATGGGCTTAGCAGGAAGAAACTTTTGCAGGAGGAAAGGCTCTGCCCCCTCTGTATCTCCTGTACTGAGAGGATCCTGCTGTATGTGAAGATGCAGCAGAGCCAGGAAGGTGCTGAGGTCCACAAACTGTGAGGAATCCAAGTGTCCGTCCTGTTTGTGGCCCCTCTGCTCTGTGTTCTTATCACAGATAGGTTTATTCCAGCCATACCAACAGTGCAGGAGCTTTAACCCCTTCTGAGCTGTCAGCATGGCTGAGGTCAGTGATAGCAGCAGCAGTCACTGGTCTCATCTGTAAATGTGTGCCCTCTCCTTCCTGAGCTCTGTATACAGTGATGTGTGACTGTAAAAAAAGGGGGTTAGTCAGCACCTCCCAGTGCGCAGGTGCACGCTGCCATGGCAAAGACCTAGAGGAAAAAAAGAGACAATGCAGCAGCACTCTGCAAATCAGACAAAGTACAACAATGCTTACAAAAATTATGGTGCTAATACTACGCTTATTTATAAAAGCGAGATGCTTGGACAATGAATTTTGTACAAAACCATCTAAGCCCGTCTGCCGAACGCCAAGGCGATCTCTGTTAGACGGGAACTAACACTAAATACTACCTGTTATGCGCCATAATGACCGCCATAAAATTCAGGGAGTGTTAGACCCATATGCATGCTGGATCCACTCTGCCTATTTCTATTTTTTGTGCCAAGGCGATCTCTGTTGCACTTTGTCTGATTTGCAGAGTGCTGCTGCATTGTCTCTTTTTTTCCTCTAGGTCTTTGCCATGACAGCGTGCACCTGCGCACTGGGAGGTGCTGACTAACCCCCTTTTTTGCAGATTTACAATGCTGGAGATGTGGCACTCCAGCGAGTCGTGCACTCCTGATTAGCCTGTCTGCCCCATAGGCTGATTTTAATTACTTTCAGTATAAAGCTGTAGCCTGCTCTCACTACATTCATTGGAAGCGGTCTGGCACCAGGAAGGGTACAGAGTGGGCTCAGCATGCATGTTGGTACCTGCATCCCTTGTAATGGAGGCCATTTTGGCACAAAAAATGAAAAAAGGCAGAGTGGATCCAGCATGCATGTGGGTCCAACACTCCCTGAATTTTATGGCGGTCATTATGGCGCATAACAGGTAGTATTTAGTGTTAGGACCCGTCTAACAGAGATCGCCTTGGCGTTCGGCAGACGGGCTTAGATGGTTTTGTACAAAATGCATTGTCCAAGCATCTCGCTTTTATAAATAAGCGTAGTATTAGCACCATAATTTTTGTAAGCATTGTTGTACTTTGTCTGATTTGCAGAGTGCTGCTGCATTGTCTCTTTTTTTCCCCCTGTACACTGTATATACTGATGTGTGACCCCCTGTACACTGTATATACTGATGTGTGACCCCCTGTACACTGTATATATTGATGTGTGACCCCCTGTACACTGTATATACTGATGTGTGACCCCCTGTACACTGTATATACTGATGTGTGACCCCCCACCACTGTATATACTGATGTGTGACCCCCTGTACACTGTATATACTGATGTGTGACCCCCCACCACTGTATATACTGATGTGTGACCCCCTGTACACTGTATATACTGATGTGTGACCCCCTGCACACTGTATATACTGATGTGTGACCCCCTGTACACTGTGTATATACTGAGGTGTGACCCCCTGTACACTGTGTATATACTGATGTGCTTACATCCAGTGGCACAACTAGAAATAACGGAGACCCACAGCAAATTTATCAACAACAGGGTACCAGACACATATGTGTGGGACGGGTAGTGACCTCTCTTTACTGCTGGGACTGGGGCGTTCCTTCTATTACTATGTCTGTACAGCTAACTGCTGGGACTGGGGCATTCCTTCTATTGCCATGTCTGTACAGCTTACTGCTGGGACTGGGGCATTCCTTATATTACTATGTCTGTACAGCTTACTGCTGGGACTGGGACGTTCCTTCTATTACTATGTCTGTACAGCTTACTGCTGGGACTGGGACGTTCCTTCTATTACTATGTCTGTACAGCTTACTGCTGGGACTGGGGCCTTACTTCTATTACTATGTCTGTACAGCTTACTGCTGGGACTGGGACGTTCCTTCTATTACTATGTCTGTACAGCTTACTGCTGGGACTGGGGTGTTCCTTCTATTACTATGTCTGTACAGCTTACTGCTGGGACTGGGGCATTCCTTATATTACTATGTCTGTACAGCTTACTGCTGGGACTGGGGCATTCCTTATATTACTATGTCTGTACAGCTTACTGCTGGGACTGGGACGTTCCTTCTATTACTATGTCTGTACAGCTTACTGCTGGGACTGGGGTGTTCCTTCTATTACTATGTCTGTACAGCTTACTGCTGGGACTGGGGCATTCCTTATATTACTATGTCTGTACAGCTTACTGCTGGGACTGGGGCATTCCTTATATTACTATGTCTGTACAGCTTACTGCTGGGACTGGGACGTTCCTTCTATTACTATGTCTGTACAGCTTACTGCTGGGACTGGGACGTTCCTTCTATTACTATGTCTGTACAGCTTACTGCTGGAACTGGGGCGTTCCTTCTATTACTATGTCTGTACAGCTTACTGCTGGGACTGGGGCGTTCCTTCTATTGCTATGTCTGTACAGCTTACTGCTGGGACTGGGGCGTTCCTTCTATTACTATATCTGTACAGCTTACTGCTGGGACTGGGGCGTTCCTTCTATTACTATGTCTGTACAGCTTACTGCTGGGACTGGGGCGTTCCTTCTATTACTATGTCTGTACAGGTTACTGCTGGGACTGGGGTGTTCCTTCTATTACTATGTCTGTACAGCTTACTGCTGGGACTTGGGCGTTCCTTCTATTACTATATCTGTACAGCTTACTGCTGGGACTGGGGCGTTCCTTCTATTACTATGTCTGTACAGCTTACTGCTGAGACTGGGACGTTTCTTCTATTACTATGTCTGTACAGCTTACTGCTGGGACTGGGGCGTTCCTTCTATTACTATTAGAGATGAGTGAATTGACTTTGGATGAAACATCCGAAGTTGATTTGCAAAAGACTTCGGTCCAATACTGTAGGGAGCGAGCGCTCCGTACGGTATTAGGATGTATTGGCTCAGATAAGCCGAAGTTATTACTTTGCGAAGTCTCGCGTGACCGTGTAATAACTTCATAGATTTATTTTTACTGTAAAAAATTTTTTCCAGGTACCGCTCGCTGCTCCAGGGAAGTGTGTCATGGGAAACAGGTTTGAAAAATTATATATAGCCAGTACATTTAGCTTTAGATATTAATACTTCATAGTATTGGCTATTGTCTTGGGGACTTTGTCCAACCCCTTTAATGTATATAGGTGACACATACAGTGGATGAATTCAATTTTTACCTGGAGATGTGAGGGGCTGGTGTTCCTTCATCGTGACGTCCTTGTACAGATCCTTGTGTCCTTCTACATACTCCCACTCCTCCATGGAGAAATAGACAGTGACATCCTGACACCTTATAGGAACCTGACAACACAATGACACCGTTATCACCCAGACCCCTCCAGTGCTGTTACTGTATAATGTCCCAGCATTCCCAGCAGTGTCACCTCTCCAGTCAGCAGCTCAATCATCTTGTGGGTGAGTTCTAGGATCTTCTGTTCATTGATCTCCTCATGTATCAGGGGGTGAGGTGGAGGCCCCGTGATTGGGCTCAAGGTTCTTCCCCATCCTTCAGACACAGGAGCCTGACCGCGCTCACTAGAGGTCTTCTTCACCACTGTGTAATCCTGGGTATGGGGAGATACAATAATACATATCACTACTGACATTCCCAGAGTCCGTCACCTCTACAGCCATGTCAGTCTGTTATTACCATAGATAAGAATGATGTAATGTGACATCATCAGAATCTCTCACCTCTCCAGTCATATCATCTGTTATTACCATAGATAAGAATGATGTAATGTGACATCATCAGAATCTCTCACCTCTCCAGTAAATTGGAAGAGTATCTCTAGGGTGAGATGTAATAGCCTCTCTGCCATCTTCTCTCTGTCCCCATCCATTCTTGATGGGTCAGTAAGGTGAAGAGATGATTTTATATTGCAGGAACCTGAATGAAAACAGGAGGAAAAATGTTAAAACCACATAAGATACCATAAAAAAATATTTAAAGAGATAATGTGTCATCCCACTGGGAGATTTACACGATTATTCAGGTCGGTTACTCCGGTCCCAGCACACCGGCCACCTTCTCTACTACTCCAGTCTTCAGCCTAACTCTCTTACATCGGTTTGCAGTTCAACTCTGCCGCATCAGTTCTACACCTCTGCTACACCAAGTCGCCAGTTCTTTTATAATGGTCACCCAGCTCTACTTCTGTAGTACTCCAGCTCTGCTAAAGTAGCACCATCTATCCGTACTCCGTGGATAAGTAGTTTAGCGGATCCTCCTCGTTAGAACATAACAGAATAATCAGGCCATGGATCCTAAAGAGGCAGCGGCATCCATAGCACTACCATTTGATCTCAACGACCAAGTGGAAAAGTAACTTGCTTCATTGCAACGATAGGTGTTCCAGACTGTACCTGACATCTCAGCACGGATGGATGCTCAAATACCTACTTAAGCAGCATCATGGTCCACAGCCTGTCTACATGCCACTGCCTGCTCGGTTCAACAGGAACTACTGTAGAGATGAACAAATCTGACGACATTTATTTCGGGTCTGATTTGAACAAATCAGTGCCTAGATTCCCCTGAAAAGATGTGTATGAAATTTTAGGGTTTCTTAGGACGTAGCCACAAGACAGCACAAGTAATATGAAAGAGACATAGAAAATATATATCAGTCTCTACTAGCTCTACCTCCACAAATACATGTGCCGGTGACAGTGTGCCCGAATTTTGCGAAAGTAATGAAGCAATGGCTTTTGTTTTTACAAAACCATGAAAAAATTCACCTTTTTTTGGGAACAGCAGCTGCGACGGCAGAATAGGGAGTGTGGTGTCACGACTGTGACTGATCCAGACAGGTCTGGGAGGAGAAGGTCGCAGCGACTTGCTACTCGCGATATCTTGTGAGTTTGCTCCATGGTTCAGGGTATGTCATCCGGGTTTTGCCTTGTGAACCTTTTTGTCCTGACTGGGAGTTTGTAGGCATCCTTCTCAGGTGAGTCCTGTCTGCCACTCCCAGCTACTATATTAGTTTCAGTTTCACTTGCAGTCATTGCCAGATATAGTCCTTACTTCCAGTTCTATTCTGACCTTTGAAGGAGATCGTTTGATGGTGTTGCTGTGGAGCTCTTGTCCGGCGTGGACTGTCGTGATTGGGATCGCCTTCTCTGCTCGTGACTGGATAAGTCTATCTCTGCTATAGTTTGTTTGTTGCTGTCTTCCCCTGCTGTTCTCCTAGACATGAGTGATGGTGACTAGTGCTCCCATCGGCCTTTCCCCACTCTAGGCTTGTTAGGGTGACTGAGGGTTTAGGCATCTTGCTCGCCGCACGGGTTCACACCACGTCTAGGGTATCAGGGCAGACAGGTGCCAGCTTAGGGTTAGTCAGGGGTGGCCATACTATTCCCATCCGTAGATAAGGGTCCCCCTTCCCCTCCGTCTGGTGCGACACGACTGCTGCTGGGATAGCGGTCGTGACAGTATAGCTGGCCTTTTAAAAGAAAAGGGAAAAAAAAAAAAAGTGACATTTCTTTTTTTTTTTTTTTGCTTGCTGTTTTGCTTTGTATTTTTCTGTTCCACTATGGATCCGGTTACGGTTTTGGCGAAACAATTACAGGGATTATCCCTTGAAGTGGCAGGATTAAAAGCAACAGTGCTGCAGCAGCAGCAATCCTTGGGTTCCACCGTTGCTACGGGAAACCAAGGTACTCCTGAGCCAAAAGTGGCTTTACCTGATAGGTTCTCAGGAGGGAGAGACCAATTTGTAACCTTCAGAGAAGCTTGCAAATTGTTCTTCAGGTTACGCCCTAGATCCTCCGGCGGTGAGGAACAACGGGTGGGCATTGTAATTTCTCTCCTGCAAGGAGATCCGCAGGCTTGGGCTTTCTCCCTACCATCAGACTCTCTGGCCTTACGATCAGTGGAGGAGTTTTTTGAAGCCCTGGGTCTCGTATATGATGACCCGGACAGGGTCTCACTGGCTGAGTCTAAGCTACGTAGACTTCGGCAAGAGAACCGGTCTGCTGAACTATATTGTTCCGAATTCCGTAGGTGGGCTACTGATACGTTATGGAACGACTCGGCCCTTAGGAGTCAGTTCTGCCAGGGGTTGTCTGAAAAATTAAAAGACGCGCTGGCGGTATACGAGGTCCCTGGGTCTCTGGAGGCTGCTATGTCTCTGTCCATAAGAATCGACAGACGACTCAGGGAGAGACTATTAAATTTTACGGAGGCCTCTATAGGGCAGGGATCGGTTTGTTATGATCCAGTCGAACCAATGCAAATAGGGGGCGCCACTAGACGGGTGAATCCTCCTAAGTTCCGCCGTAGGTCAGAGGTTTGTTTTCGTTGTGGGGGGAGGGGTCATTTTGTAAAGGTTTGTCCCTCAGAACCCAAGAGACCACAAACAAAGGAGCCGCCGGAAAACTAGAGTCCCCAGATTGTGCGGAGGATAACAGTCTGGGCGTATTCGTTTCCTCCATACGCATGTCTCAGTTTTTGTTGTCCGCTACCGTTGAGGCGGGCAATAAGACTGAGATCTGTTCCGTCTTTTTGGACAGTGGGGCGGGGGTCAACTTGGTGGATTCACGGTTTGCTCAGGCTCTGGGTTTTACTCCGGAACCGATACGCAGAACTATTCCTGTTTTTGCCATCGACTCCTCCCCTCTTACTCAGAAAGAGTTAACTCAGATCATCCATAATATCCATCTGCAGGTAGGGGACCTCCATAAAGAGCATATCTCTTGTTATGTCCTGGACGGTCTTCCGGCTCCTATGGTATTGGGGCTTCCCTGGCTGGTGACTCACAATCCAGTGGTGGATTGGCAGGCCGGGGAGATTGTGGAGTGGAGTGGAGTGAACATTGTAAGGACAACTGCTTGAGTAGTAGGTGCTCTACACTCTCTGTAACATCTTTACCTACCTTTCTGTCAGATTTTATGGATGTGTTCTCTGAGAAGGGTTGTCAGGGGTTACCACCTCATCGTCCATATGATTGCCCGATTAATCTATTACCTGGGGCAAAACTACCTAAAACCCGGTTATACAATCTTTCCGGCCCGGAGAGGAAGGCTATGAAAGATTATATTTCGGAGAGTTTGGCTAAGGGACACATCAGACCCTCTTCTTCACCTGTGGCTGCAGGGTTCTTTTTCGTTAAAAAGAAAGATGGGGGCCTACGTCCTTGCCTGGATTTCCGGGAATTAAACCGGATAACTATGCGAGATCCCTATCCTCTTCCTCTCATTCCCGACCTCTTTAATCAGGTTGCCGGTGCTAAATGGTTCTCCAAAATGGATCTCAGAGGAGCCTATAACCTGGTTCGCATCAAAGAGGGGGATGAGTGGAAGACGGCTTTTAATACTCCGGAAGGGCATTATGAAAATCTGGTCATGCCATTTGGTCTTACTAATTCGCCTGCGGTATTCCAACATTTTGTCAACGATATTTTCAGTCACCTTATGGGGAGATTTGTTGTGATATATCTTGATGACATCCTGGTCTATTCCCCGGATCTGGATACACATAAGATCCATGTGAGACAAGTGCTGCAGATATTAAGGGCCAACAAATTGTTTGCCAAGTTAGAAAAATGTGTGTTCGCCGTAAAAGAACTGCCATTTCTGGGGTATGTGTTGTCAGATTCAGGTTTCCGCATGGATCCAGAGAAAGTCCGGGCGATTATAGACTGGGATCTGCCTGAGAACCTGAAGGCATTGCAACGCTTCCTGGGGTTTGCCAATTTTTATAGAAAGTTTATAAAGAACTATTCCTTGGTGGTCAAACCACTGACGGACATGACCCGAAAGGGATCCGATTTTTCCAAATGGTCACATGCAGCCAAAACTGCCTTTGCATCTCTGAAGGAGAGATTCACCTCGGCCCCTATTCTCGTACAGCCAGATGTCTCGCTTCCTTTTATTGTAGAGGTTGACGCATCAGAGGTGGGGGTGGGAGCGGTACTATCTCAGGGCCCGTCCCCTGGTGAATGGCGTCAGTGTGCTTTCTTTTCGAAGAAATTGTCTACTGCAGAAAGGAACTATGATATTGGCAACAGGGAACTTTTGGCTATTAAGTTGGCTTTTGAGGAGTGGCGTCATTTTTTGGAGGGGGCGGTTCATCCCGTCACGGTGATTACTGATCACAAAAACATATTATATCTGGAGTCTGCTAAACGTCTTACCCCTAGACAGGCTCGGTGGTCGTTATTTTTTACTAGGTTTAATTTTGTAATAACCTATCGCCCGGAGGCAAAAAATACTAAGGCGGATGCATTGTCTCAAAGTTTTCCTGGAGGGGGTGATGTTGAGGTACCAGAGCCCATTTTGCAAAAGGGGGTGGTGGTCTCTGCATTACACTCAGGTTTAGAGGGGAGGGTGTTGGAAGCTCAGGGGGACGCCCCGGCCTCCTGCCCCTCGGGTAAACTGTTTGTGCCAGAAAATTTACGCCTGGAGATACTAAAAGAACACCATAACTCCACACTGGCAGGACACCCAGGTAGTAGGGCAACCTCTGAATTAGTGTCTCGTCGGTTCTGGTGGCCTAAGTGGCGCCAGGAGGTGTTGAATTTTGTGTCTGCATGTGCTACCTGTGCTCGTTCTAAGGTAGATCATACTCGTCCGGCAGGGCGTCTTTTACCTCTAGCCATTCCCAACAGGCCTTGGACGCACCTATCAATGGATTTCATTACGGATCTACCAGTATCAGCGGGGAAAACTGTTATTCTTGTAGTTGTTGACAGATTCAGTAAAATGGTGCACTTTATTGCTCTTGCCGCATTGCCTAATGCTAACACACTGGCTCAGGTTTTTATTGACCATATCGTGAAGTTTCACGGGGTCCCTTCCGATATTGTTTCGGATCGTGGTACCCAATTCGTTTCTAAATTTTGGAAAGCTTTTTGTTCTCGTTTAGGGGTTCATCTGTCGTTTTCTTCATCTTTCCATCCACAGTCCAACGGTCAGACTGAACGTACCAATCAAAACCTAGAGACATATTTGAGATGCTTTGTTTCCGAAAATCAGGAGGAATGGTCATCTTATTTACCGTTAGCCGAGTTTGCCATTAATAATCGTCGTCAAGAATCCACCGATAAGTCACCATTTTTTGGTGCTTATGGTTTCCATCCTCAGTTTTGTACGTTTAGTGAGGGGGGGCCGTCTGGGATTCCCGAGGAGGAACGATTTGCGTCTTCACTTTCTTCAGTGTGGCAGAGTGTGCAAGAAAGTTTGAAGAGAATGGGTGGTAGATACAAACGTGTGGCTGATAGGAGGCGCTCTGAAGGTCCGGACCTTGGGGTGAATGACTTGGTGTGGTTGTCTACCAGAAATATCAAGTTGAAGGTTCCCTCGTGGAAATTAGGTCCGAGATTTATTGGTCCTTATAGGGTAATTAAGATCATTAACCCGGTGGCTTTTCGTCTGGAGCTACCTCAGACTCTAAGGATCCATAATGTCTTCCACAGATCTCTGCTTAAGAGATATGTAGAACCTCCTGAACCATTGCCACTACCGCTTCCACCGGTGGTTGTTGATGGCAGTCTTGAGTTTCAGGTAGAAAAGATTGTTGACTCACGATATGTTCGCCGCTCTCTTCAGTACCTGGTGCACTGGAGAGGTTATGGTTCCGAAGAGAGAATGTGGGTTCCAGCTTCAGAGATTAAAGCGGACAGACTCATTCGGGCTTTTCATAGCTCCCATCCGGAGAGGCCTGGTCTTGAGGGTCCGGGGGCCCCTCGTAGAAAGGGGGGTACTGTCACGACTGTGACTGATCCAGACAGGTCTGGGAGGAGAAGGTCGCAGCGACTTGCTACTCGCGATAGCTTGTGAGTTTGCTCCATGGTTCAGGGTATGTCATCCGGGTTTTGCCTTGTGAACCTTTTTGTCCTGACTGGGAGTTTGTAGGCATCCTTCTCAGGTGAGTCCTGTCTGCCACTCCCAGCTACTATATTAGTTTCAGTTTCACTTGCAGTCATTGCCAGATATAGTCCTTACTTCCAGTTCTATTCTGACCTTTGAAGGAGGTCGTTTGATGGTGTTCTTGTGGAGCTCTTGTCCGGCGTGGACTGTCGTGATTGGGATCGCCTTCTCTGCTCGTGACTGGATAAGTCTATCTCTGCTATAGTTTGTTTGTTGCTGTCTTCCCCTGCTGTACTCCTAGACATGAGTGATGGTGACTAGTGCTCCCATCGGCCTTTCCCCACTCTAGGCTTGCTAGGGTGACTGAGGGTTTAGGCATCCTGCTCGCCGCACGAGTTCACACCCCGTCTAGGGTATCAGGGCAGACAGGTGCCAGCTTAGGGTTAGTCAGGGGTGGCCATACTATTCCCATCCGTAGATAAGGGTCCCCCTTCCCCTCCGTCTGGTGCGACACGACTGCTGCTGGGATAGCGGTCGTGACATGTGGAACTTGATGGATAATGTGTAGGGCTAGTAGTAGCGGCAGTAATAGCTGCAGCATCAGCGGTACAGCATGGAACCTGACAGACAAGGTCGGAGATGTGCAATTGCATGGTATTAGTAGCAGACAGTAATTGCACAGTATGGAACCTGACAGATAACAAAGGAGATGTGTGACTGTGTAGGGGTAATAGTAGCGGCAACAGGGGCAGTTGTAGCTGCAGCATCAGCGGTACAGCATGGAACCTGACAGACAAGGCAGGAGATGTGCAATTGCATGGTATTAGTAGCAGATAGTAGAAGTACAATATGTTACCTGATGAATAACAAAGGAGATGTGTGACTGTGTAGGGGTAATAGTGGTGGCAGCAGGGGCAGTAGTGGCTACAGCGTCAGCAGTAGAGTTTGGAACCTGATTGATAAGAAAGGGTATGTGTGACTACACGGGGTTAGTAGCAGGGGCAGCAGTACAGTATAGAACTTAACGGATAAGAAAGGAGATATGTGACTGTGTAGGGGTAGTAGTAGTGGCAGCAGGGGCAGTAGTAGCTGCAGAGTAAGCAGCATAGTATGGAACCTGACAAGGCAGAAGATGTGCAACTGCGTAGGGTTAATAGCAGGAGCAGAAATAGTAGTACAGTATGGGACACGATGAATAGGTAGACAGCAGCAGTGGCATCTTTGGTCCAGTGATAGCCAGTCCCTACTATCAGCAATGGCAGATCTATTCACTTGCATCAGCCACATGTTTGTGAAAATAAATATTGAGTTGTATTTCTCTGTTAAAGGGCAGGTTTGTACCCAGGACACTGGTTGACCTGTTATATGTGCGCTTGGCAGCTGAAGACATCTGTATTGGTCCCATGTTCATATGTGCCCGCGTTTCTGAGATAAATAATGTTTTAATAAATGCAAATGAGCCTCTAGGAGCAACGGGGGCATTGCCTTTACATCTAGGGGCTCGGGGGCATTGCCTTTACATCTCTCTGCAACTGCCGCGTCCTCTTCACTTTGATTGACAGGACCAGGCAGTGAAAATGGCATCACACCCAGCACTGTCAGATATCCCTATTGATACGCCAGTCTTGATAAATATCCCTCAGTGAGTGAATTCAATCTATCCATACAGAAAATTGACTACTTCCTGACCTCCCATAGACTATAAACTTCCCGGGGGGGGTCAGGATTTATCTCTGAACATTTTAGAACGTTCATTAAGAGAATGCAGCTGTGCGCTAAGTGTTCTAAGTGTGCAGCTGATGACCGGGAGGGGGGCCCGCCATCAGTGACAGCAGGGCCCGCCATAGAGAAGGCAGGGAAGGGTCCGCAGTGTGGCTGCCTTCTTTATTGCTGTATACACAGCACTGAAGGAGCGCTGTGTATACAGACTGCAAGCGTGATGTTGCTTCCCGTTCAGGCCCGGGAGGTCATTTGATCGCTGGGGTCGGGAGACTGCAGGAGCTGCCAGGTCTGCAGTGAGGCTTTACAGCATATTATACCACTGTACAGCCTCTCTGGGGGGTTGTATTCCCCCTGTAACTGGGGCTACTATGTCATACCCAGTTATAGGAGAGAAATAGAAAAACAGATATTTAATATCATCGTGTCCATAATGATCGGCTCCATAAAAATATAACATGATCTATCCCATCAGGTGAATGCTGTGAAAAAAAAATACATAAATAAATAATGCCAAAAAAGCAATTTTTTTTGTCACCTTACCTCCCAAAAAACATTATGTAGTGTCCCACTATGTAAATGTGGGCACTACTCAAGGGTCAATTGGGTCACGTTGTTCTCCACCTCCTGTGGAACATGGTCATTGTATTTTATATTGCATTTTAATGTATATTGTCATATTGTCTCCTGTGTACCAGGCCTGTTAGGGGTGTAGTTCCTCCTCCTAGGCAGTAGAGGGAGCTAGGGTACCCCCTAGTATATATAGTCAGGTCCTGTTCAGGGAGGGGAGTTAAGTGTTCAGAAGCCAAGTGTGCACCTTAGCCAGAGAGTAGCTGAGGAGCAGGCTCTGACATGCAGCTAGATAGCCCAGGCTCCTAGCTTGCCACCAGGAGAAGGGTTTGCATCCTGAAGATATCTAGCACCTTAAAAAGTACAGAGCAGAGCCACTGTATTCCAGCCAAGTAGAAAGCTGAAGGGCAGAAGGATATTTACAGCAAGAGGATTTATAACAGAGGAAGTTTTCCCTACCCAAGGATAAAGCCAGCTATAGGGCATACAGGCCTCGGAGAAAGACAGACAGGATCTGAGGAAAAGCGCAGCCTGATCTGTAAGTGTTAAACCCTCTGAGTATCTTGCAAAGACTTTGCCTGCCATTTATATGAAGCCTGCCTGTTACCAACATTTTACATGTGGAACTAACTGAAACCTGTACATAGTTGGACTGTTCAGTAAAAAGAAGTTCAGGTTCACTGGCGTCACAAACCTTAAGGGATCTTGCCACAGGCACACTAAACCTACAACACCCAGGGCACCTCACCTACCACCTGGCCTGGTCCCTATACACAGAGTGCCCCAGAGGATCCATGTGCCAGCCTCTCCATCACTGCTGTACGCCTGCCCGGGGTATATAAAAACTGTGAGTACCAAGAGCAACCCTCGGTTTGTTAACTACCCCTGTGACCTCACATTCGCTCACCCTGCAGGGCTGCGTACTGCAATAATATCAAGTGATCAAAAACTCGTATGTACCCCAAAATGGTACTAATAGAAACATCACCTCATCCTGCAAAAAAAAAGCCCTCACATAAGACCATAGCCAGAAAAATAAAAAAAAATATGGCTCTAAGAAAATGGCAATACAAAAACATTATTTTTTCCCCCCCACAAATGCTCTTACTGTGTAAAACTTAAAAAATAGACATATTTTGTATTACCGCTTCCGTAACGACCGGCTCTATAAAATTATCACATCAACCTACAGAATAAAGTTATCATCATATATACCACATGGCGAACCTCATAAAAAATAAAAACAACAGACAGAATTTCAATTTCTGCCCATCTTACCTCTCAAAATGAGATAAAAAGCGATCAGAAAGCCAAATGTACTCCAAAATGGTGCGAATAAAAAACTACAGCTTGTCCTGTAAAAAATAAGCCCTCACACAACTCAGTCATAAAAAAAAAAAAAGTTATGGCTCTTAAAAACCATTTTGGAAAATTCCATGCTAGAAAATCCAGATCCTCCCCTTCTGAGCCCTGGGGTATCCCCAAAAAGCAGCCACAAATGAGGTGTTACTGTATTCAAGAGAAAATGGGAAGCAAATTCTCCTGTTATCCCTTAAGAAAAAGGAAGTCTGGGCCTAAAGTACCATTTTCTTGTAAAAAAGAAAAAACTAAATTTTTCATTGTCACAGCCAAGTGTTAATATTTCTTTGAAATTCTTGTTAGGTCAAAGTGCTCACTACACCCGTTTTGAAATTCCTTGGGCAGTGTAGTTTCCAAAATGTGGCCTCCAACATGGTGCCTAAAGATCATTCCAGCAAAATCTGCCCTCCAAAAACTATATGGCGCTCCATGCCTTCTCCATGTGTTCTGAGCTCTGTCATGTGCCCATACAGCGATATACGGCCACATATGGGGTGTTTCTGCAAACTGCAGAATCAGGCTAGTAAATATTGCAGTTTGTTTTGTTGTTAACCTTTGAAGTTTTACAGGAAAAAATTGATTCAAATTGAAAATCTGTAAAAACAGGGAAATTTTAAAATTTTACCTCGATTTTGCTTTAATTCCTGTGGAGTTAATAACATTTCTAAAATCGAATAGTTTGAGGGGTGTCGTTTCTAAAACAGGGTAATTTATTGGTGGTTTATATTATGTAAGCCCCACAAAGTGACTGAATTGGTCCTTAAATTTTTTTTACAAATTTTCTTGAAAATGTAAAAAATTGCTTCTTAAGTTCTAAACTTTCTAACGTCCTAAATAAAATAAAATAACTTTACCAAAATGATGGCAACATAAAGTAGACATATGGGGAATATTAATAAGTATGTTATGAGGTATCAAATCAGTATTAAAAGCAGAAAGATAAAAATTTAGAAAATAGTGAATTTTTCAAAAAATTTTCTACATTTTGGATTTTTAATTGACTCAAATTTACCATTAACATGATGTACAATGTGTCACGAAAAAACAATCTCAGAATGGCTCGGATAAGTAACAGCATTCCAAAGTTATTACCACAAAGTGACACGTGTCAGATTTGAAAATTAGGCTTGGTTAGGAAGGCAGTAAAAGAAGGATGTATTTAGTCCTGTCTATTACCTGGTGACTTGAGGGGCTGGTTCTTAATCATGATGTCCTTGTACAGATCATTGTGTCCTTCTACATACTCCCACTCCTCCATGGAGAAATAGACAGTGACATCCTGACACCTTATAGGAACCTGACAATACAATGATACAGTCATCACCCAGACCCCTCCAGTGCTGTTACTGTATAATGTCCCAGCAGTGTCACCTCTCCAGTCAGCAGCTCAATCATCTTGTGGATGAGTTCTAGGATCTTCTTTTCATTGATCTCCTCATGTATCAGGGAGTGAGGTGGAGGCCCTGTGCTTAGGCCAAAGGTTCTTCCCCATCCTTTAGACACAGGAGCCTGACAGCGCTCACTAGAGGTCTTCTTCACCACTGTGTAATCCTGGATATGGGGAGACACAACAATAAATATCACTACTGACATTTCCAGAGTGTATCACCTCTACAGCCATGTCCATCTGTTATTATCATACACCGATGAGCAAAAGGGTAAGAACGTTTTGAACTTTTGACTTTCAGGCTCCATGTCTCACCATCCACTTCAGCTTCGGACGTGAGACTCCTATTATTTTAGAGACAATCATCTTGGCTATCTCATACATAAATTGGACTTGCAACTATTTATCCTATGATTAGTTCTGCAGATTCTTTTCATGTAACTGCATTTTTACAGTTTTTCTCCTGGTGGTGGAACAATCCTTTTCTTCTTGTTTACTACAAATTACAACCTGTCCTCACATTCCCTGATAGCTCAGTGTGTTATTAGGTTGATTCCCAAGTGAAAGGTCACTGGTCTGAATCCAGGACCAGCCATGAAGATTTCACAAGAAGAGAAACAGCATCATCCAGCTCATCGATATCGGTATCTCAACCAACAAAATTGCCAAGCTGCATCATGTGAGTGCCATGACAGATGGAAGAATCCGAAATGAAGTCCGTCCATCCATTCCAAACCCAAGAGGTGGACGTTCAAGAAAAATATCGGAGTCAACAAGCCGACTCATCACAAGGTCTATCAGTTCTAGTGCGACAAACACGGCAGTGGAGGCGGCTCATGTGCTTCGTAATAGTGAGATCACAGACATCCATGCAAAGCACCATGCGACATGCATTACACAAGTCTGGAATGGTGGCCTGAAAAAAGGTGAAGAAGCCTCAACTTCAATATCGTCCTAAGAAGCATCGGATTTAGTTTACAAAAAAGTACAAACAGTGGACAGTAGAAGACTGGAAACGGGTGATTTGGAGTGATGAGACGGAAGTGAATAGACTGGGCTCTGATGGGTGCAAATGGGTCTGGAAGTAACAACGAAAAAGGGGCTAACGGATCGAGAAATTGAAGGAAATGTCAAGTTCGGTGGAGGAAGCCTGATGGTATGGGGTTGTTTCACAGCCAAACGGGTTGGATACTTGACCAGGATGGATGGTGGTCTCAATGCTGAGATATATTTGAGTATCCTACAAGACAAGTTACTTTGTACACTCGAGTACTATGGGTATGAAAAGGACAACATAGTGTTCCAGCAGGACAATGACCAGAAGCATACATTGAGATTGGCGAAGAAATGGTTCAATGACAATGAAGTAGAGGTGCTAGATTGGCCCCCACAGTCCCCAGACCTCAACCTCATCGAACACTTGTGAGTAGAGTTGAAGAAAAAGCTATATTAATACCCAAGTATGCACCAACATTGGGAACGTGTAGAAGAGACCTGTGAACAGATTTCAGTCGAGACATGCTTGAATCTGATCGAGAGCATGCCCAGAAGGATTCAGGCAGTTTGAAAGCCAAATTTAGATTTACAAAATAATAAACAAAATACAAAAAATTAAAATTTAGAATTTTAGGAGCATCAGTAACAATGCAGTTACATGACAAGAATCTGCAGAACTAATCATATGCTAAATAGCTGCAAGTCCAATGTATGTAAGAGACAGCCAAGATGATTGTCTATAAAAACTAGATTTTTGTACTTATCGTAAAATCTGTTTCTCTTCAGTTCATTGGGGGATACAGACCTGACCATGGGTATAGCTGTTGCCACTAGGAGGCAGACACTAAGCACAAAGGTGTGAGCTCTTCCCTTAAGCTATACCCTTCCTACAGGGACTAAGCTAAATCAGTTAGTGCAAAAGCAGTAGGAGAAGCAAGACAAAAACAGGAAAACCAAACTACACTGAACAAAAATATAAACGCAACACTTTCGGTTTTGCTCCCATTTTGCATGAGCTGAACTCAAAGAGCTGAAACATTTTCTACATACACAAAAGACCCATTACTCTTAAATATTGTTCACAAATCTGTCTAAATCTGTGTTAGTAAGCACTTCTACTTTGCCAAGATAATCCATTCCACCTCACAGGTGTGGCATATCAAGGTGCTGATTAGATAGCATGAATATTGCACAGGTGGGCCTTAGACTGCCTACAATTAAAGACCACTCTGAAATGTGCACAGTTTTGCCTTACTGGGGGGGGGGGGGTGTCAGAAAACCAGTCAGAATCTGGTGTGGCCACCATTTGCCTCATGCATTGCAACACATCTCCGTCGCCTAGAGTTGATTAGGTTGTTGATTGTGGCCTGTGGAATGTTGGTCCACTCCTCTACAATAGCTGTGCGAAGTTGCAGAATATTTGCAGGAACTGGAACACGCTGTCATATACGCTGATCCAGAGCATCATACATGCCAAATGGGCGACATGTCCGGTGAGTATGCTGGCCATGCAAGAACTGGGATGTTTTTAGCTTCCAGGAATTGTGTACAGATTCTTACAATATGGGGCCGTGCATTATCATGCTGCAACATGAGGTGATGGTCGTGGATGAATGGCACAACAACGGGCCTTAGAATCTCGTCACGGTATCTCTGTGCATTCAAAATGCCATCAATAAAATGTACCTGTGTTTGTTGTCCATAACATACGCCTGCCCATACCATAACCCCACCGCCACCATGGGCCACTCGATCCACAACGTCAACAAACCGCTCACCCATACGACGCCACACACGCTGTCTGCCCTAAACAGTGAAAAACGGGACTCATCAGTGAGCAGAACGCCTCTCCAACGTCCCAGACACCATAGAATGTGAGCATTTGCCCACTCAAGTCGGTTACGACGACAAACTGCAGTCAGGTCCAGACCCCGATGAGAACGACGAGCATGCAGATGAGCTTCCCTGAGACGGTTTCTGACAGTTTATGCAGAAATTCTTTGGTTGTGCAAACCGATTGTTGCTGAAGCTGTCCGGGTGGCTGGTCTCAGACGATCATGGAGGTGAACATGCTGGATGTGGAGGTACTGGGCTGGTGTGGTTACACGTGGTCTGCGGTTGTGAGGCCGGTTGGATGTACTGCCAAATTCTCTGAAACACCTATAGAGACTGCTTATGGTTGAGAAATGAACATTCCTTGCACGGGCAACAGCTCTGGTAGACATTCCTGCAGTCAGCATGCCAAATGCACGCTCCCTCAAACGTTGCGACATCTGTGGCATTGTGCTGTGTGATCAAACTGCACATTTCAGAGTGGCCTTTTATTGTGGGCAGTGTAAGACACACCTGTGCAATATTCATGCTGTCTAATCAGCACCTTGATATGCCACACTTGTGAGGTGGGATGGATTATCTCGGCAAAGGAGATGTGCTCACTAACACAGATTTAGACAGATTTGTGAACAATATATGAGAGTAATGGGTCTTTTATGTATGTAGAAAATGTTTCAGATCTTTGAGTTTAGCTCATGCAAAAAGGGAGCAAAACCGAAAGTGTTGTGTTTACATTTTTGTTCAGTGTATGTACAAACCCAGAACCACACAGGCCAGAAAAGGCCCATAAACTAGAGAACGGGTGGGAGTTGTGTCCCCCAATGAACGGAAGAAAAACAGATTTTACGGTAAGTACAAAAATCTAGTTTTCTGATCTGTATCATTAGGGGACACAGGCTTGACCATAGGATGTCACAGAGCAGTCCCAAGGGTGGACATAAACAAGAACCCTCCGGCCAGAGAATGGCCGTCTGCAAAACTCTACGCCCCAGAGAAGTGTCAGAAGACGCAAAGGTCTGTACTCTGTAAAATTTGGAAAAGGTGTGCAAAGATAACCAGGTAGCCGCCTTGCACACCTGAAGGGCCGAAGCCCCATGATGCACTGCCCAAGAAGCCCCCACTGCCCGAGCAGAATGAGCAGTAACCCGGAAGGGTGGGGCCCGGTCACTGACGCGGTACACTTCCACAATGGCCAAACAAATCCATCGGGAAATTGAAGTTTTAGAGTGTGGAGCGACTGCTCACGAGGATAAAACGGGTCAGGACAAAATGAAGGGAGAATGATCTCTTTATTGAGATGGAATGCAGATATAACCTTCGGAAGAAAGGATTGAACAGGGCGAAGGACTACTTTGTCCTGAAGGAGGATCAGGAAAGAGCCACGAGTTCCGACAACCTACAGATGGAAGTGACTGCCACCAAAAAGGCCACCTTGTAGGACAGGAAGCGGAGTGACACCTGCTGCAAAGACTGGAGAACGCTGAGCACTAGGTTAAGATCCCAAGGATTCAACGGAGGACGGAAAGGGGGAGCAGCATGCGCAACCCCCTGCAGAATGGTCCATGCCCGACTGCAGGAATGACTAGAGTCGCGGCAACGAGAAACGAATGGGGGACAGCTAGTGACGCTCACACCAACTAAAGTAGGACTTCTAGGTCCGGTGGTAGATTCGGAAAGACAACGGCTTTCTGGCAGGAATCACAGTCTGGACAACAGCATCCGAGAAACCCAGTGCCCTTAGTACGGAGGCTTTAAAAGCCATGCCGTTAAATGTAGCGACCCTAAATTATGGTGGAAGATCGGTCCCTGCGACAAGAGGTCCTCCCAAAGAGGAAGACGCCAGGGTTCGTTGGCGAGGGGGTGACACGAGAATGATGGGCATACCTTCGGACCTGATCTTCCGGGGGAGACACTGAATGAGAGGAAGAGGAGGGGACATGTAAGGAAACGTGAACTGACTCCACAGAATCACTAGGGCGTTGCACACCAGTGCCATAGGATCCCTGGCCCACGCAACAAAGTTCAACCTTGTGGTTGAAGCGTGAGGCCACGAGATCCACGTCCGGCCGGCCCCTTCGCTCACAGATGGCTAGAAAAACTTGCGGGTGAAGAGCCCATTCACCGGGATCGAGACGCTCCCGGCTGAGGAAGTCAGCAATCCAGTTGTCGACGCTGAGGATGTGATCTGCCAACAGCGCCTTAATATGTCTCTCTGCCAAGTTGACAATCAGAGCAGTTTCCGCCATAGCTGCCGGGCTCCGGGTGCTGCCCTGGTGATTGAGAATCTGAAGACACAGTGGACAGCTTCTCTGGCGGCAAGAGTACATTGACCTAAAAGGTGTCGAGTAACATGCCCAGAAATGTTAGCCGCTGAGATGGATAAAGACATCACTTGTGGCGGTTCAGGATCCATCCAAAGCGTTCCAGGGTGTCCAGGACTATGCGCAGGCTGTCTGCCATTCCTTGGAATGACGGACCCTTTATCAGCATATCGTCTAAGTATGTCAGGAAGACGGGGACGTCATCTTTCCCTGAGGTCAGAGGGTACGGCGTAGGGTACGAACCTCCCATCAGCCTGGCAGATCCACATGAGTCCCAGCCGCTAATGTGCTCATTTAGTCCCCAGCTGTGGACCTTGCTGGAGGAGGTTTCCCAGCCCACACACACACACACGCCTTCACCTGCTATTGGGCCGCAGGAGAGGAAGCTTCCTGGTCACCTTGGAGACAAGGGGCAGACACACACACCCTCTGGCTATAAAAACCTGATCAGAGCCCTAGCTCAGTGCTGAGTTATTCCACCTCTTGGTGAGACATACTAAGCTCCCTAGATACCTTCCTTGTTGTTTCCTTCTGGCTTTCTGCCTTGACCTGGGATTTACCTAACTATTTTCATTGAAGTATCCTTGGTGCCTTGTTTACTGGCTGCTACCCACCAGTGGGTTCCCTCCTTTCTGTTCTCTTTTAAGGCTCATGTGTCAGAGCAGCAGACGCCATCACGACCCTTTCTCAACAGATGAGACTGAGGACACAAGCATTCCATGAGATGCAGGAGAGTCATAAGCATCTATTCCAAAGGGTGGTCGCACAAGAGCAACGCAGGACAGAAGCCACTGCGCTGCCACCCTCATCTCCGCCTACTCCGGCCCATGCCGTAAAAATGGTCGCCAGTGAACCCTCGATCGGCCTCCCGGAACGCTTTACAGGCGATCGGAAGAAGTACCGCTCATTTATCATCTCCTGTGAACTACTCTTTGCCCTGAAGCCATGCAAGTATCCCACTGATTATATCAAGGTATGCATGGCTCTCTCTCTACTTTCTTCTCTACTCTCTACTCGACCTGGGCACACCAGTTACTTCAGGCCGATGACCCGATGCTCTCTACTTGGGAGTCCTTTGTCACTGCCATGCAGTGGCTATATGATGCTCCGCTGCGGGCCTCCACTGCCAGGAGCACTCTGTGCAATTTCCGCCAAGGCAAATGTCCAGTGGAGAACTATATTATCGAGGTCCGTGAAATCATCCCGGATACCAGACTAAACGAGATCGCTCTCATAGACCAGTTCCGGATCGGACTGTCGGAGCTGTTGAAGGACGAACTTGCCGGCGTCGGAGTACCCCATACCGTAGAGGCCCTAATGCACCAGGTCACCCACCTGGACCGACGCTTCCGCGAGAGGCGTCAGGAGAGGCAACTGACAACACCCACCAGTACGACGACCGGACCCCCTTCATCTCCTGGTACAAGTTCCTGCCCCCACAATCGGAGACTTCACCCTGAAAGAACCCATGCAGATTGGGGTTGTTCATGGCCCTCTTTCTGCGGTGGAAAAGATCAGACGGCGGGCACTGAGACTGTGCCTATACTGTGCCAAGCCAGGCCACTTCTTGAAGGACTGCCACATCAAACCTCCGGCAGGTAGGCCAGACGTATCTCCACCTTGTGTCACCCTGCCAGGGTACAACCAGTCATCTCACCTTACCATCCCTGTGTTTCTACAGTTGGACAAGAATGGCATTAACCTCTCCACCATTGTCGACTCATGGACGAGGACCTGGCACTGCAGTTGGGAATTCCATTGCGCCCGATGAGTAATCCATCCCAGCTGAACATGGTGGATGGCAGCAATCTCCAAACTGGAGATGGAATCCCATCCCTTGCTCCTTCGTATCGGTGACCATCATCCCCGCAAAGGTCACTTGGGACATCGTGCCTTCTCCATTGTTCCATATTATCCTGGGTATCCCCTGGCTCCGGAGACACAATCCTCTGATTGACTGGGCTGCTGGATCCGTCACCTTCCGTTACCCTCCGAGCTCCGTAGAGAGCGTTCTTTCCATCAACAAGCCTTCTACGGCCCTGGGTACCCTCGAACACACCCTACCAGACAAATAACAGGAGTTCGCGGATGTGTTTGAGAAAAAGGGTGCAGATACCCTGCCACCTCACAGGCCTTATGATTGCCCTATAGACCTGCTCCTTGGTGATCCGTTGCCATTCGGACGCCTGTATAATCTCTCAGAATTAGAGTCCAAGACCCTGAAGAAATATATAGATGAGAACCTGGCAAAGGGGTTTATCCGCCCTTCTACTTCACCCATCAGGGCCGGTATTTCTTTTGTGGGGGAAAAAGAGGGCAGACTCCGCCCCTGTGTGGATTACAGAGCTCTCAATGATATCACCAAAAAGAACAGAAACCCGCTCATTCCGGACTTATTGGATAGGGTGAAGGACGCCAGGTTCTTCACCAAAATTGACCTCTGAGGGGCCTACAATCTTGCATTCGGCAGGGCGATAAATGGAAGACGGCCTTTCGCTCATGATTTGGGCATGAGTATCTCGTAATGTCCTTTGGACTCTGTAATGCCCTAGCCACGTTTCAGCACTTCATCAACGACGTGTTACGTGACCTTTTCGACTCCCAAGTGGTGGTATATCTAGACGACATCCTCATCTTCTCCCAGACATTGCCGCAACACGAAAAACACTTTAAGTTAGTCCTCCACCACCTCTGGAGACAATAGATCTACGGGAAACTGGAAAAAAGCACCTTTGAGGCAACGTCCATCGAGTTCCTTGGCTATATTCTATCCCCAGAACAGGTGGAGATGGACCCTAAGAATATCCAGGCTGTCCTGGAGTGGCCTGTCCCCCGTAACTGTCGAACGGTTCAACAATTCATTGGCTTTGCCAATTTCTATAGACGATTCATACGGGGATTTTTGGCCATCTGTGCCCCCATCACCGCACTAACCAAGAGCGACACCACGTTTACCTGGACCCCGGAGGCCCACCAGGCGTTCCAACGTCTTAAACACCCGTTTACATAAGCTCCTGTCTTGGCTCAGCCAGACACTGTTCACCCATTCTATTTGGAGACTGACGCCTCCGAGGGGACGGTCGGAGCAGTGCTCTCCCAGTGCCAAGGTGAGAAAAAACTATTACACCCCTTGGCCTTTTACTCCCGCAAACTCACCAGGGAACTACTCGCCATCAAAAATGCCCTGGAAGAATGGCGGCATTCACTTGAAGGAGCAGAGAATCCGGAGGTGGTCTATACAGATCTCCGAAATCTCGAATATCTTCACAGCACTAAGCAGTTGAGACCTCGACAGGCCCGGTGGGCCCTCTTTCTCTCGCTTCCCTCTACTGATCACCTACAGGTCCGGGTCCTAAAACGGCAAGGCTGACGCCCTATCCCGAATGCATTGCTCCGAGACCGGTACTGCGCCTCCAAAGACTATCCGGCCAGCGACTTTCTTTCTATCTACCCGCTATTTCCTAATTGAGGGAATCAGAAGGGCCAGTTTACCAGTTCCAGAGGAGGCTGCCCACCTACCACTCAAACAAGGACTGCGCTACCACCTCCAATGCATCTATGTCCCTGCATCCCAACGGGTACCTGTACTGCAACACTGCCATGACCACCCTACAGCAGGCCACAGGGGCAGGCGTAACACTCAGAAGAATGTCCTACGCCACTTCTGGTGGCCTTCCCTGGCAGAGGATGTACGCGCCTTCATAGAAACCTGTCCTATTTGTGCAATCCACAAGCGTCCTACTACCCGACATGTTGGCCTATTACAATCCTTACAAACGGAAAATAAAAATGTGATAGCACTCTGCATCCAGCATTCTGCCCTGCCTCCATGCTGGATGAGGCATTGGTGTACATTTTGGCCAAAGCGTAATAAGCCACTCACCACGTCAAGGTCGCCTCTATTGAGTGGTCCCTAACACTAGTTCCTACCTGTTTATGGGCCATGACAGCCACACAAAGTCCAGGGAATGCAGGTCAGCATGCACGCCAAGCACACTCTGCTTTTAACCCCGTCCGGTGCCATTACAGCTTTCATCGGATCCAGGGATGCAAGTACTAACATGCACGCTGAGCCCACCATATACTTCTCCTGGAGCCAAATGGCTACTGGTAGGTTCTATATAAGCATATTGGAGGCGTGGCGATCTCCTTGGAGTCATGCACACCTGACCAGTCAATCTGTCCTGGAGGCTGGTTTTAAAGTCAGTATAAAACTGAGTCTGCTTATATAGAACCTACCAGTAGCCATTTGGCTCCAGGAGAAGTATATGGTGGGCTCAGCGTGCATGTTGGTACTTGCATCCCTGGATCCGATGAAAGCTGTAATGGCACCGGACGGGGTTAAAAGCAGAGTGTGCTTGGCGTGCATGCTGACCTGCATTCCCTGGACTTTGTGTGGCTGTCATGGCCCATAAACAGGTAGGAACTAGTGTTAGGGACCACTCAATAGAGGCAACCTTGACGTGGTGAGTGGCTTATTACGCTTTGGCCAAAATGTACACCAATGCCTCATCCAGCATGGAGGCAGGGCAGAATGCTGGATGCAGAGTGCTATCACATTTGTATTTTCCGTTTGTATATGTATTTCGCCATAGTGATGTGCACCTACATACAGGTTGTGGTGACTCAATCCCCACATTTTTTCTATTACAACCCTTGCCAATACCATCTGCACCTTGGAGGAATATTGCGATGGACTTTATCGTGGAGTTACCCTCATCGCAATCTTGTACCACCATCATGGTGGTGGTAGACCGGTGTACCAAGATGGCCCACTTCATCCCAACCTCTAGCCTCCCCACTGCCCAGGAGACCTCTAACCTTCCTACAACATATGTTCCGGCTCCATGGGCTTCCGGATAACATAGTTTCTGATAGGGGTTCCCAATTCACATCCCGATTCTGAACCCACTTGTACCGGATTCTCCACATCACCCGCCGTCTATCTTCTGCATATCACCCACAGCCCAATGGACAAACTGAGAGGACCAATCAAACACTGGAGCAATACCTCAGATGTTACTCCTCATATCTCCCCCTGGCTGAATTCACGTACAACAACCAACAACATTCATCCACGGGCCTCTCTCCATTTTTTTGCCAACTACGGCTATCATCCTATAACCCTTCCAGATCTACCTATTGACGCCCCAGTACCAGAGGTGACCCAGCGGCTCCGGGAACTAGGGCAGGCGCTCCTACGGCAGCTCCAAGTTACCCAACGGCGCCAGAAGATACAAGCTGACCGCCGGAGGGTAGGATCCCTGTGGTACAAGAAGGGGGACAAAGTGTGGTTGTCCACCCAGCACCTCCGGCTCTCCTGCCCTTCCAAGAAGTTGGGAAAAGGACCAAGGTAACGGGGACCCATCATGGACATGGTCAACGAGGTTACTGCTAAGCTCCAGCTACCTGCATCCCTAGGCATCCACCCTGTGTTCATGTATCCTTATTGAAGCCACACCATGCCAATCAGTTCCCAGACAGAGTACCCGCTCCTCCTCCCCCCATCCATTTGAATAACAATGATGAAAAAGGAGATCGTGGGAGCCCTCGGAAGGGGTTCATGCGGATGCCAAGGTGCGGGCGTTCCATCAGGCCCATCCCGAGAGACCTTCCCAGGGTCGCGTCCGGATGCCACTCCTTGGTGGGGGGCTCCGTCAGGAACGTCATCTTTCCTCGGGGTCGGAGGGTACGAACCTCCCATCAGCCTGGCAGATCCACAGGCGTCCCAGCCGCTAATGTGCTCATTTAGTCCTCAGCTGTGGACCTTGCTGGAGGAGGTTTCCCAGCCCACACACACACACACTCCTTCGCCTGCTATTGGGCCGCAGGAGAGGAAGCTTCCTGGTCACCTTGGAGACAAGGGACGGACACACACACCATCTGGCTATAAAAACCTGATCAGAGCCCTGGCTCAGTGCTGAGTTATTCCACCTCTTGGTGAGACATACTAAGCTCCCTAGATACCTTCCTTGTTGTTTCCTTCTGGCTTCCTGCCTCGACTGGGATTTACCTGACTATTTTTGTTGAAGTATCCTTGGTGACTTATTTACTGGCTGCTACCCACCAGTGGGTTCCGTCCTTGCGGTTCTCTTTTAAGGCTCATGTGTCAGAGCTTGACAAAGTAAGGGATTGCCACTAAACCCCTGGCATGGAGCAGAACCATGACCGCCGCCAGAATCTTCATAAAGACTCCGGGAGCTGTGGCCAGGCCGAACCGGAGGGCCACAAACTGGTAGTGGAAGGGACCCACTGCGAACCGGATACATTTTTGATGACTGACGCAGATGGAAAGATGAAGATAAGTGTCCTTGATGTTTATCGAGGACAGGTACTTCCCCGGTTCCATGGACGCAACGACCGATCTCAGGGACTCCATCCGGAAGCGATGGAGCCAAAAGGAAGCGGTTGAGTGCCTGGAGGTCCAGAACGGAACAAAACGTCCAGTCCTTTTTTGGAGTAGAACCCGCGAAAACGGTCTTGCGCAGGAACCGGGACAATTACTCCCTGCCGCAGAGGTGTGTGAGAAGCCTGAAAAAAGGAATTTGCGGCAGAGGGAGAGGTAGGAGGAGACGAGCGAAAGAAAAATCAGGACAGAGCCATATGGTACGGCGAATAGCCACCAAAAGGGCTGACGAGCGTGCCATAAGCCTGGCCTCGTCCAGAGAGGCTTCACAAATAGACGCACTGGCACAGGCAAAAATCAGGAAAATTCTACTCCTTGGAAAGGGAGGAATTAAAATCCTGGTGGTTTGGGAAACATTTGGGCGAGCGATGGGACCTCCTAAAGGAAAAACCCAAGCTAGCCGATGAGGGTGCGGGGTCCTCAACCTGTAAGGTCTCTATAACCACTGTAATGAGATTGTCCACTATGGAGGACAGCTTTGACGACTGACCCTCAGGAGAGACAAAATCCTCATCTGAAAACCTCTCCTCAGAACATGCCTCTTCCACGGAGGAGACGTCGGAGTGAGTCTCTCTGGGAGGTGGCGGAGAGGCAGAGGAAACGGGAGACGCAGACACCCTTTTGGGGGAGGATGGTATGGACCTTTTAGCAGGATGGCCGCAAAGGGAATGAGCTCCAGGATCCCTAGAGTCGGACTGGTCACAGGGCAGCCTTGCGGACAAATGCACAAGTATTTCCACAATGGCTTTGTTGGTATGGGAGACATCCTGTACCATCCTTGACAGGGAGCGCGCCCACTCCGGCTCTACCATAGCTGGGTAGTAGGGGCGACTGGGTCAGGAGCAGAGTAGAGCACGAAGAGTAAAGGGGATCTAACTGACCGGATGGAAATTTTGAGCGACAAGAGGCACAAGCAAAATGGCGCACCGAAGTGACCGCCTGCTTTGGGGCCTGGGGTCTGGGCTCGGACATAATGAGAACCCTATAGCGACAGGAATGAGCATGAAGGGGGTAGGTTAAACCCTGTAGGAAGGGGCGATAGAGCTTACCCGGCCTGTGTCCCTCAATGAAGCTTGTCCAGAGGTGCCTTGCCAAAGTCCCCCCGAGGATGTGGGCGGAGGCAGAAAAAGGTGCCAAGATTCACCCTAGGATACAGCTGAAGGAGGGGGAGCGGGGAGAACTTCATGCCCCGCACCCCAAAATGGATTCGTCCCTGGCGAAACTGAAGGGAAGCGCAGGCCCAACTCTTCTGCCGTCCCTGCTAAAGAGGCCTCCGCCCCCTGCTTGCAGGATAATGGAGCTATCGCTAAAGCCCCGGCCAAACGGAGATGCCGACCGGGAGCAGATGCGGGAGTAGGCCGCAGAGAACAGAAAAGCCGGGGCCTCAATTAGCTGCGGCCCCAGTGGAGCACAGGACTAGAAACGACGAGAAAGAGAAAGGGCCCCTGGGATAGGGGGCATTGCGCACCGTAGGCTTCTCCAGCGCCCCCCACTCTCGACAGGAGAAAGACACATGGAGGGGACAAGGCCTCCGTGGGGGAAATCAGTAAAAGGTAATCTAAGAAGGGGAGGTAGGAGAAAGGAGGGGAGCACTTTGGGGGCCAGAAATACTCACGCGTCTGGCGTCTTTTGCCGCCCGGGCTCCAGCCGGATCACCATCTTCGGATTGCAGCCCCTTGGGGAGGGCCGCTACACTGGAAACAGAGGGGACTTGTAGTAGGCGGCCGTGGTGATTGGAAGGCTGGCGGGATGCAGAGGCTTTAGGAATCTCTGGTCCTCCTTGACCAGAGATTAGCAGACCTGCAAAAAATATTAGCAGACCTGCAAAACAGACACTAAGCTAAAACTGATTTAACTTAGTCCCTGTAGGAAGGGTAAAGCTGAAGGGAGGAGCTCACACCTTTGTGCTTAGTGTCTGCCTCCTAGTGGCAACAGCTATACATATGGTCAAGCCTGTGTCCCCCAATGATACGGATGAGAAATGATAGTAGTCTGATATTCCCTTACGTCCCACCAGCAGCACAGATGGGGTTAACTGCCCCCCGTGGACTGGTAGAACCGGCGGAATTATAATTTTTTTTTAATAATTGTAGAACCGGCGGAATTTTTAATGAGCCCAAAGAATAACCAATAGAAGAACTCCAGCTCCCTTAAAGGGAGGGGTTCACCCCCCAGCCCAGCGTGTTTTTTTCTGTCCTTTGGACAGGTGGACTGGCGAAGCTCTCCCTCTCTGGGAGTTTGGAGACCATTATTCCAGATTGGTCTCCTTTTTTTGTCCATTACATCTAGCGCTCTTTCTAACCTTCGCTTATTCTTTCATTCCCCCATTCAGCTGCTGAACTTAGCGATTTTTGGGGGCGATGTGTTACTGAGTTTTCCCCTCCTGGATGCCTCGGCCCGCTCAGACTTCGGCGTGGCATGGGCGCCGCCATGACCGGAAGTGACGCGCTGCCTGCTGCGGCGTCACTTCCGGTCTTTCGGCTGATGTCGTTTTTACTTTCTGCTTAAAGCAAACAAATTTCTGCCAGCCGGGGGGTTGTTTTTCAGGAGGGATGGGCGTTGTAAAGGCAGTTAAGATGTATTCCTTTACCACACTAATGTTTAAAGACGTACAGCTGTTACTCTGACTCCTGGGGGAGTGCTAGTGGCTGGGCCCCTCCCCTGGGTGGAGCTGTCCCCTTCTTAAGCTCCCTGACAGCTTCAGTCTGTCTCTGGCTGCGCTGCTTTAACAAGCTAGCTCCAGAGTCTCCTGTGTTCAGTGAGAGTTGTCTAATATCTGAATTCCATTCAGCCTCTATTTTTCAAAGTGCTTGACTTTTCTCCTCTGGTTCGTGCCGCTAATCAATGTCTTTTACTCCCTTAGTTTTTTAATTCAGGGATGTTTTAATTTTCTTCTTTCGTTTCAGCTATGGCTTTTCCTAGAGAGTCAGACCAGCAACGGAAGTCTGCGGCCAAGAGGAAACACCTGGCCTGTTATGATTGCAACACGCCTCTTGACGAGAGTTGCCCCTATTCCAGGTGCGACAGCTGCCGTTCTGGCACCGCTACAGAACCGTCTATGCAGGATATGTACCAGTGGGCTAAGACGTACGTAGACGACTCCATCAAGGGTGTCGTACGCCTTCTAAATGAGAGGTTACCGGTTCCCTCTCAGACTCCAATGGAAGTTGTCGCCCCCACTGACAGACCTATGCCCCTTTCTGTGGGGTCATCTTCCTCGGATGAGGAGGAATCAACTTCATGTTTCTTTCCACCCGAAAAGACACAGAAGCTACTAAAGTCCATCAGGTCGGGGGACCATGATGTCGACATAGGGGAGTCTTCCGATCCCGCCTGCCGGACTCAGCGGGTCTTTAAGGCAGATGAGACACTTCTTTCTGTGATGCGCACAGAATGGAAAAAGCCAGAAAAAGGCCCAGTCCTCACTTGGAAATTTAAGTTAATGTTTCCGATGGCTAAACCCTTAGTGGAATTATGGGGTTCCATACCTAAGGTGGACATGGCGATAGCCAAACTGTCCAGGCGCACTCTGGTTCCTGCAGACGATGGGTCTAGTCTGCAGGACCCTCTAGATAGGAGGGCAGAGTGCACCCTAAGAAGGGGTTACTTGGCGGCCGCAGCTTCGGCCTCAACCTCCATTGCGGCCACAGAGGTCTCTTCTTTCCTTAGAGCCAGGCTGAACCAAATCCAAACGGATGTCGACCAGAGTGTCTCCCGAGACGACATCCTGGCCGCTTTCAAATCCGTCAATCTGGCCATGGATTTCCTGTGCGACACGTCCCAACTACAGCTGAAATTGGCAGCCAAAACAATGGCTCTGGTGTCTGCTGCTAGGAGACCTCTGTGGCTAAAGCCCTGGAATGCCGACAATGCTTCCAAATATAACCTCTGTGGGCTTCCTTTCGAACCAAACCGCTTATTCGGTTCAGAATTAGACTCCATTATGGAGGGTCTCTCGGATAAAAAGGGAAAAAGTCTCCCCCAACAGCTCTTTCGGGGCAGGGGTAGACAAGCTTGTGGGGGCCGACCAGGACAGCAGGTTGGACGTAGACACTGGGGGTGCCGTCTAGAAAGTTCTCTAGACGCTCCTGTAAACCCACCAGGGAGGCAAAGCCCTCCTGACTATGGGCCTCTCAGAGGCTCTTGGAAACCCTGCTACCCCTGTTGTTACGCCTCTAGACTTTCCCGTACCCCTCCCTCACCTCCCTGTAGGGGGGCGTCTTTCCTTTTTCAAACACGTATGGGCCCAGGAAGTCTCAGATCCCTGGGTCCAAAGCATAGTAGCTACGGGCTATTCCATAGACCTCGTTTCTCTCCCCCCAGAAAAATTTATCGCTACGCGCAGTTTTTTGCCGGCCAGACAAAGGATCCTAGAGTCATATATCCAGGACTACATTTCCAAGGGAGCCCTGGAGGAGGTACCGGCAGGGGAGAGGGGTCTAGGGGTTTATTCTCCAGTATTCCTGGTACCCAAAAAGACAGGCGATCTCCGGATGATCATAGATTTGAGATTCCTCAATCGTTTCGTAAGGAGAACCAGGTTCCGTATGGAAACCATAAGGTCAGTCAGCCACCTCCTCAGTCCTGGGGACGTGATGGCTACTCTGGACCTCAAGGATGCTTACCTCCACATCCCGATCCATCCCTCCTCACGGAAATTTCTCAGGATCGCGGTCCAGATTTCAGGAGTGCGCAGGCACTATCAATTTGCCGCCCTCCCCTTCGGAATCTCATCTGCCCCCCTTATCTTCACCAAGGTGGTAGTATCGGTGGTAGCAGCTCTGAGACTCCAGGGACTGACCATTGTCCCTTACCTGGACGATTGGCTCCTTCTAGCCTCTTCAGTCCCTTTACTTTCCCATCATCTTCGTGTCGCAATTTTCTTTCTGCTCCGCTTAGGCTGGATTATCAACTGGCAGAAGTCGAACGTGAGCCCTTCAACTTCTATCCATTATCTAGGATTCGTAGTCGACTCTCTGGAGATGTCCCTCCAGTTGACGCCAGAAAGAGGAGCGCAGATTCAGGACCTGGCAAGGTTCCTTTACGTACCACGACGAGTCTCCATACGGACCCTCATGAAGATGTTGGGGCTCATGTCCGCGGATGCAGTCCCTTGGGCTTTATGGCAACTCCGACCTCTTCAGTCGGAGGTCTTAAACAAATGGAACGGCAGCCCGGCGGGGCTAGATTCCCTGTGCTCCCTATCCAACCAAACCCGGAATTCCCTCAGATGGTGGTTCCATCTACCAGCAGGGAAGTCTATGACCCAACCAGTTTGGCTCATATTGACTACGGACGCGTCCCTTGTAGGCTGGGGCGCCCATTTAGACGGATCCCCAGTTCGGGGATCTTGGTCTCCTCAGGAGCGGCATCTTTCCTCAAATCTCCGCGAGATGCGTGCTATCCGGCTAGCCCTCCTTCACTTCGCCCCTCAGATTCGGGGCAAAGCTGTGAAAGTCCAGTCAGACAACATGACTGCCGTGCTTTACATAAACAAGCAGGGAGGCACAAGATCCTTACCCCTTCTTTCAGAAATTGGGGTAATTCTACGGTGGGCAGAGCTGAACCTATCCCATCTATCTGCCACTCATATTCGAGGCTCCCTCAACTTCATTGCGGATCGCCTAAGTCACGGCTTACCGACCATGGAGTGGTCACTGCACCCGGAGATCTTCAAGCAGCTAGTCCTCAAATGGGGTATGCCAGAAGTGGATCTTATGGCAACCAGGTTCAATGCCAAGGTACAGAGGTTCTGTTCCCTATACAGGGAGGACAACCCCCTGGCGATAGATGCTCTGACAATACCGTGGAGGTTCAGGCTGGCTTACATCTTCCCTCCCTTTTCCATGATTCCGAGGGTATTGATGAAAATCCGTCAGGATCAGGCCTCGGTAATAGCCATCATACCATTTTGGTCCAGGAGATCCTGGTTTACCCAGCTCATTCAGATGAGTCGGGGACAATATTGGAAACTCCCCCCGGAGCAGACCCTGGTGTCGTGGGACACGCATCTCTGCCCAGATCTGCACAGATTCAACCTGACAGCCTGGAGGTTGATCAGTCCCTTCCCAGAGTGGATGGGCTCTCTGAGTCGGTCCTGAGAACTTTGTCGCATTCTAGAGCAGAGTCTACCAAAAGGGCCTACTCCCGGATCATGAGGATCTTCACCTCATGGTGTAGTTCCAACCAGGTGGCGTCTGCAGATCCGCCCCTCTCTGCGATCTTACAATTCCTCCAGGATGGGTTGGAAAGAGGTCTCTCCCCTTCTACCCTGAAGGTCCAAGTTTTTGCCATCTCGGCCTGTCTCAACAGGCCATATTCTCGGGACCCGCTCATCAAACGCTTCCTTAAGGGAGCAGAAAGATTGAAGCCTACGATACTGAAACCCATTCCCCAATGGGACTTATCAGTAGTTCTCAAGGGGTTAGCATCTCCCCCCTTTGAACCTTTGGAGGAGGCAAGCTTTAAATTTCTAACACTCAAGGTGGTCTTTCTTCTGG
This sequence comes from Bufo bufo, assembly GCF_905171765.1. Lineage (NCBI taxonomy): Eukaryota > Metazoa > Chordata > Amphibia > Anura > Bufonidae > Bufo > Bufo bufo. The sequence continues at coordinate 32,806,866 of NC_053390.1, read as the reverse complement.
CTATTACCTCAGCCAAAAGAATTTCGGAGCTACAAGCTTTCTCCGCTTTACACCCATACATCATTTTCTTACAGGACAGAGTCCTTTTAAAATTTCTACCTTATTTTAGACCTAAGGCTCCAACTTTTCAAAATATCAATCAGGTAATTTCTCTACCTGTATTATTCTCCGCCTCCTCCTCTGATGTTCCAGTCCGACATCCACTGGACATATCGAGATGCCTCCAGATCTATGTGGATAGATCAAGAGAATTCAGGATAGATGAGAACCTCTTCATCCTGTTTGCCGGTAAGTCTAAAGGCCGCAAGGCGTCTAAAACTACTATTAGTCGCTGGATCAAGGAAGCCATTAGGGAAGCTTTCACCTCCCAATCCTTAGATCCTCCGGAGTTTGTGAGGGCCCATTCTACTAGGGCCGTAGCTACCTCTGTCGCGGAGAGAAGTCTTCTCCCCTCTAGAGATCTGTAAGGCGGCTTCCTGGAGCTCTGAATCAACCTTCATCTCTCATTATAGAATAGATGCTAAGGTAGCAGAGTTTTCGGCTTTTGGGCAGACAGTTCTTACTTCTGCCGGGCATGAGGACCCTCCCTAGGGGATTCTTCTTGCTATCTCCCCATCTGTGCTGCTGGTGGGACGTAAGGGAATCGTTAATTTCTAACGATAATTTGTTTTCCCTTAGTCCCAACAGCAGCACACAAATTTTCCCGCCCTAAGTACCTTTTCTTGGTATAAACACGCTGGGCTGGGGGGTGAACCCCTCCCTTTAAGGGAGCTGGAGTTCTTCTATTGGTTATTCTTTGGGCTCATAAAAAATTCCGCCGATCCTACCAGTCCACGGGGGGCAGTTAACCCCATCTGTGCTGCTGTTGGGACTAAGGGAAAACAAATTATCGTTAGAAATTAACGATTGAAAGCTGTAGTGGATGGTGAGATATGGAGCCTGAAAGTCAAAAGTTCAAAACATAGTTACCCTTTTGCTCGTCAGTGTAGATGAGAATGATGTAATGTGACATCATCAGAATCTCTCACCTCTCCAGTAACTTGGCAGAGTATCTCTAGGGTGAGATGTAATACCCTCTCAACCATCTTGTCTTTGTCCCTATCCATCATTGATGGGTCAGTCAGGAAAATTCTCTGATAAAGAGAAAATATCAATATATTACTTTATATTGCAGGAACCTGAATGGAAAGAGGAGGAAACAATGTTATAACCAGATACGATACCACGAAAAACACAACTACTAAAGATAATGAAAGGGGAAATATTTAAGGAGTTATTATAGAGCAGATGTTGTATTTTTTCTGTCTGTATGGATTGGGCTATGAGGAGAATAGTCTGACAATGCAGTTTATCTGCAACAAAGTGTAAAAGGATGTGGCATCTTCACATGACTGTGACACGCTGTAGCCTTTGTTACTCACCTGTACTGGATCCTGTGACTTGCGCTGCCTCTCCCCCCTCTTCTTGCCGGCTTCTCCTATGCATCAGGTTGTCGCGGTGCACATCAATGGCATCACCCCACCACGACATGACCCCATATTCGGCTGGAGTGACAGCACAACACCTGATTATTCAGGGTAGTTACTCCGGTCCCAGCACACCGGCCGACTCCTCTGCTACTCCAGTCTTTAGCCTAATTCTCTTACATCAGTCTGCAGTTCAACTCTGCTGCATCAGGCCTACGGCTCTGCTACAGTTCTTTTATATTGATCACCCAACTCTGCTTCTCTAGCCCTAGATATGGATCCCAAAGATGCAGCGGCATCCAGAGCACTACTATTTGGTCTCAACAAGCTAGCCGAACAAGTAGATCAACTTGTTTCATTTCAATAGAAGGTCGTCCGGGCTATACGTGATCTCTCAGCACGGGCGGATGCTCAAGGACCTGTTGTCTGATTTGAAGAAATCACGAGGCAGATTTGATTTGAGTACAAATAAATTCAACTCAAATGAAAAGTGCTAAGATTCCACCGGAAAAGTCATGCATGACATTGTAGGGTCTCCTAGGACGGCATCCAACCTCATATCAAGCTCTTTAAATGGGCATTCTGGTTTCACGATATAGACGACCTATCCTCAGAAGTCATCAATTTAGAATCGATGGGGGTCTGACTTTCTGCAATTCCCCTGTTCTGCTGTTTGAAGGGACCATGGCACTCATGCAAGCACTGTGTCCTTTTCAATGTTTACCGGCGGGCCGTCTACGTCGTAGTGGTGGTGCGGCGCAGTTGCAGGAAACACTAGAGAATGCAGCTCTGGCAGCCCTTTCAAACAGCTGGCGGGGGTGCCGAGAGTCAGACCTCCATCAATCTGAAATAGATCATCGGATAGGTCCTATCTTGAGGTTCACCATCTGTGTACTTCCTATCCGACTTGGATTTATGCTTTTTAAAACTGAAAAACTGTGCAAACATTATGCTTTTTAGGGGGGCAGTTCTTTGCCGGTGTTTATACACATGCGGTGGGATTGGAAGAGACAACGGCTTTCTTTGAACAAGCGATCCAAAAATGATCCTTTTTTGGGAGTAGCAAAAGTTTTGGTGTTATGTTAAAGAAAAAAATGACACATTATATATATGTAGAAAGGCCAAGTATTGGCCTGCATTTGTGGGAGGGGCGCCCTGGCCTTTATCAGCTGCTCACCCCCCGTCATCAGGGCACGGACAGCAGCGGCAGTGTTCGTGTATCCAGCCGGCGGTGTCAGCGTCTCCAAGGCAGCATTTCGTCATTTCCGGTCAGCTGTTCCTCCTGCAGTTCGGCGTCCTGTCCTCCTCGTGCGGCGGGTAAGTGGCTGCTGCTTCAGCGCAGCATCGGCACGTTAGTCCGGTCGGTGGGGTCGGTCCCTTTAAGGTATGAAAGGGACATCCCCACACCGGAACGGCAGTCTGGCAGCACGCCCCGCTCCCACGTGACTTGCACGCAGGTAGCAGGAGTCAGCGAGACTCCGTTCGTATATTTGCTGGGGCAACTCGCATTAGGCTCTATCTTTCTGCATTGGGGGAGGCTTGTAAGGGAGTAAGGACGGGGGGGGAGAGGGGGAATGGCAATATGAAGTGTAATATTTGAGGGCGGATGTTCAATCTGCCTGATCAATCACAGCCTAGCTGTTTTAACTTTTCTGACAAGACCAATTTTTTATTTTTATTTTAAATCACCATGACTGTTATATGGGGGGCAAAGTCTGGCATGGGCCGCCGTGCTGTTAGTTAGGTAGGGGGATAATGCCATACAGTGTTTTGTGGTAGGATATTGGGGGATAGTGCTCCCAGTACCATGCGCTCCTACACATGTGCAAGAAGGTGCGCTCCAGACCCTTCACATTGCTTGGCATTTTATTCCATTGTCTTGGTTTAGTTGGGCAGGATTTCTCATTTGGCTGTCATTCACGCACTCGTTACCATTAGCAAACGTTGCTGCACAGGTAGCTGCCATTATGCATGGGCCCGTCAGCCTTTCAGCTGACTTCGGCGACACCCCACGTTAATGCCCTGCATGTTCCATAGCTACATATATATGCATGTGTGGATTGAGCTCATGGATGGCTGGGATGCCTGGGGTGGCCACTCGCTAGGCAGGTATTGGTAAATCTGACATTCGTTTCTCGTTGCTCAGCTTAGGGTCACGTGAACTCAGGCGCAAGCCGTTGTCACTACTTAAAAAAACAAAAAAATAAATTATTCTGATTACTTCATGTGGACAGGTCTATTCCGCGGTTGTTACCTGTTTCTTCTTAGATCAGCGTCGTGTCCCCTTTCTGGTAAGGTCCTCTCTCCTAGACATTACACGTTTCTCTGCTTTTCGCACACATCATTTCCGTCATGCCTCAGCTGTCAGGTGGTCACCAGGGTCGGCTACTCTTTCTTTGCTTGATGGTTTCTGCAGTGACGGTGGTGGTTTCTGTGTTCCACGGGGTTAGTCAGCAGCTCTCTAGATTGTGATAGTGACGTTCCATAAATTTTGCTTGTTTTAACAGTCTGATCATGTCACACGTCTCGGATGTCGTGGATCCGTCTGGGGAAGATTTTGGTTCAAAGGCATCCGATTCTGGGAGTATTCCTTCTCTGCGCAATTGGACTGTGCCTAAACTCATGTCAGAGTTAACTAAGAGAGGCATTCCCTTCCCAGCTGCAGCCCGCAAGGCCGAGTTGTATCGGTTACTAGTGTCCAACCCCGCAGAACCAAGTCACCAAGAAGTTTCTATGTCCACGGTGCAGACCTCCTTGACGCAGCTTCATGTCATGCTCAATAGTCTCACGTCCTCCATGTCTAGCGTACAATCTAGATTGGAGTCAGTGGAGTCAAGGGTCTGTGGCTTGGCTTCACCTGCTCCACTGTTACCGGCTGCGACTACCCCAGTGGCTTGTACTGCAGGTAACTTTGTTTCAGTACCCAATGTCACGCCAGCCCATTTTATCCCGGCCAACATTAAAAAAGACATTCTCGATGGGAGGGATGTGAACTTAGCTTCTCTGCTGATCGCCACTCGTGACCTGTCGGACAATAGGGTCATCGCTTGCGGCGATGTCTCTGTCGTCCTGAAGGGTCGCGACCTCAGGCTGAGTAGGAAACTAACCATACCAGAATTTGTACTTGCTTTTAGTTTGTACCGAGACATCATTTGTTCTGTGCGACCGGATAGGAGGGAAGAATTGGACCTTTACTTGTTCAGGGTCACGGAGCTTGGATACAAATATGGGGGCTTTGGCTTCTACGACTACCATTGCTCCTTTTCCGCGAAGGCTGCAGCGGCCCTCAGCCAATTCCAGTTCACCACAAATTGGTCCAACATCGACACAGAGATCTTTTGCAGGCATTTTGCTGGACTGAAAGCTCCGGCATGTTCTTCTTGCCAGTCCATATACCACACTAGCGAATGGTGTCACAATGCAGCTAGTACACCAAGGTCTAATCCTTCTGCTCCTATCCCAGGTCCATCGGTTGGTGCTCAGCAGCAGGCAACCGTGGACAAACTTGGCTGTCCCATTAAGTACCTGGGCAGGTCACAAATATGCAACAATTACAATTATTCTGCATGCAATTATAGTCAATGCCGCCTGTTGCACATTTGTGTTAACTGTTTCCGGGCTCACCCGAAGGTCACTTGCTCATTAAAAGATGACAAACATTACTTGAGCGTTGTGAATGTGGATCTCCTGAAGTTCTACCTGCAGGGGCTCGAGGATACTTTTTTTTGTGATTTCCTAGTGTCTGGGTTTACCACAGGGTTTCACACAGGCCTAGTGGCATTACCTGAAGATACTCAGGAGTGTAGAAACTTGCAATCCGCTTCACTGAACCCTGCTTCCATAGATAGGCTCTTACAGTTGGAATTAGTGAAGGGGTACATCATCGGGCCCTTTACAACATCCCCTTTCGAGCGGTGGAGGGTCAGCCCCATAGGGGTCGTAACAGGTAAGTTTAACAACAAAGAGAGACTGGTATTCGATTTGTCGGCTCCTCATGGCGCACACGCGCCTAGTCTTAATTCTCTTATACCGGCAGAGGAGGTCAGTATGGTGTACGCCTCCATTGATCAGGCTATCGCACTGATCTTAGCGACAGGTCCCGGGGCCATTTTATCTAAAGGAGACATATCAGATGCGTTTAAGTTAATCCCGATCAGGCCAGAGCTTTGGCAATGGCATGGGATCAAGTGGAATTCGTATTATTATTTTGCCACAAAATTGACTTTTGGGTCCCGTAGCAGCCCTTGGATTTTCGATCAACTGGCAAAAGCCCTACATTGGATCCTCGAAAATAGGTTTGAGTGCGAACATGTGATACATTACCTGAACGACTTCCTGCTGATTGCCTCGCGGGCCCTGAGGAGACTCAATCTCCAAAGTCTCCTAGCATGCTTCGCGCAATTAGGGATTCCCGTTTCTCCGAAAAAGGTTGATGGTCCTGCCACTGTCATTACCTTTTTGGGCATTGTCTTGGATACAGGAAGCATGTCCGCCAGGTTACCTGTAGACAAGTTGGTCAGGGTCCGGGATATTATTCACACTTTCACTGTGGGCAGGGTCACAACGAAAGCACATCTGCAATCATTATTGGGCATGCTTAATTTTGCCATGCGCGTTGTCCCTCAGGGTAGGTCTTTTGTAGCAAGGTTACTACCTCTCCTGTCAGAGGCCCCCTGTCAGGACAGTCCGGTGTTTCTGGATAATCAGGCGCTAGCAGATTTAGTGATGTGGGATCATTTTTTAACTCACTGGAATGGCGTGTCCATGTTTATTCCAGCAGTCTCAGATAACTCCCCCATCTTATTTTCCAGTGGGGCGGTGAACACAGGTTACGCTGCAATTTTTGGCCCCCATTGGCTAAACGGGACCTGGCCAAGGGAGTTGCTCGAGGCCACGGGAGTTCGTCAATCAGCGGAGGTGGAGCACTTGTATCCCATGGTAGCAGCGGCTTACGTTTGGGGTAGCCTTTGGACAGGCCGTACCGTGGTCTTTACTTCTGGCAGTTCCTCCGTCATTTCCATCCTTCAGAGTGGCAAAACTAAGTCACACCCGGCCATGGCCTTCCTTAGGCGTCTGGTGCAGTTGTCCCTCCAGCACCATTTCTTGGTCCATGGCTCCCTCATACATGATGATCAGACGGTAGAAGTTGACGCCCTAGCTAAGCATGATTACTCTACGTTTTCCCAGATCTGTCCCGAAGCCGACTCATCAAGGACCCCATCTCCTCATCCCGCCTCGCTAATTCTCCACTAAACAAGTACCTAGCCGTTGCCCATGGGCTGTTTTCCAGGTCTCTTGCGGCCAATACCACCAAAGCGTACAACACCGGCTGGCGGCTGTACTGTACCTTCCTACAAGAACACGCGTCAGGCGCTTTCGGTCATATTGACCGCATACTGTCCTTTATTGGATACTGTCATGTGCACAGGCACCTTTCGTATGGCACCGTGAGGACTTTCCTGTCAGGGGTGCAACATCATTTATCCCTTTCCCATCCTAATTTAACATCTTTTTTTTCCAGTCATGTGGTCAAGGCCACGTTGAAAGGTCTACAGAATAGTACCCCCAGTGTTAACTCCCGTAGACAGCCCATTTCCGGCCAGATATTCAGAGACATGTCCGATTTGCTAGATTTAAGGCCCTTCAGGGCCCTACAAAGCCTGGTTATCAAAGCGGCCATCTAATTGGCCTTTTATGGTTTCATGAGGCCAGGAGAGTTCTCCTCGTCATCACCCTGTAGGCCATTTCTAGCTCGATGGCAGTTGGCCCCCAGCTCAGAAGGTTTCATCCTCTCCCTACCCGTGACCAAGACTTCCCAGTCAGGGCCCCCTACCCGCATTAAATTCTTCCCTACAGCGCACAAATGGTGTCCAGTCCACGTACTTCAACAGTTGTCTGGGGCTTTGGGCGGTCTCGGCCCTAAAACTCCCCTGCTGCCCTGCGGGACAGTAGCATTGTCCACCTCGCAGTTCATCTCACATGTACGTATGCTGGCAGGTAATTTAGGCTTGGACCCACTCTCCGTGTCAGGTCATTCCTTTAGGATTTGGGCGGCATCTGCCGCGTCCAAGAATCAAGTGCCGGCTCACATCATTCGCAAATTGGGCCGGTGGCGCTCCTCCTGTTTTAATCGATATGTTCCCAACCCCACGGGGGAGATTTTATGTGCCTTTCAGACATTGGTGTTGTAATGTTTAATAAAGTGTCTTGCATTTCTTGCTGGGTTTTTGGCCTCTTTCAGGTATACTCCCGACGGTAACGGTTATGGCACAACTCAGACCGTTGACATCTTTTATGAGTTAGGTAGGTTAGGTTCTGTCACATATAGCCCCGATCACAAATATATATTGTAAGGGATCGCTCTCTCTCAGGGGTCGGCAATGACAGACTTCACATCAAACAGGGGGTTTTCAAGCTCAAACAGTGCTTTATTTGTCACACAGCACATCACACTTCCAAGTTTGGCATCACACAGTACATGAAGTCGCAGCTTCACCTCATAATGTGTTACAGCAACACAAAACAATAAACCCTTGCCCGGCTAGGCGCTCACTATACAGAGGTCTCCCTAACTCACCTCTAGGTCAGTGTTCACAGATCTAAGAGACTGGTTGCACGTGATGTCATCTGATAGCCTCTTTGGTTTCACTTGTTTCTGTGTTGTTGCTGGTTATGACCACACCTCTTATCTCAGGTGTAGCTTAAGTGGTCATTCCAACTCCTCTATTTAGTCTGGTCTCACCCATCATGCTATGAGGTTGATAGCTCCTTTCTGGTTGTGAAAGTGCTGGTGTTTGGTTCTCCACTGAGTTCCTGCTCGTCTGTGTACTTCGGAGTTAAGTGTTTTTTTCCTATTTCTTGTTTGTTGTATTCCCCTATATTTTGGTATTAGGCCTGAGGGAGTCTCCTGTTTTTTTAGCTGGGAAGGAACAGGTCATCTTTTGTCCTGACACTATTTCCAGGGCCCTTTAGCGTCAGATAGGGTTCTAGGTTCCTGCGTATGAACATTCCTACCATCGAGGTCTGTTCATACTGATAGTAGTCAAGGCTCGGTTTAGGGATTCACTAGGCCTAGTACCTTTTCCCTTCCCTCCTGTGTTCGGTGTGCAGTTTACCACCCACACAGTGCCATTATCAACCGCCAATAACCGTCATTTTTTGTTTGTCAGTGAGGCTATGGATCCAATCGCTGCACTGGCTAGACAATTGCAGGGTCTGTCTATAGAGGAAGCTGACCTCCACACGCAGATCCAGGGATCACAGGCTGCTGGTGCCGGTAGTAGTTAACAGGCCTGCCCTGAACCTAAGGTTGCACTTCCGGACAGATTTTCGGGGGGAAAGGGGGGGGATGGGGGGGGAGTGATAATTTCATTCGGTTTAGAGAGTCGTGTAAATTGTACTTTAAGTTACGTCCACTCATCTGGGGATGAGAGTCAAAAAGTTGGTATTATCATGTCGTTGCTTAAAAGGGACGCTCAGTCTTGGGCTTTTTCTCTACCGACCGGATCACAGTCCCTCCGGTCAGTAGATAAATTTTTCAGAGCTCTACGTCTTATCTACGATGACCCGGATCGGATCTCCCTGGCTGAGAGCAAGTTATGTGGTTTACAGCAGGGAGAGCATTCTGCGGAGATCTATTGCTCTGAATTTAGGAGATGGGCTATGGATACAGAGTGGAATGATCCTGCTCTCCATAGCTAATTCTGTCAGGGATTATCCGAGAGGCTAAAGGACGCATTGGCCTTTCACGAAAATCCTGTCATTGGAAGCGGCTATGTACCTTGCTGTTCGTAAGGATAGACGCCTGAGAGAGAGATCTAAGGTCCCTCACTGTCAGGACGAACTATCAAATAACTTGGCGGCTTCCTCTGACACCTTAGGTGGAGAGACTCCTGGAGTTTAGCATGGTGACGAACCTATGCAGTTAGGGGGAGCTACGCCTGGGCCTGCTTGCACAAGTTTTTGTCATAAGAAGGGAGTATGTTTTTTCTGTGGAAAAAGGGGACATTTAATTCCCATCTTACTCTTGTTTGTGTGGGTAGGGGGTCAGAGAACTTACTTTTGTCATTTACTGGTAGTACCCGATTTTTTTATATCTGCCGAGGTGGCGCTAGAGTCCAAAACGGTGGTTATTGAGGTGTTTATTGACAGTGGGGCAGGGGTTAACCTAGTTAATGGTCAGTTTGTCCGTTTGCATGGGTTGACAACAAGTGCATTAGAGAAAAATATTTTTGTGTTTAATAGTCAGTGATTTTCACCAGGATTTTCATGGTTGAGCAAACATAATCCTACCATTGACTGGCAAGCGAGACAGATTCTCGATTGGAGTGATTATTGCATGGACAACTGTCTTAATACATCTCTTTCTGTCTTGACATCTAAAGCTGTTCCCTCTTTCATTTCTGATTTTTCTGATGTATTTTCTGAGAGTGGTTGCCAGGGTTTACCCCCACACTGGGAATATGATTGTCCTATTAATCTTATTCCCGGAGCGAAGTTGCCCAAATCTAGGTTATATAACCTTTTTGAACCCGAAAGAGCGGCCATGCGAGAGTATATTGCCGAGAGTTTGGCTAAGGGACATATTAGACCTTCCAAGTCCTCAGTGGCAGCAGAGTTTTTCTTTGTAAAGAAGAAAGATAGAAATCTTAGGCCAGGTCTGGACTTTGGTGAGCTCAATCAGTTTACGGTCCGTGATCCGTACCCTCTTCCTTTGATTTCTGACTTGTTTAACCAGATTGTTGGTGCCAAAGTGTTCTCCAAGTTGGATCTAAGGGGGGCATATAATCTGGTCAGGATCAAGGAAGGGGATGAATGAAAGATGGCGTTTAATACCTCAGAGGGTCATTTTGAGAGTCTGGTCATGCTGTTTGGGTTAATTAATGCTCCTGCATTTTTACAGCATTTTGTTAATGATATCTTTCATCATCTGGTGGGGAGGTTTGTTGTTGTGTATCTGGATGACATAGTAATTTATTTGCCAGACATGGAGACTCATCAGGATTAGAGATGGCCTTGCGGTTCGCCCGGCATGGCCTTTGCTCGTCCACTGTTTGCCGAACATATGGCGATATTCGTGCCCGCCATATTCTTTTACATTGTGAAGAACTTTGACCAATGACACATCCATCAGGTGGTACAGGACAGCCAATTGAGACGTTTAAGCACATGGAAACACCCCCTACCTTATAAATAAACCTGATCTGGCCACCATTTTACATTCAGTCTTTTGTCAGTGTAGAGAGAGGTTGCTGTGTGGAGCAGGGACAGACTGTTAGGAACACCAAACGCTAGCTAATAGGGCCACAAAAGTCCTTTTAAGGACTGGTATAGGTGTGCTATCGATAGGTGTGACATACTGAGGGGTGTAATATACTTATAATATACTTTCCAACATAGAAAGTATATTATAGTGCAATTGTATTGTGCAGCAGTTGTGTGCGGTTCTGCTGTGATACTGCAGCCACACAGAGTGTCAAACGCTATTGGAACAAATAATTTCTACTAGTGTGATTTACCAGTTACCCCCCAAAAAAACTGATTGGGGCAGGGGTGTTATATACCAATAATATACGTTGCTAGGTCCCCCCAAACTCAGGCTTCCTCAGCCTTATGGCCCCCCAGCCCAGCCCTCCTGGCTGGGACCACACAGGCCCTCTGCAGGTCTGTTCCCTGGGGCCTAACTCCTCCTCTCACACTCTGAGGACTGCTTTATCCCCAAGTGATTATCGCACCTGGCCTCATCTCAGGCCTGGTGATCGGGGCGAAAACACAGCAAATCATACCATACATCTCCTCTAATAGGTTTCTGCACCATTCTAGGAGACACATATCTTCCCTCTTCATATAGGAGGCCTGTCACTGCCTCACAATATACACACACACCAATCCTACTGCCACAAATACAGGGAGTGCAGAATTATTAGGCAAGTTGTATTTTTGAGGATTAATTTTATTATTGAACAACAACCATGTTCTCAATGAACCCAAAAAACTCATTAATATCAAAGCTGAATATTTTTGGAAGTAGATTTTAGTTTGTTTTTAGTTTTAGCTATTTTAGGGGGATATCTGTGTGTGCAGGTGACTATTACTGTGCATAATTATTAGGCAACTTAACAAAAAACTAATATATACTAATATATATAATTTATTTTTACCAGTGAAACCAATATAACATCTCAACATTCACAAATATACATTTCTGACATTCAAAAACAAAACAAAAACAAATCAGTGACCAATATAGGCACCTTTCTTTGCAAGGACACTCAAAAGCCTGCCATCCATGGATTCTGTCAGTGTTTTGATCTGTTCACCATCAACAATGCGTGCAGCAGCAACCACAGCCTCCCAGACACTGTTCAGAGAGGTGTACTGTTTTCCCTCCTTGTAAATCTCACATTTGATGATGGACCACAGGTTCTCAATGGGGTTCAGATCAGGTTAACAAGGAGGCCATGTCATTAGATTTTCTTCTTTTATACCCTTTCTTGCCAGCCACGCTGTGGAGTACTTGGACGCGTGTGATGGAGCATTGTCCTGCATGAAAATCATGTTTTTCTTGAAGGATGCAGACTTCTTCCTGTACCACTGCTTGAAGAAGGTGTCTTCCAGAAACTGGCAGTAGGACTGGGAGTTGAGCTTGACTCCATCCTCAACCCGAAAAGGCCCCACAAGCTCATCTTTGATGATACCAGCCCAAACCAGTACTCCACCTCCACCTTGCTGGCGTCTGAGTCGGACTGGAGCTCTCTGCCCTTTACCAATCCAGCCACGGGCCCATCCATCTGGCCCATCAAGACTCACTCTCATTTCATCAGTCTATAAAACCTTAGAAAAATCAGTCTTGAGATATTTCTTGGCCCAGTCTTGACGTTTCAGCTTGTGTGTCTTGTTCAGTGGTGGTCGTCTTTCAGCCTTTCTTACCTTGGCCATGTCTCTGAGTATTGCACACCTTGTGCTTTTGGGCACTCCAGTGATGTTGCAGCTCTGAAATATGGCCAAACTGGTGGCAAGTGGCATCTTGGCAGCTGCACGCTTGACTTTTCTCAGTTCATGGGCAGTTATTTTGCGCCTTGGTTTTTCCACACGCTTCTTGCGACCCTGTTGACTATTTTGAATGAAACGCTTGATTGTTCGATGATCACGCTTCAGAAGCTTTGCAATTTTAAGAGTGCTGCATCCCTCTGCAAGATATCTCACTATTTTTGACTTTTCTGAGCCTGTCAAGTCCTTCTTTCGACCCATTTTGCCAAAGGAAAGGAAGTTGCCTAATAATTATGCACACCTAATATAGGGTGTTGATGTCATTAGACCACACCCCTTCTCATTACAGAGATGCACATCACCTAATATGCTTAATTGGTAGTAGGCTTTCGAGCCTATACAGCTTGGAGTAAGACAACATGCATAAAGAGGATGATGTGGTCAAAATACTAATTTGCCTAATTATTCTGCACGCAGTGTACATGTGCCAATGCCATGTGCCCGAGTTCTGGTAAACTGAAGAAGCAATGGTCTTGAAAAAAAATTCTCTCTTTTTTGAGCAGTACAGTATGGAACCTGACAAAAAAGGAAATATGTGGCTGTGTAGGGGTAGTAGTAGTGGCAGCAGTGGCTGCAGCAGAGCTGAATGGGACATGATGGACAGGCCGACAGCAGCAGTGGCATCATTGGTCCAGTGATAAATAGCCAGGCCCCACTGTCAACAATTGAATCTGTTCGGTGGCATCAGCCACATTTTTGTGATGGATTCATGGTCCCATCTGCTGACCCAGAAGTCTATAAGGGAGTCAGGGCTCAGGGTATGTGCTGGAACAAGGGCAGAGTCCAGGTATAACTGAACATGGTTGTTTGGGGGGGGGGGGGATATCAGTTTCCTGAGGTGTGTGGCAGCACTTGAAAAAGCTGGTTCATCATATTCAGCTGTATTGTCTGCTGCTTCCGCTACTTGTTGTAGTAGTAGCCCTGGCAGAAATAATGGCTAGATATCCTAAGGGCAGTGGAATCCACTAAGTGGTATGGCAGCAACTTTGCCAGGTGAGAGTTGAGTTGCACATGTATCTATATAGGTAGTTCTCCTGGAGCATGCTGAATCGTGTTACCTTGGGATAGAAGGAGCTCCAAATAAAATGAGCAGTGCTAATGGTAACTTTGGGGGCCCAGGCTGATGCTGAGTCAGTTTAAGGGCCCATTTACACAACCGTATATTGCGGAACAGATGCAGATCCATTCATTTCAATGTGGCTGCAAAAGATGCAGAAAACACACCGTGTGCTGTCCACATCCGCACTTCCATTCCGTGGCCCTGCAAAAAAAGATAGAAAATGTCCTATTCCAGTCCGTACCTGTGGGCAGTAGGCATTTCTACACCGGAGAAAGACGATCCGATAAGCAAAATGCGGAATGCACGCAGCCGGTGTCCGTATTTTATGGTCATGTGAATGAGCCCTAAATCTTGTTGCTTCCCTCTGGCTATTTTCTAGCCCGTGAGATCCGGCAGGCGGCTCTAGCAGGGAACGGCGTGCCCAAGCTCTGTGGATCCATCGTTACCGGAGGCTACATGAATGCCGTCCGGCCCCAGTAACAAATGAACGCCGTGACATTTATAATGTAAAAACTCAGTGGCGGTATTGCTGTTTTTTCCCCATCCCCCTCCCAGAAAGAGTTAATAAAAGTTAAACCAGTAAAAACTACAACTTGTCCTGCAAAAAACAAGCCCCTGTACAACTACATAGAGAGAAAAATAAAATCTCTTAGTCAGTAAGGTCCAAAATAGGTCGGCCACTAAGGGGTTAAAGAAAAGGAGCAAAACCCAAAATCCCATTGAACCATTGGTGTCATGTAAAGCCACGCCCCCTCCCAATACACGGCTGGTGGAGACCCCAAGGATCGGTCATAACTACTTGCCCTATATCACACAGACCCTGCAACCACACACTGACCTCCACCTGTAGAGCAGCCGTCTGCCTCTTCCAAAGGCCTGTGATGATGTCATAGTCATGTGATCAGTCACATGTGTGGGAGGAGTCAGGAGTCACATGACTAGGTGCTGCTGTTCTGATACACCTTGGAGATAGATAAATAGTACATTTTAGTGAGCTGAAGGACCTGTGATGATGTCACGGTCATGTGATCAGTGACACGTGTGGGCGGGGTCAGGCTACAGGCTGTGCAGTCTGTGGAGATCAGTGCAGTTCTCCTGTGTGTGAGGAGGTCATGGATTTCTGGAGGATTCACAGGAGGACAAGAAAATACCGCAGCAAAGCTGAATGTGAACTGTAGCTTCACAGCTGGTAGAGGGAAGTACAGCGAAATAATACACACAGCTCTGCACCTTATACATTACACACACAGCTCTGCACCGTATACATTACACACACAGCTCTGCACCGTATACATTACACACAGCTCTGCACCGTATACATTACACACACAGCTCTGCACCGTATACATTACACACACAGCTCTGCACCGTATACGTTACACACACAGCTCTGCACCGTATACATTACACACACAGCTCTGCACCGTATACATTACACACACACAGCTCTGCACCGTATACATTACACACACAGCCCTGCACCGTATACATTACACACACAGCTCTGCACAGTATACATTACACACACAGCTCTGCACAATATACATTACACACACAGCTCTTCACTGTATACATTACACACACAGCTCTGCACAATATACATTAAACACACGGCTCTGCACCGTATACATTACACATACGGCTCTGCACCGTATACATTACACACACTGCTCTGCACCGTATACATTACACACACGGCTCTGCACCGTATACATTACACACACGGCTCTGCACCGTATACATTACACACACAGCTCTGCACCGTATACATTACACACACAGCTCTGCACCGTATACATTACACACACACAGCTCTGCACCGTATACATTACACACACGGCTCTGCACCGTATACATTACACACACGGCTCTGCACCGTATACATTACACACACGGCTCTGCACTGTATACATTACACACACAGCTCTGCACCGTATATATTACACACACAGCTCTGAACCGTATACATTACACACACAGCTCTGCACCGTATACATTACACACATAGCTCTGCACCGTATACATTACACACACGGCTCTGCACCGTATACATTACACACACGGCTCTGCACCGTATACATTACACACAGCTCTGCACCGTATACATTACACACACAGCTCTGCACCGTATACATTACACACACAGCTCTGCACCGTATACATTACACACACGGCTCTGCACCGTATACATTACACACACGGCTCTGCACCGTATACATTACACACACAGCCCTGCACCGTATACATTACACACACAGCTCTGCACCGTATACATTACACACACATCTCTGCACCGTATACATTACACACACAGCTTGGACTGGATAAGAATCAGATTTAGAGATCCGTAATCTCGCTATGCGCGAGCTAGCGCATGCGCAGTTCGTTCCCTGAGGCTGATGCCAGCACAGGGAAGGAACACCATGACGACACTGCGCATATGCCAGCTTGCGCATTGCGTTATTACGGCGCTCTAGCTTTCTGACGTCGGGGAGCAAGGATGAGATTCTGAGGATGCGGGGCGGTGCTGGGCTCCTTCACGCTGGACTCATCTCAGAGACAGGACTTCTCTCAGGGTAATTTGCATATGTATCAAATCGTTTTTTTTACACAATAAAAGCACACAGAGCTATGGGGGCTGGGTATTGCGGATGTGCTAGCGGCCATCTAGCTGCCCATGTCCTCAGCTCTATACACAAAATCGTGGTGACAGGTTCCCTTTAAGTTACAGTTGCAAGAAAAAGTATGTGAACCCTTTGGAATTATATGGATTTCTCCACAAATTGGTCATAAAATGTGATCTGATCTTCATCTAAGTCACAACAATAGACAATCACAGTCTGCTTAAACTAATAACACACAAAGAATTAAATGTTACCATGTTTTTATTGAACACACCATGTAAACATTCACAGTCAGGTGGAAAAAGTATGTGAACCCTTAGACTAATGACATCTCCAAGAGCTAATTGGAGTGAGGTGTCAGCCAACTGGAGTCCAATCAATGAGATGAGATTGGAGGTGTCGGTTACAGCTGCCCTGCCCTATAAAAAACACACACCAGTTCTGGGTTTGCTTTTCACAAGAAGCATTGCCTAATGTGAATGATGCCTCGCACAAAAGAGCTCTAAGAAGACCTACGATTAAGAATTGTTGACTTGCATAAAGCTGGAAAGGGTTATAAAAGTATCTCCAAAAGCCTTGCTGTTCATCAGTCCACGGTAAGACAAATTGTCTATAAATGTAAATCAACAACAGAATGGCTTAAACAGAAGAAAATACGCCTTCTGGAGTGGCCCAGTCAGAGTCCTGACCTCAACCCGATTGAGATGCTGTGGCATGACCTCAAGAAAGCGATTCACACCAGCAGGCTCGGACTGGCCCACAGGGGTACAGGGGAATCCCCCAGTGGGCCCCTGAGCAAGGTGGGCCCCTAGTCTCCCACCCCCTGCACAAGTGGCACATAACACATTAGATTTAGTACACTACATACATATATTCAATGTACAGCACCTCAACCAGCTTATGTTCATATAAAAAACTTGTTAATTTATTATATTTAAATATCTCCGTACGGTGGGCCCCTAAAATAAATTTTACTGGTGGTCCCTAGGTACCCCAGTCCGACACTGCACACCAGACATCCCAAGAATATTGCTGAACTGAAACAGTTCTGTAAAGAGGAATGGTCAAGAATTACTCCTGACCGTTGTGCACTTCTGATCTGCAACTACAGGAAACGTTTGGTTGAAGTTATTGCTGCCAAAGGAGGTTCAACCAGTTATTAAATCCAAGGGTTCACATACTTTTTCCACCTGCACTGTGAATGTTTACATGGTGTGTTCAATAAAAACATGGTAACATTTAATTCTTTGTGTGTTATTAGTTTAAGCAGACTGTGATTGTCTATTGTTGTGACTTAGATGAAGATCAGATCACATTTTATGACCAATTTGTGCAGAAATCCATATTATTCCAAAGGGTTCACATACTTTTTCTTGCAACTGTACTTTATAGTAAAGCTTTCATGTTTTGTCTATACAGGAGTAATGGTAACAGGCAGTCAAGGCTTACCCATGCCTCCCAAGAGTTAAAGTCTAAGGCTACTTTCCTACTAGCGTTTTTGCTGGATCTGGCAGGGTTTAGCAAAACGCTTCCGTTACTGATGATACAACCATCTGCATCCTTTATGAACGGATCGGGTTGTATTATCTTTAACATGGCCAAGACGGATCTGTCATGATCACCATTGAAAGTCAATGGAGGACGGATCCGTTTTCTATTGTGTCAGAGAAAACAGGTCCCTATTGACTTACATTGTGGGTCATGACGGTTCAGTTTTGTTCCGCATCCCAGGACGGAAAGCAAACCGCAGCATTTTGCAGTTTGCTCTCCGGTATGAGAACAGAACAGAATGCATTTTGGAGCATTCCGTTTTGTTCAGTTATGTTTTGTCCCCATTGACAATGAAGCGTTTTTTTCTGGTATTAAGCCCCTATGACGGATCTCAATACCGGAAAATAGAAACGCTAGTGTGAAAGTGGCCTAAGAATAATAGTCACTTAGTAAACTTGAGTGTCAATATATATTCAGGGCCGGTGAAAGGATTTTTGCCAACACAAGCAAAGCTACATTTTGGCGCCCCCCCCCCCCCCCTCCCCAGAAGTTGAACTCTATGGTTCAGTTGACCCATTGTAGTCCGTTTGTTGCAGCCGTAATACAGACGCTAAAATGCTCCAATAGTTCGGCCATGTGAAACAGAGAGGTTTTCATGTGTTATGTAAATATGGCTTAAAAAAAGAGCAAGATAAAAGGCACAATTAAAAAACAAACCAAAATCAATGTAAAGAACTATAAGAAGGCAAATAGCGCATGCACACAACTGCCATTTTCTGACCCATTCATTTCTATGGGGCTGAATTTTTGCAACTGTTCTGCAAATTACAGAGCAAGTCCTATTGTTGTTCATACTTTTAGATGATAACAGCCCTTGCAATTGATGGGTGTGAGAAAAATACAGAACGCACGCAGACCCCCCCTTGCAACTCACCTGTACGGCATACAGGGAGTGCAGAATTATTAGGCAAGTTGTATTTTTGAGGATTAATTTTATTATTGAACAACAACCATGTTCTCAATGAACCCAAAAAACTCATTAATATCAAAGCTGAATATTTTTGGAAGTAGTTTTTAGTTTGTTTTTAGTTTTAGCTATTTTAGGGGGATATCTGTGTATGCAGGTGACTATTACTGTGCATAATTATTAGGCAACTTAACAAAAAACTAATATATACCCATTTCAATTATTTATTTTTACCAGTGAAACCAATATAACATCTCAACATTCACAAATATACATTTCTGACATTCAAAAACAAAACAAAAACAAATCAGTGACCAATATAGCCACCTTTCTTTGCAAGGACACTCAAAAGCCTGCCATCCATGGATTCTGTCAGTGTTTTGATCTGTTCACCATCAACATTGCGTGCAGCAGCAACCACAGCCTCCCAGACACTGTTCAGAGAGGTGTACTGTTTTCCCTCCTTGTAAATCTCACATTTGATGATGGACCACAGGTTCTCAATGGGGTTCAGATCAGGTGAACAAGGAGGCCATGTCATTAGATTTTTTTCTTTTATACCCTTTCTTGCCAGCCACGCTGTGGAGTACTTGGACGCGTGTGATGGAGCATTGTCCTGCATGAAAATCATGTTTTTCTTGAAGGATGCAGACTTCTTCTTGTACCACTGCTTGAAGAAGGTGTCTTCCAGAAACTGGCAGTAGGACTGGGAGTTGAGCTTGACTCCATCCTCAACCCGAAAAGGCCCCACAAGCTCATCTTTGATGATACCAGCCCAAACCAGTACTCCACCTCCACCTTGCTGGCGTCTGAGTCGGACTGGAGCTCTCTGCCCTTTACCAATCCAGCCACGGGCCCATCCATCTGGCCCATCAAGACTCACTCTCATTTCATCAGTCCATAAAACCTTAGAAAAATCAGTCTTGAGATATTTCTTGGCCCAGTCTTGACGTTTCAGCTTGTGTGTCTTGTTCAGTGGTGGTCGTCTTTCAGCCTTTCTTACCTTGGCCATGTCTCTGAGTATTGCACACCTTGTGCTTTTGGGCACTCCAGTGATGTTGCAGCTCTGAAATATGGCCAAACTGGTGGCAAGTGGCATCTTGGCAGCTGCACGCTTGACTTTTTTCAGTTCATGGGCAGTAATTTTGCGCCTTGGTTTTTCCACACGCTTCTTGCGACCCTGTTGACTATTTTGAATGAAACGCTTGATTGTTCGATGATCACGCTTCAGAAGCTTTGCAATTTTAAGAGTGCTGCATCCCTCTGCAAGATATCTCACTATTTTTGACTTTTCTGAGCCTGTCAAGTCCTTCTTTTGACCCATTTTGCCAAAGAAAAGGAAGTTGCCTAATAATTATGAACACCTAATATAGGGTGTTGATGTCATTAGACCACACCCCTTCTCATTACAGAGATGCACATCACCTAATATGCTTAATTGGTAGTAGGCTTTCAAGCCTATACAGCTTGAAGTAAGACAACATGCATAAAGAGGATGATGTGGTCAAAATACTCATTTGCCTAATAATTCTGCACGCAGTGTATATACACTGCGTGCAGAATTATTAGGCAAATGAGTATTTTGACCACATCATCCTCTTTATGCATGTTGTCTTACTCCAAGCTTTATAGGCTCGAAAGCCTACTACCAATTAAGCATATTAGGTGATGTGCATCTCTGTAATGAGAAGGGGTGTGGTCTAATGACATCAACACCACAATGGTAGGTACAATGACGTACGGGTGGTTGGATTGGATTTGGTTCGGAGCAACATCAGGGGCATACATATCTCCAGGTGTTTGCTCCGTTCTGAATCAAGATGGATATTTAATCTTGGTTCACAATCCCCAGGGGGTCTTAATGAGGAACTCACTTTCACTGGTTTTTATATGTAGGCCCATTTCTAATTTTATGGGCCTATGTATGACATTGTTTGTTTTTCCTCACCTCTTTTGTTTTCTTTTGTTTCACAACAGCATATGCTCATTGCATTCTTATATATCTTTTTAGGATCACAAGATTGGTGTCCACTGGGATACAGGACCTACCGCACTACGGATTTTCCCCTCCTGGATCCTTTTCGTCTTCACTATTATTACATAGGACTAACTTATTATTATTATAATTGGTGTTTTCGCACTCTCATTGACCTCGGGTGATTGGACTCGGAATGTTTTGCAACATGTGACTCTAATGACCCTGGGTCATGAATATTCACACTATTCCCTTCCCCTCCTCTAGGCCCTCTTTCTGGCCACCTCATACTCCCTCTTGTCTGAGGGATTAACCTTATTGTCATCTTATTGTACATCTATATGTATGTTTTGGTTCACTTTTGTTTATTTCATGGTTTGTCTGAGAATGTTTTTTTATGGACAAACATAGGATCCAATAACAATTGGTTATTAAGAATGTATCCTTGGACGTTCTCTTTTTATATATGCGCCTGCGCTTACTGGCCGTTTGTCCCGGTGCATGGTCCTCACCCTGTGATGTGCAGAATGTGCATGAGATCACCCCCTTTTTATAAGATTGTTCATCATTATTCATTAGCTGAAAGTACTAGCTGAAAGTACTACATTAAGTACTAGTAAAGAGATATTGCAGCAGACTGAAGAGATTCAAGAGAAAAAGGTAAGATTTGTTTGATTTAAAGTTACAAATTTTTTTTTTTTTTTTTTTTTTTCTCCTCTTTAAAATGGCAGACTTGGTTCAGTGCAGGTATTGTTGTGCATTTATTTCATGTTCCACTCTTTGGAGATTCGGATGCTGTCAGATCTGTAGACAGTTCTCCTTACTGCAGCAGGAAATTGCATTTTTGAAAGCTGAAATATTTAAATTATCTGTTAAACAAACTCCAGCTAGGACTGCTGCAATGCCACTGCCACAGAGGACCCCCAGAAATGGCAGATGGGTTAATGTAGGTTCTGGATGTCTTAGAGTGGTGGATAGAAGACATGTCCCACAGTCGGTGGTTCTCCATAATTCATTTGCAGCACTCTCAGAATGTAAGGACAACATGGATATGGACTCAAGCACAGAGGGTGAGAAACCATCGACTCCTATGTCTAATGTATGCAACAAAAAAGATAAAGTGAAGTCTCAAAGGATGCAGCTGTTGCTGGGTGATTCAATCATAAGAAGTGTGGAGCTTAAAGAAAATGCTTTTGTGAGATGTCTCCCTGGGGCTACTGCTAGAAGAGATAGAAGACGTATTATTAATATTGTTAAGCAAGCAAAGCAGGAAGGGGACGTGGATGTTCTTGTCCATCTAGGGACAAATGACCTGGCTTGCAATGAAGTGTCAGAGGTGAAAAAATCTTTTATCACACTTGGTAATGACGTACAGGATTTTGCATCTACCATTTCATTTTCTGAAGTTCTGCCTGTGCATAATGTTCAGAATGATAGGCAGAGGCGCATAAAGGAGTTCAACATATGGCTTGGTAAATGGTGTCAAGAGCAAGGATTTGGCTTTGTTTCTCATGATAGCTCTACTTGGAATAGAAAGGAACTGTACAAAAAAGATGGTTTGCATCTTTCTCTCAAAGGAACAAATGTACTTAGTGAACAGCTCCAAGAATTTGCGAAAAAGTATTTAAACTAGGAAGGGGGGGCAAAAGAGTGAAAATAAAAGAGTCCAATTGCCCCCCGAAACAATGCCAGAACAGGTCAGAAGCACAGAGGTTAAGAAATGATAAGCTCAGAGTCCTGTCTACAAATGCTCGCAGTTTAGGTAAAAAAAATCTATGAACTTGGGTCAATAATGGCATCTGAGAATGTAGATTTAGTGGCTGTTACGGAGACATGGTTTAATGAAAGAAATGACTGGGACATAACCATACCAGGGTACTCTTTATACAGAAGAGACAGAGAAGGCAAGAAAGGAGGAGGAGTGGCCCTGTATGTGAAAGATAGCATTAAATCTAACCTAATACAAGTTGGTGAGGCCAACATAGAGTCAGTTTGGGTTACGTTGCAGTTTGCTAACCATGCAGTAACTCGTGTAGGTGTGATATATAGACCACCTGGTCAAGTTAAAGAACTAGATGATCTACTAGTTGAAGAAATAGCTAAAATGACAATGAAAGGAGAAGTTATCATTATGGGAGATTTCAATCTTCCAGATATAAACTGGAAAACCAAAATAGCAAGTTCTACCAGGAGTACAGATATTCTAAATTCCCTACTGGGGTTATCTCTACAACAAGTGGTTGAGGAGCCAACCCGGAGGGAGGCCATTTTGGATTTGGTATTGACAAACGGGGATTCGGTATATGATGTCATTGTAGGCGAAACCTTGGGATCTAGTGATCACCAGTCGGTGTGGTTTAATATAAGAACTGTGAAAGAGTCCCACCACACAAAAACAAAAGTTTTAGATTTTAGAAAAACAGACTTTTCAAAAATGAAATTAGTCATAAATGAGTCCTTATCAGACTGGAACGGATTACATGGAGTCCAGGAGAAATGGGACTACTTAAAAGGTGCATTATTGAAGGCAACAGAAAATTGCATTAGACTCGTCAGTAAAAGCAAAAAAAGGAGGAGACCACTGTGGTACTCAGCAGAAGTGGCCCAAATCATTAAAAATAAAAAGCTAGCATTTTGTAATTATAAAAAAAACCAGAGCAATGAAGATAAGGAAATCTACAAGATTAGGCAGAGAGAGGCCAAGCAAGTTATAAGAACTTCTAAAGCGCAGGCAGAAGAAAAACTAGCTCAGTCTATGAAAAAAGGGGATAAGACATTCTTCAGATATATAAATGAAAAAAGGAAATTAAAACAAGGAATAACTAAATTAAAAACAAAGGACGGAAGGTATGTAGAAGAGAATAAAGGGCTAGCCGACTGCCTTAATGAATACTTCTGTTTAGTTTTTACAAAAGAAAAAGGAGAAGGACCTCCACTAGAAAGAATGACTATTAAATCGTTTGATGCATGTATCTTTACAGAGGAAGATGTTCTAAGTTTGCTGTCTAAGGTGAAGACAGATAAGTCACAGGGGCCTGATGAGATACACCCAAAATTATTAAAAGAGCTTAGTGGTGAGCTGGCAAAACCGTTAACAGATTTATTTAACCAATCATTAGTAACAGGAGTCGTCCCGGAAGATTGGAAATTGGCAAATGTCGTGCCTATTCACAAGAAAGGTAGTAGGGAGGAATCGAGCAACTATAGACCAGTGAGTCTGACATCAATAGTAGGCAAATTAATGGAAACCCTATTAAAGGATAGGATTGTGGAACATCTAAAATCCCATGGATTGCAAGATGAAAAACAACATGGGTTTACTTCAGGGAGATCATGTCAAACAAATCTTATAGATTTTTTTGACTGGGTGAATAAAATAATAGACGGTGGAGGTGCAGTAGACATCGCATATCTAGATTTTAGTAAGGCTTTTGACACTGTCCCACATAGAAGACTTATCAATAAACTGCAGTCATTGAGCATGGACTCCCATATTGTTGAGTGGATTAGGCAGTGGCTGAGTGACAGACAACAGAGGGTTGTAGTCAATGGAGAACATTCAAAACAAGGTAATGTTACCAGTGGGGTTCCACAGGGATCTGTACTGGGACCGATTTTGTTTAATATCTTCATAAGTGATATTGCAAAAGGCCTCGCTGGTAAGGTTTGTCTTTTTGCTGATGACACAAAGATATGTAACAGGGTTGATGTTCCTGGAGGGAAACGCCAAATGGAAAAGGATTTAGGAAAACTAGAAGAATGGTCAGAACTCTGGAAACTGAAATTTAATGTGGATAAGTGCAAGATAATGCACCTGGGGCGTAAAAACCCAAGGGCAGAATATAGAATATTTGACACAGTCCTGACCTCAGTATCTGAGGAAAGGGATTTAGGAGTAATTATTTCAGAAGACTTAAAGGTGGGAAGACAATGTAATAGAGCAGCACGAAATGCCAGCAGAATGCTTGGATGTATAGGGAGAGGTATAAGCAGTAGAAAGAGTGAAGTGCTTATGCCGCTGTACAGAACACTGGTGAGACCTCACTTGGAGTATTGTGCGCAGTACTGGAGGCCATATCTCCAGAAGGATATAGATACTCTAGAGAGAGTTCAGAGAAGAGCTACTAAACTAGTACATGGATTGCAGGATAAAACTTACCAGGAAAGGTTAAAGGACCTTAATATGTATAGCTTGGAAGAAAGAAGAGACAGAGGGGATATGATAGAAACTTTTAAATACATAAAGGGAATCAACTCGGTAAAGGAAGAGAGCATATTTAAAAGAAGAAAAACTACCACAAGAGGACACAGTTTTAAATTAGAGGGGCAAAGGTTTAAAAGTAATATAAGGAAGTATTACTTTACTGAGAGAGTAGTGGATGCATGGAATAGCCTTCCTGCAGAAGTGGTAGCTGCAAATACAGTGAAGGGGTTTAAGCATGCATGGGATAGGCATAAGGCCATCCTTTATATAAGATAGGGCCAGGGGCTATCCATAGTATTCAGTATATTGGGCAGACTAGATGGGCCAAATGGTTCTTATCTGCCGACACATTCTATGTTTCTATGTTTCTATCATGTAAAGTGGTTCATGGAGGATTTCTTTAGGTGTTATTGCAAGAATTTTATGGTCTTATGGTATATCTTATTTGTATACATTACTCGTGCATGAGTAAGCACTGATTTGCACACCCTTTTTTTAGACTATATTATGGGATATTATATCATGTTATGTGTGTTTTTTGATCACGGATGTGAGGACATATATATATATTTTTTAATACTATTGTACAGCAGATATGAATTTTGTATGTTAAAGGTTACATTGCACCCGTAATTATTGTAATTGTATACACATGTATTTATTTATTCATATAAACTGCCAATTTGTGGGGTACAATAATTGTGCAAACTATTATGGCTATTATGCATTATGAAATCTGAATCCCTCTATGATCATGTATGAGAAAACGTATCTGGATGATCATACTGTACAAAATTGATGCTCAAGTTATTATATCCGCACTATATCATAATTGTATGACTATGTATATATATATGTATATTGTTTTGGGGATATGTAATAATTATGCATTGGCTAATGGTCATTCATGTGCACTCCATGAACAGATATTCAATGCCTGGTGCGCCTGCTCTCATGCGCGCTTTGCGCTTCGCCGGGACTTAGCTGCGGTGTGACTCCCGGATATGACGTCAGTCGTCCCACTGCGCTTCCGCTGTTTGGAACGCACCGTGGCGCCGATGTCTGTTCCGGGAGCCATTTTGCGCATGCGCACCTGCTAAGACAACACGCCGGCTCTCCGGCGGTCGCAGGTGCGCTCGGATCATGCACCGGGACCCATACAGGTGACACTCATCTGTGGCTCCCCTCTGACCTCTTGACTTAATGAGCTTCCAACAGGTATGACCACAACTGATTCCCATTTATGTAATTTGATACTTGATCTTACTCACTATATAGGATGTGTTCCTAGCATTCAAATGCACATGGACCTCTGAGGAAGCTAGTCCAGGCACTAGCGATACGCGTCAGGTTTTCTGTGCACTCCTCTTGGATGGGTTTTGTATGCTCTGTGTGTTATCATTATGTTTGTGCCACTACTATAGGATTGAGGGAGTCTTTTCAGGGATTATATTGCTTATCCGTTTATGCATTGGCTCCCTGTGTGGTATTACATTATGCATATATATATTCTTATTGTACCATCCTTGGGGTTTGCCCCATGTACATGTTTTTAATCTTTATATATTCTAATAAATTGTATTTTTGAGGTGCGGCCACTGTTTGGTATTTCTTCGTCTTGTTTTTTCTATATTTCAGAGCTGCAACATCACTGGAGTGCCCAAAAGCACAAGGTGTGCAATACTCAGAGACATGGCCAAGGTAAGAAAAGCTGAAAGACGACCACCACTGAACAAGACACACAAGCTGAAACGTCAAGACTGGGCCAAGAAATATCTCAAGACTGATTTTTCTAAGGTTTTATGGACTGATGAAATGAGAGTGAGTCTTGATGGGCCAGATGGATGGGCCCGTGGCTAGATTGGTAAAGGGCAGAGAGCTCCAGTCCGACTCAGACGCCAGCAAGGTGGAGGTGGAGTACTGGTTTGGGCTGGTATCATCAAAGATGAGCTTGTGGGGCCTTTTCGGGTTGAGGATGGAGTCAAGCTCAACTCCCAGTCCTACTGCCAGTTTCTGGAAGACACCTTCTTCAAGCAGTGGTACAGGAAGAAGTCTGCATCCTTCAAGAAAAACATGATTTTCATGCAGGACAATGCTCCATCACACGCGTCCAAGTACTCCACAGCGTGGCTGGCAAGAAAGGGTATAAAAGAAGAAAATCTAATGACATGGCCTCCTTGTTCACCTGATCTGAACCCCATTGAGAAGCTGTGGTCCATCATCAAATGTGAGATTTACAAGGAGGGAAAACAGTACACCTCTCTGAACAGTGTCTGGGAGGCTGTGGTTGCTGCTGCACGCAATGTTGATGGTGAACAGATCAAAACACTGACAGAATCCATGGATGGCAGGCTTTTGAGTGTCCTTGCAAAGAAAGGTGGCTATATTGGTCACTGATTTGTTTTTGTTTTGTTTTTGAATGTCAGAAATGTATATTTGTGAATGTTGAGATGTTATATTGGTTTCACTGGTAAAAATAAATAATTGAAATGGGTATATATTTGTTTTTTGTTAAGTTGCCTAATAATTATGCACAGTAATAGTCACCTGCACACACAGATATCCCCCTAAAATAGCTAAAACTTTGATATTAATGAGTTTTTTTGGGTTCATTGAGAACATGGTTGTTGTTCAATAATAAAATTAATCCACAAAAATACAACTTGCCTAATAATTCTGCACTCCCTGTATTAGGACATCTTCAGACATCATCCACAACTCCCTCCTCCGTCAGGCAAAGCTCCATCCTCCATCAGCCCAAACTTCCTCCTACCTCAGACGTCAGTCAAAACTCCCTCCTCCCTCATCCAAAACTCCCTCCTCTGTCAGGCAAAACTCCCTCAGTCCTCCTCCCTCAGACCAAACTCCCTCCTCCCTCATACGTCAGCCAAAACTACCTCCTCCCTCATCCAAAACTCCCTTGTCCCTCAGACATCAGTCAAAAAATACCTCCTCCATCAGCCCTCAGCCCAAACTCCATCAGACTTTAGGTGTCAGCTCTCAGCCGTCAGGGGTCAGACATCAGTTGTCATCCCTCAGCCTAAACTCCATCAGCCGTCAGAGGTCAGACATCAGTTGTCATCCCTCAGCCTAAACTCCATCAGCCGTCAGGGGTCAGACATCAGTTGTCATCCCTCAGCCTAAACTCCATCAGCCGTAGTAATAGAATGTAAACTATGTTTACAGCAAGCGCTGGCACCACAGACCATTGTTTTCACACATTATATATATATTATGGACACTAATACCAGGCACCAGTACTGGATACAAGTTTCCTTGGTGTATAATGGAGGCATGCTGTGTTCAGCTGCTGACATACGCGAGCTTCTCTCCAGCACATGTTACATCAGCAGCCACTAGAGACTGGTTTGCCTACAAGTGAATGAGATTCCTTTCCTGACAGCAGATGGCTCCATAATTCAGGGGTTAGGGCGCTGGCCTTGTAAACCAGGGGTCGCAAGTTCAAATCTTGCTGGCACCTTTACAAAAAAAAATTTTGTCTGTTAATATTTGTACTATTTCTTGCTTGTACGTCAAACCACAGTTGCATAGATTTGTGCCCCCATTACAGTAAAAGAACCAAATCATGACATATATGCCATCATCCACCTATCATAAATCTACCCCCATCATCTCATTTATCATTCATCTCTCTATCTATCCTGAATTATGTGTAAGCAGACCTGTCATATTAATATGATAACGAAAAAGAAGAGGGGAGACGACCCTAGGGGCGCCAAAGGAAGGGGACAGGAGAATCAGGAAGGAGCATGTGCTCACCCAATGCACCCACAATGACACCCCTATAGAAATACCTCGGCTAAAGCTCCCGAGCACAACATCAGAACAAAAAGGAGAATGGAGCTCAAAAAGCCAAATGGTGAATATTATAAATGTTTTATTAGAACATAAGAAGACATCAAAATTGCATACAAAAAATGCAGTAGGGCAGGGAACAGAAAAGGAGCATGGAGAGGAGAAAACGGCACCACCCTGGGAGGGGCATTTCGGTCATGAATGATGGTATATACAATCAGCGGGATGAATATATAATAAAGGATAAATAAACCGCGGATAATGAGTAAATGTAGATGGAAACGGTGAGTCAAAGAGTAAAGGATGCAAAGCCCACACAAAGATGGGCACACACACCCGGCCTACAGGTGAGCCTGACAAGGAAGTAAAAATCCAAATGAAGGAAGACCGGGATGTGGGGAAATAAATAAGACTCACCAAAAATCAGACCAGGAGGGGACCAACCAGGATGGCGCTACCCCAACGCGCGTTTCGGCGTGCCTTCGTCAGGGGGTCGATAACGGAAAGAATATTTCATATGATAAATTGCGCTAAAATGTTCTTTGCTTATTAAACAGAATAAGTAATAGTACAAATATTAACAGACAAAAAAAATGAATTGTGAAGGTGCCAGCAAAATTTGAACTCACAACCCTTGGTTTTTCAAGACCAGCACTCTAACCCCTGAACTATGGAGCCATCTGCTGATAGAATAGGAAAGGAATCTCATTCACTTGTAGGCAAACCAGTCTCTAGCGGCTGCTGATGTAACGTGTGCTGGAGAGAAGCCCGTGTATGTCAGCGGCTGAACATGGCGTGCCTCCATTATACACCAAGGAAACTTGTATCCAGTACTGGTGCCTGGTATTAGTGTCCATAATATATATATATATAATGTGTGAAGACAATGGTCTGTGGTGCCAGCGCTTGCTGTAAACATATTTTACATTCTATTACTACGGCTGATGGAGTTTAGGCTGAGGGCTGACCCCTGATGTCTAACCCCTGACGGCTGATGGAGTTTGGGCTGATGGAGGAGGTATTTTTTGACTGACATCTGAGGGACAAGGGAGTTTTGAGTTAGGGGGAGGGATTTTTGGCTGACGTCTGAAGGAGGAGGGAGTTTGGGCTGACGGAGGAGGGAGTTTAGTCTGACTGAGGAGAGAGTTTGGTCTGATGGAGGAGGACTGATGGAGTTTGGGCTGACAAAGGAGGGAGTTTTGCCTGACGGAGGAGGGAGTTGTGGATGATGTCTGAGGATGTCCTAATATGTATGCCGTACACCTGGCCCTGGTCCCGTCTGCAGCAGCTGGCTTCTCCTCTGTGTGGTCCTGGTATCTTCTCTCTGCTTCAGACAATCGCTGGTTTGAGCACCGTATTTTTCACCCTCTAAGACGCACCTAGGATTTAGAGGATAATAAGAAAAAAATATTTTCCATTACACCTCAGGTCAGACCAGCAATCAGACCCCTAATGTTAATCAGACCTCAGATCAGACCCCCAATACCTCAGATCAGACCCCCATGTCAGACATCAGCCCCCATGTCAGCCATCATGCCCCCCATGTCAGCCATCATGCCCCCATGTCAGCCATCATGCCCCCATGTCAGCCATTAACCCCCCAAGTCAGCCATTAGCCCTCCATGTAAGCCATCATGCCCCCATGTCAGCCATCAGCCCCCATGTCACATTTCCCCTCCTCCATGTCACATTTCTCACCATGCTTTTTACATAATCCCCTGTGTCACATCACCCCCATATCACATTTCTCCCCCTTCATGTCACATTTCCACATTTCACCCCCTCAATGTCACATTTCTCCCCCACCATCCATGTCACATTTCTCCTCCTCCAAACCATGTCACATCACCCCCTTCGTGTCGCATCATGATCACATCATTACCCCTTATTGTGTCCCATTTCTCCCCCCCCCCCATGGCACATTATATCCCCCCCCCCCCGGCCGGCCTTGGCCCCATCCCCATGTCACAGACTACAGACATTGTCCCCCCTCCCATCATGTCACGGTCACCATCCCCCCCTCCATTTATGATTGTTGTTTGTGTAATAATTCCTTTAAAACACATTTATGCCGTGCACTTTGGCGCTAGTGCGCTCATCAGTGATCACCTACCCACCTGTCCTGCTGCTACGGCAATCTGGCTGTGTGTGAGTCAGACTCACACAGTCAGCTCCAGTCCCTGCTGCCGCCCGCCGCCTCACCCGCCAGTCACAGAGCACCGGCCGCCCGCCCCAGCCTGCGTGCGCCGTGCGGCTCCGGCCCTCACTCACAGAGCGGCGCGGGCCCGGCAACACGGTCACGGGGTCAGGCCAGGGGGGGTGTGACTGGCGAGTGGCGCGGCGGGCGGCAGCAGGGACTGGAGCTGACTGTGTCTGTGAGTCTGACTCACACACAGCCAGATTGCCGTAGCAGCAGGACAGGTGGGTAGGTGATCACAGATGAGCGCACTAGCGCCAGAGTGCACGGCATAAATGTGTTTTAAAGAAATTATTACACAAACAACAATCATAAATGGAGGGGGGTGGTGACCGTGACATGATGGGAGGGGGAAAATGTCTGTAGTCTGTGACATGGGGCCAGGGCTGGCCCGGGGGGAAAGGGAGATGATGTGCCATGGGGGGGGGGGGAGAATGTGACACAATAGGGGGTAATGATGTGATCATGATGTGACACGAAGGGGGTGATGTGACATGGTTTGGAGGAGGAGAAATGTGACATGGATTGTGGGGGAGAAATGTGGCATTGAGGGGGTGAAATGTGACATGGAGGGCTGATGTGACATAGGTGATTTGACATGGAGCGGGAGAAATGTGACATTGAGGGGGTGAAATGTGGAAATGTGACATGGAGGGGGAGAAAGTTTACATGGAGGGGGAGAAATGTGACATGGGGGTGATGTGACAGAGGGGATTATGTAAAAAGCAGGGGGAGAAATGTGACATGGAGGGGAAGAAATGTGACATGGGGGGCTGATGGCTGACATGGGGGCATGATGGCTGACATGGGGCGCTGATGGATGGGGGCTGATGTCTGACATGGGGGTCTTATGTGAGGCATTGGGGGTCTGATCTGAGGTCTGATTAACATTGGGGGTCTGATTGCTGGTCTGACCTGAGGTGTAATGGAAAAAAAAAATATCTTATTATCCTCCTCTAAATCCTAGGTGCGTCTTAGAGGGCGAAAAATATGGTCCTCAAACCAGCGATTGTCTGAAGCAGAGAGAAGATACCAGGACCACACAGAGGAGAAGCCAGCTGCTGCAGACGGGACCAGGGCCAGGTGAGCTGCGAGGGGGGGGGGGGGGTCCTTCTGCGTGCGTTCTGTATTTTTCTCACACCCATCAATTGCAAGGGCTGTTATCGTCTGAAAGTATGAACAAGAATAGGACTTGCTCTGTAATTTGCAGAACAGTTGCAAACATTCAGCCCCATGGAAATGAATGGGTCAGAAAATGGCGGTTGTGTGCATGCGCTATTTGCCATCTTACGGTTCTTTACATTGATTTTGGTTTGTTTGTTTGTAGTCCGTTTGTTGCAGCCATAATACAGACGCTAAATGCTCCAATAGTTCGGCCATGTGAAAGCAGAGAGGTTTTCATGTGTTATGTAAATATGGCTTATTTTCAAGCCATATTTACATAACACATGAAAACCTCTTTGCTTTCACATGGCCGAACTATTGGAGCATTTTAGCGTCTGTATTAATGCTGCAACAAACGGACTACAATGGGTCAAGTGAACCATAGAGTTCAACTTCTGGGGAGCTTCGCTTGTGTTGGCAAAAATCCTTGCACCGGCCCTGTTTCTTACTCCACTTTTACATATGTCCAAAGTCACTTTTGGCTAAGTCACATTTATTAATGGTCCTTTATGAAAAAGTCGCACGTTCTATTAAAAAGTCGCATTTAAATAGTCGCACGTTTGCATATGTTATAGATAAAAAGTCGCATGTTTATAGGTTTCTGACAGAAAATTTGCAAGATTTACTTCATTATCAGTTGTACCTAAGAGAACATGGCAAACATGGACCCATCTTTGATGACAGATCTTTTTGCCAAATTTCTTCAACAAAATGATGGTCCTCAGCAATGCAGGCATTTAAATACTGATTCATCTTAAGAAATACCAGCATCTTCCAGCCAAAGTAATCCACCTGCAAACAATTCTAGATCATTACCTGATTTAGAAGAATTGAAATTGAAAATACGTTACCAGACAAATCTGATGGAAAAATAAGGAAAAAGAAGGTATCTACTGTAACTGCAGGCAGGCAATGTTTAACTATAAATATGTTCGATCCAGCAGCCTGTACTTACTATCATAGCAGGCTGGAGGCAGGGCGGGCACTGGCAGCGTAACTTCCTACGTCACATGCCTGCTCCGCTCACTTTATGAATGAAGCAGGCGGCGCAGGCACGTGATGTAGGAAGTTACGCTGCCAGTGCCCGACGTAGGAAGTTACGCTGCCAGTGCCCGCCTGCACTGCCTCCAGCCTGCTATGGTCGTAAGTACAGGCTGCTGGATCGAACATTTTTATAGTTAAACATTGCCTGCCTGCAGTTCCAGTAGATACCATTAGTACAGTGAGCCGGGCCCGGTGCAATAGAATACAATGACTGCACTGGGCCCCCGCTGCCATTTAAAAACTAGTGTATATGCCAGCCCCAACCCCCTGTATTGGGGGTCATTCACAGTGGCTGACACTGTTATGGGGGGGATCTGTGGATGTCAAATAGCATAAGATGCTATTTATCTGTCATCCACAGATCCCCCCCATAGCAGTGTCATGCCAGACACAGATGCCCCTATAACAGTACCATTCACAGATGCCCCCATAACAGTGCCATCCACAGACCCCCCCCATAACAGTGCCATCCACAGACCCCCCCATAACAGTGCCATCCACAGACTACCATTAGTTCAAAGCCCACCAAAAGCACACCTTTTGGTTCAAAATATATATTTTTCTTATTTTCCTCCTCAAGAACCTAGGTGCGTCTTATGGGCCAGTGTGTCTTATAGGGCGAAAAATACGGTATATGAATGCCACACAAATGTTTTATAATGATCTCTTTCAGACACAAAGAGACATAGCAATGTCGTTGCAAAATATAAGATCAGATTTGAATGTTGCACTTCATGGTATTTTTTGAGAAGTTTCTAATATGTCTAACATAATGGAACAAAATTGTAAGTCTCCATTAAAATCCAAGAACAGGTGGTTCAAGTCCATCTACTTCCCGTGTACAGTACAGACCAAAAGTTTGGACACACCTTCTCATTCAAAGAGTTTTCTTTATTTTCATGACTATGAAGGCATCAAAACTATGAATAACACATGTGGAATTATATACATAACAAACAAGTGTGAAACAACTGAAAATATGTCATATTCTAGGTTCTTCAAAGTAGCCACCTTTTGCTTTGATTACTGCTTTGCACACTCTTGGCATTCTCTTGATGAGCTTCAAGAGGTAGTCCCCTGAAATGGTCTTCCAACAGTCTTGAAGGAGTTCCCAGAGATGCTTAGCACTTGTTGGCCCTTTTGCCTTCACTCTGCGGTCCAGCTCACCCCAAACCATCTCGATTGAGTTCAGGTCCGGTGATTGTGGAGGCCAGGTCATCTGGCGCAGCACCCCATCACTCTCCATCATGGTCAAATAGCCCTTACTTTCAAAGTTTTCCCAATTTTTTGGCTGACTGACTGACCTTCATTTCTTAAAGTAATGATGGCCACTCGTTTTTCTTTACTTCTTTGCTGCTTTTTTCTTGCCATAATACAAATTCTAACAGTCTATTCAGTAGGACTATCAGCTGTGTATCCACCTGACTTCTCCTCAACGCAACTGATGGTCCTAACCCTATTTGTAAGGCAAGAAATCCCACTTATTAAACCTGACAGGGCACACCTGTGAAGTGAAAACCATTTCAGGGGACTACCTCTTGAAGCTCATCAAGAGAATGCCAAGAGTGTGCAAAGCAGTAATCAAAGCAAAAGGTGGCTACTTTGAAGAACCTAGAATATGACATATTTTCAGTTGTTTCACACTTGTTTGTTATGTATATAATTCCACATGTGTTATTCATAGTTTTGATGCCTTCATAGTCATGAAAATAAAGAAAACTCTTTGAATGAGAAGGTGTGTCCTAATCTAATTATTATCCTACCTTATAGGGCGGCCCCCCACTGATGCCATGGCACTTTTTTTTCTTCTAAAGAACCCCCCCCCCCCCCCCCCCCCCCCCCCCCCCCCCCCCCATTCGTCCGCTGTTGGCCCCGTATATTTTAGCGCCTTAAATTATAATGAGGCGACTCAGTTATACTAGGCAGAGACTTG
The DNA here is from genome assembly GCF_905171765.1 of Bufo bufo. Classification (NCBI taxonomy): domain Eukaryota; kingdom Metazoa; phylum Chordata; class Amphibia; order Anura; family Bufonidae; genus Bufo; species Bufo bufo. The sequence goes on along the minus strand of NC_053390.1, from coordinate 32,771,876 downwards.
TATTTTCCCTGGGAGTGGTTATCTTCTCCCTGGCTGTGACCGCATCCAATCAGATCGCCCCACTCTTAGCCAGGGAGAAGGAGCTCAAGTTTTCGCGAATGGAGGCGGAACAGAGCCAAACTGATGCATTCTGAGCGGATCCTTATCCATTCAGAATGCATTAAGGGAAAAACTGATCCGTTTTGGACCGCTTGTAAGAGCCCTGAACGAATCTCACAAACGGAAACCAAAACGCCAGTGTGAAAGTACCCTTAATACTTGTGGTATCATTTTCAGGTTTTCTTTTCCAACAGGAGAACAGCTTTATTGATCCCTGCAGCTGCAAGTCCACAGTGCCACCGGAAGTATGCTCCTGCCCCATTCACTATGGTGGGGGACTGCTCATAGGTATGGCTTCAGCACAGCAAACATGGCGAGAGGTGGCCGGACAAAAAAGGCAGCATCCGGTAGTTTTATTCCTGCCGCTTTTTGCATGTTTGCTGTGCTGCGGATATACCAGTGGACCACCCGCATTATTGTGAATGGTGCAGGATCGGACTTCAGGTGGCTTGTAGGACAAGTGGTACCACGGATCCGGCAGGCTTTTCCCCAAAAGCTTTTAAAAAACTGGAAATAGATAAATTAATAAATAACATGAAATATCTTGTAACACTGTTATATATATTGTAAACATGTACTATTTAATTTTTTTTATTTTTTTCGATTTACACAACTATAATAAAAATTGATAAGGAGAATTGGAAGCAGATATTTCTAGTATCAAAATGTCATCAAACAGTAAGTTTTTTTAATTTATATATTTATTATATAATTGCATTTTTAAAACATTTTGAAATTAAATTATATTTAAATTCCTAAATTTTGAAAAATTTTTATTAAAGGAAAATATAAAAAGAAAAGAGCCCAACCTTTTAATAGAAATGAACTAATTACTATCGTAAAGTACCGTATATGGATGAGATGGGTTACGAGAAAGCGTGTCTTGGTGAAGTTCATAAAAAAAAAATGTTGAATACTACTAGAACTTTGTAGTTTACTTTCTAAAGAATATGGAACCAAACATACAAGACGTCAAATTCAAAAACGCTACTTAGATATGAAAGTTAGACAGAGACCTATATTGGCATCCATACAAAAGTCCATAGCTCTTGGTAATAATTTTTTTAATTACTTTTTTTTATCAATTTTTTATGAATCCTTTTTTCTTTAACATTGTTTAGGTTTAATTATATTTTTTAACAAATAAATAAAAATTAAAAAGCCTGCACTACATTTTGAGCTACCTATACAGATTGTATATGGTTTGTATCGTGTCACATGTATTTTACCTATTTATATATATATATATATTGTAGGAGAGTACCTGGGGTGGTGGTAAACGGGAGGTACGTGCCAGCGGGGGTCCTGGCCCCCCTGGAGTAAGAACCGGAAAAGTGCATTTTTCAGCGGTTACGCTGTTAACAACGGATCCGGGCCGGCTCTTATTGGGAGCAGGCAGATATGTGGGCGGGTGCCTGTCTCCCCACGGTCCAGGCCAGGTTTTGCAGGGAAGGGTTAAAACCTGACCAGCAACAAGGGTGTGGTGCTCAGTGTGGAGCTTCTGTGTTCTCTGGCTGAGAGAGTGAGGAGTGGAGGTGAGCTGGGCTGCGTGCTGAGGCCTGTAAAGGAGTGTGCAGGGACCCGCAGCTGAATCCAGGAGGGATCCATGTCCTGTGGCTAGGAGCCGGACCCATGGACTTACTTCCCCAAGGAGAAAAGGTGACATTACTCCTGGCTTTAAATAGACTTTGCTTTATGTGACTGAAACAGGCCTCAAGCAGCCTGCAGCAGGGACTTGCTGTGTTTGAACTATTATTTTGCTGTGTGTGACCACCCTCCCTGTGAATTGCACCGTCTTTCACAAATATGCACCGTGTGAATAAACAAAGCATTGTGTTTTACACTAAGACCGGTCTGTGATGCCTCTATACTGCACTCGCTACCACTGCCTACGAGAGCGGATCCCCACAATTGGTGGCTTCAGCGGGCAAACAGCAGTGAGGCCGAAAAATTGTGTTGTTTGAACTGTACGTCATATATTAAGCCGGCAAGTTTTGTGGCTTCAGATAAGATGGAGGAAGCCATTAGACACTTGGTGCAAAGTAATGAGGAGGCTACTCGGAGACATGAGGAAGCCCTGAGAGACCAGCGGCAGTTAAATAGTCTTCTGGCCCAGCAACTGGCGACTATGCAGGAATCCATGCGTGTGTTACAACAACAAACCGTCCCAGGGGGAACCGCAGTCCTACCTGCTGCCCGGGATAAGGTGCGCTCAGCGTTAAGAAAGATGGGCCCCGAGGATGATATCGAGGCGTTCCTGATGGTCTTCGAACGCACTGCGGAACAGGAAAGGTTACCTGCAGAACAGTGGGCCGAAGTAGTAGCACCATTTTTAGTGGGAGACGCACAAAAGGCCTACTTCGACCTCAGTCAGGAGGAAGCCAAGAGCTATAAGAGGCTGAAGGGGGAGGTGTTGGCTCATCTTGGGGTTAATACCTATGTGCGTGCACATCGAGTCTACCAGTGGGCCTTCTCTGAGTCCCGGCCTGCTCGGTCCCAGGCCTATGACCTGTTACACCTAGTAAAAAAATGGCTGCAGCCTGAGACATTGAGCCCCTCGCAGATGGTGGAACGGGTGGTGGTCGATCGTTTGGTGCGGACCCTGCCAAGGGCCATACAGCGCTGGGTTGGTCAGGGAGACCCCGGCAACCTGGATCAGTTAGTAAGCCTAGTCGAGAGGTATGTGGCAACCCAGGACTTGGTGCGGGACTCAACGCAGGTACGGGAATCCCGTCAGGCTCCCTCACAGGCTAGGGATCCGGAAAAAGGGACCCAACCACAAAGGGGGGGAAGGCTAGTCCTACTCCAGGGAAGAGAGACCGGGGAGGGACCACGGGGATTCAATGTTGGCACTGCCACGGCCTGGGACATAGGGCAGCGAACTGTCCTCAAACACCTGAACCCATGGACTGCGGGTTCGCTCGCCGGTCCTCTTTCTTTGCCCGGCCTGTATGTACCGCTGATGCCTGGCCGGACGCCGATATGCCACCTCTGTGCCAAGTCTTGATCGATGGGCATCCGATTAATGCTTTGCTGGACTCTGGGAGCCTGGTAACCCTAGTGCATGAGTCCTTAGTGTCTGAGACACTCCCAGAGAAGCAAACCCTGTCCATTGTCTGTATCCATGGGGATCGCCGGGAGTACCCCACTGCCAGGGTTACCATGTCCGTGTTGGGCAAAGAGGTGCAGCATGTCGTCGGAGTGGGACGCCAAATCCCTTATGCCGCCATACTGGGAAGGGATTTTCCTTTATTCTGGACTCTATGGAAATGCGATATGCCTTCCCTTAGGGACAGACGACAATCTGGCCCAGTGCCCGAGGATCCCGATGCGGGGATACCAGCCGTAGGGGTCACCACATCACCTGTAGAGTGTCATCCCGATAGGTTTCCCCTAGAGGTGTTGGCAGGCGAATCCGTGGAAACCCCGTCCATTCCGGACCTGGAGGTATCCCGTGACACGTTCGGGACCGCCCAGCTCCAGGATCCGACATTATTGCGGGCGAGGGAAGGGGTGACAGTGGTAAATGGGGTGGCTCAGCACCCAGGGGCCGACTCGGTGTTTCCCCATTTAGCTTTTAACCAGGACCTGCTGTATAGGGTGGACAAAGTGCAGCACGAGGTAGTGGAGCAGCTGGTGGTACCCCAGCCATACCGCCGTGTGGTACTAGACTTGGCCCACTCCCACGTGCTGGGAGGACACTTGGGCGTAAAAAAAAACCAAGAGCGGATTCTGCAAAGGTTCTATTGGCCCGGGGTTTATGAGGAGGTCAAAAGGTTTTGCCAATCCTGTCCAGTGTGTCAGATGACGAGCCCCCAACCCCACTATCGCAGTCCCCTAGTACCCATGCCCATCATTGAGGTCCCCTTCGAAAGAATAGGGATGGATCTGGTAGGCCCCATAAACAAGTCGGCCAGAGGGCACCAGCATATCTTGGTGGTCTTAGACTATGCCACCAGATATCCTGAAGCGATCCCACTACGTCATACTTCAGCTAAGCTCATAGCTAAAGAACTCATGGGCATGTTCGCAAGAGTGGGGATTCCAAAAGAGATCCTGACCGACCAGGGGACACCCTTCATGTCTAAGGTGACGAGGGAGCTCTGCAAGCTTTTAGGGGTTAAACGGTTACACACGTCCGTATACCATCCTCAAACCGACGGACTAGTGGAGCGCTTTAACAAAACCCTAAAAACTATGCTTAAAAGAACCGTAGCCAAAGATGGAAAGGATTGGGACTTGTTGCTGCCGTACGTATTGTTCGCAGTGCGAGAAGTGCCCCAGGCCTCTACGGGATTCTCGCCCTTCGAGCTATTGTACGGTCGACGGCCAAGAGGGTTGCTGGACATCGCTAAAGAGGCGTGGGAGCAACAGCCCACCCCACACAAGAGTATTATAGAGCATATAGAAAAGATGCAGGACCGTATCGAGACAGTCCTACCAATCGTCCGGGAACACATGGAGGCCGCCCAACTGGCACAGAGCCGGGTATACAACCGGAGTGCCCAGGTCCGGACATTTAACCCGGGTGACCGGGTACTGGTGCTAGTCCCCACCATTGACAGTAAGTTTTTGGCACGGTGGCAAGGTCCCTACGAGGTGAAAGAGAAGGTAGGGCCAGTGAATTACAAGATATCCCAGCCAGGCCGGCGGAAGCCAGAACAGGTATATCATGTAAATTTACTGAAATCGTGGAGAGATAGGGAGTGTCTCATTGGGGACGGCCCAAGCACTGTCTTGTCTGCGGGGAAGATCCCAGCTCCACCCGAGGTCCCGGAGGGCACCTCCACGGTAAAGATAGCGGGTGGTCTGTCGACCAAACAAGCTCAGGAAGCCAAAGAGTTGGTGAGTCGAAATAGGGACGTGTTCTCTGAGCTTCCTGGTCGAACTTCGGTAGTCCGACATGACATCGTCACCGAGCCCCACGTCAGGGTACGGTTAAAGCCGTATCGTGTACCGGAGGCCCGGCGACAGGCCATTTCAGAAGAAGTAAGGTCGATGTTGAGGTTAGGGGTGATTGAGGAGTCAAGGAGCGAGTGGGCCAGCCCCATAGTCTTCATCCCAAAACCTGACGGTACTCTGCGCTTCTGCAATGACTTTAGAAAGCTCAACGAAGTGTCGAAATTCGATGCCTACCCCATGCCCTGGGTAGACGAGCTCATAGAACGGCTAGGGAAAGCTCGCTATTTCTCGGTCCTCGACCTCACAAAAGGATATTGGCAGGTGCCTCTCACGGAGGCGGCAAAGGAGAAGACTGCCTTTGTCACCCCCGAGGGGTTATTTCAGTACCAAGTTTTGCCCTTTGGCCTGCATGGCGCTCCAGCCACCTTCCAGCGATTGATGGACGTCATACTACGGCCCCATCGTCCATATGCTTCGGCATATCTAGATGACATCATCGTGTTTAGCCAGGACTGGGAGAGTCACCTGCCCAAGGTACAGGCCGTAGTCGATTCACTTAGAAAAGCCGGACTGACGGCCAACCCAAAAAAATGTTCGATCGGGTTCGAGGAGGTCCGGTACCTGGGATACGTGATTGGGCGGGGAGTTGTCAAACCACAGGTAGACAAGGTTGAGGCGATCAAGAGCTGGCCCAGACCTCTTACCACCAAGCAAGTACGTTCGTTCCTATGGATGATAGGATATTACAGGCGCTTTATCCCCAACTTTGCCACAGTAGCGGCCCCATTGACAAGACTTTTAAAGGGGAGGAAGACTGTGATGGTCCGCTGGGATGAGCAGGCGGAAGAGGCGTTCTCCCGTTTGAGGTCGGCTCTGTGTGGGTCCCCGGTTTTGGTGACACCAGACTTCACACGGGAATTTGTTGTTCAGACGGACGCCTCTGGAGTGGGCCTAGGGGCAGTGCTCTCTCAGGAAATCAGTGGGGAGGAACACCCTGTTGTCTTCCTGAGTCGCAAACTCACCCCAGCGGAAACCAGGTACAGCGTGATAGAGAGAGAATGCCTGGCCATTAAGTGGGCCCTCGAGTCCCTTAGGTACTATCTGTTAGGGAGAAGGTTCCGTCTGGTGACCGACCATTCCCCTCTTCAGTGGATGAGCCGGGCCAAGGAGGGGAGTGCCCGGGTCACCAGGTGGTTCTTATCCCTCCAGAATTTTAAGTTCAGTGTCGAACACAGGGCAGGCCGCTTACAGGGGAATGCCGATGCCCTGTCCCGGGTACACTGTTGTACGTGTGTCCAACCGCTCAGGATTGAACAGGGTGTGCAACCCTTCAGGATTGAACAAAGGGGGGGGATATGTAGGAGAGTACCTGGGGTGGTGGTAAACGGGAGGTACGTGCCAGCGGGGGTCCTGGCCCCGCTGGAGTAAGAGCCGGAAAAGTGCATTTTGCAGCGGTTACGCTGTTAACAACGGATCCGGGCCGGCTCTTATTGGGAGCAGGCAGATATGCGGGCGGGTGCCTGTCTCCCCACGGTCCAGGCCAGGTTTTGCAGAGAAGGGTTAAAACCTGACCAGCAACAAGGGTGTGGTGCTCAGTGTGGAGCTTCTGTGTTCTCTGGCTGTGAGAGTGAGGAGTGGAGGTGAGCTGGGCTGCGTGCTGAGGCCTGTAAAGGAGTGTGCAGGGACCCGCAGCTGAATCCAGGAGGGATCCATGTCCTGTGGCTAGGAGCCGGACCCATGGACTTACTTCCCCAAGGAGAAAAGGTGACATTACTCCTGGCTTTAAATAGACTTTGCTTTATGTGACTGAAACAGGCCTCAAGCAGCCTGCAGCAGGGACTTGCTGTGTTTGAACTATTATTTTGCTGTGTGTGACCACCCTCCCTGTGAATTGCACCGTCTTTCACAAATATGCACCGTGTGAATAAACAAAGCATTGTGTTTTACACTAAGACCGGTCTGTGATGCCTCTATACTGCACTCGCTACCACTGCCTACCAGAGCGGATCCCCACAATATATATATATATACATATACAGTACAGACCAAAAGTTTGGACACACCTTCTCATTCAAAGAGTTTTCTTTATTTTCATGACTATGAAAATTGTAGATTCACACTGAAGGCATCAAAACTATGAATTAACACATGTGGAATTATATACATAACAAACAAGTGTGAAACAACTGAAAATATGTCATATTCTAGGTTCTTCAAAGTAGCCACCTTTTGCTTTGATTACTGCTTTGCACACTCTTGGCATTCTCTTGATGAGCTTCAAGAGGTAGTCCCCTGAAATGGTTTTCACTTCACAGGTGTGCCCTGTCAGGTTTAATAAGTGGGATTTCTTGCCTTATAAATGGGGTTGGGACCATTAGTTGCGTTGAGGAGAAGTCAGGTGGATACACAGCTGATAGTCCTACTGAATAGACTGTTAGAATTGGTATTATGGCAAGAAAAAAGCAGCTAAGTAAAGAAAAACGAGTGGCCATCATTACTTTAAGAAATGAAGGTCAGTCAGTCAGCCGAAAAATTGGGAAAACTTTGAAAGTAAGGGCTATTTGACCATGAAGGAGAGTGATGGGGTGCTGCGCCAGATGACCTGGCCTCCACAGTCACCAGACCTGAACCCAATCGAGATGGTTTGGGGTGAGCTGGACCGCAGAGTGAAGGCAAAAGGACCAACAAGTGCTAAGCATCTCTGGGAACTCCTTCAAGACTGTTGGAAGACCATTTCAGGGGACTACCTCTTGAAGCTCATCAAGAGAATGCCAAGAGTGTGCAAAGCAGTAATCAAAGCAAAAGGTGGCTACTTTGAAGAACCTAGAATATGACATATTTTCAGTTGTTTCACACTTGTTTGGTATGTATATAATTCCACATGTGTTAATTCATAGTTTTGATGCCTTCATAGTCATGAAAATAAAGAAAACTCTTTGAATGAGAAGGTGGGTCCAAACTTTTGGTCTGTACTGTGTATATATATATGCTTGAGAAAGGCTCCTGTGTAAGAGCCGAAACGTCGCAACAGCCTTATGGGTAAATAAAGTTATTTTTCATTTTTATCTATTGGAGTGCTGCCCCTTTTTTCATTACTCGTATTCAATTGGATTGGCTTATATCCACATTGGGATTTTGCACCCTTCATCCATTTTTTCAACTGTGACGGTGCTGCCAATCTTTTTTTTTTTTTTTTTTTTATATATATATATATTGTGGGGATTTGCTCTGGTAGTTAGGACTAGGGGATGCAGTATAGAGGCAAAGTACACAGTTCTTGAATCAAACAGCGGTGTTTATTCACACATTGGCGTACAACAAAATGCAGATAAGGTGTATCACAAAACGCAGGTGGCTTGGTGTTTGTTCACACACAAGGAAAGTCCATAAACAATAAATGTCACTTTTTCTCCTGGGTGTTAATTCACACCCTGTTAGCAGTTCAGCCATATCAAGTCCATAGGCGGCCTGTTCGCCTTTAGAAGGGCCTGAGTCCTCCAGCCCGGCTCAAATCTCAAATCCCAGACTAGCCCTCAGTTCACAGCAAACAGACTCATGAGCTCCACTGTCAGAGGGTGGTAAATTCACCACACCTGGCAGTGTTGGCTGGTTATTATGCCTGGCAAAACCCAGCCTGAAACATGGGGAGTAGTCACCCACCCAGCACTTTTACTACTCCCAGTAAGAGCCGTACCGGATCAGCTATGACAGATATGCTAAATCTCACGGTGTCACTTAGCAATAGCTGCTGCTAACACATAAAATACCGGCTCTTACTTCACCGAGCCCTGGAACCTCGGTGACACATACCTTCAAATCCACAATGATTCCAGGTACCTTCTTACAATATACAGTACAGACCAAAAGTTTGGACACACCTTCTCATTCAAAGAGTTTTCTTTATTTTCATGACTATGAAGGCATCAAAACTATGAATTAACACATGTGGAATTATATTCATAACAAACAAGTGTGAAACAACTGAAAATATGTCATATTCTAGGTTCTTCAAAGTAGCCACCTTTTGCTTTGATTACTGCTTTGCACACTCTTGGCATTCTCTTGATGAGCTTCAAGAGGTAGTCCCCTGAAATGGTCTTCCAACAGTCTTGAAGGAGTTCCCAGAGATGCTTTGCACTTGTTGGCCCTTTTGCCTTCACTCTGCGGTCCAGCTCACCCCAAACCATCTCGATTGGGTTCAGGTCCGGAGGCCAGGTCATCTGGCGCAGCACCCCATCACTCTCCTTCATGGTCAAATAGCCCTTACTTTCAAAGTTTTCCCAATTTTTCGGCTGACTGACTGACCTTAATTTCTTAAAGTAATGATGGCCACTCGTTTTTCTTTACTTAGCTGCTTTTTTCTTGCCATAATACCAATTCTAACAGTCTATTCAGTAGGACTATCAGCTGTGTATCCACCTGACTTCTCCTCAACGCAACTAATGGTCCCAACCCCATTTATAAGGCAAGAAATCCCACTTATTAAACCTGACAGGGCACACCTGTGAAGTGAAAACCATTTCAGGGGACTACCTCTTGAAGCTCATCAAGAGAATGCCAAGAGTGTGCAAAGCAGTAATCAAAGCAAAAGGTGGCTACTTTGAAGAACCTAGAATATGACATATTTTCAGTTGTTTCACACTTGTTTGTTATGTATATAATTCCACATGTGTTAATTCATAGTTTTGATGCCTTCAGTGTGAATCTACAATTTTCATAGTCATGAAAACAAAGAAAACTCTTTGAATGAGAAGGTGTGTCCAAACTTTTGGTCTGTACTGTATATATATATATATATATATATATATATTTATTTATTTATTTTTTTTGTTTGTTTTTTTGTTTCTAATAACATATTTTCAAATATAGATGGAAACACTGGTCGAAAAATACATACAGTTAAAAATAAATCAAATGAAGTCAAGATGATCAATTACAGGTAAAATAAAATGTCATTTGGGGTTTTATTTTATATAATTCTATATTAGACAAATTTCTTTTTTTTTTTTAATCGGAATATAATCCTAAAGATATTATTACTCTAAATTTGGAACCTGTTGAGATGGAAAAGCAGCCTGCAGTTACTAACGATAGTGATTTGGCCAATATCACTGCTATGTTTGAAAAAAATATTGAAAATGAACATCAGAAGCTCGCTCAACTTTTTCAGGAGCAATTTAAATCTGTAATGGATGCCATAGATAATATGAAGATACACATTGTTGAATTAGTAAAAAAAAAAAAGCATTTTGTTCAACACTTAAAAGTTTGTAAATTTATGTTTTAAATTATGTGAATTACACAGTTACTTTTCCTAGTCACCTTGTTTTTCAAAAAAGTTTCAGATTTAATATATTAGGAATATCTCAGGAAATATATTATAAAGTTAAAAGGTCCATTTGATAATCTGTAATGATTGTTATCTTCTTCTCATGTAATATAATAGAGAAGTTTATCATCTCATTTAATTTCAAGCTTTGTAATGAGAACGATTATCTGATCAACAAATTACACACATCATGAAGTCATTTACATGTGCTTTTTCCTATATTGTGCAAGCAAGACCACCACTGATGGATCACAGGGTGGTCTGTAACCATGGAAAAGAGCATTGTATAATGAGACAGAAAAATTAATCCAGGCAGCAATTTGGATAATAAAAATATATTAGTACCGGTAAGTGGCTTGTATTAACGTTCTCTACATGATAAATGCCACTTACTGAAGTGAGACAACCCCTTTAAGGGCCCAGGCAGTAGGGGAAGCCTTTCAGTTTTTGGATGTCACCTTGAATAAAATATATACACTTATATGATGCTGTGTCGAATGCAAATTCTGATATTTGGTCACATGAGACAGGCAAGAATCAGAAAGCAGGAGTTGACTATATCATAAAAATAAGGTTAAATAGATAGTATTAATTACACCGCGCAACAATGATTTCGCTACTGAGAGAAAAACATGTGATTTATACTAAAATTAGCGCGCTGATTCCGAATATGAACTCGGAATTTGCCTGACACGTCTAGATTTTAAGTGCATGCAAAGCCTATTCAGTTATAATATTAATGCATTATATTGGAGATATTCCAATGGACATGTCCAGACCTGTTCGGACGCGCTCAGGCTGATGTCAGCAGTGAGTATATAAGGCAAGCTGGACAGATTTTGATAAAGTGATCTGTTATAGTGCTATCAGTTTTGAAACTTAAGATGGATAAACGCAAATGAGTTAACGATCCAGACAATTTCTGCTACATATGTGGCAAATACACTACTTATGATCAGCTCAAGAATCTGACAAAGCGAGTGTGTCTTGCAGCTTGGCATGCATTTGTGCTAGTAGTGCAGAACTTCCTTGGGAACAGACGAGCTGCAAACTCTGCTGAATTAGTAGACAACATGCTTACAGCATATGAACAACTTGGCTGCCGAATGTCATTGAAAGTGCATTTCTTACATTCCCATCTTGACTTTTTCCCACCCAATTTAGGACACATGGAGAGCGGTTCCATAAAGATATTTCTACAATGGAGAAACGGTATCAAGGCCGCTGGAATCCCAACATGATGGGGGACTACTGCTGGTTTTTGCAACGGGAAAATATGACCGTTCAGAAACGCAAAAGCAGAGGCCTGAAGCACTTTTAGCAGTACTGGGCCTTGCTCAAGTAAGACTTTTAAACTGAAAAACAGGACCTTTTTGAAATTTTATTAATACATTACATTTTCATAAACTGTTTACTATGCAAACTTTGATGTAGATCAGGTGATTGTTGGAGTAAAACTCGTTCTGTTCAAAATTATTCAATGCTTTCCAAGTGTTTAATTCATTTAGGCATACTTATGCATAGCAAAATTTCGTGACGTGTTACAACAATTCTGACTTCGGATTTGTAATTTGCACACTCGATGTAGTATAGGTCTAATGGTTTTTGCCTAGTAGCAGACAAAATTTTTTTTTGTTGCGTGGTGTTATTGATTACCAAATGTTCCTTTTTTATTTAAAATATATATTTTTTTTATGTACGGAAAATATGTTTAGCCAACCAGTAAACTACCTCTTCATATGCCCGTGGCGCTTAATGAGGTTACACTGAAATGGCTCCGGTGCTCCAGCTTACCCTCTGATGTCCGCCCGACCACAGCTGCATATCTCTGTGGCACTGATGAAAACATCTGGCATCTGGTGCTGTTGGGCGGGGGGGGGGGGATGACAATAGGGGAATTTCACAGTGAGTTGCCTCAATTGCATAGCGGTTGACCAAGTGAAGTTAGTCACTCTTGTGGCTTGCTATTGATTTCCACCACACAAAGAATTTACTTTAGCCTCCTCCGCTAAGGGGAGATTCTGCTGTTGCCGTGCATGTGTCAGAAGCTAAGCTAAGCGGGTACACGGAAGACAGGTAACTAAATACTGTTTCAGGGGCAATGACACATGAGGAGTCATTTTAGGGGTTTGGTAAAACTTGAAATAACTTCAGGTGAAGTCATGATGGCTGTGTGTTATTTTTTATTTTTTTTATTTAAAAACCTTTAAGACTTTGGTTTTATATTGGATTACTAATGTATTCAAAGTCATGAAGACGGTACTATTATTGTTCTATCACTATTATAAATATTTAATTTTCAAGTTTCAATTCCTCTACTTCTATAATACATAGTAATACCTACAAAAATAGTTATTACTTTACATTCCCCATATGTCTACTTCATGTTAGGATCATTTTGGGAATGATATTTTATTTTTGGGGGACGTTACAAGGCTTAGAAGTTTAGAAGTAAATCTTGAAATTTCTCAGAAATTTTCAAAAACCAATTTTTTAAGGAACAGTTCAGGTCTGAAGTCACTTTGTGAGGCTTTACATAATAGAAACCACCCAAAAATGACCCCATTCTAGAAACTACACCCTCAAGGTATTCAAAACTGATTTTACAAATGTTGTTAACCCTTTAGGTGTTCCACAAGAATTAATGGAAAATAGAGATACAATTTCAAAATTTCACTTTTTTGGCAGATTTTCCATTTTAATTTTTTTTTTTCCAGTTACAAAGCAAGGGTTAACAGCCAAACAAAACTCAATATTTATGGCCCTGATTCTGTAGTTTACAGAAACACCCCATATGTGGTCGTAAACTGCTGTACGGGCACACAACAGGGTGCAGAAGGAAAGGAATGCCATACGGTTTTTGGAAGGCAGATTTTGCTGGACTGTTTTTATTTACACCATGTCCCATTTGAAGCCCCCCTGATGCACCCCTAGAGTAGAAACTCCAAAAAAGTGACCCCATTTTAGAAACTACAGGATAGGGTGGAAGTTTTGTTTGTACTAGTTTAGGGTACATATGATTTTTGGTTGCTCTATATTACACTTTTTGTGAGGCAAGGTAACAAGAAATAGCTGTTTTGGCACCGTTTTTTTTTTGTTATTTACAACATTCATCTGACAGGTTAGATCATGTGGTATTTTTATAGACCAGATTGTCACGGACGTGGTGATACCTTATATGTATACAATTTTTTTTATTTATGTAAGTTTTACACAATGATTTCATTTTTGAAACAAAAAAAATCATGTTTTAGTGTCTCCATAGTCTGAGAGCCATAGTTTTTGGGCGATTATCTTGGCTAGGGTATGATTTTTGCGGGATGAGATGACTGTTTGATTGGCACTATTTTTGGGGTGCGTATGACTTTTTGATTGCTTGCTATTACACTTTTTGTGATGTAAGGTGACCAAAAATGGCTTTTTTACACTTTTTTTTTTTTACGGTGTTCACCTGAGGGGTTAGGTCATGTGATATTTTTAAAGAGCAGGTTATTACGGACGCGGCGATACCTAATATGTATACTTTTTTTTATTTATGTAATTTTTACACAATAATATTTTTGAAACAACAAAAATATCATGTTTTAATGTCTCCATAGTCTGAGAGCCATAGTTTTTCAGTGTTTGGGCGATCATCTTAGGTAGGGTCTCATTTTTTGCGGGATGAGATGACGGTTTGATTGGCACTATTTTGGGGTGATCGCTTGCTATTACACTTTTTGTAACGTAAGGTGACAAAAAATGGCTTTTTTTACACCGTATTTTTATAGAGCCGGTCGATAGGGACGCAGCGATACCTAATATGTATACTTTTTTTTTATTTACTTAAGTTTTACACAATAACAGCTTTTTTTTTTAAAATGATGTTTTAGTGTCTCCATATTCTGAGCCATAGTTTTTTAATTTTTTGGGCGATTGTCTTAGATAGGGGCTTATTTTTTTGCGGGATGAGGTGACGGTTAGATTGTTACTATTTTGGTGGGCATACGCCTTTTTGATCGCTTACTGTTGTACTTTTTGTGAAGTAAGGTGACAAAAAAATGGTTTATTTAGCACCGTTTTTTTTTTTTTTTTTACGGTGTTCATTTGAGGGGTTAGGTCATGTGATATGCTTATAGAGCCGGTCGATACGGACGCGGCGATACCTAATATGTCCTAATAATTTTTTTCCCCCCTATTTTTTACCAATTTTTTTTTACTTTATTTGGGGAAAATTTTTGTTTATTTTTACTTGAAACTTAAAAAAATTTTGGGGGAAACTTTTTTTTAACTTTCTTTTTTGTCCCACTTTGGGACTTCAACTTTTGGGGGTCTAATCCCTAATCCCTTTTACAATGCATTCCAATACTTCTGTATTGGAATGCATTGGCTGTATGAGTAAAACTTTCTTTTTTGTCCCACTTTGGGACTTCAACTTTTGGGGGTCTAATCCCTAATCCCTTTTACAATGCATTCCAATACTTCTGTATTGGAATGCATTGGCTGTATGAGTAATACAGTGTGTATTACTCATACAGATTCCGGCCTGTGAGATCCAGGGGGCTGGATCTCACAGGCTCGTCACCGGAAGGCAGCGCAGATGCCTCAGGAAGGCATCGCGCTGCCTTCCATGCCATCGGGTCCCCCCTACAGCCCCATGGGGGCCCGATGGCACCACCGCAACATTGAAAAGCCGCAAACCGCAGGTCTGAATTGCCGTCACGGGACCCCCCCCCCCCCCCCCGCGCATTTAGCCAAGGTGCCTGCTCAACGATTTGAGCAGGCACCGGGTTCCGATCACCGCCAACCGAGCGGCCGTGATCGGAAATACACATGACGTACCGGTACGGTCATGTGTCCTTAACTACTTAAGGACCACAGGTTTATACCCCCTAGTGACCAGGCCCTTTTTTACAAATCGGCACTTCACAACTTTAACGGTTTATTGCTCGGTCATGCAACTTGGCACCCAAATGAATTTTACCTCCTTTTCTTCTCACAAATACAGCTTTCTTTTGGTGGTATTTGATTGCTGCTGAGATTTTTCATTTTCTGATATTAATCAAAATAGACCGCAATTTTCTCAAAAAAAGTGTATTTTTAACTTTTTCTGGTAAAATTGTTCAAATATAATTACATTTCTATACAAGTTTGTGTCAGAATTTATTGTGCTACATGTCTTTGATAATAAAAAAAATCCAATAAGTGTATATTTATTGGTTTGCGCGAAAGTTATAGCGTTTACAAACTATGGTACAAAAATTTGAATTTCCGCATTTTGAAGCAGCTCTGACTTTCTGAGCACCTGTCATGTTTCTTGAGGTGCTAGAATGCCAGGATAGTATAAATACCCCCCAAATGACCCCATTTTAGAAAGAAGACACCCCAAAGTATTCGCGGAGGGGCATGGTGAGTTTATGTATGATTTAAATTTTTTTCACAAGTTAGCGGAAAATGACACTTTCTGAGGAAAAAAAAAATATATAAAGTTTCCATTTCTGCTAACTTCTGGCAAAAAATAAAAAAATCTCCCACAGACTCACTATGCCCCTCAGTGAATACCTTGGGGTGTCTACTTTCCGAAATGGGGTCATTTGTGGGGTGTGTTTACTGTTCTGGCATTTTGGGCGGGGCTAAATTGTGAGCAACCCTGTAAAGCCTAAAGGTACTCGTTGGACTTTCGGCCCCTTTACGCACCTAGGCTGCAAAAAAGTGTCACACATGTGGTATCGCCGTACTCAGGAGAAGTAGGGCAATGTGTTTTGGGGTGTATTTTTACATATACCTATGCTGGGTGAGAGAAATATCTCTGTAAATTGACAACTTTGTATAATTTTTTTTTTAAAGTTGTCATTTACAGAGATATTTCTCACACACAGTATGGGTATATGTAAAAATACACCACAAAACACATTGCCCTACTTCTTCTGAGTACGGCGATACCACATGTGTGACACTTTTTTGCAGCCTAGGTGCGCAAAGGGGCCCAAATTCCAATGAGTACCTTTAGAATTTTACAGGGCATTTTTACGCATTTGGATTCCAAACTACTTCTCACGCTTTAGGGCCCCTAAAATGCCAGGGCAGTATAAATACCCCACAAGTGACCCCATTTTGGAAAGAAGACACCCCAAGGTATTCCGTGAGGGGCATGGCGAGTTCATAGAAGATTTTTTTTTGGGCACAACTTAGCAGAAATATATATATATATATAATTGCATATTTGTACCTTTATTATTTTGAAAAAATGTTTTATAAGGGTATATTTATCAAAACAGATGTAAAAGAAGACTGTCTCAGTTGACCATAGCAACCAATCAGATTCCACCTTTAGATTTTCTAATCTCCTTTTTATCCATTTCTAATCTTCTTTTTATCCATTTTAATAAAGCTACTCTTTCTTTTACAATTGTTAGCAAATCTATAATTGATCTCTTGTTACTTTATAAAAAATTGGTATCAAACACATACTTTTGTTTTTAGATATTTGAAATAAAAACCTTTAACCTGATGCAGTCATGTGAATGGTCACTCATAAATACAATTAGCATCCTTAACTTGGAAGACTAAGATAATCCCCGTATTTTACAGACAAAGCAATGTGTCACTCCTGTGATAGTAGACAATTGTCTTCAAGGACAATGGGGGCATATCTAAGCTAGGATATGCCCCCATTGTCTTATAGGTGTGGGTCCCACTGCACCTATATCCAGAACGACACGCACCTATATCCAGAACGGCGCACCGCAAGGTGGTCGATGGAGGACTCCCGCCCGCCAACACCCAGTCGGCTCCTCATAGAAGTGAAAGGGATCGCAACACACATGCACGTCCCCCGCTCTCATTCATTTCTATTGGGCCAGCGGAAATAGCCGAGCCAGTGTTCGGCTATTTTCGCCGGCCCCATAGAAAATGAATAGAGTGCGGCTACCCATGCACAGTGCGTCCTCCTTCACTTTCAGGGCTCCTTTCGGGTTATAGGTGTGGGTGCCAGCGGTGGGAGCCGCACCTATAAGACAATGGGGGTATATCCTAGCTATGATATGCCCCCATTGTCTATGATGAGACAAACACTTTAAAATAGATGCTATGGATATATCCATTATCCATATAATCCAATTATTCTAATTTAAATGTTTAAAGGGGTTATCCAGTATCTACAACAGCCCCCTCCCCCCATGTGCTGGGCCCCTCAGTGGGAATATACTTACCCTGTTCCCTGTGGCGCTCCTGCTGCTTCTCCCAGTACACGGATGAAAATACTGGTGTCGGGGTGGAGCAGCCAATGGCATGCGAAGAAGCTTCAGTAGTGTCACCCGCGATGCTCGTCCACGTCCCCACCTGCCATTGGCTGCTCCCCCCATTTTCATCTTTGTACTGGGAGAAGAAGCAGCAGCAGCGGAAACAGGAGCATCACGGGGAGTAGGGTAATTAGACTCCCACTGAAGGGCCCAGCACATGGGAGGCTGTTGGCTATTGTAGATTCTGGATAACCCCTTTAAATCTGCAGTTATTGTGGCGAGATGAGTCATTACATAAAAAATAATGTAGTTTCGTCATTCAATTCTAAGGTATGCTGATGTCTGTTCAGGTGCATAAGAAGGAGCAAGGACCTTTACATTCCACAGCTCACCATTGAAATTACAGTGGTTACCATGTAAACATTACAGAGAATGTTTCTTTTATTTTTTTATGTTGTTTTGTTTTTAAAAAATAAACAATATTTCAATATTCACATTTTGGAGCGGGTAATTATTTGGTTTTCCATCCACTTCACATATTGTAATGACTCACACTAAAGCATAACAGTAATTGTCAGTATATTTCAATTTAGTAACAT
This sequence comes from Bufo bufo, assembly GCF_905171765.1. Classification (NCBI taxonomy): domain Eukaryota; kingdom Metazoa; phylum Chordata; class Amphibia; order Anura; family Bufonidae; genus Bufo; species Bufo bufo. The sequence goes on along the minus strand of NC_053390.1, from coordinate 32,753,727 downwards.
TTACAGAAAACACTTTTTTTTTTTTTTTTTAAAACAGTGCAAAACTAAAAATAAGATTTGGGAATATATTTAATTTTTATGAAACAAAAAAAAATAGCTTTTTAAAAAAACAAAAAACAAGTTATATTTTACAATATATTTAACCATAAATACATTAATAAAACATTATTAATTTAAGTAAAATAATGAAAACAAATTAATTTATTTTGATGAACATTTTGAATAAAATTCAACATTTTCAAAGGTAAAAAGATAAAAAAAAGGTAAAAAGAGTCTTCTGTTTGATGTCAATGTAATAAGCGCAGGACATATATATAACACTCCCAACATAAGCATGGTCCATACTGGAGTGAAATTGCGCAATTTTTTGCGACTTTTTTGAATTGTCGCAATAGTAAATCTGTCTAGAGATTGATTTACATAAGAAAACATGCCCACTTTCAGAAAACTGGCGAGCATAGCGCAGAGCCAAAAAAAGTTGCAAATTTTTGCTCAGTTTTACCGATTTGCGTAAAATATTGCGACTTTTTCACGCCATAAATTGACTTGAGCTAATGATAAATCTGGCCCTATGTTTACAGCACTATTAGTGTCAGGGACACTATTTGCTGGGTGCAGTTATTTTTTAGGGTACTGTGTGGCAATAATTATTGAAGGGGGCACTATCTGTGTGGTACTAGTATTTTCAGATGAACTATTTCTGCAGTGTACTACTGGGGAGTAATGTGGGCACAGTATCGGGGTGGCAGGATGGGGTGTTCAGGAAGGTGGGAGGATGATGGAAAATGTAGGAAACTAAGATGTCAAACTGCAGATACAAGAGATGGCTGAAAGAAATCATCATGGTGGTCTGGTCTGAAAGGAAAAGATGAGGAAAGAGAATATGTACATCAGAGGAGAATATGTACATCAGAGGAGATGTCACTGGATGTAAGAGGTATGTAGTGCTATATCACCCTGTGTGTTTTGTAGAGCTGTATGTAATGTTTTCCAAGTATCTCTTTGTCAGTAGGGCTGGGGGATGAGGTTAGGTTGAGAATTTGACATGGGGGTGCCTTTTAAATTTTTGCCTCAGGCAACAGAAAGGCTAGGTGCACTCCTGTTCCCTGCCACAAAGCACTGAGGGAAGGGGGCCAAGCTGAACTCTTGCACCAGGGCCCATGGGCCATTATTCTCCCCTGTGTAGAGCAATCTGTAAACTACTGAACATTAAATTGGACTTTTCTTCTGCTTACCATCCGCAGACAGGTGGAACAAATCATTCAAGTTCTGGTCAATTATTTGAGACACTTCAACTCTGCACATCATGACAATTGGGCTTTTTTGCTTCCTTGAATGAAATTTGCTTACAGTAACATCCCAGTGAATCTACTGGTAAGACTTTCCTTTTCATTGTGTATGGTCACGAATTACGGATTCCTCTCACTGTAACTATCTTCTGTTATCTTCTCTGCTGCCCTCAAATCTGACTTCTCCGTCAACAAATCAGATCTGGCAAGAAACTAAAGCCTCTCTTCTACAGGCCTCTGCTCGCATGAAGAGGTTCGCTGACTGGAAGCACAGGGTTCTACCTAAGTTTTCTTCCAGAGACAACATCTGGCTTTCTTCAAAAAACATAAAACTCAAAGTACCCATGTTCAAGTTGTCTCCCCGTTTCACTAGATGAAAAGGTTGTTCTACAGACCTAAAAGGGATATTTCTCTTACACTTCTCAAACCAGCTATCTTTAATCAGTACTCCAGAGGTTCAGTTGATGCTTCTTCTCCTGTTGGCATAGAAAATGTATATAAAGTTAAGATTATTCTAGACATTAAGAAGATTAGAGGTAAAACCTTCTTTGTAGTGGATTGGAAAGGATTTTGGTCTGGAGGACAGGTCTTGGAAGCCCTTTGAGAAAATTGGTACTCCTGTTCTGCTAAAAAAAATTCTGCAGGTGTCTCGACTAAAGAAGAAAGGATTCAAAGGGGGGCTACTGTTATATTGGTGGCCTGCGTCCACAGCCGCTGCAGTATAACATAACATTATTGCCTGTCAATCTAAAACTGACAGGCAGACCATTAGGCTATGCCTCTGGCAGACCTGGGAGACTGTATTACACTCTGGGTGCCACCGAACACCTTCAGCACCTGACAGGATGTGGATGGGCAGAGAAGCAAAGTCTGCTCTCTCTGTCAAACACTTTATATGCTGCAAAGGCTTCTAATTGTGGGATGTAATCAAGTGAATCAGGTTCAACCATCTCACTCATTGCTGCCGCTTTGACAGTTCTTGGCTTGTGGAGTAAACTGGGTAAGTGAGGGGGAGCCCTGGCACTGCTCTCTCTAGACATAGCAACAAGCCCCTATTAATGTGACACTTTCTTCTAAAACTTGAAATGTAAAAACCATGGGGGCATAGACACCAGGAGATGAACGATGAGTATATGCATCAGATTCTCTCCTAGTATCTGTATCTTATGAACTTTCTGAGGTGGTCCAATCTCCAGTACCAGATATCCCTGGGGCTTTGCTTGTTGGGTTTTCTTGACAAAACTGTAGTTGGATGGAAAGGAGACACCCTTGCCAGGCTCAGTGGTCTAATGTGGTTCATATAATAAGGATAATTTTCATAAATGTCGTAAAACATTCCACAAACTCTGACATACGTGGTGACGTTTACCCCTAACTACTTATATACAAAATTCCTAGTGGCTCCCTTTCAACTAGGGCAAAACACAAGCACAGAAGCAAACATGTTTTATTGTTCAGTAACAATAAATATGGAGACACAGATATATTACAGTTAAATACTCTCTGCACCTGGTTGATATATCTGGGTTCTATTTGCTTTTTGAACACCAGACATTTACTGTTGATTGCATGCATTTCTGGATGGTCTTTTAGTTAATGATATGTGTGAATTCTCTGATGTTTAACAAGATTCGAGTTGAGGTTAAACCGTTTCCCACATTCTGAACATGAAAATGGCTTCTCCCCTGTGTGAATTCTCTGATGTTTAACAAGGTCTGATTTTTGATTAAAACATTTTCCACATGCTAAGCACGAAAATGGCTTCTCCCCTGTATGAGTTCTCTTATGCTTAATAAGATCTGATTTTTGTTTAAAGCATTTCCCACATTCTAAACAAGAAAATGGCTTCTCTCCTGTGTGAATTCTCTGATGCTTAACAAGATCTGCTTTCTGGTTAAAACATTTCCCACATTCCGAACATGAAAATGGCCTCTCCCCTGTGTGAATTCTGTGGTGCTTAACAAGATCAGATTTTTGGTTAAAACATTTCCCACATTCTAAACATTTAAAGGGCTTCTCCCCTGTGTGACTTCTTTGATGCACCACAAGAGTTGATTTCCGGGTAAAACATTTGCCACACTCTTTACATGAAATGGTCTTCTCACCTGTGTGACTTCTTTGATGTACAACAAGAGTTGGTTTCTGTGGAAAACTTTTGCCACATTCTGAACATGAAAATGGCTTCTCCCCTGTGTGACTTCTCTTATGTGCAACCAAAGATGATCTAGCTTTATAACTTTTTCCACATTCTGAACATGAAAATGGTTTCTGCCCTGTGTGACATTTTTGATGTTCTACAAGATCTGCTTTTTGGTTAAAGCATTTCCCACATTCTAAACATGGAAATGGTTTCTCACCTGTGTGAATTCTCTGATGTTTAACAAGATCAGATTTTTGGTTAAAGCGTTTGCCACATTCTAAACATGAGAATGGCTTCACCCCTGTGTGAGTTCTTTGATGTACAACAAGAGTTGATTTCCGGGTAAAACATTTGCCACATTGTGAACATGAAAATGTCCTCTCTCCTGTGTGGGTTCTCTGATGTACAACAAGAGTTGGTTTCTGAGTGAAACATTTTCCACATATTAGACATGAAAATGGCTTCTCTCCTGTGTGAATTCTCTGATGTTTAACAAGTTCTGATTTTCCTTTAAAACATTTGCCGCATTCTAAGCATAAATATGTCTTCTTTCTTCTGTGAGCACCTTGACGTTGAAAACCCCTTCTGTGACTTGTGTTTTGCTTTACAGTCTGTGATGAGTCAGAAGGAAGGAGATCAGATAATGGATCTTTGCTGTGAAGGTCTGAGGGTACCTCTGAGAAGATTGCACACTCTTCATATGTATCTTGTGTAATACAAAAATCTTCTGCTTTAAAATCTGAAGGTATCAGATGTTCCTCTGAGCCTTTAGTAAAGTCATCTGCCAAGAATAAAACTGATTTAATTATTTTTGAATAATTTAGTCCAAATAATTATTTTGATATAACATTACTATATAAAAAATGTAATAGAAATTGAGGTGTGTGTAACAAAATTCAATCATCTGACTTAAGGTTCTCTTACATAGGCAAATAAATTGCCCATAACAAGCACAATCAACAATTTAATATGTCTAAAGATGCTTACAGTATTTACTTTCATTGGAGGTGTAGCTAAAGGGTGGGCAAGGGGGTGGCTGCTCTGAGCCCATTGAAGAGGGTGGCCCCAACAAGGACACAGATAGGTGGGCTAATTGCCTCCACCATGCTGTGGGCTGGCAGCACTTTTCACTTTACACATCATTGCATTTAAATGACATTGTAGCAGGGTCGACCGTGGCCTGATGCTCTCGCTGCACTACACATGCTGTCAGCCTTGCTTCTAACAATAGGCCACCTGCCGTCAAGTCCTTTGAAACCTGGTTGCAGGATAGATACAGAAAATTTCTAGGTTGAATGGACTTCCTGGTATGCATAATGTCACAGAAAGAGGCTGAGTCATGTGAACTAATGGGCGGGGCTTCCCAGATTACAGAGGAAGAAACAGTGTACGTTGTGGTGAAGATTGAGGATTGGATAGTAGCAGGTTAGTGGTGTATATGGAGGGGGGTGAGGTTATTTACATGGGGCTTGTATGTTATAGTGGGCTGAAGGGAGGGGAGGGATGTTATTTACACGGGACTGTATGTTGGTGGGGGGCTGGAGCCTCTTCTGTAGGGAGTCCACTAGAATGAGCAGCTCCTCCAAGCAACTCCAATCTAGTCATTTCAGCAATGAAGTTTCTAGAATGTAATTGCTCCTGGCAGCTCCTCCATTCTAGAAACCTCGCTACTCAACTGTCTAGACGGGAGTTGCTGCTGGCAGATCTTACCTCCAGCAACTCTTTCAAATTTGTTTATTGAGGTAACAGACATATATAACATCAGTAAGAAAAAGGGCAACATGCCCCTGGATCACAAAAGCATTAGACACGTGCTTATAAGAGCAAAGTACAACATCTCGTATAGTCACTCAGTTGCTGCTAGTAATGACCAATAACATTACGATAGATATGCTAAATCAATGATACATCACATGAATGAGAGATTTATACAGAAATTAGAACAAAGCTACAAGGAGAGTAGTGGGCCGATCAGACACTGAGAGCATGATATACTATTGGGAAGCCTATTTGAGGATCTAAAGACAAGTCTGAGGGTAACCTCTAGGGCTTCTGAAGCCATGATGCCCAGGTAATTAAATATTTGTCATGGGACAAGGATTCCCAGCTGGACAACTCCTCAAATCTGCAGATTTCCTGAACCTTATCTTTCCACATCTGTACGGTAGGGGCTGGATCGGAAAGCCATTTAAAAAGGAATTAGCAATTTAGCCGCAGCTATTAGGTGCGAGAGTAAAGAGTGCTTGCTGAGGGGACAATGCAGCTCTGGCAAGTTTAAGAGGACAGCTTTGGGCGTTAGAGTCATGCCAGCTGGACATAGTCTCTTAATCTCGTTAGCCACATCATCCCAAAACGGACGAATCCCAGGGCACGACCACCAAACATGCAGAGCTGTGCCCTTAGCTGCATGGCACCTCCAACAAGCCTCCGACACTGAAGGAAACATTTTATTCAACAGATCTGGGGTACTGTACCACCAAGTGACCAGTTTAAAATAATTCTCCTGTATTGTTATGCAACGGGAAAAACCGTGTGAGTGGCTAAGAATCCTATCTACCTCTGAGTCTGTGAAGCTTAATCCCATATCATCTTCCCATTGTCTGATATAAAAAGGCCTCTCCACTACCTTAGATTCGAGTAACTTATTGTAGAGACAGGAGAGTAGTTTACGTCTGGGGCTGGGGGATTGTAAAATGGTGTCATACCAAGAAGGGGTGTAATCTTTTTGAACCTTGGCCAGATAATCCTTGCATATGGTACTAAAGTGAAGGTAATGCAAGTGTGTCCACTTGTTAATATTATAGGATTCCTTCAACCCATGTAACTCCAGAGTTACATTACCCTTTAACACATTGCCAACAGCCGCGTTGCCAAAGCAAGGCCACAAATTAAGATCATCTCTATAACCACGATTTAAATAATAAGGAACTAAGCGGATAGGCATGAAGGGAGAAGGACCTCTGGGGAGCTCCAAGAGAGGGGATACCTTGTTCCAGGCCCTGCCGATACCCAGAAATGTAGGGTTCAATTTGTGTCCAACAATGTCAACAGAGGGCGGGGTTACCCATAGTCTAACCAGTTCGGATGGGTCCCATTATTAACTATGTGACAGCCCAGTTTACGAGAGTAAGGGTTCAATATTTCTGAGTGTAACCTCATTAGGTTGGCTAGGTAGTAGTTCTGTACATCTGGCAGACCAAAACCGCCTCTAGAGATTGGCTGGGATAGTAGAGTGTAAGCTACCCGAGGCCTAGTTTTTCTCCAAATAAAGGTTGAAAAGAGTCTACGCACTTGCAACAGATATGATTTGGGAAGGGAGATCGGCAGGGTCTGAAAAAGGTAAAGTAGTCTAAGGAGAACATAAGTCTTTAATAGGTTTTTCTATCCAAGAAAGGTAAGGAATCTTTAAGTCCGACAATTGTACTCGGATTTCAGATAAAAGGGCAGAGTAATTAAAATGAAATAGTTGGCTTGGGTCATTAGTTATGTTAACTCCTAGGTATTTAATATGTGTTGTTGCCCATTTAAAGGGAAAGGAGATAGACAGTGAGGAAATGGTACTAGTTGGAACATTAATTCCCAAGGCCGAGCATTTGGGGAGATTTATTTTAAAGTTGGACAAGTGGCCAAAATCCTGCAATAGTTTTAAGATTTCTGGGAAGGCGGTGACAGGATCAGCAACATATCATCTGCAAAAGCTGCCACCGAATGCTGCATGGGACCAATTTCTTCCCCTCTGACGTTATCATTTTGCCTGATGGCCTGAATAAGAGTCTCCAGGCAGAGTATGAAAATGGTAGGGGATAACGGGCAACCCTGGCGAGTGCCATTGGAAATATTAAAATGGGGGGAAAGTATGCCATTGACCCGCACTCTTGCATGAGGAGCTGAGTACAGGGACAGCACCGCTTTAATAAATTTAGGATGGAATGCGAATCTGTGTAGGGCAGCCTCCATAAACCTCCAGTCCACCCTGTCGAAAGCCTTCTCGGCATCCATGCTTAACAGAGTCAGGCCTCTTCTATTCCGCAGAGCATGTTGTATTAACATTTGGACTCTGAAGGTGCTGTCCCTGCACTCCCGCCCCCCGACAAAGCCAGTCTGCTCAGGAGAGACAAGGGTTTGTAGAAATGGGGTGATTCTATGTGCCAATAACTTGGCCCATAGCTTAGTGTCAGTGTTTAGGAGGGATATAGGTCTGTAGTTAGAAGGAAGGTCAGGGTCTTTGTTTGATTTTGGAAGGACCACTATGTGAGCCTCTAGTGCTTGTTTAGCAAGCTGAGAGCCGTTCAACAAAGAGTTGAAGTATGACACCAAATGTGGGCCTAATACAGGGAAAAACTTTTTATAATATATGATCGGCAGACAGTCAGGGCCAGGGCTTTTCCCTGAAGGGGTTGAATTTAGTATTTTTTGAACTTTCGAGAGGGTGATAGGAGAGGTCAGGGATTCACTGTCCGCCTGTGATAGTGCTGGTAAATTAAGAGATGACAGGAACTTATTAGTAAGATCAGTCCTGTCCTGAATGATATCGGGGGACTCATCTGTTCAGATATTATATAAAGTGGTGTAATATGAGTTGAAAATTTTGGCTATGCTTTGAGCGTCAGATACTAAGTCCCCTTTATCACTACGCATTCTGGCTATATAGGACATTTCGCTTTTTGATAAGGGACGACATCAATCTGTTCCCATGGGCATATTTTTTGTGCCTAATTTTAACATGTGCCTTGGCCGCTTTTATATTTAATAGATCTATTAGTTTTCGTCTAAGAGATATCAAAGCATCCAGATCCTTGATTGCCATGGATATTTTGTGGGCTTGCTCCAATAATGATATTTGGGACAATAAGGAGTTTAAACGTGCTTCACATATTTTCTTTAAGTGGGAACCTAAGGCTATAAATTTGCAGCGCACCACTGCTTTATGAGCTTCCTAAATTGAAGCTGGGGAGGCTTCAGATCCAACATTGAGTGTAAAGGAATTTGTCAATGTGTTAATAAAGCCGTAATGCCTAAGGAGGTCTAAATTAAAAGATTATCAGTGTAACGACCTCTATGGGAGGAATAGAGTAAAAGGATGTCAGCAGATAGGGGATATGACCCCATTCAATCGTTAGAGTTCATCTGAGAGGGACCGCCGTGTCTTCTGTTCCTCTGCCTCTTCACAGTGGACCACTTAGGGGGTACTTGTAGAGGAGGTAAATCTTCTTCCAGGGGAACCGGCATCCAGGACGATAGAACCATAGGCTCCAGGCTTAAAGGTTCCCATATCTGGCTCAAGTCCTCTGGTGAACGTATGGTGTATCGTTTGTTCCCATGCGTGATAAGGAGGCCGAAGGGGAACAGCCAACGGTACATGATCCTAGAAGAACGCAATAGATCTGTGAGAGGTTTCAGCATTCTCCTTTTCTGTAGGATGCAAGGTCTTGGTAGATTTGTATCTTGGAACTCAGAAGCTGGATATCCTCCATAGATCTGGATCTTTGTAGAATTGCTTCAGTGTCCCGAAAACTTAGCAAACCGCATATTATGTCCCCGGGGTTGTCAGAGGGGGGAGGTCTTGGGCGCAATGCTCTGTGGACTCTTTCTATCACCACTTGTGCCGCCCGCCCCGGGCCAAGCAATAGCCCAAACAGCTCCTTCATGACGTTGAATAAATCCTCTTTTTCTGTAGCCTCAGGCAGGTTCCTGATTCTCAGGTTTTTTCTACGGCTTCTATTCTCCTGATCTTCTAGGAGTAATAGGGAGTTGTTAATTGCCATGCGATGAGAGTCCAACGTGACTCTGACTGCCGAATTAAATGTAAGCAGTGCGTCCTGGTTCTGTTCCAGAGACTCCACTCTCTCCCCAATATGGCGGACCTTAGTTTTAATGACCGCTAGGTCAGCGGCTATCGGGGCCAGAGCCCTCTGAAGTGTCTCATCCAGATAACATCTGGTGAGACTGGTGGGGTCGTTCACCTCTTGGCTCGAAGGGGAGTTCTCTTCCGCTGCGTCGGTGTCTGGCGCTTGGATGTCAGGGAGAGAGTGCGCTGATTCTTTCAGCCGGGGCGCCATCTTAGGAGCACGTCCGGCCTGCTGAATCGGCTGTCGGCTGACAAACTTCTCCATGTCGTTCTGGAGAGGGGACCCAGGGAGTTCTTCAGTTGTATTTTGACCATCCCGGTGGGTTAGTGTGCTTAATATAGGGCTTTGAAAAGGCTTGGTGGCAGGAGCGCTACTCTCGAGCTTCCACCATCCAGCGCGGTCAGGCTCCGCCCCACCTTCAGCAACTCAATTCTAGCAAACTCACCAGTGGATTATCTAAAGTGGAGGTGCTGTAGGGAGGACCTACCAGGAGAAGCTCCATTCCAGAAACAACCTTAACCACTTGCCATCTGGGCCATTTGCCCCCTTCCTGACCAGGCCTAATTTAGCAAAACTGACATATCTCACTTTATGTGGTAATAACTTTGGAACGCCTTTATTTATTCAAGTCATTCAGAGAATGTTTTCTAGTGACACATTGTACTTCATAATAATCATAAATTTGAGTCAAAATATTTCACCTTTATTTATGAAAAAATCCCAAATTTACCCAAAAATTTGAAAAATTCGCAATTTTCTAAATTTCAATTTCTCTGCTTTTAAAACAGAAAGTGATACCTCATAAAATATTTATTACTTAACATTCCCCATATGTCTACTTTATGTTGGCATCATTTTGGAAATGTGATTTTATTTTTTTAGGACGTTAGAAGGCTTAGAAGTTTAGAAGCAATTCTTCAAATTTTTAAGAAAATTGCCAAAACCCACTTTTTAAGGACCAGTTCAGGTCTGAAGTCACTTTGTGGGGCCTACATAGTGGATACCCCCATAAATGACCCCATTGTAGAAACTACACCCCTCAAGGTATTCAAAACCGATTTTACAAACTTTGTTAACCCTTTAGGCGTTCCACAAGAATTAAAGGAAAATGGAGATCAAATTTTTAAATTTCACTTTTTTGGCAGATTTTCCATTTTAATCCAATTTTTTCTTTAACACATCAAGGGTTAACAGCCAAACAAAACTCAATATTTATTACCCAGATTCTGCAGTTTACAGAAACACCCCACATGTGGTCATAAACTGCTGTATGGGCACACGGCAGGGCGCAGAAGAAAAGGAACTCCACATGGTTTTTAGATGCCATGTCGCATTTGAAGCCCCCTGATGCACCCTTACAGTAGAAACTCCCAAGAAGTGACCCCATTTTGTAAACTAGGGGATAAGGTGCCAGTTTTATTAGTACTATTTTTGGGTACGGACGTTTTAAAACGTGCGTTCAGAAATAGAGATCCACCCATAGGACGTTTATATCCTATGGGCGGACGGGAGGAGGTTAAAGGGTCTGTCCACTTTTCAGCTGTTTTTCTCAGACCCCAGATGGTGATCATACTTACCTGGTCCCCGCTGTTGGGTTCCGGCTCCATCGTTCTGCCGCCGACTTTGCAGGTCCCGGCTGTGTCCCCATCAACACTAACATAGGATGCGCCACTGCAGTTGTAAACATGTATATAGAGTGCCCCACTGAGTTGGGGGCCCACTCAGATGTGTTTTGCCCTCCCCATGCTGAACCCCTAGCTACACCTCTGAATTTTAGATATATGTTAGATAAATCTTTCTTCTTTATACTTAAATTCAGACATTTGTGCGATCATTTGTTCCCCCCTCATACAGTTCACAAGTGGCATGCCTGTTTAAACATTTCGATTTACTGCCAACCAACAGCATAAAAGATGTGATCAACAAAAAAGCTGGGCAGTTTTTGTGATGGCAATTATCGCCCTGTGTAAAAGGCTCTTCCGACATGATGATATGATGGCAAAGCAGATTACAATCCAAACAGTAGACCTTAAAGAGGACCTTTCACCACTCCTGACATGTCTGTTTTAGTAGCTTAATGCATTCCCCACGTACTAACAATTCTGGAGCCTCTATTCTTATATCTGTATGTTGTCCCATTCCTCTATTATTTCTACTAGAAGTACAGAGGGGAGGTAACCAGTTGGGGGGGGGGGGGGGTACCTGCACAGGCTGAAAATGGCAGCACTGATTGGATAGAGTCAGACTGTGCAGGTACACCCCCCCAACTTGTTACCTCCCCTCTGTACCCTTACTGAAAGCGAATAGCAATTCATTCATAACTTCTAGTAGAAATAACAGAGGAATGGCACATGTAGCTATTAAAACAGACATGTCATGAGTGGTGAAAGGTCCTCTTTAAGGAAGACACCACAAGATTAGGATTTCAGGCCACCACACTGTTCTCTTGCAGTTCACCACTCCTTTCTAGTAAAACACTCAGTTGGAGAATCATTTAGGATCCTCTGAGTGCTCTTAGGTGGTGTCCATCTCACACACCACATAACTATGTGCCCTTTAGTACAGAAGAGGGAAAAAGTGAGGAGCAGTATGGTCATGTACAGATAAGCCATGGCTTTGGAGAAAGTTTTATAGCAAAAGCCAGGAGTGTATACAAAAAGACAACAAAAAACAAACAGAACATAACTTCCTTTATAACCTATACCTAGCATAGCATAAAAATGCACCAACTGCAGGAGCAGGTATGGTAAGATATGATAATGTAAGTAACTAATTGTGGTTACTATTATTAATATAAGGGCACAGGGGAATGGGACGGGAAGAGGTCACATTCGTCTGCATTTTAAAGTGGTTCTCTCATCTCAAACATTGATGGCATATGGCTAGTATATGCCATCGAAGTCAGATATGTGCGGGTCCCACCCCTGAGATCTGCATCTATCCCCGAAGGGGCCCGAAGTGAAGGAGAGTGCACTACACAAACGCCACTATCCTGTATTCACCGCTATGGGAGTGCCGAAAATACTTGACTGCTCGCTCACCAGAAAGAGCTCCAGCACTCTTTTTGGTGAGCACCTATTTAAAGGCTATGTACACTTCTGGGAGCAATTTGTTATGGTTGCATTTTACTCATTTTGGCCTAAATATCATTTTTTCAATTGGTCTTTATTTAAAAATATTAAGCCGTTCTGTCACAAATGGTTATCTGTTTTTCTAGCTGTGAGAATCATACCTTTTACATTCACTTTGAGCTGGTCATCTAATAAACCTGATCTCTAAATTACTAAACGGTCATAAACACTTATTTAAGCCATATTCTTATCCGTAAGATAAAAATTGAGCTATAATGAGTGTTTAGGAGGTTAGGGAGCAGAGATAAGGAGCCGTCAGCTGAGCTGCCTGACAGAACAGAGTGAAAATTCAAATTCTGCTACTAGAGAATCTCACGGCTGCACAAAGACAGTGGTTCAACATTTTTAATAAAGACCAAATGAAAAAAATATTTTTAGCTCAAAATGAGTACAATGCAATAATTTAAGAAATACCCTCAAAGTGTAGATAGCCTTCAAGCCATACACAGAAGGTGAGATCTCGATCTGAATAGCTGCCACACTCAAATAAGCAGCAGAACTCTCTGTGTATTATGAGTAAAACAGAACTACTAGAATATAGGAATTATTACAGGCTATCCTTGTTTTTCTTATCATATGAGCTTCTAGGGTCTTTTAAAGTCTAGGCTTCAGTGCAGAGCCACCCTCAGACGAGGAGTTGTTGATGCTCATCAGGATGGAAAAGGTTACAAAACCATCTCTAAAGAGTTTTGATTACACCAATCCACAGTCAGACTCATTGTGTACAAATGGTGGAAGTTGAAGACCACTATTACCCTCCCCAGAAGTGGTCAACCATCAAAGATCATGTCAAGAGCAAGGAGTGTAGTAGTCTGTGAGGTCATAAGGGAACCTAAGGTAACCTCTAAGCAACTAAAGACTTTTCTTACATTAGCTAACATTAATGTTCATGAGTCCACCATCATGAAAACACTGAACAACAATGGTGTACATGACAGCATTGCAAGGAGAAAGCTTTTGCCCTCCAAATAGAACATTGCTGCCTGCCTGCAGCCAAAGGTCACCTGGACAAGCCTGAAGGCTATTGGAATAAAGTTTTAAGGATGGATGAAACCAAAATAGGTTTAAAGGGTTATGTTTGGAGAAAGGAAAACACGACATTCCAGCATAAAAACCTCGGGCACTGAACAACAATGGCGTGCATGGCAGAATGGCAAGGAGAAAGCTTTTGGCCTCCAAATAGAACATTGCTGCCTGTCTACAGCCAAAGGTCACCTGGACAAGCCTGGAGGCTATTGGAATAAAGTTTTAAGGACGGATGAAACCAAAATAGGTTTAAAGGGTTATGTTTGGAGAAAGTAAAAAACTACACTGTAGCATAAAAACCCCATCCAATCTGTGAAACACAGTGGTGGTAGTATCATGGTTTGGGCTTGTTTGGCTACATCTGGGCCAGGATGGCTTGCTATAGAATATGGAACAATGAATTCCGAATTATATCGGCAAATTCTAGAGTAAATTCCTCCAAGCTGACATGCAGGACTAAGCAATATTTACCAGAAACGTTTAGTTGCAGTTATTGCTGCACAAGGAGGTTACACCAGATACTGAAAGGAAAGGTTCACAAACTTTTGTCACTCACAGAGAAATCAATCTTTAAAGAGTTGAATGATATTAATTTCCATTACCTGGTGATGTGAGAAGCTGGTGATTATCCATCATGACTTCCTTGTATGTATCCTTGTGTCCTTCTAAATACTCCCACTCCTCCATGGAAAAATAGACAGTGACATCCTGACACCTTATAGGAACCTGACAACACAATGACACCGTCATCACCCAGACCCCTCCAGTGCTGTTACTGTATAATGTCCCAGCATTGCCAGCAGTGTCACCTCTCCAGTCAGCAGCTCAATCATCTTGTGGGTAAGTTCTAGGATCTTCTGGTCATTGATTTCCTTATGTATCAGGGAGTGAGGTGGAGGCCCTGTGATTGGGCTCAGGGTTATTCCCCATCCTTTAGACACAGGGGCCTGACAGTTCTCACTAGAGATCTTCTTCACCACTGTGTAATCCTGTTTATGGGAAGACAGATTAATACACAGCGCCTTGAAAACGTATTCATACCCCTTTTTAACATTTTCTCACGTTACACCCACAAACTTAAATGTTTTTATGGGATTTTATGTGATAGACCAACGCAAAGTAACAAGTATGTGTGAAGTGAAAAGAAAATACTTGTTTTTTTTCCATAAAAATCTGGCGTGCATTTGTATTGAGCCACCTGCCCTCTGATACCATTAAATAAAAACCAGTATGACCAATTGCCTTCAGAAGTCACCTAATTAGTAAGTAGAGACTACCTGTGTGTAATGTATTCTCAGTATAATTACAGCTATTCTGTGAAGGCCTCAGATGTTTTTTTTAGAGAACATTAGTGATCAAACAGCATCATGAAAACCAAGGAACACACCAGACAGGTCAGGGATAAAGTTGTAGAGAAGTGTAAAGCAGGGTTGGGTTATAAAAAAAAATATCCCAAGCTCTGAACATCTCACGGAACACTGTTCAATCCACCATCTGAAAATGAATGTAGTATGGCACAACTACAAACCTACCAAGACATGGCCGTCCACATAAACTGACAGCCCAGACAAGGAGAGTACTAATCATAGAAGCAGCCAAGAGGGTCATGGTCACTCTGGAGGAGCTGCAGAGATCTACAGTCAGGTGGGAGAATTTGTCCACAGGACAACTATTAGTCGTGTACTTCACAAATCTGGCCTTTATGGAAGAGTGGCAAAAGCCATTTTGAAAGCAACCCATAAGAAATCCAGTTTGCAGTCTGCCACAAGCCATGTAGGGGACACAGCAAACATGTGGAAGAAGGTGCTCTGGTCACATGAGACAAAAGTTTTTTGCCTAGATGCAGAATGCTGTGTGTGGTGAAAAACTGCACATCGCCCTGAACACCCTGGTCAGAGTTGATAGGAAGATAGATGGCGCTAAATACAGGGTAGGAAAACCTGGTAGAGGCTGCAAAAGACTTGAGCGGAGGTTCACCATGCAGCAGGACAACGACCCTAAACATACAGCCAGAGCTACAATGGAAGGGCATAGATCAAATCATATTCATATGATAGAACGGCTCACTCACAGTTCAGACCAAAATCTCATTAAGAATCTGCGGTAAGACTTGAAAATTGCTGTTCACAGACACTCTCCATCCAATGAGTGTGAGCTATTTACAAAGAAGAATAGACAAAAATGTCTGCCCTTTCAATGTGCAAAGCTGGTAGAGACATCACCCAAAAGACTTAAAGCTGCAATTGCAGCGAAAGATGCTCCTACAAAGTACTGACTCAGGGGGGCTGAATACAAATGCACACCACACTTTCTAGATTTTTAAAACCAGGTATCATTTTCTTTTCACTTCACACACTTGCTACTTTGTGTTGGTCTATCACATAAAATCCCCCAAAATACCTTTAAAGTTGTGGGTGTAAAGCGAAAAAATGTTGAAACGTTCTAAGGGGTATGAATGCTTTATCAAGGCCCTGTAAATGTGACTAAAGACATTTCCAGCATCCATCACCTCTCCAGTCATTTCATCTGTTATTACCATAGATAAGAATGATGTAATGTGACATCATCAGAATCTCTCACCTTTCCAGTCATTTCATCTGTTATTACCATAGATAAGAATGATGTAATGTGACATCATCAGAATCTCTCACCTCTCCAGTCATATCATCTGTTATTACCATAGATAAGAATGATCTAATGTGACATCATCAGAATCTCTCACCTCTCCAGTCATATCATCTGTTATTACCATAGATAAGACTGATGTAATGTGACATCATCAGAATCTCTCACCTCTCCAGTCATTTCATCTGTTATTACCATAGATAAGAATGATGTAATGTGACATCATCAGAATCTCTCACCTCTCCAGTCATATCATCTGTTATTACCATAGATAAGAATGATGCAATGTGACATCATCAGAATCTCTCACCTCTCCGGTCCTATCATCTGTTATTACCATAGATAAGAATGATGTAATGTGACATCATCAGAATCTCTCACCTCTCCGGTCCTATCATCTGTTATTACCATAGATAAGAATGATGTAATGTGACATCATCAGAATCTCTCACCTCTCCAGTCATATCATCTGTTATTACCATAGATAAGAATGATGTAATGTGACATCATCAGAATCTCTCACCTCTCCAGTAAGTTGGAAGAGTATCTCCAGGGTGAGATTTAATATCCTCTCTGTCATCTTGTCTCTGTCCCCATCCATTCTCGAAGGCTGAATTAGTAGTAAATACTTTTACATAGAAGTTGTCAATAGACAGTTCTATATTCTGGGAATCTGAATAGAAAGAGGAGAAAACCATTTTAAAATCACATAAAATATCATGTAAAAATACATTTAAAGGATATATTAATTGGAAACATCTGAGGAGATATTACAGTGTTGATGTTGTATTCTCTCATCTTTGTATGGATGAGAACATAAGTTGAACAGTTTGTCGAGGCAGTTCCTCCATGTTTGAGATTAAAGATGTTGTTCCTTCACATGACTGCTGTAGCCAATGTTACTCAACTGTCCTGGATCCAGCGCCATGCTCTGCCTCGTTCCTTGCCTGCAGGCAACTTGGTGTCTTTTCCTGTGTGTCAGGTTGCCACAACATGCACTGATGACATCATCCTGCCAGAATACTTAAACTCCTGATTATTTGGTCTAGTTACTTGTGCCCCAGCACACCTCTGCTACTTCAGCCTTCAGTTCAACTCTGCTACATCAACTTACAGTTCAACTATGCTGTCTAGGGCCTATAGCTCTGTTACACTGGGTTGCCAGCTCTGCAAATTTATTTCTCCAGCTCTGCTACATTGGATCTTCAGCTCTGCTACTCCAGTCCCCCTTGTCTGCTACTCCAGTATATTCTCTCTGCTTCAAGATGTGCTATTCTGCATAAGGGGCCTAGAGAATTCACCTCACAAAGTGAGAACATAACATTAGAATAAGATCCCAAAGGTGCAGTGGCATTCACTCCACTATGATTTGATCTCAATGAGTTTGCTGAACAACTGGCTCAACTTGCTTCATGTCAACAAGAGGTAGTCCAAGGTGTGCATGACCTCTCAGCGCACAAGGATGCTAAAGAACCTTTCTGCAGAAATTCTCACTGCCATGCATCATGAACCACAACCCTTCTCCATGCCTCAATCCACCAGATGAGGAACCTCAACCCATCTGCCAACAATTGCTCGGTTCAATGGGAGCTCAAAAGCTTGGCAGGGTTTCAACCAATGTACTTTGCACTTTGAGCTGAGGTGAGGTAAAAAGAATCCAGGAAAGATGGGTTGCTTCAGCAAAGTGTAATTTGCAAAGTCACTTTTCTTCTGTATTAGGGGCTTGAATTTTTATAGAATGGTGGGTAGGTTAGTTGTCACGGCAGGCAGGATATAAGATACACAGATAACTAAACAAACAAGTTTTCTAGGCGAGAAGCTGGGCATAATGTCACCTCCTAGCAAATCCCTAACAGCTCTCCCTATACTGCTTTGCCCACATTCAGACCTTAAAGGTGGGAATAATGTGTCCTCGTGCCTGGACTGAGAATACCCTAGAATCCCTGAGATGGTGAAAGGGGAAAAGGGTCAGCCTGCTCCCTCAGAACCAGGAGGGGACAGACGACACTCAAACAGCCTAGACAGCAAACCAAATAAATCAGAAACCAACTTATCTTATCTGAGCAGGAAAAGCCAATCCTTCCCTCCTTGCTTCCACAGCCTGACAGAAGCTATAACCCGCACGGAACACTGGGAGGGGAGTAATTTAAACCAACGACCCCACCCAGTGCACCTGAAGGGAGGCGGATCTAGCACGACTCCAAAACAAAACAAATGACTAGACACGTGCTGCCAATCTGGCAGACCTCCGCACGTAGTCTGAGCAGGGCATGACATTAGTAGAGTGACCTGTTATTCCCTCCCACTCCAGTATAACATCTACCATTGCCTGTCATAATCCCAGGTGTAGATGCAGGGCCTATTATACAGGGCTGAAATGCTCATTCAATGTCCGAGCCTGAAAGCTACAAGAATCGTGGTGGCTGGGCAAAGCCAGATCCCCCTGTACTGGATTTGGAATACCCAGGTGAGGTGACATGTATAGTTAGCTCCCAGAAGGGCAAAGTTATTTATTTTGTTTATGTCACATACATGTGAATGCTTGAAAGTGACTAATGAACATGAATGTCTTGTGTTGAAAATAAAAGTGGTTTGGATTTTAACCCCTGAAATCTGTGTCTGTCATTGTTGACCCCACCACACGCACACTGACCCATGACACGCAGTATATATTTTCCCTGCCCTCTAAAGAAGCATTGGCCTGGGAAGCACTCCTATTGGGACGGGATGACTTCTTCATGTATACTTCTTCATGTATTCTTTGGCATCTTTCCTTGCAGCCTTCCACAGGATATTTGAAGGTCCTTGTCATGTTCATTCTGCGGCTTACTCCTTCCTATGTTTAAGACAAGAGTGAACTTCAATGCACCTGTGCCACTCAGTTTCACACCCTTGCCTTTGAACTTTCTTGGAATAATGGCTTGCTGGCGAGATAGCCAGGTGTAATCTTTCTACTTCCTTTAATGAAATTTTCTTTATTGAAACCAAGGTGGATTTGCAAGGGAACTGTCTAAAGAGAAGGATCAACATTTCCAGTTACCACAGGCTCATACTACTTCTAAGAGGCCAGTGAAGCACAACTCGGTCATACCACCTTATCTTCCACCAAAATAGGCCATCTTCTCTCAGAAGGCTTCTGTCTTTACTGTGAAAAAAATAATCATTCCTGTGTAGACTGTCCTAGACACAGAGTGAGGCAGGAAACTCTAGGTCCCAGGTAAGAATGAAGGGATCATCTTCGGTCTAACACTATCCTCCACCAACTATTTTTCTCTTCTTCAGGTCTCTCGGTTCTGTTCCCACATGAAGGCGAATGAAGGTATAACTGATAATGACTGTGTGAATTTCCTACCTTCGTATCCAAGCAGTGGAGTAGACCGGACCGGCAAATGCTCGGGTTAGATGGATTCAAACGTAGACACAGCAATGCAATCAACGTGGGTTTATTTGATCCAAACAGTGACATACAATGATACAATATTGTAATGTAGTAGTGGCATTGATGCTGTCCTGCAGATGTTTTTCCTGAGGCTAACTGCTGGTCAAAAACTGATGCATCCACAAGCCTAAAGTGTTTGGATATCCAGTCACACAGGAATGCAGCACTGAAAAATGGCTGCAGGAAGTTACATAGACTAAGGCAGCTCAAAACCATGCCCAGTAATAATAAAAAATGGGAAAACTTTAATAATAAGAGCAGAGGCATGCAGCATGCAATTCTGACAAGCAGATGGCAGCAAAGAACAATACATAGAAACAACATGGTGAAAGAAGAATTACTAATACAGTGTATGAATAAATATGAAGAGAACAGCACACTCCCCGTCTGAAATTCTCTTTGGGGATTTCACTATGACGAATGTCCATAAAATATAGAACAAACCTGTAACAAAGAACATGTTAGAATACAATAAACATAACAATCTAGTCAGTTTTCCGACTTGGAATGGAGGAGATACACGAAGTTCAAGTTCGGTCCTGTTCACCCAGCAGGGACGTTTTCGATAGGTAATATCAAAAGGAGTTCGTTAATTGGCCTTGCGATTGTTTTAAGCTCGCCTTTCATGAAGATCTTCAACTCCACCTTCCGGACCTTGCCATCCTTGCTAGGAAAAACCTTTGTAATTAGTCCAATAGGCCATTCAATCCTTTTGGTTTGTTGCTCTTTCATCAACACGAGGTCTCCTTCTTTGAAGTTTGGTTTGTGGTGTTGCCTTTTTTTTCTCATACTCATTTCGCCACCTTTCCACCAATAATCCGCTAGGTATTATACACGTTTCCAGTGTTTTTGGTAGATATTCGCATGAGTAAACTTTCCACTAGGTATTAGCAAATTCTAGTTTTTTCGGGTAAGTAGAATAGCCGGAGTCAGTATGGCTGGTGTTTCAGGATCCATAGACACTGGCACAAGGGGTCTTGAATTGATTATGGCCGAAACGTCAGCGAGAATGACTAGAGTCTTATGAGTCTTGAAGAGTTTACATCCATCAACATAGAATTCAAGATGTTGCGTGAGATCCCGATCATTCTCTCCCAGGAGCCCCCGATGTGGGAACTATGAGGAGGATTGAAAATCCAGGTGCAACCATTTTCCGCCAACTGATCTTGAATGGGTTTGGCGTCAATGTTCAGTTCTCTACAGGCTCCAATGAAGTTGCTTCCACGGTCAGACCTCAACTGTTTCACTGGTCCTCTGATTGCAAAGAAATGTCTTAAGGCATTAATAAGGCTGGATGTGTCCATGGATTCTATCACCTCTATGTGAACGGCTCGCACACTCATGCAAGTAAATAGTACAGCCCAAACATTTACTGCGGACACCATCCATGGCCCAAAGATGTCTAGGCCAATGTAGGTGAAAGGCGGCTCTGTACATAGTCTATCCGCAGGCAAGTCAGCCATTTGTTGGTGTAGTTGTTTTCCTCTCGCTTTGTGACAGTGCACACAATCATGCAGTACTTGGGCCACACATTTTTTCATACTTATAACCCAAAGGCCTGCAGACCATAACTTGACCTCAGTGATTTGCCTGCCCTGGTGTTCAGCCTTTTTGTGGTAGTGTTGGATCGGCAAGACGGTGATATAATGTTTGCTGGGAATAACGAGAGGATTTTGTTCTGCAACTCCTAGGTGGGCTTGATTCAAATGACCACCAACTCTGAGCAAGCCAAAACTGTCAATAATTGGATTTAAGTTGGCAAGAGGGCTTTCTGCTGTTTGTTGTACAAGCGCTTTCATTCCTCGTTGAATTCTCCCTCTAACGTAGTTGTCTGAAGGCCGTAAGTTGCCATGGCAGGTGAAGGGCTGTTTCCAAATACATGTACCCTCATACTCCACCATCTCTGCGTTGGTGTCATTGTTCTTGTACCACAAAAACCTGAGGAAATTCCGGTGGTCCTCTTTGACTAAGAAACAGTGGAACATCTGTTCAATGTCAACAGTGATGGCAACAAGCTCTTTCCTGAAACTCATCAGCACTCCGATTAGGTTACTCGTCAGATTAGGACCTGTGAGAAGGACATCATTAAGAGATACACCTTGATGTTTGGCGCTTGAGTCAAAAACAACCCTAATTTGATTAGGTTTCCGTGGATGATACACTCTGAATGAAGGCAAGTACTAGCTGGTTCTGCATGGTTGTTACGGAATATTTTATCCATAAAGGCGATAATGTGTTCTCTTATTTCAGGCTTGCTGTTCATGGTACGCTGAAGAGTGTTAAATCTAGACAGAGCTTGCTCCCGATAGTCCGGGAGTCTCACCCTGGTAGCTCGGAAGGGTAATGGAGAAACCCAGTGATTGGTTTCGTCTTTAAAGAACTCACTGTCCATTATCTTGACAAATTCTCTGTCCTCTACTAACAAGGCTACTTTATCGTTGTCCTTGGTTGTGTGAAAGACTGATCTCCCCAAGTTGTCGGCAAAGAGGGGAGGAATGATGTCAGGAGGTTGTATGAGGTCTGGAGACTTCTCTTTCACCTCATAGTGATGAGGACACGGCTTAATGCAAGTTGTGCGTCCATCTCCACGCACATATGTTTTGAAGGAGTCGATTGTCGGTTGATCCAGGCATACATTTCCTATGACTACTGTAAGGGATTGCCTCTTATTTGGGGGTCATTCTCACAGATACGACTTTAGGACACCAGGTTTCAGGTCCAAACAGTGCATTTATTTTACACTCCAACCAATATAGGTCATCATGAAGTCGCAGCTTCACCGAACACATGTGACATCCACATAAAATAACAAACACTTGCCCGGCTAGGCTCTAACTAACACAGAGTTTCCTGACTCACCTAGGTCACAGTTCACACCCTGTGAACTCGTGCGGCTTGGTCAGCTAATGTCCCACAGCCTCCTGGCTGTACAGAGCACAGTATGCCCACTGTCTCTAGTTCACTGTTTCTTGTGGGGGATTGGGGCTCAGTAGTCCCCCCAACTCCAGGCTATCTCCCAGCCTCGTGGTCCCTCAGCCTTGCCCAGCTGAGACCACACAGACAGAGCCTTCCCAGGCCTCTGCTGCACACCGACTCTCCAGAGTGAGCCACACCCAAGATCCAGTAGCAGGATTAAATAGGATCCCTGGACATGAGCATGTCTCAAGTCCCGGACTGGAACCTGGGGAAACAACACCTCAATGTTCACATTGCCACATATCCCCCCCCTCTGTTCAAACCTGTGGGGGTGAACACATGTACCAACTGGATGCTCGTGACAGGGCATCCGCATTATACTGCCATCTTCCGGCTCAACGTTCCTCCTGGAAGAGATGGCCAGCGTCACATGCTTCCCTTTATTTTGCCAGACCCAGGCCATCAGAGCTTGGTTTGTCATAAACACTGCCTTCCTACCTAGACTACAGTGTCTAAGGGCCTCCTCCGTAATCTCTTTGCTGGAGAACTTAGCTTTCTGGCTTGCTTCTTTTCTAGATTTCTTCTTAGTCCCACAACCTTTAACTTCCGCAACCTTTACAGCCGCATTTTCCACGGGGAGCTCCCGCCTCCTCCTTTTGTTGGAGACCCGGTTGGTGAGTTTTAAACCACCCTTCAGCCGCTCTAATGTCACCTGGATATCAGGCAGTAGATACTTCAGCTCACTTATCTCCTTCTGATTGCTGCTGTACTGACACGTCTGGTCATCTACCACTGCCTGGGTATAGGTCTCAGTCACTAGGCTGACGTCTCCCCACTTAACTCTCGTCACGTCAGGTATAACTGTTGTCTGGTCGCTACTAGCAACTACTTTAATTTCGCAAGACCTTGACCTGGTAGCTTCTTTCTCTGAGTTGCCATCAGTCACAGCACATACGTCATATATACCGTTCGGGTCATTATCAATCCTGACCTCTAGGGGCATCGATGAGCTAATCCCCCCCTGGGACCCTTCCTTAGTAACCAACCAACATTGTGGAGACTGCATTTCCACCTCTGGTACGTGTGGTACACCCTCTAGCCCTATCATATTCTCCTGCACATTCAAACAGTGAGCTGGAGCTGGGCTTTGCTCCACACTACTTATATGCATGTCTTCAAACCTTTTGATTAAGTCATATAGCGCTTCATGAAACATAGCAGATGCAGAAAAAAAAGTTTCATCATCATTTACATTTTTACCACCAGGGGGCGCTTCTCCCCTGACCACAACCTGCAACGGAAAAGATATATCACTGTCACCACATATTTCATATGACATCACATTTTCCTTATGCATTTCCGCACTCTTGTCACCATCACTTTGCACTTTACCAGCACCATTGTTTTCAATGGTCAACATTCTTTCCCCATGGAGGTCAATGTGCAGCTCCCTTAGATCTTCACTTAAAGGGACAGGTAAAAAAAAAAAGTTTTTACAAATATATAAAAAACATATATATATAAAAGTTCAAATCACCCCCCTTTCCTTAAAATAAAAATACTTAACCAATAAAAAAAATAAACATCATGGGCATCGCTGTGCGCGAAAAGCCAATACAATAAAAATATCACAATATTAATGGCATACGGCAAATAGCGTAACGGTAAAAAAAAAAAAAAACAGCCAATTCGCCATTTTTTGTCACTTCAACTACCCAATAATTTTTTTAGAAAAAGTGATCAAAAAGTCGCACACACTTCAAATTGATATCACTGAAAAGTACAGATCAGCCCTCAAAAAATGAGCCCTCACACAGCCCCATACACATAACTCCAAAAAAATTATAGGGGTCAGAATATGGTTATAAATTATAATTTTTTTTTCCCTCAAAGGTTTTAATTTTTTTTTTCAGTATTAAAACGCAAGAAAAATTATACAACTGTGGTATCGTTGTAACCGTACTGATCTGGAGAATGAAGTTACAGGTCAATTTTACTGCATAGTGTACAGTGTAAAAAAAAAAACAAAAAAAAAAAAAACAACTTTATCAGAATTGCGTTTTTCCCAATTCTACCCCATTTGGAAATTTGTTTTCCGCTTCCTACTACACGGTATGCAAACGTAAATGGTACCATTAGAAAGTACAACTTTTCCCGCAAAAATAAGCCCTCATAAGGCAAAATGTGAATGGAAAAATAAAAAAGTTAGGACTATGGGAAAGCGGAGAGTGAAATCCGAAAATGCAAAAAAGGAAAATCTCAGGGTCCTTAAAGGGTTAATAGACCAATCTTCCATGGAGGCTGGAGCTTTTCGGAATGATCAACAAATTCAAGAACCATTCATGTGGCTTCTTGTACAAACAACATTTACGTCTGCAGAAAACGAATTATTTCATCGGTGAACTCCTTGCTGTTAAACTTGCTTTAGAAGAATATTGTCATTTCCTGGTAGGAGCAAAATTCCCAGTAAAAATTTCAACTAGCCTCAGAAATGAACATCTGCAAACAGACCACTGGTTAAATCCTTGTCAAGTGCATTGGGCACTTTTTTTTTTATCCTTTTTCACCCACCACCCTACAAAAAATCCATTAATCATTGAGATACCTTTAAGGCTCACATCATTAACCAGAGTTGCATTGTAGTTGCAATTAATACATGCCCTAATTGTCCTCCAGAAGGACGATCTTAGGTCCCTGAGAGACTTTCAAGAAGTTTTATCTTGGGCTCACTCTTCAAACCACAGCAGAACATCTCTCCAGTTTCTACTGGTCCTGCAACTGGAGACAAGACATTAGAGTTTGTTGCCCCTTGTACCATATAAATCCTGATAAATCCTGACATATTCAGTAGCCTATATTTTAGACTTACTATACCTCCTGAATTAGTCTACAAACCTGAGGCACTTCAATTTATTGGTATCTCCTGTTCCAAGTGTGGTTAGTTCTCCTGGCTGAGGGATCTCTACAGTCTCTAACTATACCCCAAGAACCCAGGTCCAAGTTATTTCTGGACTTCATTAGTGATTTACCCCCTGACCAGGGATTTACCACTGTCTTGGTCATGGTAGATCACTTCTCTAAGATGGTGCACATTATCCCTTTGTCTGTTTGGCTCTCTGCACTACAGTTGGCTCAGGTCTTCAAAGAGATTTTTCATTTCCATGACCTTTCTTCTCATATAGTTTCTGACCAAGGAGTTCAATTTGTCTCTGAGCTCATCGAAAAAGATGCTGAATATTTTATTAAACTTCTATTCTGCTTATCATCTACAAAGTGATAGCCAAGCTAACAGAATCAACCAATCCATAGAGCAATATCTTCATATTTTTCCACTAAGACAATTGGCCTGAACTCGCCCATAGCAAGTTAGTGAAAAATCTCCATTCTATATGATCTTTGGACAAAAGCATGGCTTTCAGAAGTTGAGAAGGTTTCTCTGAGACATCTGGATCAAAGTTCAAACAAATCTGTCCATAGCTGTGGACAAGTGTTACCGCCAGTTCTGTGAGAAGGTCTAGACGTTTTTCTCTACCTCTTGCATGACGTTCTTTGTTTTGGTTTCACTTTGTCATCTCCTTTCTTTCTCCCAGCTGTCACCTATTTACACTAATTGTCTCCCTTTATATCCCCTCCCATACTGCCTCACTTTGCGGTTTATATTACTTCCTGGATGAGGTGTTCACTGCTGGAGGCTGCTACTGCTGATTCCTCAGATAAGTCTTTTTCCTTTATTTGTGTTTCCTTCTGGCTTGATTCTAGGTGACCCTGACTCCGTCCGTATTAAGTGCAGGGAGACGGTGGTCGTGTCCCCTCACTATTATAGGGTTTTCAGGTGTCACACAGTATTAGGTACGTGGGCATGCAATCGTCTACCATAAAGACCTTTGCATGGGCATAGCAGTCAGGGAGAGCTCTAGGATTTTATAGGGCTCACCCATATGCTCTTTAGTTTGGGATCAAGCCAGTCGGATGTTTATTTATAAGTTCCAGCTTTCTGCAACACCACCCGTGACAACAAGCTAAGAAGAGTGCTGATGAGCATAGGAGTCCTTTCTCAATGTATCTCCAGGAAATAAAACTTGTCTCTCTACAAAAAACATCCATCTCACAGCTGCCTACAACAAACTTTCCCCGTGATTCATCAGTTCCTTTAAAGTGCTTGAACAAATAAACACAGTCACCTTCTGCTTGAAGTTATCTTTTCCTCTCAAGATTCCTAACAATTCCTACGTCTCTCTCCTCTATCCAGTGGTCCTCAACAAATTGAAGTCAAGCCGTCTCCAGTCTCTGTCCAGGAGTTGAACTCCGATTATGAAATTAACCAAAATCTGGATTGCAAGAAGGCATGTCGAAGACAGAAGATGGGTTCCCCAAAAGTACATTAATGCCTCTATTCTTCTTAAGAAATTTGAACCCAAACTTTCGCTCTTCTTTCTCAGGCTCTTCTGTGAGGGCTCCTAAATGTTACTCACCTATCCTGGATCCAGCATTGTGTGTTGCCTCGCTCCCATCGTCTCTTCTCCTTCACATCCCAGCGGCAACCCATTGTGCGCAGATGATGTCCTCCCACTGGGTTATTTAAACTCGACTTGGGTGATGGTGATTATTCTAGTTACTTCCGCTCCAGAACACTGGATGCCTACTCCACTACTCCAGTCTTCAGTTAAATGCTACATTAAGCCTTAGCTCTGCTACATCACATCTATAGTTTAACTGTGCATCAGGCCTACAGCTCAAATTGATACCATAACAGCCAATCCTTGACTGTAATGGTGATGTCACTATGATTGACAGCAGTGGTCACGTGACAAACATTCTGGTTTCATCCATGCCTTCAATCATATCATTGCAATAACTGAACTTAGGGTTGTCAACTTTTCCAGCAAAAAATACAGGACAGGTATGCATGGTAAAAAGGGAGTGTGGCTTTGTTATCCCCAACCCCTTTAAGTGCCTCCCATGCAGCATACTGCTCCATTATGTGCCCACCACACAGTATGATGCTCGATGCCCCTTACAGAGTGTAATACCCCCTTATGTGCCCTCCTTTACCAGCCTCTGGAATGGTAGTCTACTGGCTGGGTGGCAATTCTACTGCCACTGGAGTCAGCCATGAAAAACGCTTGAAGCACAAGGCATGTTTAAAAATAGCGTGTGTGTGAATGAGACCATGGAGCGGATCAATAGGGCTGCCTCCAGACCAAAGGAGCTCGCAATCGAAGGCCCCATGCACACGACCGTGTCCGTAATTCAGTCTACAAACAATGGATCGTAAAATGTGGATACTTTCTATGTGCATTCCATGTTTTTCTCACTTCCATCAATAAAAAGTGCTGTTCTCATCCGCTAAACCAGGGGTGCACAACCTTTTCTGGTTGGGGGCCACCTTGTCATCCTGAACCATTTCCAAGGGCCGAAAATAAAGCTTAAAGGGGTATTACCAACTGAATTACAGCATATTGAACATACAGTATATATCAGAAATGTCTAGTTACATTTCCAGGATTCCCATCTAATGGAAGAATACATGAGATGCATGTGAGCAGCCACAAGACCTAGACATACATTTCTGTTACCAGAGGGTTGGGGGCCGCACACAATGGTATCGAGGGCCGCAGGTTGTGCACCCCTGCGCTAAACGGACCAGAATAGAATATGCTATTATAATTTGCGGAACTGAAAAATGGATCTGCGAAACACACGGGGGCACATTTACTAAGAGATTTGCAAATATTTTAGGCGTAAAATAGTCCCAAGTAGGGTTGTTTCGATACTAAAATTTTTATTCGGTTTCAATACCATAAAAAAGTATTGCGATACTTGATACCACGCAAAAAAATAAAAAATGCCCCAAAAAGTTGCGTGCATTCTGCATTTTATGGAACGTCTGGCCCATAATCGAACAGTCCTATCCTATTTTTTGGGGGGATAAGGTGACACAAAAAAAAATGGCGAATCGCGCAGTTTTTCTTTTCTTTTTTTTCTTTTACGGCGTTCACCGCATAGGAGATATTTTTTAAATATTTTAATAGTTTGGACTTTTTAGACGTGGCGATATGTAATATTTTATTTATTTATTCTTTACATATTTTATATGTAAAATTGGGAAAGGGTTGATTTACAGTGAGGAAAATAAGTATTTGAACACCCTGCGATTTTGCAAGTTTTCCCACTTAGAAATCATGGAGGGGTCTGAAATTCGCATTGTAGGTGCATTCCCACTCAGAGACAGAATAATAAAATAAAAAAAATCAGTAAATCACATTGTATGATTTTTAAAGAATGTCTTTGTCTTGCACTGCTGAACATAAGTATTTGAACACCTGAGAAACAGCAAGAATTCTGGCTCTTAAAGACCTGTTACTGTGCCTTAAAGTCCACCTCTACTCCACTCAATAATCTAACTTAGTAGCACCTGTCTGAGCTCTTTAAAGACACCTGTCCACCCCACAGTCAGTCAGATGCCAACTACTACCATGGGCGAGACCAAAGAGCTGTCAAAAGACACCAGAGACAAAATTGTGGACCTCCACAAGGGTGGACAGGGCTACGGGGCAATTGCCAAGCAGCTTGGTGAAATTAGCTCAACTGTTGAAGCAAATGTTAGAAAATGGAAGAGGCTAAAGACGACTGTCAGTCTCCCTCGGACTGGGGCTCCATGCAAGATCTCACCTCGTGGGTTATCACTGATGATAAGAAAGGTGAGGAATCAGCCCAGAACTACAAGGGAGGAGCTGGTCAATGACATGAAGAGAGCTGGGACCACAGTTTCAAAGGTCACTGTCGGTAGAACACTACGCCGTCATGGTTTCAAATCATGCATTGCACGGAAGGTTCCCCTGCTCAAGTCATCACATGTCCAGGCCTGTCTGAAGCTTTCAAATGACCATCTGGATGATCCAGAGGAGGCATAGGAAAAAGTCATATGGTCAGATGAGACCAAAGTAGAACATTTTGGTCTAAACTTCACTCGTGTTTAGAGGAAAAAGAAGGATGAGGTGCATCCCAAGAACACCATCCCTACTGTGAAGCATGGCGGTGGTAACATCATACTTTGGGGTGCTTTTCTGTGAAGGGGACAGGATGACTGCACTGTATTAAGGAGGATGAATGGGGCCATTTATTGTCAGATTTTGAGCAACAACCTCCTTCCCTCAGTCAGAGCATTGAAGATGGGTCGTGGCTGGGTCTTCCAACATTAAAACGACCCGAAGCACATAGCCAGGATAACCAAGGAGTGGCTCCGTAAGAAGCATATCAAGGTTCTGGAGTGGCCTGGCCAGTCTCCTGACCTAAATCCAATAGAACATCTTTGGAGGGAGGTGAAACTCCATGTTGCTCAGCGACAGCCCCGAAACCTGACAGATCCAGAGGAGATCTGTGTAGAGGAGTAGGCCAAAATCCCTGTTGCAGTGTGTGCAAACCTGGTCAAGAACTACAGGAAACGTTTGACCTCTGTAATTGCAAACAAAGGCTTCTGTACCAAATATTAACACTGATTTTCTCAGGTGTTCAAATACTTATGTTCAGCAGTGCAAGACAAATACATTCTTTAGAAATAATTCAATGTGATTTCCTGATTTATTTTTTTATTTTTTTTAATGCAGGTGGGAATGCACCTACAATGTGAATTTTATACCCCTCCATGATTTCTAAGTGGGAAAACTTGCAAAATCGCAGGGTGTTCAAATACTTCTGTTCCACACTGTATACTTAAAGCGAACCTTTCACCTCATTTTCACTTTATAAACTAGCAACAGTACCTTATAGATTATCTTCAGTGTGTTCTTATACATGTTAGTGCCGCTTTCCTGCGATGTTTATTCTTGAAAAAATCGTCTTATAAAGTTCACATTTCATGCTCCAACAGTCACGCAACAAGTCAAGGGGGTATCCCTTCCCTCACCTCTGGCTGTACCTCCCCTGCCCTAACCCCGCCTCTATGCTCTGTAATTGACAGCCGGCTCAGTCGCCGGGACCGCGCTTGTGAATCCTGCGCATGCGCCGTCCTCCTCATTCGCCGCGCGATCCCGTCTTTCTTGCGGACACAAGTGCGATCCTGTAACAGAATCGCGCATGCGCCGTATGCGATGCCTGCCTGTCTGCTCTCCTGTCTGCTCTCCCTCCCGTGCGCGCGCTCCCCTATCTTCAGGCTCCAAGTGCCCCACGTGATCACTGTAGACTTGCCATCTGCGGCGTCTACTATGAGGAGGACGGCGCATGCGCAGGATTCACAAGCGCGGTCCCGGCGACTGAGCCGGCTGTCAATTACAGTGCATAGAGGCGGGGTTAGGGCAGGGGATGTACAGCCAGAGGTGAGGGAAGGGATACCCCCTTGACTTGTTGCGTGACTGTTGGAGCATGAAATGTGAACTTTATAAGACGATTTTTTCAAGAATAAACATTGCAGGAAAGCGGCACTAACATGTATAAGAACACACTGAAGATAATCTATAAGGTACTGTTGCTAGTTTATAAAGTGAAAATGAGGTGAAAGGTTCGCTTTAATATTTTGGTTTCTTTTTTTTATTTATATATTTTTTTTTACAGTTTATTTAATAACTATTTCCCCCTTTAGGGGCTAGAACCTGGGATCTTTTAATCCCTTGTCCTATTCACCCTGATAGAGCTTTATTAGGGTGAATAGGACTTCACACTTACACACAGCAGCAGGGAGATTACCATGGCAGCCAGGGCTTCAGTAGCATCCTCAGGGCCGTCTTTAATATTGATTGGACCCTGGGCAAAAATTTACTTGGGCCCCCTGGATCCCGCCTTCCCACACCTTAGCAGGTAATCACGCCCTCCACCACAACACACACAAAAAATCCACACATCTGGTAGAGTACAGTGAATGACTGTAAATACTTCCAGTTCTGAAGACTCCAGCGGCTCAGGATCAGTGCTCTGGGCAGCTGGGCTCAGGCTGGAAGTGGGCACCGCTCTGCAGGAAGGAGACCGGGGCTCAGCTCACCCTAGTGTTACAGTGCACCCCAGCAACCCACAGTATGCAGTATAGCACCCTATAGTATACAGCAACCCAGAGTATGCAGTATAGCACCCTATAGTATACAGCACCACACAGTATGCAGTATAGCACCCCACACTATACAGTACCCCACAGTATATAGTAGAGCAGTATAGCAGCCCACAGTATACAGCACCCCACCGTATACAACACCTCACAGTATACAGTAGAGCAGTATAGCACCTCACCGTATCCAGCACCCCAAACTATACACGATACAGCACCCCACACTATACAGCCCCCCACACTATACAGTACAGCAGTATAGCACTCCACAATATACAGCACCCACGGTATACAGTATACAGCCCCCCACAGTATACAGTACAGCACTCCACAATATACAGCACCCACAGTATACAGCCCCCCACAGTATACAGCCCCCACAGTATACAGTACAGCAGTATAGCACTCCACAATATACAGCACCCACAGTATACAGTATACAGCCCACCACAGTATACAGTACAGCACTCCACAATATACAGCACCCACAGTATACAGTATACAGCCCCCCACAGTATACAGTACAGCAGTATAGCACTCCACAATATACAGCACCCACAGTATACAGTATACAGCCCACCACAGTATACAGTACAGCAGTATAGCACTCCACAATATACAGCACCCACAGTATACAGTATACAGCCCCCCACAGTATACAGTAGTTTACAGTATATTAGCATAACAGCCCCTGTCACCTTTTCTGATGTAATCTTCACAAAAAAAGCTCCACAGTTAAGGCAAACTTCTGTCACAACACTCCTGGTAGGTCCTTGATGACCTCATAGCCATGTGACCAGTAATATTGCTTGGTTACTGGTCACATGGTGATGATTTCATCTAAGGTCCTAGAGAATCACAGCTCTCACAGTACGCTGCCTGGAGTGCCGGCAGGCATGCCATGGCAGCACCCCCTGTGTAGCTGACAGCCTGACACCCGGGGCAGTGGCTAGCAGGGCTCAAGAGGCAGCTGCCTTGGGCCCCCCAGGAGCAACTGGGCCCGGGGCAGCTGCCCCTTTTGCCCCTTGTTAAAGACGGCCCTGAGCATCCTGGCTGCCATGGTAACCGATCGGAGCCCTGCAATTACACTGCTGGGGGTCCGATCAGAGGCTGCCACTGCCACCAATGAGAGGAGGTAAGAGGACTCTGTGGCAACTGCCACCAATGATTTTAATACTGGGGAGAGGGGGAGGGCGCACTGCGCCACCAATGTTTTTAATACTGGGGAGAGGGTGCACTGCGCCACCAATGATAACTAACTTTTAATATACAGCCGGCGGCAGAAACACATTGCCGGCACCTGACCTCTGACAGGGCGCTGTGAATAGTGGCAATTAACCCCTCAGCTGCCGCGGATCGCAGCACCCTGTCAGAGGCAGGGTGCCGGCAATGTGTTTCTACCGCCGCCTGCATTTGTAATGTATTAAACGTTAGTTATCATTGGTGGCGCAGTGGTCACAGCCCCTCCCCCTTCCTTCTTCCCTGTGCTGCTGAGAGCAGCGCGCTCATGTTCTCTGATACTGGGCTGTGCAGTAACATAGCCTAGTATCGATAAAAGAAGAATCCCGGTATCGTATCGATACCGGGCTAAAAGTATCGATTGGGTATCGAAAGTCCGATACCCGAATCAACCCTAGTCCCAAGTCCCCTTTTGTGTCCGAACGTGCGACAATATTTCGACGCACGCCCATTTTTATGCCATGTCTGCCAGTTGGGTGTGACAGAGGCGACGTGGGGGCTGTGCTGGGACCGGGACTCCAGCCCCGGCAAAATTACTAACATTTGCACCTGGAAACTGGCACAATCGTTAGACTAAAACTACGCCAGACAGGGACTGGCGAAGTTTTTACTCCAGGCGCAAGGACTGCCACAGATGCACCTAATTTATGACGAGGCTCTCACCCTGTCATAAATCAGATGCATCTTACGGCAGCGCAGAGGGGCAAACTAAGTCCGGCGTAAAAAGCCCCACTGACGTCTGCATGCGCCCTATAGAAATGAATGGGACAGGGTGCTGCCCGCAAAAAACGCAGATGGCACATGTAAAATACGGTCGTGTGCATGAGGCCTAAGGTTTTGGAGTTTATAGATATATATGTATATATATATATGTATGTGGTGTAATGTGCGCTGTATTCCACAAGGTGGCGCCTGTCTCTCTACTGACCTGGGAGGAGGCTACCTTCTATCGGTCACTTCACAGTTGGGGGGGGGGCAAATGGCAGAAAAATAGTGAAGGGGGGGTTAGGTAAATAGGTGGGTGACCAAATAGAGGCCGGTCTGGGTCAGATAGATCCTAGTGAACACACACTTACCTTCATCTGTGAAGCAGCTTCCTATTGTTCTGTGCTTATAGGACCTGTGATGATGTCATGATCATGTGATCAGTGACATGTGTGGGCGGAGTCAGGCTGTGCCATCTGAGGAGATTCCTGTATATAATAATCTATAGCA
Organism: Bufo bufo; assembly: GCF_905171765.1. Classification (NCBI taxonomy): domain Eukaryota; kingdom Metazoa; phylum Chordata; class Amphibia; order Anura; family Bufonidae; genus Bufo; species Bufo bufo. The sequence goes on along the minus strand of NC_053390.1, from coordinate 32,719,824 downwards.
GGGATCAGCAACCTCCGGCACTGCAGCTGTTCAGAAACTACAACTCCCAGAATGCTCCAGTCACTTCTATGGGAGCTAGAAGAGCAGTTCAGTATGTTTGCATGCTGGGAGTTGTAGTTTCACAGCAGCTGGAGTGCCGAAGGTTGCTGATCCCTGATCTATAGGATAACGGTGAATGTCTGTCTGTCCTTTATACCTCACTGGCCACAGCTGGAATGACAGGACAGCGCTATCTGCTTAGTTACTCACAGCAACCAATCAGATTCCTTCTTTCATTTTGCAAAGGAGCTGTACAAAATGAAAGGAGCATTCTGATTGGTTGCTATGGCCAACTAAGCCAGTTCTACTTTACACCAGTTTGATAAATGGCCCCATCGTTCCTTTGAATATCTTCTCATAGACACCCCATATTAGGGTCATAGGTAAATGGGGTGTCTGGGAAGGGGTTTGTAAAAGTCTTCTGGAGCTTTCCGAACAGGAGTGCGCTATCTCCGGCCACAGTTATGGTGGCCAATATTTACTAACGTTTCTACACCTAAAAATCTGTCTAAAAAGTGGCATAACATGCCACGTGCTTGACAAGTGGGGCAAGGCTTGAAGAAAGGGTGGAGGTTTCAGGGGTGGGGACTAAAATGCGCCATTTTACTCCAAAATTGCTCTATAATTCTAGAGTAAAAATCTGTCTCAAAGTAAACAGCTAACCAATATTTCGTATAGAGTCCGAGGAAAGTGTCTGCCCCCACAGCAGATCTATCCTCCGGCCTGAGCCCCTGACGCAGGTCCAGACAGACGGACTAAGCATACGCCATCTACAGGATTGGTAAATCTGGGCCGATGCCTCCATCTTCCTTCTAATATCGTGTATGCATCCATATTGGAGCAGCCATAGGCCTCACGCTGCATTATTATCGGCCGGTTTTCCCGATCACATCACTGTTGTTCTCTGTTATCAGCCACTAGCAGAGGATTTTATTTCAAGACACGGAGGCTCCTATTGCTTAACTCTTTCTTTACTGAAATACAGCAGCAAAGAAGATAAGGCTACTTTCACACTAGCGTTCGGGGCTCACAAGCGGCCCCGAACGCAGCCGTCCAGCCCTAATGCATTCTCAGTGGACGCGGATCCGCTCAGAATGCATCAGTCTGGCAGCGTTCAGCCTCCGCTCCGCTCAGCAGGCGGACACCTGAATGCAGCTTGCAGCGTTCGGGTGTCCGCCTGGCCGTGCGGAGGCAAACGGATCCGTCCAGACTTACAATGTAAGTCAATGGGGACGGATCCGTTTGAAGTTGACACAATATGGCTCAATTTTCAAACTGATCCGTCCCCTATTGACTTTCAATGTAAAGTCTGGACGGATCCGTCTGAACAACTTTCAGACTTAGAATTTTTTCTAAACTATAATGCAGACGGATCCGTTCTGAACAGATCCAAACGTCTGCATTATAGAAGTGGATCCGTCTGGGCAGACATCAGACGGATCCGCTCTGAACGCTAGTGTGAAAGTAGCCTAATCAGAAAAAACATTTGACCAATGAGGATAAAGTCCCGCCCCTTACATCCCCTATATAGGGACCTCCATCACACCACATCTTCCTCTTTCTTTGCTGCTGCAGTTCAGTTAGGTTTTCTCACTACAGCTCTCTGGGCTGTGTGGGTTATCTATAATTGCGTTTAATATATATTTACCTCGCAGTTTTAGGAGAATTTATATATATTTGCCTATGTGATTTCTTATTTTACATATATATTTCTTATTCCTATTTATTTAGTGTTTTTCCTCGTACTGGTCTTCCCCCCCCCCCCCCTTTTTTCTCCTGTGTCTGTCCACCTACTGGTGCCATCTTGGACGCTTTCCCTTAGCTTGTCCCCTCCCCTCTCGCTTTTTGCCTAGGCGGTTGTCCCCCTTGTTTTCCCCGCTTACTTCTGCGGTCTTCCCCGTTCGGTGCGCTCCGCCCCACGCTCATTAGATCCGGGCCCCATCTTGGACGCTTTCCCTTAGCTTCTCCCCTCTCGCTTTTTGCCTAGGCGGTTGTCCCCCCTGGTTTCCCCGCTTACTTCTGCGGTCTTCCCCGTTCGGTGCGCTCCGCCCCGCGCTCATTAGATCCGGGCGCTATCTTCGCGCTTCTTCTCCTTACCTAAAGTCCCGCTCTCGCGGGATTTCAGGCCGCGCCTGTGATCTCTCTTCCAGTTACTTCGGAAATCTCGCCAGACTTCGGACGCCATTGCGATTTCACCAATGGACACCGGTTTCGATTACTTAGATTAGGGTTTTATTCTTACATTTCGGCATACTCTTATTCCCTGTTACCAGCCTGCTTAAAGAGGACCTTTCACTAGAATAAAACATCTAAACTAAATATACAGACATGGAGAGCAGCGCCCAGGGATCTCCCTGCACTTACTATTATCCCTGGGCGCCGCTCCGTTCTCCCGGTATAGCCTCCGGTATCTTCATAGTTAGGCTCCACCCAGGGGAACCTCCAGGCGTCTCATTCTCCCATGCTGTAGCGCTGGCCAATCACAGCGCTCAGCTCATAGCCTGAGAGGCTTTTTTTTCTCTCAGGCTATGAGCTGAGCGCTGCGATTGGCCAGCGCTACAGCCTGGGAGAATGAGACGCCGGCATAGTTAGGCTCCACCCAGGGGAACCTGGGTAGAGCCTAACTATGAAGATACCGGAGCCTATACCGGGCGAACGGAGCGGCGCCCAGGTATAATAGTAAGTGCAGGGAGATCCCTGGGCGCCGCTCTCCATGTCTGTATAGTTAGTTTAGATGTTTTATTCTAGTGAAAGGTCCTCTTTAAGTGTGTATCTGTGTTCCCCTGCCATGTCCCAGAAATCGATTTTGATCCAGGGTGGTCCCACTCCTGAAGCTAGCCCTACCCCGGCTACAGTGCATTCTGTGGCCCCATCCGCAGGGAGTATTCCTCCTTCAGCGGATGCCCAGGCTAGAGCGTTACAACAAACCATCTCTGATGCCATTTTCTCTGCAATGGGCTCTATGTCCTCGGCCCTGACCAGCTCTCTGTCTCAGGTCCTCTGTGCCCAGACCAGGATTGCAACCTCTGACACTATGCTAACTCTGCCTAATACCTCCAGAAACACCTTGAATGATGGCTTAGTTCCATCCTCTGACAGCGCGCTACGGTCGCGCAAAAGAGCCTGTCCGCGCCAGGCCGAACATGCACGGAGTTGGAAAGCCGCTAGATCCCAGCCGGCACCTGAATCTGACTCTCAAGAGTCTGAGGAGGAGGTGATGTTACAGTCCCCAGTTAATTCTGAGGTGGACGAGTTACATTTTGAGAATGACCAGGCCATACAGGACTCTGGGTCTCCCCAGTTGTCTCGGCTGACCCAGACTCTCTTCACCACCCCAGATCTTCAGAGTGGCTCCCCGCACCCCATGTGGCTAGTTACCTGGAATCTATGGTACGCAAGCCCCTAAGTAAGGAGGCCAGGAACAAGTTACGGGCTGAATGCCCCCGTCCGGCAATCCAGAACAAAGTCTGTGAAACGTCCATGGTCGACCCTAAGGTCGTACAATTTTTAGCAAAGTCCGGTTTTAGCCCCCGCAGAGGCCTGGACTCGGCCTTGCGGGCCTGCCAGGACAAGTTACTAGATGTCATGGGTTCGCTGGCCAAAATATTTGATTTGGCGGAATCGGCTAAAGCAGAGGGCAGATTAGTGGACCCTGAAGAGCTTAGAGGCTGGGTTCAGAGGGCCATATGCATGGCTGGCAATGCCAACACTTCTATTGCCATTAAACGAAGAAAGGCCATTCTGATCAAGATTGAGCCTAAATTGGCCAATATGGCCCTTACTGAAACGGGCACAGAAACCCAGGGATTACTATTTGGAGATTCTTTCATCAAGGAGCTGGGCAAGTTTGTAGGGACCTTCACTGCCCTTGATAAGGTTGCAATCCTCAATGCGCAGAGTGTTTAGCAATAGGGTTTCCTCCAGGGCCGGCAGTACAAGGGGCCGTCTGGCCGGCTGTTCTTCCTTCCAGTCCCGAGGCTCGGGTCGAGGCCCCTCATCCTTCAGGCCCTCCTCGCAGGACCCGAGGCAACCCCCGTCTTTCTTCCCGTCGCGAGGCTACTTTGGCAGAGGACGATCTTACAGAGGACAACCAAACCTCTGACGTCCCTTCGGTAAGTCAACGACTCCTTCTCCCTTCTTCGGATTGCTGTGGGGGGGGCAGACTCCGGTTCTTTTCACATGTGTGGACCGCCATCACCTCGGACCCGTGGATTTTATCCACGATTCAGGGTTTCCACATAGAGCTAGTGTCCTCCCCAAGCTCCATTACTCCCCCACATCCCACGTACTCGTCCCAGGCCTCGCAATCCCTCATGGACGAGCAGCTTCCCTGTCCCCAAGGGGCGTGATCAGCAATTTATTTCTGGTCGAGAAAAAAGGGGGTCAATTCAGACCGGTGATCAACCTCAAGGCTCTAAACGCCTTCGTAAGGTATCGCCATTTCAAGATGGAGGGTATACACCTCCTTCGGGATATGCTCCTCCCAAACGACTGGCTAGTGAAGCTAGACCTAAAAGACGCATACCTCACGGTCCCGATTGCCCTTTTCTCAAGGAACCTGTTACAGTTCCGTTGGCATCGCAACCTTTGCGGCTTCACGTGCCTCCCATTTGGCCTGTCGTCCGCCCCGTGGTGCTTCACCAAACTGCTACGCCCTGTGGTAGCGTGACTCCGCAGCTGGGGGGTGAGACTTATAGTCTATTTAGACGACATCTTGATCATGGCCAAGAATGTACCTACCATTCAGGAACACCTTCATCTGGCTGTGTCCCTTCTGTCGGACTTGGGTTTTATTATCAACCGGGAGAAATCATGCTTGGTCCCGTCCAGGACCATGGAGTTTCTAGGTTTTCTGGTGGACTCCGAGGCCTTGACTCTCAGCCTGCCCTTGGGGAAGGTGCGTGCAATTGGCAAAGAATTACGCCGCACGTTGTCTCTTCCACAGGTGTCCCTTTGCCAGCTAGCCAGGGTGATAGGCCTTTTGACTTCATCCATTCAAGCTATTTTCCCTGCCCCCCTTCACTATCGGGCCTTGCAACGCCTCAAAATAGCCCACCTGCAGGCATGGGCAACTTTCGCGGACCTGATCCAGTTGCGAAGGGGTGTCCACCGGGGGGCCTTGGTCGTCCAGCTAGCCGAACCTACTAGGGACCTGGATCCCACTACGGCTTCGGTGAATAATATTATTCTTTTTCTCTCTTCCCTATACAAGGATGGTAAAGCTTACCGCACTATAAACGTTTTTAGATCTGCCATCTCTTCGGGGCATAGGGGCTTTGAGGGAGGCCCGGCCGGTCGTCATCCCCTTGTGTGTCGCCTGCTACGGGGCTCCCGCCTCACACGGCCTCCGCGCCCACGTTTTTCAACTTTGTGGGACGTTTCTACGGTTTTATCTTTTTTGTCATCTTGGCCGGCTAATGATGAGTTGTCTTTACGCCAGTTGTCGGCAAAGTTGGTTACCCTCCTATGCCTCATCTCTTGTAAAAGGGTCTCGGACGTTCTGGCGTTGGACTACGAAGCTCGTTCGTTCACCCCTGAGGGGGTGACCTTTAATATTTCAAGGCGTACTAAGACCAACATCAAGTCCGTGACTTACCCAGTCTTTCCGGGGGTTTCTACGCTCTGCCCTGTGTCTTAAAGAGTATGAGGTTAGGACTTGTTCCTTACGGTCGTCCTCTCACCCTCAGCTATTCATTTCCTTTCGACGTCCTTACTTGCCGGTCACAAGTGTTACCTTGTCACGTTGGGTGAAATGGATCCTGTCCCTGTCCGGCATCGATACCTCCATTTTCACGGGGCGCTTCTGCCACTTCTCTGGCCTTGTCAGGTGCTAAGTTGGAGGACGTCATGAGGTTGGCGGACTGGTCTCGAGCATCTACCTTCAGGGAGTTTTACTTCAGGCCGGATCCGCACGTATTTTCTTCCCTCATAAATCGGCTTTGAACTAGCAATAGGAGCCTCCGTGTCTTGAAATAAAATTGTTGGATTTTACTAGTGTATGACGTAAAGTCATGATTTTATGAAAGACACGGAGGCGAGTATTGTCCCCCCCATAGCTCCCTCCTCTTTAGTGGGTTTTCATCTGTGATATGTTTTCTCTTCTGTGCAGTACGTATTATTGTCTCTGACTTGTTTCCCATGCATTTTGTGGTGGTAGTATTCCTACCTAGATTATATTCCTACTTGTTTTTTTCTACGTATATTTATTTTTTCTTTCCAGGTTGATTACAGATTTCCTGCGGCCCGTGGCTGGTAGTGCCCCAGCGTTGTACTTCGTTCCGTCAGGACTCCAGATAGTGGGCCATTCTGTTCTCCCGACATAGTTGGATGTCCTTCTGATTCTCCGTTGAATGTGGGACGTCCTAGTTCGAGTTGGAGTGTTTTCCGTTATGAAAGAAAGAGGAAGATGTGGTGTGATGGAGGTCCCTATATAGGGGATGTAAGGGGCGGGACTTTATCCTCATTGGTCAAATGTTTTTTCTGATTATCTTCTTTGCTGCTGTATTTCAGTAAAGAAAGAGTTAAGCAATAGGAGCCTCCGTGTCTTTCATAAAATCATGACTTTACGTCATACACTAGTAAAATCCAACAATTGTACACACGGATTGACAAAAAAATAGAAATGGCGGATTGGTGTAGTTATGTAACCGATTACAGCTATGGTCTGATTAGATAATGGGTCTGACCACAAGAGGGGGGAATAGTGGGTTTAGGCCTGTTTCACACTTGGGTCGTTAATTTTGTTTTGAGATCCGGCAGAGGATCTCAAAACCGGAATTAAACGGATCCGTCTGATCTAATACATCCGGATGAATCAGTTTCAGCTGGATCTGGTTGTATTAAATCAAAATGCAACAATTCAAATCTGGCAGGAAAATTATTGTAAGGGCTCGTTCACACAAACGTGAGAAGCCCGTGCCCGTGCTGTGAACCGCAAATTGCGGTCCGCAATGCACAGGCACCATCCGTGGGGCAGGTGCATGGAGATCGCAGACCCATTCACTTGAATGGGTCCGCGATCCTTCCGTTCCGCAAAAAGATAGAGCAAGTTCTGTCTTTTTGCGGTGCAGAAGGACAGAACGGAACCCTAGAAAGCACTCCGTAGTGCTTCTATAGTGTTCCGTTCCATTCTTCCGTTTCACATCTCCGGATTTGCGGACCCATTGAAATGAATGGGTCCGCATCCGTGATGCGGAATGGCCACGGAACGGTGCCCGTGTATTGCGGATCCGCAAATGCGGTCTGCAATACGGCAACGGCCATCACACGTTAATGTGAACGAGCCCTAAGTCAATGGGTGCCAGATCCGTTTTTTTTTGGCTAACAAATAAAAACAGATCCGGCACATTGACTTAAATTGATTTTGCTGCCGCACCCAGTTTGTTCCGTTTTGCAGACCAGACACAAAACCGCAGCTTGCAGCAGTTTTGATTATGGTCAAAAAACGCAACAAAATGGAATAGATGCATACTTATGCATCCTGATCAGCTTAATTGACAATGAGGCCTCTTGCACATGACCGTATGGCTTTTTCAGTATTTTGCAGTCCGCAAAAAGCGTATCCGCAAAAAATACGGATGACGTCCGTGTGCATTCCAATTTTTGCGGAACGGGACAGCTAGCCCCTGATAGGACAGTACTATCCTTGTCCGTTATGCGGACAATAGGACATGTTCTATCTTTTTTTTTTGAATCAGATAATTTTTATAGCTTTTTTCAAGAAAATTTGTAATACAAGTACAACAATAACCCACCCAACCCCATCCCTACCCCCACCCCAAAGCACGACCATTTAGAAGAAGCAGGATACAGTCCATAACTGTAATTGGAAAGTTCATCTGAAAACCTCGTCGTCCATTTTCTTAAAGGGTTTCTATCACTTCGTTTCACCTATTTAGCTTTCAGACACTAGCGATCCGCTAGTGTCTGCTTTATCTAACCATCCTAATATAAGAGCTTATTGTCCTGCCGTTTAGCTAAAAAAATAACTTATATAGATATGCAAATGAGCCTCTAGGTGCTATGGGGGCGTGATTAGCACCTAGAGGCTCCGTCTACCTTAACAAACTGCCGCCGCCCAGCGCGTCCCTCCAGCCCGCCCATCTCCTCCGGAATGCGATGCTCCTCGTATTCGGCGCATGCGCAGTGAATGTCTGATCGCTTCCCTGCTCAGACATCTCCACTGCGCCTGCGCCGATGACGTCATAGTGCTCCGAGGAACAGGCGCAGTGGAGATGTCTGAGCAGGGAAGCGATCAGACATTCACTGCGCATGCGCAGAACAGAGACGCGCACGGAGAGGATCGCTTCAGCTGGAGATGGGCGGGCTGGAGGGACGCGCTGGGCGGCGGCAGTTTGTTAAGGTAGACGGAGCCTCTAGGTGCTAATCACGCCCCCATAGCACCTAGAGGCTCATTTGCATATCTATATAAGTTATTTTTTTAGCTAAACGGCAGGACAATAAGCTCTTATATTAGGATGGTTAGATAAAGCAGACACTAGCGGATCGCTAGTGTCTGAAAGCTAAATAGGTGAAACAAAGTGATAGAAACCCTTTAAATCATAGTAGATGACATCAAAGAGCTTCCGTATTTCTAAATATATATCCACATAATGTGCCGGCACAAATATACAATCATAATCTACTATCCCATATCCTGTCATTCACATACACATACACATCCATCCCTAACACTCCTTTCATACCCTGCAGCCACACTCTAAGACAAATTATAATGTGTAATCCACGAGGACCAGATCGCTTCAAATTTTTTCCCCGAATTCCTTTTCAAATAGACATATTCCTCCAGCTTAACCAGTGTGTGCACCCTACCTACTACTTCCTGAATCGTAGGAGCTGTCTCATCAATCCAATGAAATGCTATGCATTTCCTAGCTTGATATAATATCCTCATAACGGCCACCTTTTTTTTCAGCATGTTTCTTGGTACTTTCACGAAGCCAAGTAAACAGGTCAATGGTCTAACTTCTAGGCTGGTTTGAAAAACCCTATTTATAAGTTCCACTATCTCAACCCAATACCTCCTTAATCGTGGGCAATTCCACATAAGATGTATCAAATTTGCACTATTGGTATTACAATGTGGACAGACATCATTCTCCCTATAACCCATTTTGAATAGTAGTGCAGGTGTTCTGTAAACCCTATGCAGGAGATATAATTGAGATATCCTATATGACTCACTCAATGACAGCGTCGGTAAGTCGGTGAGAATTTCCTCCCACTGCTCCTCAGTTAGATCCTCAATATCCTTCTTCCATTTCTCATACAATTTCAGTGGGTTAGATTTATCGATTTCCTCCCCACTAGTGGTCCCTGACCTTGCTGTGTAGTCAATGATAGGACATCTGGATGCCTGTTGGATCTTCCCCTTCTTTTCCTGAGTCTGAATAGCGTGCCTCAACTGTAAATATACATAGAAATATTTATGTGGAATATTAAATTCCTGTCTTAATACTTCAAAGCTCTTCAATGACCCATCCGAAAACAGTTGAGCCTTCCTTCCCAACCCATATTGCTCCCACTGTTGCACTCCACTAATCTTATTTAATTCAGAATATAGGCAATTGGGCCTATATTCTTTAGTTTTCTTTAGTTTTCCACCATATCTTATGCATCATGCTTATCAATGGATATTGAGTACCATGAGAATGAAACGAACCATCCTCTAAAGCCGATAATAAGCACGTACGATGTATCAAATGTTGAACAATGCGACCCGCACTATTCAATTGTGACACATCCCCCCATCCTCTAAAATGCTGTAACTGGGCTGCAATATAATAGGATCAAGGGTCTGGTACTGCCAGTCCTCCTTGTGTTTTGGGCCGTTGAAGGGTTGAAAGCTTAATCCTAGGGACACCTCCCCTCCATATTAAATCTCTGAATACTGCGTTGACAGTATTAAAGAACCTAAGCGGAATCCAAGTCGGTGCGTTATGGAGAAGGTATAAGAGTTTTGGCATCAATATCATTTTCAAGAGATTAACCCGACCAATCACAGATAAGGGTAATTTGCTCCAGGCCTGTATTTTCCTCCGAAATTCAGTGAGCATTGGCACCAAATTTAGACGCTCATAGTCACCTAGATTCGCAGTTACCCACACCCCCAAATACTTTAAGGATGACACCACCTGTAATCCTCCCGTATCGGGTGGCGGCCTAGTATTACTACCACCTAAGGGTAATAAGGCAGATTTTGACCAATTAATCACTAACCCAGACATAGCCCCAAATTGATTAATGATTGCCATAGCAGCAGGAAGAGACTGCTCCCAGTCATCCAAGAATAAAAGCAAGTCATCTGCATACAAAGCCACTTTTTCTATTCTAGGTCCATACTGAAGTCCTTTGACATTAGCAGCCATTCTCAGAGCTTCTGCCAAGGGCTAATACTTTCGCTAAAAGTTTAATATCAACTGGGAGTAGAGAAATGGGTCTATATGATTCAGCTTCAAGCACATCTTTACCTGGCTTAGGCAAGAGCGCAATGACCACCTCATTCATGGAATCAGGGAGCCGACCCTGCCGCTTAGCATCATTACAAACCTCCAATAATTGAGGAAGGAGAATGCTGGAATAACGTTTGAATACCTCGGCCGGTAGGCCATCCCTTCCTGGGGCTTTATTATTAGACATTGTACCTAATGCTACCTCTAACTCCTGAACAGTAATAGGACCATCCAACAGTGCCTTATGTTCACTTGATAGGGTACGCAATTCTAGGGGTTGTAAGAATGGACCTATCTCCCCATCTGTAACTTTCAGTTTAGATTTTTATAGTGTGGAATAAAAGGAATACATGACCTGGAGCAAATGTGGTGGTTCAGTTTGAATAACACCATATGAATCCCTCAAGGCTGCAATGTACGTAGATTGTAATTGGGCTTTAGATATTAGTGCCAAAAGTCTACCCGCTCTCTCCCCCTCCTCATAGAAGGTTTGCTTTTGAAAGAATTGTTTGTTTTTTGCCTGCATCAGTAACCTGTCATTCAATTTTTGTTGGGATTCTTTCCATTTATCTCTAGTGACATCTTGTGGTTGCAGGATAAAATCCGCCTCTGCTGCCTCTACTTCCATAATTAACTTTCTCGTGTGCGCCCTAGATTCACTCTTTTTCCTGTTTACTTCTGCTATAAGCAGGCCCCTCAAAAACGCTTTCATAGTCTCCCACACTACTGACTTGGTTGCGGACGGTAAATTAATCTGGAAGAATTCCTTAAGTTTTTCGCCAATTCCGCCAGCGTCTGGTAGGAGAAGTAACCAGTAAGGATTAAACTTCCAGCCCCCACACTTATTGCTCCGTGTTGTACGGAGGTCAAGCACCACCATTACCGGTGAGTGATCTGAGATCCTGCGTGGTAAATACTGCACGTCCCTTACGATAAGATCGTAAGATAAGATGCCTTTATTGTCACTGTACAATACAATGAAATGTTGTTTGGAGCAATCCTAGATGCCATGGACAGAGGAACAAGAACTGACATTTAAACTAAAGTATTACACTAGAAAAAAAAAAAAATATGTATATATAGCAAGAGCAAAGTAGGAAGTGCTTATGAGTATATATACACACTGATCAGACACCACTGCAGACAAGAGATCATCATGGGTTCATGAATGCAGCAGTCACTTACATATTGTCCTATAAGGGCATTTCCAAGAATGAGGTCTATTCTGGATAAGGAATTATATGTACTAGAGCAGCAGGAAAATTGCTTTACTAATGGGTTTTTCAACCTCCAAAAATCTAACAACATAGCTTCTTGCATCAGAACCCCAAAAGATGTCATCCCGTTCGCTTGGGGAGTTTGACCCGCCCCCATTCTATCCAGGTTATGATTAAGAATATTATTGAAGTCCCCCAACAATAAGACTGGAATATCAGGCACATCTGCTATAAACTGTAGAATGCTTTTAAGTACCACTGGTGAATACGGCGGTGGAATGTACACTCCCACCAGAACACATGTAGTTGCAAAAATCAAACAATGCAAACAGATATATCTCCCCTCTTTGTCCACCTTTTTAGTAATGCATTGAAACCCAATTGATCTGTGTATCAGGAGACTCACCCCCCTTGCATAGGACGAGAAAGTGGAATGGTAACAGTGTCCTGCCCACCTAGGGGTAAGCAATTTGGTCTGATCCGGGGTAAGATGAGTCTCCTGCACACAACAAATCAAAGGTTGATGTTGACTCAAGCAGTCCATAACCGCTCGTATTTTAATCACATCTTTAATCCCCCGTACATTCCAGCTGAGAACAATAACCTTCCCCGCCATATTTGAATATCCCAAAATGTGTACATCTAGCATCCAGACTAATAGCATTAAGAGAACAAACATAGTAGTAGGACATATCATATTCAGACTGTAGACTTATACCTACATCCTCGTATACAGTGCGTGCATTTAGGTTAAACAAAACACCCCCCCCCCCCTCTCCCCCAAACTTTCCCTCCCAAACATTCCAAGTTATTACTCAACACAGTGATCACCCCAGCAAACGGGCCCCACTATAACACCTATATAAGGCCTGTGGGAAAAGATACGCAACCCGCTATTAAAGTTAGTCGTGTGCTGAAAACCTTCCTCCAGTCACTTGGAGAAGAGGTTAAAGCGTACCTAGAAACAACTGTGGGTGCGCAACCACTAGGTAGTGAGCTCAGAAAAGGGCCCAGAACCTCCCTCACATTACTCCTCGGACAATTATATGAGAAAACAGTTAAGGAATGATTATACCTATCAGACTATACGTTCCAGTAGAATATTACAGTAAGATTCTTGTTCACATACCCTCTTCATACACAACACCACACCTGAGCACTCACACCCAAACACCACAAGGCCGCATCAAACAGGATTATATAACCTGAGCCTATAAACATCATGGCACTTCTTCTAGTGCGGATCAATCGTGTTCTGCTGCAAGCTGTCTCTCATGTCGATCCGTCCACCTTGCTGCCTCTTTCGGATCCTCGAAAAAATGTGTGGTTCCCAATGCGGCTACCCGTAGCTTGGCCGGATACAGGCAAACGCCTCTTCACATCTGTAAATCTGGCCCTTCGCTTCTGGACCTCTTGCGAATAATCCGGGAAGAGTGCTACTTTATGACCATCAACAGACAGGTCCGGTTTATCCCGCGCTTTCCTTAAAATAATGTCCCAGTCTCTGAAGTGCAGGATCTTGATCAGGACTGTTCTGGGTGGGGCACCCGGCGGTAAAGGACGCGTAGGGACCCTGTGGGCCCTTTCCACGGCAAATAAAGGAGTTAGTACATCTGCGCCAAAGTTCTCCCGTAGCCAGGATTCAAAAAATTCCGACGGATTTCCGCCTTCCACTTTCTCTGGTGTTCCCACCACCCGTACATTATTTCTGCGGGATCGGTTTTCAAGATCATCCTGCTTTGCAGCAATAATGTCCAATCTCATTGAGTAGTCCCTCAAATTATTAGTCAGAGGTGTCATGGCATCCTCCATTTCTCCCATCCGACCCTCCAGAGCTGTCGTGCGGTCAGCCAATTTTCTCATATCGTGCCTCACTATTAAGACATCCTCCTTAATGGCCCCACTTGCATGGTAAGGGTGTTCAACGACTTGCCACATTTAGCTATGGCCTGCATGACATCTTTTAAAGTCGGCTCCTCTGCATCAGAATCTAGCGTTCCTGAGGGCAAACATTCATTTACATCAGCTAGCGCGCCAAAACGATTTGAACAAGCCGCCGGGGTATTATCCGGATCAGGCCCTTCAGCGTCAGAGTCTGCATCAGACATGTCTTCAGTGGCCACTGATTTTCTAGGGGTACCTTTCCCAGATGCAGCCGTCGATAATCGGGCATATTTCACTAGCATGGCCGCCGCTTCTTTCTGAAGTTCCGTGACTCGGCCTGAGCGCCCAGGAGTGATGCCGGCGCCATCTTGGCTCTCCTTCTCCGGCCCTCGCTGCTCCTTCCTACGGGTCATGCTGACCTGATGCGATCTCCCCAACAATCCAGGGGGGTTCTCTGATGTCCGTCCGACAAGGTAGGTAGGAGAAGTTTAAATTCAGGAGTCTAACAGGATAAATTGGCCGAGGTAGTGGAGGAGCTCTGCACCACACGTCCACTCACATACTCCACTAGGCCACGCCCCCCGACATGTTCTATATTTGAACGAAACGGAAATACGGAAACGTAAGACATATGGAGTGCCTTCTGTTTTTTTCCATTGAAATGACTGGTTCCGCATACGTAACGCAAAAAACGGAACGTGAACGAAAAAAAACACGTTTGTGTGCAAGAGGCCTGAATGGGGACAAAACTGATCACTTTTGGCCTGGATCTCAAAACTGGAAACCAACAACGCAAGTGTGAAACATGCCTTAGACGGTGAGAGGAGCAGCAGCTTGCCGGCTGCTTGTTCAGTGGGGGTGATTACATGCAGCTGATTTACATGCAGCGATCTGCTCCACAGTATGAGAACAAGTGGTCGCTATTGTAATCGTTCATCCTCTTAGGCCTCTTTCAGACGGGCGTTACGGGAAAAGGTGCGGGTGCGTTACGGGAACACCAGCGATTTTTCCGCGCGAGTGCAAAAGATTGGAATGCGTTTTGCACTCGCGTGAGAAAAATCTCGCATGTTTGGTACCCAAACCCGAACTTCTTCACAGAAGTTCGGGCTTGGGATCGGTGTTCTGTAGATTGTGTTATTTTCCCTTATAACATGGTTATAAGGGAAAATAATAGCATTCTGAATACAGAATGCATAGTAAAATAGCGCTGGAGGGGTTAAAAAAAAAAAATTATAATAATTTAATTCACCTTAAGCCACTTGATCGCGAAGCCCGGCATCTCCTTCTGTCTCCTTTGCTGAACAGGACCTGTGGTGAGCATTCATTACAGGAAAAGGACCTGTGGTGACGTCACTCCGGTCATCACATGATCCATCACCATGGTAAAAGATCATGTGATGGATCATGTGATGACCGGAGTGACATCACCACAGGTCATTTTACTGTAATGAATGCTCACCACAGGTCCTGTTCAGCAAAGGAGACAGAAGGAGATGCCGGTCTTCGCGATCAAGTGGCTTAAGGTGAGTTAAATTATTATTATTATTTTTTTAACCCCTCCAGCGCTATTTTACTATGCATTCTGTATTCAGAATGCTATTATTTTCCCTTATAACAATGTTATAAGGGAAAATAATAATGATCGGGTCTCCATCCCGATCGTCTCCTAGCAACCGTGCGTGAAAATCGCACCGCATCCGCACTTGCTTGCGGATGCTTGCGATTTTCACGCAACCCCATTCATTTCTATGGGGCCTGCGTTACGTGAAAAACTACTCGCCCGTGTGAAAGGGGCCTTAGAGCTCCATTATCTTGGACAGCTTATGCTGTGTAGAGGGCACGATCTGCTGCCCAGAAACAATAACTTACTTGCAATCACTAACGGCATTTTCACCTGACGAACGAGCTTTATGCTTGTTCATTGGTTGATTGGCTGCACCTTTCGGGCCCTTGCACACGACCATATGCCCTCCGAGACATACAGTCCGTGAGCGGGCCATATGTCCCGGAGCGGCATCAATGGTGCGCACGGGAGTGCACAGCATCATAGATTACAATGATGCTGTGCACGTCGGGCCACCCGTGGGGCTATTGTCCCGCACTCATAAGATCATATGAGTGCAGGACAATAGCCCCGCGGGCGGCCCGACGTGCACAGCATCATTGTAATCTATGATGCTGTGTGCTCCGCGCGCACAATCTATGGCCAGCTCACGGACTGTATGTCTCGGAGGGCATATGGTCATGTGCAAGGGCTCTTAGGTGCAGATTGTCGAGAACGAGCATTCACAGAAACATTCGTCCTCAATAAGCTGCCTGACAATTGGCACCTGTAAATCCACCATAAGTGCACTTATCCCACTGCCCTGTAAAAATGCTCTCAGAGGCTACTTTTAGGTAGGGTACCTTTTAGGCCCCATTCTGCGGAACCCTTAGTAAGAGATTGTTGACTGCTAGACATTACTCTATGATGGACTCAAAATATTTCGCCGTGTTGACAGGATTAGAGAGGCGCAATGGTCGTTTCAATGAATTGCCTGCAAACTAGGCCGTTCTGACCTACCAATTATGAGGTGTTGGAAGCAGTGGTTATGTGCAGGCACACATGATGAACAGGCTGCAAGTGGCCCAGACACCAGTAGAGAGGATTGTTTTATCTGCCGACAAGCACAGTGGCCCCTTCATTACACCCCTGTCTCTGCCTGGACTATTTCCTGGTACTTAGCAGAAGGAGATTTGGTGTCACGGCGCCCATTACGTGTCCTACCATTGACAGCCAGCCACCGTCTCTCATGGTTTTGTGAATGAGAAACCTGGACTGATATGAGCAGCTCTGCATCGCACATTTTATATACACTCAGCTCTGCGCCATATGCTTTATTTACACGCGGCTCTGTGCCATACACTTTATATACACAAGACATGATTTCTGAAAAAAACTTCTTCACACTGTAGACATGGAAATGGCTTCTCCCCCATGTGAATTCGCTGATGTTTAACCAGAAGTGATTTATCTGTAAAACATTTCCCACATTCTAACAAAAACAGCTTCTCTCCTGTGTGAATTCTCAAGAGTTGATTTAACAATAAAATGTTTCCCACATTACCGGCATGAAAATGGTTTCTCTCCTGTGTGATGTTTAACAAGATGTGATATCTGCCTAAAACATTTGCCACATTCTGAACATAAAAATGGCTTCTCCCCTGTGTGAGTTCTTTGATATTTAACAAGTAGTGATTTAATACTATAACCTTTTCCACATTCTGAACATAAGTATGACTTCTCTCCTGTGTGAACTGTTTGATGTTCTAGAAGATTTGATTTCACTGTAAAACATTTACCAAATTTAGAACATGAAAACGGCTCCTCTCCTGTGTGAATTCTCTGATGTCTAATAAGACCTAATTTCAGCGTAAAACATTTTCCACATTCTGAGCATGAATATGGCTTCTCCCCTGTGTTCTCTATTTCATTTACAGCACTCCTTCTGTGGCTTGTATTTTGGTCTGTGATGAATCAGAAGATCGAAGATGTTTAAAATGGTCAGATGATGAATCTTTGCTGTAAAGGGCTAAGATTATATCAGAGATAATGACATGCTCTTTATATGTGTCTTGTGTGTCACCACGATCTTCTTCTTTAAAATCTGAAAATATCCTCCTGGTACAGTCATCTGCCAAAAATAAAACTGATTAATTTTGTTTAAAAAAATAATACAAAGAAGAACACTGGATTTTTGCCTATTTAGTGCAGTATAAAGGCTGCAATTACAGAATAACATAGAGATTCTTTTGTAGACCTGTTTCAGTCTGCGCCATTTATAGGCTGTCTGCCATCTTGATTCCTTATTCCCCTCTGATAAAGCTTATCTAATGCTGCCCACATTTCCCATCATGCCTCTGGCTTTGAAGAGGAGATGGGTCTCATCACACTAAGGGCAACAAGTGACAGATCAGTCACAAAGAACTGCTGTCCCCTAACGCTCATTGCCGGATCTGTGCATCCTATGTGATGAACCCTTAGCCTGACTCACATCTCCCAATCAAATCTTACAAGCAGGAGGAGAGCAATGTGAAGGGGGCATCACAGATACTGGAGTTTCTATACACAGCTAGCATAGACAATGTGCGGGTCGGAGTAAAGGTCCCTTTACACGGGTCAAGAATCCCGCAGATAATATCATAGGAATGCTTGTTAGCGATTATCTGGCGTGTAAATGTGCCGCCAATTACCAGATGAATGAGCGAAACGCATGTTTATCGGGTAATAGATCATTCATGCTTTCACAAAAATTATTGTTTGCTGGCAGCAGATTGTGCTGCGTAAACAGCATCTGCTGCCGGAAAACAACCAGTTGGTATCGGGATGTGCGATGGCATTAGCCTCCTTCACTGATGAACAGGCGATTCCCGACAATCTGCTACTCTGTCGTCCCGTGTAAAGGGACCTTAAAAGATGTGAACGACAAATGAGCCAGTAATCATTTGCCAGTCAATTAATGGACATGTTTACACTGGGCAACGACTGCGATTGGTCATAAAACAGTCCATAAGAAAGTTATGGCAAAACAGATTATGATCTAATAGAAAACATAGAGAGCAATCTGAAAGGTTTAAAAATACAAAGACAAATACTTGAAGCTGGAGTAGAAACAGTGACTCTTTGCTTTATTTAGTGATTGCTACTGACCTGTGTGGTTATCTGTAAGAATGTCCACCTTACACTGGTCATCTCCCCTCACATATGTCTCTGTAGGAAATTACACTATACGCTGGTCATCACCCCTCATATATGTCTCTGTAGGAATCTCTTCTTTACACTGGTCATCACCCCTCATATATGTCTCTGTAGGAATCTCTTCCTTACATGGGTCATCACCCCCCATATATGTCTCTGTAGGAATGTCCACCTTACACTGGTCATCACCCCTCATATATGTCTGTGTAGGAATGTCCACCTTACACTGGTCATCACCCCTCATATATGTCTCTGTAGGAATGTCCACCTTACACTGGTCATCTCCCCTCATATATGTCTCTGTAGGAATGTCCACCTTACACTGGTCATCACCTCTCACATATGTCTCTGTAGGAAATTACACTATACACTGGTCATCACCCCTCACATATGTCTCTGTAGGAAATTACACTATACGCTGGTCATCACCCCTCACATATGCCTCTGTAGGAATGTCCACCTTACACTGGTCATCACCCCTCACATATGTCTCTGTAGGAATGTCCACCTTACACTGGTCATCACCCCTCACATATGTCTCTGTAGAATTAAAATTGTTCAAATCTTTATCCTGATGCAAAAAGCTGTGAAACAGACATTGTAAAAGTCAGCAAATGGGTGGTGCGGTCATGTTCTTGGTGAGTCAGTGTTTTAGAAGAGTAGGTCTACTAGAAGCTGGACATAGATAATGACAAAAGTGGCAATAACCTCATACAAATGTATATATGGCATGGCTAGACACCATACAGGTTGTTTTGGTGGAGGGGGATCGGCTTCTGCCAGACACCACCTGTCTCTAGAAAAATAAAGGACCAGATCAGTAGAAATCCAAGCTTTTGGTTCCTTATTCCAGACAAGATGTGATATGACATATGTGATCCAGACATCTAATGTCTATAGTCAGCTTTAACCCTGTCATCTCCACTTTTCTCATCAAACAAATATAATATATAATGCTTTGGGATAAAACAAGACTGAACACAAGGACTTCACAGCCTTCTTCAGACCATAGAAGAATATCTCCATCTACCTGATGATTCTGTGGAAGAAGAGGACTGTGACATCTCTCTGGTGTTCTTCTCTTACTGGATCTTCCTGTAGGAGACACATACAGTGACTGAATTCATTCTTTACATACGGATAATATATCCCTCACACAAATGAACATACAATTACATGGATGGTATGGGCTCCGGAACTTTGCCATGCCGACAGCAGCAGGTGGCATTTTTAATATACAGCTAAAATTCCAATGTAGTCAATAGTACTTATGGCATCTAGGTGGTTACAGAGGGACAGACTACTTCTATCATCCCATCGGTACCATGGAAGACAACTGTAACAAGAAAATAATGGAAGAATTGCTATTTTTTCATTCCCAACAAATAAAGTTAATATAAGGTCATCAATAAGTTACATGGACCTCAAAATGGTGCAAATCAAAATACAGTCTTCCCACGAAAAACAAATCCTCATACAGCTACATCAATGGAAAATATATGATGGCTGTGAAACAACAAATTCCTGCCATTTTAAATGCCAAAATAGGCTTTTTACTGGAAAGGTCAACAGAAGTGTGTATTCAGTCCTGTCTATCACCTGGTGATGTGAGGGGCTGGTGGTCCTCCATCATGACGTCCTTGTACAGATCCTTGTGTCGTTCTACATACTCCCACTCCTCCATGGAGAAATAGACAGTGACATCCTGACACCTTATAGGAACCTGACAACACAATGATACCGTCATCACCCAGACCCCTCCAGTGCTGTTACTGTATAATGTCCCAGCATTCCCAGCAGTGTCACCTCTCCAGTCAGCAGCTCCATCATCTTGTGGGTGAGTTCTAGGATCTTCTGTTCATTGATCTCCTCATGTATCAGGGAGTGAGGTGGAGGCCCCGTGATTGGGCTCAGGGTTCTTCCCCATCCTACAATAGATACAAATGATGTAATGTGACATCATCAGAATCTCTTACCTCTCCGGTAAGCTGGAAGAGAATCTCCAGTGTGAGATTTGCCATCTTGTCTCGGTCCTTATCCTTCATTTGAGGTCAATCAGGAAGATTCTTTTGTTTCGAAAAGATCACATGCAAGGATCCTATATTGTAGAAAACTAAATGGAAAGAATATAAAACCACACAAAAATCCATGTAAAAAATACATTTACTAGAGATTATTAATATAAACATTTGAGGAGTTCCTCCATGTCTGCGGACAAAGTACATTGTCCGGCACATTGCTGTAAACCATCATGATAGGCCACAAAGTGATTAATGCTGCAGAGACTGAAGAGGACTAACATTTTTACACAACTGCTGTTAAAAAAGTCTCAAACATTCAGGCCTCCTGCACACAAACGTTTTTTTTTTCCGTTTACGGGCCGTTTTTTGCGTTCCGTATACGGAACCATTCATTTCAATGGTTCCAGAAAAAAGAGGAAGGTACTCTGTATGCATTCCGTTTCCGTATTTCCGTTCCGTTGAAAGATAGAACATGTCCTATTATTGCCCACAAATCACATTCCGTGGCACCAAGTCAATGGGTCCGGAAAAAAAAAATGGAACACATACAGAATGTACTCCGTATGTCTTCCGTATCCGTTCCGTTTTTGCGGAACAATCTATTGAAAATGTTTTGCCCAGCCCAATGTTTTCTATGTAATTACTGTATACTGTATATGCCATATGGAAAAACGGAACGGAAACACAACGGAAACAAAAAAACAGAACAATGGATCCATGAAAAACGGACCGCAAAACACTGAAAAATCCATACGGCCGTGTGCAGGAGGCCTCAGTCTGTGACTTTTTCACACCACAAAAGTGGTGAATTTTAACGATAAATTTAGCCCTTTGTCTTTATTCACCTACCTGGCATAATATAGTTGCAGATTATGGCGCACACGCCAGTCTTGAACCACCAGTCTTCCCGGATCTGCCAAGTTTTTTACGGTGAAAAACTCCTAACTTATTCACCACTGAGCAGGGACACAAAGAGTCTTCGTAATGTTTCAATGAGCATGGGTAGGATTTGGATGAGGGCATTCACTATATATCCCCATTTTCACCCCTCTGGCCCCCCTGATATGAGCATTTCATGCTCCGATGCTCTCCTTTGCCCTGAGCTGAATTGCGCAGGAAAATGCCATTTTATAGAGATTTGGTGACGTGCCAGGCTCTCCATGGGGACTGCTAGCTGGAGGATTCCACGTAGCAGTGAGCCTGGTAAAGCCCGCCCATCAGAGCCGGTGACATCACCAGGAACACTGCTGGGTGGAAGCCTCTGCCCAGCAGTGTGTCGATGTAATTAAAAAAGTACTTGCCCTGCGCGATACAGCACAGGGCAAGGATGAGCATCAGAGCATGAAATGCTCTGAATCCGAACAACCCCTTGAGCCAGCAAATACCAGAAGCCAAGGCTGGTGGAAAGACTTCATAGGGGCACATTGTACCTACTGGGGGCACTAGTGGGAATTATACCTACTGAGGACACTACAAGGGCCATTACAACTATTGAGGGCAATACAGGGGGCATTATACTCAGGGCACTTCAGAGGGGTACATTATACTTACTTGGGGTGCTTCAAGGGGGGATTATACCTACTATGGGCACTTCAGAGGGCATTATACCGACTGGGAGCACTACAGAGGGAATCTGGGTTTTCAGCCATGAAAATATTGAAGTGCAATTATAGAAACCACTTCCTTGATGCCTAGATGCCCATCTGGATGACAGCATGTGTATGGCTGTCACTAGGATTAGCAGAGCACAGTCAGCGCCGGGTCCCACTGGCCTCATTCATCGTTATTTGGAACTGGTTTCCAGCACTGAATGCGTCTCTGAAGGTAAGAAAGGTTGGGGGGCCACTGCTAGAGACAAATATCAGCTGAGCGGAGATTTCCTGCATGTTTAGAGGCACCATGATGAACAGAACAGTGGGGACTGGAGAAGCAGCGGTGCACACAGGATTTTTTTCATATTACATTGTTTTGAGGTTTTTGAAGATAATTTGTGTCGCCCCCGACATCCCCATAATGTAATACATCTGCCCCAATAATCCTGAGTGACTACTCAACTCCAGCTGTAGAGGAGCCATGTGGTGACAGGACCTGTGATGATGTCACTGTCATGTGATCAGTCAAGTGTGTGTCACATTACATCATTCTTATCTATGGTAATAACAGATGATATGACTGGAGAGGTGAGAGGTTCTGATGATGTCACATTACATCATTCTTATCTATGGTAATAACAGATGATATGACTGGAGAGGTGAGAGATTCTGATGATGTCACATTACATCATTCTTATCTATGGTAATAACAGATGATATGACTGGAGAGGTGAGAGATTCTGATGATGTCACATTACATCATTCTTATCTATGGTAATAACAGATGATATGACCGGAGAGGTGAGAGATTCTGATGATGTCACATTACATCATTCTTATCTATGGTAATAACAGATGATATGACTGGAGAGGTGAGAGATTCTGATGATGTCACATTATATCATTCTTATCTATGGTAATAACAGATGATATGACTGGAGAGGTGAGAGATTCTGATGATGTCACATTACATCATTCTTATCTATGGTAATAACAGATGATATGACTGGAGAGGTGAGAGATTCTGATGATGTCACATTACATCAGTCTTATCTATGGTAATAACAGATGATATGACTGGAGAGGTGAGAGATTCTGATGATGTCACATTACATCATTCTTATTTATGGTATTAACAGATGATATGACTGGAGAGGTGAGAGATTCTGATGATGTCACATTACATCATTCTTATCTATGGTAATAACAGATGATATGACTGGAGAGGTGAGAGATTCTGATGATGTCACATTACATCATTCTTATCTATGGTAATAACAGATGATATGACTGGAGAGGTGAGAGATTCTGATGATGTCACATTACATCATTCTTATCTATGGTAATAACAGATGATATGACTGGAGAGGTGAGAGATTCTGATAATGTCACATTACATCATTCTTATCTATGGTAATAACAGGTGATATGACCGGAGAGGTGAGAGATTCTGATGATGTCACATTACATCATTCTTATCTATGCTAATAACAGATGATCTGACCGGAGAGGTGAGAGATTCTGATGATGTCACATTACATCATTTGTATCTATGGTAATAACAGATGATATGACTGGAGAGGTGAGAGACTCTGATGATGTCACATTACATCATTCTTATCTATGGTAATAACAGATGATATGACCGGAGAGGTGAGAGGTTCTGATGATGTCACATTACATCATTCTTATCTATGGTAATAACAGATGATATGACTGGAGAGGTGAGAGATTCTGATGATGTCACATTACATCATTCTTATCTATGGTAATAACAGATGATATGACCGGAGAGGTGAGAGATTCTGATGATGTCACATTACATCATTCTTATCTATGCTAATAACAGATGATCTGACCGGAGAGGTGAGAGATTCTGATGATGTCACATTACATCATTTGTATCTATGGTAATAACAGATGATCTGACCGGAGAGGTGAGAGGTTCTGATGATGTCACATTACATCATTCTTATCTATGGTAATAACAGATGATATGACTGGAGAGGTGAGAGATTCTGATGATGTCACATTACATCATTCTTATCTATGGTAATAACAGATGATATGACAGGAGAGGTGAGAGATTCTGATGATGTCACATTATATCATTATGATCACTTCAGACCTGGTGTGAGCGTGGAGAAGTCGCAGATTGAGGCGGAAAGGATCTTTGCACCACAATCTATGCCAGAAATATGCCTAATATAGGTGTATTTCTGTTTAATAAATGACCCCCTACATCTCCAGCAGAGCGCTGCGCGTAGTGTGCATGTTGCGGTGCTGTATGTGTAAAAATTAAGGAATGTATCTTTTTCTTTGTGTGAAATGCCCCATTGGTGTATGTCTTTAACCCCTTAAAGGGGTTGTCTCACTTCAGCAAATAGCATTTATTATGTAGAGGAAGTATATACAAGGCACTTACTACTGTATTGTTATTATCCAAATTGATTCCTATGCTGGCTGGATATATTTTCCATCACATTATACACTGCTGGTTTCCATGGTTACAGACCACCCTGCAATCCACATAAGCACTAGCCTATGTGCAGTCCCACGATCCTGGCCACCAGAGTGGATGTCGCTTTTTCCTATAGTGTGCAAGCGCGACCACCACTGATGGATTGCAGAGTGGTCATACCTAGGGATGAGCGAATTTCATATTTTGAAATTCGTTTTCGGTTTGGGTTGTGGTAGAATGTGAATTGCGGTATGGATTCCGTTACCACGGACCATAACACAATTCCACGATGGAATGCATAACGGAATGCCTTTAGAGGCATTCCATTATTCATTCCGTCATAATAGAAGTTTATGGCCTGCATAACGGATCCGTTCGGTTTCCGTTATGCTGGAGTCCATAACGCAATTCACATTATACCACAACCCGAACCGAAAACGAATTTCAAAATATGACATTCGCTCATCCCTAGTCGTAACCATGGAAACGAGCAGTATATAATGTGATGGAAAAATGTATCCAGGCGGCAAAGGAAGCAATAGTGACAATCACAAAACTTCCTCTACAAAATAAACGCTATCTGCAGAAGTGAGACTTTAAGGACCAAGCGATTTTCTGTGTTTTCTATCTTTTACTCCCAGTCTTTCCAAAACTATAACTTTTTTATTTTTCCATTCACATCCCGTTATGAGGGCTTTTTTTTTTTTGCGGGACAAGTTGTACTTTCTAATAATTTTACATTGCATACGATGTAGTGGAAAACTGGAAAAAAAATCCAAATGGGGTAGAAGGCAATTGAAAAAAGGCAATTCTGCCATAGTTTTATGGTTTTCATTTTTAGAATGTTCCCTATGCAGTAAAACTGTCCTGCGATATCATCCCTCCCTATTACTCTGTACCTCGGGGGTCGCAGGGCTATTGTTTAATTTATCCATTGATCCTCTATTATATCACCACTACTGAGATCCACATGGGTCACAGGGAATTACAGACTACTGCTTATGCCGACGACCTCCTCCTCTTTTTTTATTGTAGATTTTTAATATGTGTCTGCAGTAGGGCTGCAGTAAACGATTATTTTAGTAATCGAGTATTCTATCGATTATTTTTTACGATTAATCGAGAAATTTAATAAGAAAAAAATAATAGACTGTTTTCCTTTATAAAAACTCAGACCTCCTGCCATTAGTCCCCAACACCTTTTGTTCCCCACTGTGCGATCAGCCCAAGTGCATCAGTTCCCCCCAGTGCCATCAGCTCCACTATCCCCCAGTGCCATCAGCTCTCCCCACCCAGTGCCATCAGCTCCACTATCCCCCAGTGCCATCAGCTCTCCCCACCCAGTGCCATCAGCTCCACTATCCCCCAGTGCCATCAGCTCTCCCTCACCCCAGTGCCATCAGCTCTGCTCCCTTGTGCCATCAGCTCTGCCCCCTTGTGCCATCAGCTCTGCCCCCTTGTGCATTCAGCTCTGCCCCCTTGTGCCATCAGCTCGTCCCCCTTGTGCCATCAGCTCTGCCCCATTAGCTATGCCCCCATTGTGCCATTAGCTCTGCCCCCTTGTGCCATCAGCTCTGCCCCCATTGTGCCATCAGCTCTGCCCCCTTGTGCCATAAGCTTTGCCCCCATTGTGCCATCAGCTCTGCCCCCTTGTGCCATCAGCTCTGCTGCCATGCTCCTCCTGACACCCGGATTGCACAGCGTCACTGGTTTCTATGACGCTTTGCACTCCAGGCGCCTGGCCTTAGTTGCGCCCCCACCCCCTCGGTTTCACCAACTTACCTTTCCAGCAGGGGCGCTGCCGACACTCCATCGTTCTGCGCTGCTCTGCTCCTGACGTCACACAGTGCGTCAGGTCACGGCGTACGTACGTCAGGAGGTCAGAGCAGCGCGGGACCATGGACGTACTGTGGAGAGTCCGGAGGCCGCCTGCTGGAAAGGTAAGTATTCCAAGCGCCGCAGGAGACCACGGAGCGGGAGTAATAGCAAGCGCTTCACTCCCGCTCCGTGGTCACATGACACAAACAAATCTTCGATGCAAAAGATTTGCATCGAGGATTTTTTTGTGTCGAATTACTCGATTTAATCGAGTAATCGTTTCAGCCCTAGTCTGCAGTAAATCTTGTTGGTGCACAACTCCGGGGACACAATTGCATTTTTAACCCCTTAGTGACATAATAAATTTTAGCCTTAAAGGGGTTCTACGGGAATTAAGAAAATGAAAATACTTAAATATTACTTTATTATAAATACATTCCCAAATACCTTTCATTAGCTATAATAGCTAGTTTTGTCTAGGGAGCAATCATTAGGAGAAATAAAATGGCTGCTGTCCTATTAATACACACAAAACCTGTCCTAATCACACTTGAGGACAAGTTACTTCACAACACTGAGGTGAAGAGCTGCCTCATTTTCCTCTCTGCTTGTCAGGGATTATGATCCTGAATACAGCTGATAAGATATTTAGCTGAATCTATGTAGGAATGGAGTTCATAAGGAGACATGAAGTACAGAGAGGAGGGTGTGGGTAAAGAGCAGCAGCACTTTTATGCAGTCTCGATTACCACAGCCCCACATTACCACAGTATGTCTTGTCCATCCTCTCTGTACTTCATGTCTCCTAGTGAACTCCATTCCTACAGAGATTCAGCTGAAGATCATATTAAACTGTATTCAGGATCATAATCACGGACAAGTAGAGCAGAAAGGAGGATAGGGAGCTGTTTACCTCAGTGTTGTGAAGTAACTTGTCCTGCTGTGTGATTAGGACAGGTTCTATGTGTACAATAGGATGTCGGCCATTTTATTTCTCCTAATGATTGCTCCCTAGGCAAAACGAGTTACTATAAATGATGAAAGTTATTTGGGAATATATTTATAATAAAGCAATGTTTAAGCATTTTCATTTTCTTAATTACCGGAGTACCCCTTTAAGGACCAATAATATTTCCCCCCTTTGTGTTCTTGCCATCTTGACTTCTTCATATTTTCTTCTAAATTATTTTTTTATGTTGTGGGATTAGTGGTAGTTTTTTTTTAGGAACCATTTTGGGGTATATATAGGGTAGTAAATAACTTAGTTTATTCTCAGGGGAAAAGATAAAAAATGTATTTCAATTTTAACATTATTTTGTGGAATTTATTTAGGGTGTTCACTGTGTGTTAAAAGTAAAATGACTATTATGTGGGGCACTACAATGATGATAATGCCACATTTCTATATATTTTTACTAATTTTCCTCTCCTCCTGCAGGCTGCCAGTTCTGCAACTGCTCCCCCTCCTCCTCCAGTCTGAAAGGAAGGGGGCGACTGTTTAGCTGCTAGAGATATGGGCTTTGTATTGTTTGAAAGCTGGCATTCCAAGCTTTCAAACAATACCAGAATGCACGCATTACATGGAATGATATCACTGTTAGAAATCGGGATGCAGTGAATGCAGCTGAAAGTGAAAGCAGTTTTTTTCTGAGATTATTCCCGACATCTCCTGCTTTCTCATTATAATGCTGTCATTTTGGTCTTCCCTGGAATTGCAGCTTTCAAACAAGACCAGGCCCATACTTCTAGCTGCTATCTGTATAGCACCACCTGCCGTTTTTTTTTTTATTACTTTGTCCGGCTCAATGAGATGTTTGCACATGCTCAGTTTCATCCTTTAACTGCCTCCTGAGCTGTGATAAGGAGAGGATGGACACGACCTCTTAGCTGCAGCAGAAAGGACACTCCCCTTGAGCTGCCAGCATGATATAAATCTAGTAGAGCAATGAATGGGGAAACCTCTGGATCCATATGAATTACAGGGCTTGTTCTTGTTTTGTTAGAAAGAGGTTGCCATGTACTTGTCACTACCAGAGCTTTGGGACGTTCTCACAGCTCTGTTTCTCCACCCCTGTGATGATTTCACTACTAGAGCTGGGAGGAGTTCTCACTGCTCTGTTTACTTTTGGTTTCCTTCCTCCCAGCTGTTCCTCATGTGTTTGATTTCCCTCTCTTTATATCACCCCTCCTCCTATTGTAGGGCGTGGATTATAGTTCTCATTTCAGTTGTAGCTCTGGCTTTAGTATCTTCACTTGTAGCTATCAGTTCACTGGACCTGTGTTCTGCTGCAGCAAGCACTCCGGATTTTGCCAGCTGTCCTTGGATCCGTCTTCTCTGCGGCTGCAACACCTTCAGCTAAGTGTACAGACATTGTTGTGTACCTGATTATTTTCTGACTGGATCTGAGGTGGCCACGGTTCCCTCCATATACTGAGTAGGGCACCGGTGGCCGTTCCCCTTCCACTATTGTAGGGGTTACAGTGGTCATCAGTCTTAGGCACGTGGGCATGCCTCGTCAGTTAGGTGGTTAAATTCCTGCTCATTCTGGGCTATGAAGTCACAGAGACAGTCCTATCAGCGATTGACAGCTATCTCTGCATCAGTGGCGTACTGCCCATAGAGGCAGACCACGCCATTGCTATGGGGCCCGCGGCACTGGGGGGCCCGGAGCGCAGAGAAGGCCCCGCCCACACATTGCAGGCGCCTATAGCGCTATGCGGCTGCTCTGTTATAAATATGAGCTAACTATTCTTCCGCAATCGCGCAGAAGTTTGACCAGATCCTGACCGCCGGCTGACCCCCTCCTGACCTGCTGATCCTGTCTGCTGCGGAATCAGACTCAGACAGGATCAAACCAGCCTGCAACCAGCCTGGCCAATCTGGTGAGAGAGGAGGGGTGGGGGGGAGGGAGGGGGACAGCCAGGACAGGGTGGTGGGACATGGTTCAATCCCACTCCAGTGAGTCCTGTTGTCCTCTATGAGCCCCAAAATGCCCATGGGGGAGAAGTAGGAAGAAAGCACACTGTGTCCTGAGATTTTTTGGGGGGCATTAGGGGTTGGGGGGGGCTCATAGAGGACAGTGTGCTTTCCTCCTCCAAGGAGTTAAAGGGGTTTGGGGTAAGGCCTCTTTCACACTTGGGTTGTCCGGATCCGTCGTGCACTCCATTTGCCGGAAGTGCCCGCCGGATCCGTAACACCGCAAGTAAACTGAAAGCATTTGAAGACGGATCCATCTTCAAAATGCGTTCAGTGTTACTATGGCACCCAGGACGCTATTAAAGTCCTGGCTGCCATAGTAGTAGTGGGGAGCGAGGGAGCAGTATACTTACCGTCCGTGCGGCTCCCGGGGCGCTCCAGAATGACGTCAGAGCACCCCATGCGCATGGATGACGTGATCCATGCGACACGTCATCCATGCGCGTGGGGTGCCCTGACGTCACTCTGAAGAGCTCCCGGGAGCCGCACGGACGGTAAGTATACTGCTCCCCCGCTCCCCACTACTACTAAAATACATGCACATTTTATACGTTACTGCAACAAAGTTGGTTAATAATAAAATAAAAATGTTTATCCCTAACAGTTTCTGTAGGTCATGTATAAATGTATTTAATGGGGGTGTGGCATGGGAGGAGCCAGGTCAGGAAGTGGGAGGGGCCATGGTGGATAGTGGGCGGGGTTAGGGGCCCAATTTAGATTTTTGCTATGGGGCCCAGTGATTTCTATGTACGCCCCTGCTCTGCATACACAATCACTGATAGGACTGCCCTCCCGCTAATCGACTGCCTGCCCTATCGGGATATGTAAACCAACCTTTAATCATTTAGTGCTGTAAATTGCTTTACCTTCCTCTTATATATGTGACTTATATACAATTAAAGTCTGCTACAGATGTAGCAGACTTTAAATGAGCCAAATGAAAGTTCGTTCTATGGCAAGCATATGAAGCAACGCCGGTACTCGCAATGTTGATAAGCAGTGCTCTGCGCAAAAAGCGTATGCATATTACACCGGTTCTGTTTGATTTCTATATCTTTGACTGTTAATACAGACAAAAAGTACAGCAGTTTTTGTCAATGAAAGAAGTTAAAACAGGATGGCTACGTCCCTGTGTGAACTTGTTGATGTTCGGCAAGACGTGATTTCTCGGAAAAACTTTTTTCACATTGTGAATGTGGAAATGGCTGCTCAACTGTGTGAATTCGCTGATGTCTAACCAGAAGTGATTTATCTGTAAAACATTTCCCACGTTTTAGGCATGAAAACAGCTTCTCTAGTGTGTTTTTTTATTTTTTTATTAATTAGATCATATTTAGAAAAACTTTTTTGAATACAAAAAGACAACAATAAAAAACAAAAAAAGCAAAGGTCGAAACATTTTAATTGACACCCCCTCCTCTTTTACTGCACATGAAATAATACATTCCTGATCGCAGATAGCAGTGGCAGGGTAGAACATACAGTAAGGTTACTTGAAGGCTCGCAGTCATTTTGTGTCTGAATACTGAGCCCTTCTGCGCTGAACTTCTGCTGAAGAATTGCGAAACAGATATATTTCCACCATCAATAAAAAGTTGA
Organism: Bufo bufo; assembly: GCF_905171765.1. Classification (NCBI taxonomy): domain Eukaryota; kingdom Metazoa; phylum Chordata; class Amphibia; order Anura; family Bufonidae; genus Bufo; species Bufo bufo. The sequence continues at coordinate 32,689,006 of NC_053390.1, read as the reverse complement.
CCTATTTCACGTGCCTTTTGCACAATAATGTCCTGATCTCTATAATGCAAGAACCGACTCAATACTAGTCTAAGAAGGGTTAGCAGGAGGTAGCGGGCGGGTTCATACTCTGTGAGCACGCTCAACTGCAAATAAAGGAGTCAGAATCTCTTCCAAAAGTGTCCAGCAACCATTTTTCAAAAAAGTGACTGGGGTCACGGCTCTCCAATTTCTCAGGCACCCCAGTCAGTCTGATGCTGTTGCACTGCATCTTGTTCTCTATCCTTTCATCTAACGTAGCAGCAATGGCATTAAGGTTATTGATAACACATTTCATGAAGAACCTGGGCCTCAAGATCGCTCACCCGCCCCCTAATGTGTTCAGGAACTTTCTGTAAATCATGTCTAATTATGTTCACATCCTGTTTAAGAGACCCTATTAGGATGTTTATAGACGACAAGGCCATGTTGCGTTGATTCACTGCTGCAAAAACATCTTTCAATGTGGGGTCACTGACTTCATTAGTAAGAAGGAATATGAATATTCTCCTCAGGGATAATAGGTAGCTCACAGGGTTGGACACTTTGATGAGATGCCTACTGAGGTTAGTGCTCTGGAGTCCTGCCGTCCATCTTGTTTTTAACAGCGGATCACCAGTAGTGCCACAGTCCTCTGCTGCTACACACCACATTACATTTGTGGCCACCTCAGCAGCCTTGTCCACACTGAAGACTGTGGTTGTTTGCCAGGGCCCTTCACATGCAGATCCTTCTCCGGACCTTCCTCTGTTTTTATGGGCCACACCCGATCCTGGGAGTAAAGTAAAGTTGCTAAAGGAGGATGGTTACAGGCAGCAGGATGCCTCTAATATTTGCTGGATTCTGAGAACGAGCTCTCCACCATGTGTCCTCTCACATGCTTGGCTTGGCCACATCATCACCCTTGTGACTTCTCTGATGTTTAACAAGACTTAATTTAACTTTAAAATGTTTCCCACATTCCAAACATGAAAATGGCTTCTCCCCTGTGTGAGTTCTCTGATGTTTAACAAGATGTGATTTCTGGGTAAAATATTTTCCACATTCTGAACATGAAAATGGTTTCTCTCCTGTGTGACTTCTCTGATGTTTAACAAGATGTGATTTCTGGCTAAAACTTTTACCACATTCTGAACATGAAAAGGACTTTTCTCCTGTGTGAATTCTTTGATGTGCAATAAGGTTTGATTGCTGGGTGAAACATTTCCCACATTCAAAACAAGAAAATGGCTTCTCCCCTGTGTGAGTTCTCTGATGTTTAACAAGTATTGCTTTAAGACTATAACATTTCCCACATTCTGAACATGAATACGGCTTCTCTCCTGTGTGAGTTCTTTGATGTTCAAGAAAATTCATTTTCAACGTAAAGCCTTTCCCACATTCTGAACATGAAAATGGCTTCTCTCCCGTGTGAATTCTTTGATGCCTAACAAGATGTATTTGCTGGCTGAAACATTGCCCACATTCTGAACAAGAGAATGGCTTCTCCCCCGTGTGAGTTCTCTGATGTATAACAAGATGTGATTTCATTCTATACCCTTTCCCACATTCTGAACATGAATATGGCTTCTCTCCTGTATGAATTCTTTGATGTTCAAGAAAACGTATTTTCACGGTAAAACATTTCCCACATACTAAACAAGAAAATGGCTTCTCACCTGTGTGAATTCTTTGATGTTTAACAACATGTGATTGCTGGGTGAAACATTTGCCACATTCTGAACAGGAAAATGGCTTCTCCCCCGTGTGAGTTCTGTGATGTTTAGCAAGTAGTGATTTAGTACTATAAGCTTTTTCACATTCAGAACATGAATATGGCTTCTCTCCTGTGTGTAATGTTTGATGTTCAAGAAGCTCTGATTTCCTGGTAAAACATTTCCCACATTCTAGGCATGAAAACGGCTTCTCTCCTGTGTGACTTCTCTGATGTATAACAACTTGTGATTTCCGAGTATAACTTTTTCCACATTCCGAACATGAAAATCTCTTCTCTCCTGTATGAATTCTCTCATGTGAAATAAGATTTGATCTATCTGTAAAACATTTCCCACATTCTGAGCATGAAAACGGCTTCTCTCCTGTGTGAACTCTCTGATGTCTAATAAGATCTGATTTGTGAGTATAACATTTAACACATTCTGAACATGAAAATGGCTTCTCCCCTTCGCTATGTCTATTCTGTCTTACAGTCTGAGGTGAATCAGAAGATAGATGTTTAGGAGGATCAGATGATTGATCTTTACTGTGAAGCGCTGAGGGTGTATCTGAGAAAATGGCATGCTCTTGCGTGACACCACGATCATCTGCTTTAAACTCCGAAGATATCAGATGTCCCTTTGAGCTCCTGGTACAGTCATCTGCCAAGAATAAATCAGATTGTATTAATTTTATTATGCTTTTTTTAAATTAAAGAAGCACACCAGATTTTTATTTTGCCTATTTGTGCTGTATAATGGCTATTATTACAGACTAATGTAGTGATTCTTTTGTAGACCTGTTTCAGTCTGTGTCATTTATAGGCTGTTTGCCATCTTAAATACTTATTCCCCTTTGATAAGGTTCCACAAAGGCTGCCCTCATCAGAAGGCCTTATCACACTAAGGGCAGCAAGTGACAGATCAGTCACTGGTAGAACTGCTGTCCCCAATCAGGTCTTACAAGCAGGAGGAGAGCAATGTGAAAGGGGCATCACATACAATACTCACAAAAAGTTAGGGCTATTTGGCTTGTGGGTGAAATTTCAGGATGAAACTAAAATTCACTCTAACCTTTACAGGTAAACTTAATGTGACCTCTAAACTTCTGAATGCACATGCCCAACTGTTCAATGTTTCAGAACTTTTTACACAACTTGCTGTTCTCTAACAAGGAGCTTAACTGCAAAATTCCCAACAGGTGTTTGATCCATGAATTGCCCAATAAAGTTCCCGGTTAAATTAGAATTGGTATTTAAACATTCCTCCTCATCATGAGACCTACACGACACCTAACAATTGATGAACAGTACCTCGCCATTGCGAGGCTTCAAGCGGGATGTTCTCAGACAGAAGTGGTACTGAGCTTAGAGTGTCAGAGTGTCATGAGCAGGTTGCATCAGAGATACAAAGAGACTGGAAGAGTCACAGAAAGGCATAGACGTGGACGTCCTTTGACAACATTCCAAAAAGAAGACCGCTTCATTGTGAACAATGCCCTGCAGAACTTAATGATGAATGCCACACAACTACAGGCACTTTTAAGGAAGGTGAGAAGCACCCAAGTGTCATGTCAGACCATTCAAAACAGTTTACATCAGCATTGTCTGCGTGCTAGCCGACCTGCAGGGGTACCTGACCACACCACCAGGCACACAAGTCATCGTCTTGCATGGGTCAAGGAGCATCTACGCTGGACGAGGGACCAGTGAGCAGAAATGATGGCCGCCAACAATGTTGGAGACGTCACGGAGAGCGCTATGCATCGGCCACTGTTGTCACCAGATAAGCCTTTGGTGGTGGTGGTGGTGTTACAGTGAGGGCAGGTGTGTCTAGTCAATACAGAACTGTCCTACACTTTGTGAATGGTCCAGTGACAAGCCCATACTACTTGAAGAATATCATTAATCCAGTCATTGTGCCTCTGCATGAACAACACAGGCCTAATTTCATCTTCATGGGCGACAATGCATCAGCTCATGATGGTCGCATTATTAGGGAACGGCTGCTGGAGACTGGGGGACCTCAAATGGAGTGGCCTACACTTTCTCCAGACCTGAATCCCATTGAAAACCTATGGGATCAGCAGAGTTGCCGTGTAGAGGCTCGTGACTCTGTACCCCAGAACCTCAATGACCTGAGGGCCGCCCTTCAAGAAGAGTGGGATGTCATGCCTCAGCAGACAATAAGTCGACTTGTGAACAGCATGAGACATCGTTGTCAAGCTGTAATTGAGTTATTGAGACACTGACATTTTGTGGCGGTATACCCACCACTGGTGTTGGCTTTTGTTTCAATAAATTGTTTTAGATGAGGAAATCGCCATTGCTGCTTCTACTTAAATGCCCTACTTTCTTGATATAATATCACCGGAGCGGGAACTTTTTATGTTTTCCATAAATTTCACCCGAAAGCCAAATATCCCTAACTTTTTGTGAGTAGTGTATACTGGAGATTCTGTACACAGATAGCATAGACAGTGTGTCGGTTTGACTAATGAAAGTTTTATAATTCTGCAACGAATTATAGTATTGACTCGCCAGTTATATCATTGCACCCATTGTCCTTTATATAAGAGAGACCTTATATCTTCAGCTACACAGGGGCATACAGAAAGAAAGAAGGGTGGAGATGGGTGTGGAGGGGTCTGAGAGCTGGCAGGAGGGTCTTGATAGTTGATGATGCAACGAACAAGAGAGACTGACCACCTAGTCTAGACAGAAAAGCGTGCACTGGACTGGTGGTCAGATTTCAGATCACATGACCAGGTATCCATAAGGAACGGGTTCAAAAAGTATGGCTGCAACTGAGCTAAGATGAATCCAAAAGACACTGGTAGAATATTGATAGTTATACTAGCCCAAAAAAATTCCCAGAATACTATATAAAAATGTTCAAATAAACTGCAAATTGTGTAGCCAATTTTTAATTATCCCTCTTCGTGGGCTGTTAAATTGCCAGTAACAAATGCCAAATAGCAAGTTGATGGGTGCATCTTTACTTGCCCATTTATAGATCACAAGAATTGTTTGTTTTTTCATAATTATGATCATTTGCACGATCGTTCACCGCCAACAATGCAGATGCCTGTTCACACTCGTAGATTTACTGCTGACCAAAAAAGATTTTTAGGTCAGCATAAAAGATGTTAACGACAAGTGAGTGAATAATCGTTTGTCAGTTGATTGCTGGCCATGTTCACACCGGGCAATGATTGTGATTGATCGTAAAAAGGCCCGTAAAACAGTGATGGCAAAACAGATTATAATCTAAAGGATGTATTACACAGCAGGCAATTGTCGGGAAGGAATCGTTCCTTCCCGGCAATCGCCTTCTCGTCAGTGGATGAGACTGCTGCTATTACTTGCAGGCATCTCCTTCACAGTATGGGAAGGAGCAATCGTTATGCCTTTGCTCGTCCCCATGCTGAATCATTGTTTGGCAGCAGCAGGTTGGGATTACACAGCACAATGTGCCACCGGCAAACGAGGATTTTTAAACCTGTTGAAAGATTCCAATTGCTTGATAAACAATCGTTTTCTCATTCATCGGGTAATCGGCAGCAGTGTGACACTACGAACACTCGTTACTAAAAACCCTTAACAGTAGATCTGAGAGCAATCCAAAAGCTTAAACATGCAACCAAGAAACTGTTTATACTCGTACAGCAAGTAGAGGTGACTCTTCTCTGCTTTATTCAGTGGTTACTGCTCACCTGTGTGGGTATCTGTAGAAATTTTCTCCTTACACTGGTCATCACCCCTCACATATGTCTCTGTCTTTGTAGGAATGTCCCAATTCAAAAGCTGTAAAACAAATATTGTAAAAGTTAGCAAATGGGTGGCGCAGTTATGTTCTTGGAGAGTCAATGTTTTAAGTAGAAGACCAACAAACAGGTCTACTAGAAGCTGGACATGGATATTATATAATGACGAAAGTGACAATAACCTCATACATATGTACAGTCGTGGCCAAAAGTTTTGAGAATTACATAAATATTGGAAATTGGAAAAGTTGCTGCTTAAGTTTTTATAATAGCAATTTGCATATACTCCAGAATGTTATGAAGAGTGATCAGATGAGTTGCATAGTCCTTCTTTGCCATGAAAATTAACTTAATCCCAAAAAAACCTTTCCACTGCATTTCATTGCTGTCATTAAAGGACCTGCTGAGATCATTTCAGTAATCGTCTTGTTAACTCAGGTGAGAATGTTGACGAGCACAAGGCTGGAGATCATTATGTCAGGCTGATTGGGTTAAAATGGCAGACTTGACATGTTAAAAGGAGGGTGATGCTTGAAATCATTGTTCTTCCATTGTTAACCATGGTGACCTGCAAAGAAACGCGTGCAGCCATCATTGCGTTGCATAAGAATGGCTTCACAGGCAAGGATATTGTGGCTACTAAGATTGCACCTCAATCAACAATTTATAGGATCATCAAGACCTTCAAGGAAAGAGGTTCAATTCTTGTTAAGAAAGCTTCAGGGCGTACAAGAAAGTCCAGCAAGCGCCAGGATCGTCTCCTAAAGAGGATTCAGCTGCGGGATCGGAGTGCCACCAGTGCAGAGCTTGCTCAGGAATGGCAGCAGGCAGGTGCGAGCGCATCTGCACGCACAGTGAGGAGAAGACTTTTGGAAGATGGCCTGGTGTCAAGAAGGGCAGCAAAGAAGCCACTTCTCTCCAAAAAAAACATCAGAGACAGATTGATCTTCTGCAGAAAGTATGGTGAATGGACTGCTGAGGACTAGGGCAAAGTCATATTCTCCGATGAAGCCTCTTTCCGATTGTTTGGGGCATCTGGAAAAAGGCTTGTCCGGAGAAGAAAAGGTGAGCGCTACCATCAGTCCTGTGTCATGACAACAGTAAAGCATCCTGAGACCATTCATGTGTGGGGTTGCTTCTCATCCAAGGGAGTGGGCTCACTCACAATTTTGCTCAAAAACACAGCCATGAATAAAGAATGGCACCAAAACACCCTCCAACAGCAACTTCTTCCAACAATCCAACAACAGTTTGGTGAAGAACAATGCATTTTCCACCCCGATGGAGCACCGTGCCATAAGGCAAAAGTGAGAACTAAGTGGCTCGGGGACCAAAACGTTGACATTTTGGGTCCATGGCCTGGAAACTCCACAGATCTTAATCCCATTGAGAACTTGTGGTCAATCCTCAAGAGGCGGGTGGACAAACAAAAACCAACTAATTCTGACAAACTCCAAGAAGTGATTATGAAAGAATGGGTTGCTATCAGTCAGGAATTGGCCCAGAAGTTGATTGAGAGCATGCCCAGTCGAATTGCAGAGGTCCTGAAAAAGAAGGGCCAACACTGCAAATACTGACTCTTTGCATAAATGTCATGTAATTGTCGATAAAAGCCTTTGAAACGTATGAAGTGCGTGTAATTATATTTCACTACATCACAGAAACAACTGAAACAAAGATCTAAAAGCAGTTTAGCAGCAAACTTTGTGAAAACTAATATTTGTGTCATTCTCAAAACTTTTGGCCACGACTGTATATTCGGCTTAGCTAGACATGGTACAGGTTGTTTCGGTGGAGGGAGATCAGCTTCTGCCAGACACGACCTGTCTCTAGGAAAATAAAGGATCAGATTGGTAGATATCCAGCTTCTTGGTTCCTTATTCCAGACAAGATGTGATATGACATATGTGACATCTAATGTCGATGGTCAGCTGTCATCCCGACTTCTCTCATTACACAAAAATAAAACGTAATACTATGGGATAAAACAAGACAGAACACAAGCCTTCTACAGACCATAAGGAATATCTCCATCTACCTGATGATCCTGTGGAGGATGAGGACTGGGACATCTCTCTGGTGTTCTTCTCTTACTGGATCTTCCTGTAGGAAACACATAAAGTGACTGAATTCATTCTTTACATACAGATAAATAATCCCCTCACTCAAATGAACATACAATTACAGCTAAATATAGCTAAAATCTCAATGTAGTCAATAGTACTCTTGACATCTAGGCAGGGCTGGGACAAGGTCCACCACCAACAGAGGCTGAGCTGCCCAAGTGCGCCCCCCCCCCCCCTGCCTGCGCCCAGGGCCGGTGCAAGGTTTTTTACCAACACAAGCGAACCTACATTTTGGCGCCCCCTCCCACCCTCCCTCTTCAGCTCACCTGGGGGAAGGGGGGGTGCGCCAAAATGTAGGTTCGTCCCATAAGACGCACCTAGGTTTTAGAGGAGGATAATAGGAAACAATATTTTTCATTCCACCTCAGGTCAGACCAGCCATCAGACCCCAGCTCACAGGCACAGCCCCAATGCCTCAGATCAGACCCCAATGTCATATTCCCCGTCCATGGCACAGACAGACTACAGACATTGTCTCCGGCCCATCATGTAACCCTATCCTCACCCATGTCACATTTCTCCCCCTCCATTTGATTGCTCTGACACCTAAAGAAATTTTTATTTTATTTTTTAAAACCTGTTTCTCCAGACGATCTTATGCTAAAAGTATTGGTAATAGAATCTCAAAGGTCTATAGAAGCAGGTACACTATTTTTACAAACCTTTGAGACTCTATTAACACTACTTATCAACATCAGGTCATTTAGAGAAACAGCAGTTTTTTTTAATTATGTTTTTTTTTAGGTGTTAAAACATAACTTTCATTTGATTGCTGTAACACCTAAAGGAAAAATCTTTTTAAAAACCTGCTGTGTCTCTAGATGACCTTATGTTGATAGTAGTGTTAATAGAGCCTCAAAGGTCTGTAAAAATAGGGTAACTGCTTTTATAGACCCTTGAGACTCTATTACCACTGCTATCAACATAATGTCATCTAGAGAAACAGCAGGTTTTTAATTTGTTTTCCTTTAGGTGTTCAAGCAATCAAATAAGTTAGGTTTTAACACCTAAAGGGAAAAAAGAATTTGAAAAACTTGCTCTTTCTCTAGGTGACCTTATGTTTATAGTAGTGTCAATAGAGTCTCAAGGGTCTATAAAAGCAGTTACCCTATTTTTACAGACCTTTGAGACTCTATTAACACTACTATCAGCATAAGGTCATCTAGAGAAACAGCAGGCTTTAAAAAAAATCCCTTTAGGTGTTAGAGTACATTGCAATCAAATGAACGTTATGTGTTAAGATTAGGGTCAGAAGCAGACAAGCAGGGTTTTGTTTAGCCTCTTGGGTATTAGTTTTTACATTCATAAAGCTCCACATTGAGCTTCCAGCAGCAGACAGATGCCAGGGCACTTCTGTGGTCACCTCACCTGGGCACATGGTCTTTGCTCAGCAGAGTCCTGCCATACATGCTGGGTAGATGCTAGAATGGATTTGTTAGAAGGAGGTCTGTGACGTCACTGGTCACATGCTCCTTCATGGTCACATGATCCACTGTGAGAACTCCTGCCTCCTGCTGTGTTCAGCTCCAGAGAGAAGGGGGTGTGAAAGGATGGACCAATGGCAGGGCAGCTAGCTGATACTGGCCAATCAGCAGCCTCCTGCTCCTATCTACAAGCGCAGCTTAGAGTGAACATTGGCTGGGGAGGGGAGGGGAGGGCGCCCGGCAGCAAGTAAGTGATAAAAAAAAAAAAAGAGGTTTGTTTTTCCGCCCACCCCAGGCTGCGCCCTGAGGCTGGAGCCTCCCCAGCCTCTGTGTCAGCCCGGCCCTGCATCTAGGTGGTTACAGAGGGATGGACTACTTATATCATCTCACCTGTACCCTGGAGGTCAACTGTGGCCTTACATAGGCCCCAGGCCTGCCATGTTTATATGCCTATTAGGCCATGACAAAGGCACAGCATAAGAGACTATTTACTACTGAGACATACTGTAAGTGATGAAAAGATCGCATTGTGAAGTCTCCTACAACAGACTCAAAAATAATTAAAGTTATATAAAGATTATAAAAAAAACTTAAAGGAAATTGTTTTCCATAAAAAGTAGTTTAATTTTGAAAGTGTTAGAAAATACAAATATGTGCTATTACAGCAATCGTCACGACCAGTATAATGAGTTAACACTTTGTGTCAACCGAAAAATGCTAAATAAAATGTTGTTTGTATAAGACTTTTTTATATGTGCCCAAAGTGATGCTTTTAAAACATATATCTACATAGACAGAAAAAAATAAAAAGCTATGGTTCTCAAAATGTGGTGGCATAAAAAAAAGCCGCAACAACCTGCCGGATCTCTCGCCGTGTATGTGAAACTAGCCTTACATGGACCTCAAAATGTTGCAAATGAATAATACAGTCTTCCCATGAAAAACAAATCTTCATACAGCTACACAAATGGGAAAAATAAAGTCATGGCTTTCTGAATGTGGCAGCTCTGAAACAATAAATTCCTGCAATTGTTAATGCCAAAATAAGCTTGTTGCTGAAGGGGTTAAAGGACATGCATATTCAGTCCTGTCTATTACCTGGTGATATGAGGGGCTGGTGTTCCTTTATCGTGACATCCTCGTACAGATCCTTGTGTCCTTCTACATACTCCCACTCCTCCATGGAGAAATAGACAGTGACATCCTGACACCTTATAGGAACCTGACAACACAATGACACAGTCATAACCCAGACCCCTCCAGTGCTGTTACTGTATAATGTCCCAGCATTCCCAGCAGTGTCACCTCTCCAGTCAGCAGCTCCATCATCTTGTGGGTAAGTTCTAGGATCTTCTGTTCATTGATCTCCTTATGTATAATGGAGCAAGGTGGAGGCCCCGTGATTGGGCTCAAGGTTCTTCCCCATCCTTCAGACTCAGGAGCCTGACAGCGTTCACTAGAGATCTTCTTCACTACTGTGTAATCCTGGATATGGAGAGACACAGTAATAAATATCACTACTGACATTTCCAGAGTCCATCACCTCTACAGCCATGTCCATCTGTTATTACCATAGATAAGAATGATGTAATGTGACATCATCAGAATCTCTCACCTCTCCAGTCATATCATCTGTTATTACCATAGATAAGAATGATGTAATGTGACATCATCAGAATCTCTCACCTCTCCAGTCATATCATCTGTTATTACCATAGATAAGAATGATGTAATGTGACATCATCAGAATCTCTCACCTCTCCAGTCATATCATCTGTTATTACCATAGATAAGAATGATGTAATGTGACATCATCAGAATCTCTCACCTCTCCAGTCATATCATCTGTTATTACCATAGATAAGACTGATGTAATGTGACATCATCAGAACCTCTCACCTCTCCAGTCATATCATCTGTTATTACCATAGATAAGAATGATGTAATGTGACATCATCAGAACCTCTCACCTCTCCAGTCATATCATCTGTTATTACCATAGATAAGAATGATGTAATGTGACATCATCAGAATCTCTCACCTCTCCAGTAATATCATCTGTTATTACCATAGATAAGAATGATGTAATGTGACATCATCAGAATCTCTCACCTCTCCGGTCATATCATCTGTTATTACCATAGATAAGAATGATGTAATGTGACATCATCAGAATCTCTCACCTCTCCGGTAAGTTGGAAGAGTATCTCTAGGGTGAGATGTAATATATCCTCTGCCATCTTGTCCTGGGCTCTATCCATCAGGTAAATCAGGAAGATTCTTTTATATTGAAGAGATCACATGAGAGGATCCTATATTGCAAATTGAATGGAAAGAAGATGAAACAATGTAAAAAAAAACACACAAAACCCCATTTAAAAAATACATTTACTGGAGGTAATTAGTAGAAACATTTTAGGAGCTCCTCGGTGTCTGAGGACCAAGCAGGTGACACCTTGACATGAGAGCTGCTGATGCCAGTGTGTACGGCACGTGACTGCTGTAAACCATCATAGGCTACAATGTACACACTGCTGCAGTAATGTGAACAGAGAGGAGACCGGGGGTATCAGCGCTCGCTGGAGTTGTAGGGGATTGAATACACATTCAGCTGACGGAGACACTGAGGGACGTTGTCTTTATCCACTTCTATGGCTTACTGAAGTCGCGGATTAGAGCGCGCACCAGCGTTCCTGGATCTGCCCACAACTCCTACGTTTTTCACAACTGAGCAGGGACACATTGCGCTCTGCTCAAGACCGGTGATGCTTCATAGAGCATGGGTAGGATTTGGGTGCGGGAATTCACTGTAAACGTTAGCGAGCCAAAGCTGGTGGAAAGACGCGGAAAGTGGCTCAGGACTCTTAATGAGCCAACAGGGCTAATTCAGTATCCTAGCCCTGTGCCTCTCACCCATCTTTGGCTACTTTCAAACCTGCGGCACGAGATCCGGCTGCCTGATCCTGCAGAGAATGTTGAGAATCAGCCAGACACGTGGCGGTTTGTGTCCAACCAATTCTCGGCATTTTTGCCGGAATGCGACCAGATCTCTGTCGGACCCCATGGAGCGGGTGGCATTGTAGTTGCAAATGGCTAGTGCCGGATTCGGAGAATTCAACACACGTCGCAAGGTGTGAAAGTAGCCTGACATGTTTACGCCATGGTATGGGACCATCCTGCCCCACACATTATATACATGTGGTATATTCATATCCACTAACAAAACCTATTGTTACAACACTGGTGCAGCGGTGGATCCTCAGAGCCATAGTACGACTGTCTTAGGCTAAACCGAGGCATAGAGCGTTAAGGGGTTAAAAGCTTACCCTCCTTTACCTATATAAAACATGTCTTTAAAAATCGTACCAATTGTGGAGCAGCGGGTAATCCAGGAAAAAGGATAACATGCGCCATCTTAGCGTTCCACTACCAAGTTTGACTTGCTTTCCGTTTGTTTCCAGCTTTTCGAGACACAGGACAGCGCAGTCTACCGCGCTATTCTGTCCGGCAAAAAAAAGCCAGAAACAAACAGAAAGTAGGTCGAACAGAGTCCAACCATGAGGGTATTCCGATTTAGAAATTTTCAAATGCCGTCATTTACTAATTGTGATGGTTTATCTGTAATGCCCCGTTTTTCTGCACTCCATCCTGGTCAGCGACATTTCCCTCTCCTGATGACATCACATCTACATCGGAGGCTTGTAAGGCCCTGCCCTGCATGCACATCATCATCAGTGGTGTTCTGCTCATTCTTCTGGACCCTGCCCTGTAGACGTGATGTCGGCAAAGATGCTGCGGCTTAGGGCTCATGCACACGAACGTATTTTCTTTCCGTGTCCGTTCAGGTTTTTTTTTTGCGGACCGTATGCGGAACCATTCATTTTAATGGGTCCGGGAAAAAAAACGGAAGTTACTCCGTTTGCATTCCGTTTCCGTATGTCCGTTCTGCAAAAAAAACCATATATATATATGACAAGTCCTAATATTGTCCGCATCACGGACAAGGATGGGACTGTTCTATCAGGGGCCGGCTGTTCCGTTTAATAAATAATATGTTCACAAAATACTGTTTTTGTGACATTTAATAAAAAATAAAAAACCTAAAATATTTAATAAAAAATGTGACATTTAATAAAAAATAAAAAACCATAAAATATCCTACCTTCACAGCAGAGGAGTGCGTAAGGCAGCTGTTTACTGTAGAGAAGGGGTTTAAATCTCATTGAGACCTGTAAAATAAACTTTTTTATAAAAGTTATGGCAGAAAAATACAAAAAATTTACCACCTCCCTTTTTTAATATTGATTCTATGGTGGTCAATGTACAGTATGTTTTTTTTTATTTTTTATCTCATCTCGCTCACAGTGGTGCGTCTTACAAGAACTGCATTGCGGATTCATTTTTTACAATACGGGGCTAAGTCTAATTATGTTGCGGCCAATTCCGGTATCGCGCTCTATACTTTGGGCCCGGTTCCAGGACACATTGTTTGCAGGTTGTGCCTGCGCAGTACGGCAGCCTCAGGAGCTGTCTGCGCCCCCGAAACTGCCTAACTGTGCAGGCTCAACCCCCGTACATTGTGGGTTGTGGGCTAGGATCATGTGCCCTATGTATGGCATGTGATCCCCGAAGTGCCCACAACATCATTAGACCGTGAGCACAGCGCTTGCCCGGTAAGGTAAAAAAATTAATCATAATGCAATTCTTGCAAGACTGGTCACTGTAGGCAACATGAGATTTAAAAGTAATAACTGGACAACCCCTTTAAAGGGGTTGTCTAGGAGGAGAAAAACATGGCTGCTTTCTAACAAGAACAGCACCACCCCTGTCCACAGGTTATGTGTGGTATTGCAACTCAGCCCCATTCACTTCAATGGAGGTCTGCTACAAAGCCAGACACAGTATGTGGACAGGAGTAGAAAAAAACAGCCATGTTTTTCTTATGCTGGACAACCCCTTTAACTGTATTCTGTATGTTCGCCTGTTTACGGTGGTACCAAATTTATAACTTTTTTTTACATTTTACTTCATTTTATTTTACAGGAAGGCTTGTAGTTTTCGTGATACCTTAGGCCTCTTGGAGCAATGCTCATTCTGTTATTTGGGGAGCGACATAAGCAAAAAAAAAAACTGAAATTCTCCCGCTGTTTTCAGGATTTTCCCATTCATTTTGATGGGGCTGTGCACGAGCGGTTTTTTCACGCATCACTTCTGCGTTGCGTGAAAATCGCAGCATGTTCTATCATCTGTGTTTTTCATGCAGCCCGGGTCTCATAGAAGTGAATGGGGCTGCGTGAAAAACGCATCGCCTCCGCAAGCAAGTGCGGATGCGATGCGTTTTTTCACTGATGGTTGCTAAGAGATGTTGTTTGTAAACCTTCCGTTTTTTAGCACGTGCGTAAAAAAACGCATCAAAACGCATTGCACCCGTGCGGAAAAAACTGAACAACTGAACGCAATTCACAGATAAAACTGACTGAACTTGCTTGCAAAATGGTGCAAGTTTTACTGAACCTAATCCGTTATGCTCGTGTGAAAGAGGCCTTAAGGGCGCTATATGAGTGCACTATAAGGCCCCTTTCACACGGGTGAGTATTCCGCGCAGGTGCAATGCGTGAGGTGAACGCATTGCACCCGGACTGAATCCGGACCCATTCAGTTCACAGTGGGGCTGTGCACACGAGCGGTGATTTTCACGCATCACTTATGCGTTGCGTGAAAATCGCAGCATGCTCTATATTCTGCGTTTTTCACGCAACATAGAAGTGAATGGGTCTGCGTGAAAATCGCAAACATCCGCAAGCAAGTTTTTCACGCATGGTTGCTAGGAGATGATGTAAGTAAATTGATAAATGTCAATTCACAGTATTATTTTTCCTTATAACAGGGTTACAAGGGAAAATAATAGCATTCTTAATACAGAATGCTTAGTAAAATGTGGCTTTAGGGGTTAAAAAATAAAAATTAACTCACCTCATCCACTTGATCGCGCATCAGGGCTCGTCTTCTTTATTCTTTTTTCAGGACCTGCAAAAGGACCTTTGACGACATAATCCTCTAGAAATCTTCTATCTTCATTCAGCAGGACCTGCGCTGACGTCACCACGTGGTGAGCGCGATTACGTCATCAAAGCTCCTTTGGCAGGTCCTGAAAGAAGAAGAAAGAAGACGATGCCGGCTGCGCGAACAAGTGGATGAGGTGAGTTCATTTTTATTTTTTAACCCCTAAAGCCACATTTTAGTAAGCATTCTGTATTAGGAATGCTATTATTTTCCCTTATAACCATGTTATAATGGAAAATAATAAAATCTACACAACACCGAACCCAAACCTGAACTTCAGTGAAGAGGTCCGGGTTCGGGTCTGGGTACCACATCCAGTTTTTTATCACGCGTGTGCAAAACTGAACATCGGAACGCAATTGCATGCCTACTCGCACGGTTTTCCTGCAGCGCACACGCGACGCATCCGGAGTAAATCTGGGACGCCCGTGTGAAAGAGGCCTACCGGTAATACTGGGGGCACTGCAGGGGACATTATACTTAGTGAGGCAACTTCAAGGGAGGACATTATGCATATTTAGGACACTAAATGGGTGCACTATAATACAGGGGCATTATACCTACTGAGGGCACTACATGGGTGCACTGTAATACAGGGGCATTATACCTACTGAGGGCACTACATGGGTGCACTATAATACAGGGGCATTATACCTACTGAGGGCACTACATGGGTGCACTGTAATACAGGGGCATTATACCTACTGAGGGCACTACATGGGTGCACTGTAATACAGGGGCATTATACCTACTGAATGCACTAAAGGGGGGCATTATACATACTGAGGGCATTATACATACTGAGGGCACTACAGAGGGGCACATTATACATACTGAGGGCACTACAGAGGGGCACATTATACATACTGAGGGCACTACAGAGGGGCACATTATACATACTGAGGGCACTACAGAGGGGCACATTATACATACTGAGGGCACTACAGAGGGGCACATTATACATACTGAGGGCACTACAGAGGGGCACATTATACATACTGAGGGCACTACAGAGGGGCACATTATACATACTGAGGGCACTACAGAGGGGCACATTATACATACTGAGGGCACTACATGGGTACACTGTAATACAGGTGGCATTATACCCACTGAATGCACTATAGGGAGCTTTACACGTACTGAGGGCATTACAGGGGGACATAAAAACTAATAAGGGCATTATACTGATTGAGGGCACTATAGGGGCATTATACCTACTGAGGGCACATTATATCTACTGCGGTGCTTCAGAGGGCATTATAACTACTGGAGCACTAGAGGGGAAATCTGGAATTTCAGCCATAAAATTACTGAAGTCTAATTATTCATTGACAGACGCCGCCCGGGTGACTGCAGGTGTATGGCTGTCACCAACTATAAGGCCCCATTCACACGAACAGATTTCTGGTCCACATGCGATCTGCATTTTTTGCGGATTGGATGCGAACCCGTTCATTTCAATGGGTTGACAAAAAAATCGCGTGCTGTCCGCATCCGTATGTCTGCTCCGCAGCACCGAAAAAAAGAAACGGATACAACACTGAAGTCATACAGACTGTGCATCATCTGTATTTTTTCTGAGGATCCGTTGTTCATATTAAGTTGTTTTTAGATTTCTGAGGATAAAATCTGTGTCGCCCCCAACAACAACCCCGTCATATAATAAACCTGCCCCAGTAATCATCCTGGGTGACTACTCTCCTACCTGCAACTGTAGAGGAGCCGTGTGGTGACAGGACCTGGGATGATGTCACAGTCATGTGATCAGTCATGTGTGTGGGAGGAGTCAGGAATCACATGACCAGCTCATTTACAGGACACTGCTGTGCTGGATGAGCTGACCTTAGATCCTGGATGTATACAGCAGAGCTGTGTGTGTGATGTGCGAGGTGCAGAGCGCTGTGTGTAACGTACATGTAGCTGTGCTGTATGTGGGTGCAGCAGAGCTGTGTGTGTGATGTGCGAGGTGCAGAGCTATATCATATGTATGTAAACTATGCCCTGTGTGTAACGTACATGTAGCTGTGCTGTATGTGTGGGTGCAGCAGAGCTGTATGTGTAATATCCATGTATCTTTTTTTCTGGGTGAAATGTCCTGTGGGTGCATTAGTGTCTTCCTGGATCCATAACTTTTTTATTTTTCTTTTCACATCACTGTATGAGGGCTTTTTTTTTTGTTTTGTTTTTGGAAGAGTTATACTTTGTAAGAATTTTATATTGCATGCCATGTAGTGGGAAGATGGAAAAAGATTCCAAATGGGGAAGAATTGGGAAAAAAATGAAATTGCGCCATAGTTTTATGGTTTTAGTTTGTACAATGTTCCTTACGTTATATTATCCCTCCCCATTGTTTAATTTATCCATTGATCCTCTATTCTGTCATCACCACTGGGATCCACGTGGGTCGCAGGGAATTACGGACGGCTGCTGCTTCTGCTGACGACCCCACTGTGTGAACTCCGAAATGGGCTCTTTGTCGGGTTATTCCCTGAACCTACATAACAGCGAAGCCCTGATGCTGAAAGGCCGACCGACATGGGGCACGGCTGATCCATTACGCGGGAACACACAATCCATGACGTATCCAGGGGGGCAGATAACACTCAGCGAACAGTCTATATCACTATAAAGCCGAATGCACACGGCCGTGTTCCGCAGCCGAGAGCGGTCCGTGGTACGCCGGGCTGGATCCCTGTTCAGAGCAGGAGCGCACGGCGTCATTGGTTCTGAACAGGAATCCAGCCCGGCATACCACGGACCGCTCTCGGCTGCGGAACACGGCTTAATATTTCCCGTTACATTCATTCCCTTCAACACACGCTGAAAACTGGGAAACATTTTTCCTTATCCTTTATGGGCAGAGCGAATATCCTGAAAATGGTGGAATCCCCCAGAATCCTCTATTTATTTCCATGCCTTTCCATCTATTTCCGTCCTGATGATGAGAAACAAATCGACTATTACTACAGATCATTTATCTGGGGAGGGGGCCGACCTAAAACTTAGAATTCCCCAACATCCGATGTTTTACCCTGGCTCCTTGGGCCAGATACTTTACTGCGGACCACCCTGGAGCAGCCCCAGAAGAATCATGTCTACCAGAAAGCTGGGTCTAACCCTTGAGACATTGGTGGCCGCCCTCCATTCATTTCTGCAGCATACCTCCCAACGTTAGAGGCCACGCCTCTAACTCCGCCCAAAGCATAACTATACTCACCCAGTCCACGTAATACCTCCACATAGTAATTATCCCCCCTTTGTGCCAGTACATAGTAGTAATGCCCACACTGTGCCCCTTCACAGTAGTTATACCCAGATGTGCCCCCTCAGAGTAGTTATGCCAATATATGTTCCCCCTTGACTGTAGATATGCCCACATGTGCCCCCTCAAAGTAGTTATGGCAAGATATATGCCCCACTCAAAGTAGATATGGCAAGATGTGCCCCCTCACAGTAGTTATGCCCACATGTGCCCCCTTCACATGAAGTCCCCTGGTTCCTCTGATGATCACAGCTCAGACGCCAGCGCACCCCAGCAGCATGATGAAGTCACACATCACTCTTGCTGTGTAGGGGGAGCCGAGGCTGATTCTTTTAATAGGGGGGGGGGGGGTCATGTAATAAGGGGAAGAGCAAAGGGTTCTGTCTTTGCGTCTGTAACATCCACCCTTATCTCCTCCGTCGGCGGAACTGCCTGCCGGATACGGCAATCTGCATGCAAACGGAAAGCATTTGTAGACGGACGCGGATCCATCTCACAAATGCATTGCAATAACTGATCCCTCTCTCTACGGATCCGTTATATATATTCTTTCACATTTTTACCGTTCTGCTCATGAGCAGACCAGAAGGACGGATCCAGCATTGCAGTATTTTGAATGTCGGATTCGGCACTAATACATTCCTATGGAAAAAAAACGGCATTCAGGCAAGTGTTCCGTTTTTTTGGCCGGAGATAAAACCGCAGCATGCTGCGGTATTATCTCCGTCCTGAACAGTCAAAAAGACTGAACTGAAGACGTCCTGATTGGATTGCTCTCCATTCAGAAAACATTAGGATAAAACTGATCAGTTCTTTTCCGGTATTGAGCCCCCAGGACGGAACTCTATGCCGGAAAATAAAAAAGCGCTAGTGTGAAAGTACCCTTAGGCGCACCCATATTCTTGGAGCACAGACTTCACACACAGCTCTGCTGAACATCCATCAAATTCTTCTCCACTACAACGTCACACGTTCACAACAGCTACTCAAAGCCACACCCATTACTATTCCAATGAATGATTTACGGACATAATAACCTCTGTATGATATCCCTAAATCTATACAGCCACCCAGCTTTCCTGGAAACACGTATACACGCCACACCCAGAATTGGGGAGGATCTCTATTGCCTGCTTCTGCCATTATTTGCCAACATCTTTTGGTCACTCTTAGGGCTCATGCACACGACCGGATGGCTTTTCAGTGTTTTGCGGTCCGTTTTTTTACGGATGCGTTGTTCCGTTTTTTGTTTCCGTTGTGTTTCCGTTTCCTGTTTTTCCATATGCCATATACAGTAATTACATAGAAAAAATTGGGCTGGGCATAAAATTTTCAATAGATGGTTCCGCAAAAACAGAACGGACACGGAAGACATACGGATGCATTTCCGTATGTGTTCCGTTTTTTTTGCGGACCCATTGACTTGAATGGAGCCAAGCACCGTGATTTGCGGACAAGAATAGGACATGTTCTATCTTTTAACGGTACGGAAAAACGGAAATACTTAAACGGAATCATCACAGAGAGGCTCCATTCACACGTCCGTGGTGTGTTGCGGATCCGCAACACACCCGCCCGGCACCCCTGAAGAAATGCCTATTCTTGTCCGCAAGCTGCGGACAAGAATAGGACATGTTCTATCTTTTGCGGAGCTGAAGATCGGGGCCGCGCTCCGCAAATGCGGACAGCACACTGTGTGCTGTCCGCATCCATTCCATCCCCATAGAAAATGAATGGGTCCGCACCTGTTCCGCAAAATTGCGGAACGGATGCGGACCCATTTGCGGACGTGTGAATGGAGCCAGACACTTCAGTTTTTTTTTTTTTGCTGAACCATTGAAATGAATGGTTCAGTATATGTACCGCATACTGAACTAAAAAAACGGACAGTATACTGAACGCAAAATACTGTCTTGTGCATGAGCCCTTAGGGTACTTGCAAACTAGCGTTGTTTGAATCCGGTGGGCAATTCCGCCGGATCCGGAAAAACGTGTGAAGACTGATTACATTTGAATCCTGATCAGGATTCTGATCACAATGAAAAAATGCATTGGAAAAAAACGGATCCGCCATTTATGGACATTTTTTTGGGTTTAACATGCAAAAGCCAGATCCGGTTTGACGGAACACACGGCGCTGGATCCGGCATTAATGCAAGTCAAATGCCGGATCCGGCGTTCAGTCAAAGTGTTCCGTATTTTTGGCCGGAGGTAAAAAATACGACATGCTACGGTTTTCTGAAAAGCCTGATCAGTAAAAAAAGACTGAACTGGATGCATCCTGAACGGATTGCTCTCTATTCAGAATGCATGGGGATAAAACGGATCAGTTCTTTTCCGGATTTGAGCCCCTAGGACGGAACTCCGCACCGGAGAAGAAAAAGCGCTAGTGTGAAAGTATCCTTACAAAACATCAAGTTATTTAGAACACATAACAATACTAAAACACACAAGTACACACATAAAACAACCAAATTAGGACAATACCACATGATCATACGGGGCGTAGCTAACGGCTCATGGGCCCTGGTGCAGGAGTTCAGCTTGGGCCCCCCTTCCCTCAGTGCGTTGTGTGTCTTCTTATGTGGCACAAGGGTCTTTGGGCCCCTCAGGCTCCTGAGCCCAGTAGCGATTGCTACCTCTGCACCCCCTATAGCTACACCCATGGGTGCGCCTATATATTTTTTCTTTAAGGCTGGGTTTACATATGACAATTAGCTGCTTGGAAGAGAAGAAAGAAAAACTATTAATTCATCTTCGCTTCTTCTGTGGCACATCACTTACTAAAACACATGGCTAAATGTTCAGCAGGCTTGGGCCCCTTTCACACGGGCGAGTTTTCAGCACGGGTGCAATGTGTGACGTGAACGCATAGCACCCGCACTGAATCCTGACCCATTCATTTCAATGGGTCTGTGTACATGAGCGTTGTTTTTCACGCATCACTTTTGCGTTCCGTGAAAATCACAGCATGTTCTATGTTCACAGAAGTTCGGAGTTGTGTAGATTTTATTATTTTCCCTTATGACATGGTTATAAGGGAAAATAATAGCATTCTGAATACAAAGTGCTTGGGTCCGGATTCAGTGCGGGTGCAATGCGTTCACCTCACGCATTGCACCTGCGCGGAAAACTCGCCCGTGTGAAAGAGGCCTAAGTGTAGCCAATGCCACTTTTGAAAACATCTTTACGCCATATCTAGAAGGTTTAATTGGATTGCATTGTTTAACTTCCAGTCGTCCAGTGAAGTGGATGAGGTATTTATCGAATGGGTGAATACATTACTCCAAATTATCCAAGTCATGGGATAAAGTGCCTCGGTTTATAATGTCTGTCTTGGCCAGCTGGATTGTCTGGCGGTGTAAAGAGAGGAATAAGGGTGAGTGAGAGGAGAAGAATTCCTCTCCTTACACCCTCCCTCATTCTTCTCCTCACACTCGCCCTCATTCCTCCCCTCACACTCGCTCTCATTCCTCCCCTCACACTCGCCCTCATTCCTCCCCTCACACTCGCCCTCCTTCCTCCCCTCACACTCGCCCTCCTTCCTCTCCTCACACTCGCCCTCATTCCTCCCCTCACACTCGCCCTCATTCCTCCCCTCACACTCGCCCTCATTCCTCCCCTCACACTCGCCCTCCTTCCTCCCCTCACACTCGCCCTCCTTCCTCCCCTCACACTTATTTCTCCCCTCACACTCGCCCTCATTCCTCCCCTCACACTCGCCCTCATTCCTCCCCTCACACTCGCCCTCCTTCCTCTCCTCACACTCGCCCTCATTCCTCCCCTCACACTCGCCCTCATTCCTCCCCTCACACTTGCCCTCATTCCTCCCCTCACACTCGCCCTCATTCCTCCCCTTACACTCGCCCTCATTCCTCCCCTCACACTCGCCCTCATTCCTCCCCTCACACTCGCCCTCATTCACCCTTTGGCTGGGTTTACACGGGCGTTGCGGGAAAATGTGCGGGTGCGTTGCGGGAACACCCGCGATTTTTCCGCGCGAGTGCAAAACATTGTAATGCGTTTTGCACTCGCGTGAGAAAAATCGCGCATGTTTGGTACCCAAACCCGAACTTCTTCACAGAAGTTCGGGCTTGGGATCGGTGTTCTGTAGATTGTATTATTTCCCCTTATAAGGGAAAATAATAGCATTCTGAATACAGAATGCATAGTAAACTAGCGCTGGAGGGGTTAAAAAAATAATAATAATAATTTAACTCACCTTAAGCCACTTGATCGCGGCCCGGCATCTCCTTCTGTCTCCTTTGCTGAACAGGACCTGTGGTGAGCATTAATTACAGGTAAAGGACCTGTGGTGACGTCACTCCGGTCATCACATGGTCCGTCACATGATCTTTTACCATAGTGATGGATCATGTGATGACCGGAGTGACGTCACCAAAGGTCCTTTACCTGTAATTAATGCTCACCACAGGTCCTGTTCAGCAAAGGAGACAGAAGGAGATGCCGGGCCGCGATCAAGTGGACTAAGGTGAGTTAAATTATTATTATTATTTTTTTAACCCTTCCAGCGCTAGTTTACTATGCATTCTGTATTCAGAATGCTATTATTTTCCCTTATAACCATGTTATAAGGGAAAATAATAATGATCGGGTCCCCATCCCGATCGTCTCCTAGCAACCGTGCATGAAAATCGCACCGCATCCGCACTTGCTTGCGGATGCTTGCGATTTTCACGCAACCCCATTCACTTCTATGGGGCCTGTATTGCTTAAAAAAATGCAGAATATAGAGCATGCTGCGATTTTCACGCAACGCACAAGTGATGCGTGAAAATCACCGCTCATCTGAACAGCCCCATTGAAATGAATGGGTCGGGATTCAGTGCGGGTGCAATACGTTCACCTACCGCATTGCACCCGCGCGGAAATCTCGCCCGTGTGAACGCAGCTTTACACCCTCCCTCATTCTTCTCCTCACACTCATTCCTCCCTCACTCACCCTTAGGCTGAGTTCACACGAGCGTGTCTGGATGCGTTGCGGCAAACCCGCCCTAGTAGGCACCCAATTGCAGTCAGTGTTGACTGTGATTGCGTTCCGTTGTTCAGTTTTTATCGCGCGGGTGCAATGCGTTTTGCACGCGCGTGATAAAAAACTGACTGTGGTACCCAGACCCGAACTTCTTCACTGAAGTTCAGGTTTGGGTTCAAGGTTGTGTAGATGTAATTATTTTCCCTTTCCCTGACTCTTTCACACAACTTTCCTCACTGGAGAAACAAAGAATGAAATATCTGTGCACTATTTTATTTTCTACAAAAGACCAAAAATGTATTCAAATAAAGATTAGTTCAAATATATCTTAAAAATTGGTGTCTGTGCTTATGTACTTTTTTATAAAAAAGTACATCTACACGTCTCTATTCTAACTACTAGTAAGGGCTCTTTCACACTTGCGTTGTCCGGATCCGGCCTGTATTCCATTTGCCGGAGGTGCCCGCCGGATCCGTAACACCGCAAGTGAAATGAAAGCATTTGAAGACGGATCCGTCTTCAAAATGCGTTCAGTGTTACTATGGCAGCCAGGACGCTATTAAAGTCCTGGTTGCCATAGTAGGGGCGGGGAGCGGGGGAGCAGTATACTTACCGTCCGTGCGGCTCCCAGGGCGCTCCAGAATGACGTCAGAGCGCCCCATGCGCATGGATGACGTGATCCATGCGATCACATCATCCATGCGCGTGGGGCGCCCTGACGCCACTCTGAAGCGCCCTGGGAGCCGCACGGACGGTAAGTATACTGCTCCCCCACTCCCCACTACACTTTACCATGGCAAACAGGACTTTAGTGTCCTGGGAGCCATGGTAACCATTCAGAAAAAGCTAAACGTCGGATCCGGTAATGCGCCAAAACGATGTTTAGCTTAAGGCCGGATCCGGATTAATGCCTTTCAATGGGCATTAATTCCAGATCTGGCCTTGCGGCAAGTGTTCAGGATTGTTGACCGGAGCATAAAGCGCAGCATGCTGCGGTATTTTCTCCGGCCAAAAAACGTTCCGTTCCGGAACTGAAGACATCCTGAACGGATTTCTCTCCATTCAGAATGCATGGGGATAATCCTGATCAGGATTCTTCCGGCATAGAGCCCCGACGACGGAACTCTATGCCGGAAGAATAGAACGCAAGTGTGAAAGAGCCCTAAAATTAATAAAAGCTTTGTTTTTCTTTTCTACTAAAGAAGAAATATTTGCAGATAAATTATGCTCTGAAAAGACCTCTGCGCATACTTTATTTTTTATTAAAAAAAAAGAAAAGATGTGTGTCTACAAACCAAAAAGTCACCTTCATTCCTCCTCACACTCGCTCTCATTCCTCCGTCCTCTCACACTCGCTCTCATTCCTCCTCTCACACTCGCCCTTATTCCTCTCCTTACACCCTCCCTCATTCTTCTCCTCACATTCATTCCTCCCCTCACCCTTGTTCCTCTCCTTACACCCTCCCTCATTCTTCTCCTCACACTCATTCTTCTCACACTCGCCCCTGTTCATCCCCTCACAGTCACCCTCATTCCTCCCCTCACACTCGCCCTCATTCACCCTTATTCCTCTCCTTACACCCTCCCTCATACTCACACTCATTCCTCTCCCCACACTCGCCCTCATTCCTCCCTCACTCACCCTTATTCCTCTCCTTACACCCTCCCTCATTCTTCTCCTCACACTCATTCCTCTCCCCACACTTGCTCTCATTCCTCCCTCACTCTTATTCATTTCCTTACACCCTCCCTCATTCTTCTCCTCACACTCATTCCTTTCCCCACACTCGCCCTCATTCCTCTCCTTACACTCTCCCTCATTCTTCTCACACTCGCCCTCATTCTTCTCCTTACACTTGCCCTCATTCCTCTCCTTACACCCTCCCTCAGACTCGCCCTCATTCCTCTCCCCACACTCGCCCTCATTCCTCTCCCCACACTCGCCCTCATTCCTCCCTCACTCACCCTTATGCCTCTCCTTACACCCTCCCTCATTCTTCTTCTCACGCTCATTCCTCTCCCCTCACTCTTCTCCTCACACTCTCCCTCATTCTTCCCCTCACACTCGCCCTCATTTTTCTCCTCACACTCGCCCTCATTCCTCCCTCACCCTTATTCCTCTCCTTACACCCTCCCTCATTCCTCTCCTCACACTCGCCCTCATTCCTCTCCTCACACTCGCCCTCATTCCTCTCCTCACACTCGCCCTCATTCCTCTCCTCACACTCATTCCTCTCCTCACACTCGCCCTCATTCCTCTCCTCACACTCGCCCTCATTCCTCTCCTCACACTCGCCCTCATTCCTCTCCTCACACTCGCCCTCATTCCTCCCCTCACACTTACCCTCATTCACCCTTTTTCCTCTCCTTACACCCTCCCTCATTCCTCTCCCCACACTCGCCCTCACTCACCCTTATTCCTCTCCTTACACCCTCCCTCATTCTTCTCCTCACTCATTCTTTTCCCCACACTCGCCCTCATTCCTCTCCTTACACCCTCCCTCACACTCGCCCTCATTGCTCTCCCCACACTCGCCCTCATTCCTCCCTCACCCTTATTCCTCTCCTTACACCCTCCCTCATTCTTATCCTCACGCTCATTCCTCTCCCCACACTCACCCTCATTCCTCTCCTTACACTCGCCCTCATTCCTCTCCTTACACTCGCCCTCATTTTTCTCCTCACACTCGCCCTCATTCCTCCCTCACCCTTATTCCTCTCCTTACACCCTCCCTCATTCCTCTCCTGACACTCATTCCTCTCCTCACACTCGCCCTCACTCACCCTTATTCCTCTCCTTACACCCTCCCTCATTCCTCTCCTCACACCTGCCCTCATTCCTCTCCTCACACTCGCCCTCATTCCTCTTCTCACACTGGCCCTTGTTCCTCCCCTCACACTGGCCCTCATTCCTCCCCTCACACTCATTCACCCTTTTTCCTCTCCTTACACCCTCCCTCGTTCCTCTCCCCATACTCGCCCTCACTCACCCTTATTCCTCTCCTTACACCCTCCCTCATTCTTCTCCTCACACTCATTCCTCTCCCCACACTCGCCCTCATTCCTCCCTCACCCTTATTCCTCTCCTTACACCCTCCCTCATTCTTCTCCTCACTCATTCCTCTCCTCACACTCGCCCTCATTCCTCTCCTTACACTGGCCCTTGTTCCTCCCCTCACACTCGCCCTCATTCCTCCCTCACTCTTATTCCTCTCCTTACACCCTCGTTCACCCTTATTCCTCACACCTTGCCCTCATTCCTCCCCTCACACTCGCCCTCACCCTTATTCCTCTCCTTACACTCTCACTCATTCCTCTCCTCACACTCGCTCTCATTCCTCTCCTTACACCCTCCCTCATTCTTCTCCTCACACTCATTCCTCCCCTCACTCACCCTTATTCCTCTCCTTACACCCTCCCTCATTCTTCTCCTCACACTCATTACTCTACTTACACCCTCCCTCATTCTTCTCCTCGCCCTCATTTACCCTTATTCCTGTCCTTATACCCTCCCTCATTCTTCTCCTCACACTCATTCCTCTCCTTACACTGGCCCTTGTTCCTCCCCTCACTCACCCTTATTCCTCTCCTTACACCCTCATTCCTCCCTTACCCTTATTCCTCTCCTTACACCCTCCCTCCTCCCCTCACACTCACCCTCAGTCCTCACTCACCAGAGCTTCAAGTGTCATTGCCTTTAATCTATTCATACTCAGAACCTGACTCTTTCACACAACTTTCCTCACTGGAGAAACAAAGAATGGCACATGTCTCTGAAATATCTGTGCACTATTTTATTTTCTACAAAAGACCAAAAATGTATTCAAATAAAGATTAGTTCAAATATACACTCACCTAAAGAATTATTAGGAACACCTGTTCTATTTCTCATTAATGCAATTATCTAGTCAACCAATCACATGGCAGTTGCTTCAATGCATTTAGGGGGGTGGTCCTGGTCAAGACAATCTCCTGAACTCCAAACTGAATGTCAGAATGGGAAAGAAAGGTGATTTAAGCAATTTTGAGCGTGGCATGGTTGTTGGTGCCAGGCGGGCCGGTCTGAGTATTTCACAATCTGCTCAGTTACTGGGATTTTCACACACAACCATTTCTAGGGTTTACAAAGAATGGTGTGAAAAGGTAAAAACATCCAGTATGCGGCAGTCCTGTGGGCAAAAATGCCTTGTGGATGCTAGAGGTCAGAGGAGAATGGGCCGACTGATTCAAGCTGATAGAAGAGGAACGTTGACTGAAATAACCACTCGTTACAACCGAGGTATGCAGCAAAGCATTTGTGAAGCCACAACACGCACAACCTTGAGGCGGATGGGCTACAACAGGAGAAGACCCAACCGGGTACCACTCATCTCCACTACAAATAGGAAAAAGAGGCTACAATTTGCACGAGCTCACCAAAATTGGACTGTTGAAGACTGGAAAAATGTTGCCTGGTCTGATGAGTCTCGATTTCTGTTGAGACATTCAAATGGTAGAGTCCGAATTTGGCGTAAACAGAATGAGAACATGTATCCATCCTCTGATGGCTACTTCCAGCAGGATAATGCACCATGTCACAAAGCTCGAATCATCTCAAATTGGTTTCTTGAACATGACAATGAGTTCACTGTACTAAAATGGCCCCCACAGTCACCAGATCTCAACCCAATAGAGCATCTTTGGGATGTGGTGGAACGGGAGCTTCGTGCCCTGGATGTGCATCCCTCAAATCTCCATCAACTGCAAGATGCTATCCTATCAATATGGGCCAACATTTCTAAAGAATGCTATCAGCACCTTGTGGAATCAATGCCACGTAGACTTAAGGCAGCTCTGAAGGCAAAAGGGGGTCCAACACCGTATTAGTATGGTGTTCCCAATAATTCTTTAGGTGAGTGTATCTTAGGCTACTTTCACACTAGCATTTTTCTTTTCCGGCGCTGAGTTCCGTCCTAGGGGCTCAAATCCGGAAAAGAACTGATCAGTTTTATCCTAATGCATTCTGAATGGAGAGTAATCCTTTCAGGATGTCATCAGTTCAGTCTTTTTGACTGATCAGGCTTTTCAGAAATACGTAGCATGTTGTATTTTTACCTCCGGCCAAAAATCCTGAACACTTTGACTGAACGCCGGATCCGGTCTTTTTCCCATTGACTTGCATTAACGCCGGATCCGGCGCCGTGTGTTCAGTCAAACCGGATCCAGCTTTTGCATGTTAAACCCGAAAAATTAGAAAAAAAAGTTAAAGTCCATAAATGGCGGATCCGTTTTTTCCAATGCAATTTTTCATTGTGATCAAAATCCTGATCAGGATTCAAATGTAATCCGTTTTCACACGTTTTTCCGGATCCGGCGGGCAGTTCCGGTGTCGGAATTGAACGCCGGATTAAAACAACGCTAGTGTGAAAGTAGCCTTAAAAATTGGTGTCTGAGCTTATGTACTTTTTTTATAAAAAAGTACATCTACACGGCTCTATTCTAACTACTAGTAAAATTATTAAAAGCTTTGTTTTTCTTTTCTACTAAAGAAGAAATATTTGCAGATAAATTATGCTCTGAAAAGACCTCTGCGCATACTTTATTTTTTATAAAAAAAAAAAAAGAAAAGATGTGTCTACAAACCAAAAAGTCACCTTTATTCCTCTCCTCACACTCACCCTCTTTCCTCTCCTTACACCCTCCCTCATTCCTCCCCTCACACTCGCCCTCATTCCTCTCCTCACACTCATTCCTCCCCTCACACTCGCCCTCATTCCTCCCCTCACACTCGCCCTCCTTCCTCCCCTCACACTCGCCCTCCTTCCTCCCCTCACACTCGCCCTCCTTCCTCCCCTCACACTCGCCCTCCTTCCTCCCCTCACACTCGCCCTCCTATCTCCCCTCACACTCGCCCTCCTATCTCCCCTCACACTCGCCCTCCTATCTCCCCTCACACTTTCTTCCTCCCCTCACACTCGCCCTCCTTCCTCCCCTCACACTCGCCCTCCTTCCTCCCCTCACACTCGCCCTCCTTCCTCCCCTCACACTCGCCCTTCTTCCTCTCCTCACACTCGCCCTCCTTCCTCTTCTCACACTCGCCCTCATTTCTCCCTCGCCCTCCTTCCTCCCCTCACACTCGCCCTCCTTCCTCCCCTCACACTCGCCCTTCTTCCTCCCCTCACACTCGCCCTTCTTCCTCCCCTCACACTTGCCCTTCTTCCTCTCCTCACACTCGCCCTTCTTCCTCTCCTCACACTCACCCTCATTCCTCCCCTCACACTCGCCCTCCTTCCTCTCCTCACACTCATTCCTCCCCTCACACTTGCCCTCCTTCCTCTCCTCACACTCATTCCTCCCCTCACACTTGCCCTCCTTCCTCCCCTCACACTCATTCCTCCCCTCACCCTCCTTCCTCCCCTCACACTCGCCCTCCTATCTCCCCTCACACTCGCCCTCCTATCTCCCCTCACACTTTCTTCCTCCCCTCACACTCGCCCTCCTTCCTCCCCTCACACTCGCCCTCCTTCCTCCCCTCACACTCGCCCTCCTTCCTCTCCTCACACTCGCCCTCCTTCCTCTCCTCACACTCGCCCTCATTTCTCCCTCACCCTCCTTCCTCCCCTCACACTCGCCCTCCTTCCTCCCCTCACACTCGCCCTCCTTCCTCCCCTCACACTCGCCCTCCTTCCTCCCCTCACACTCGCCCTCCTTCCTCCCCTCACACTCGCCCTCCTATCTCCCCTCACACTCGCCCTCCTTCCTTCCCTCACACTCGCCCTCCTTCCTCCCCTCACACTCGCCCTCCTTCCTCCCCTCACACTCGCCCTCCTTCCTCCCCTCACACTTGCCCTCCTTCCTCTCCTCACACTCGCCCTCCTTCCTCCCCTCACACTCATTCCTCCCCTCACACTCATTCCTCCCCTCACACTCACCCTCCTTCCTCTCCTCACACTCGCCCTCATTATTCTCCTCACATTCGCCCTCCTCCTCTCCCCTCACACTCGCCCTCCTTCCTCCCCTCACCCTCATTCCTCCCCTCACACTCTCCCTCCTTCCTCCCCTCACACTCGCCCTCCTTCCTCCCCTCACACTAGCCCTCCTTCCTCCCCTCACACTCGCCCTTCTTCCTCCCCTCACACTCGCCCTTCTTCCTCTCCTCACACTCGCCCTTCTTCCTCTCCTCACACTTACCCTCATTCCTCCCCTCACACTCGCCCTCCTTCCTCTCCTCACACTCATTCCTCCCCTCACACTTGCCCTCCTTCCTCCCCTCACACTCATTCCTCCCCTCACACTCACCCTCCTTCCTCTCCTCACACTCGCCCTCCTTCCTCCCCTCACACTCGCCCTCATTATTCTCCTCACATTCGCCCTCCTCCTCTCCTCACACTCGCCCTCCTTCCTCCCCTCACCCTCCTTCCTCCCCTCACACTCGCCCTCCTTCCTCCCCTCACACTCCTTCCTCCCCTCACACTCGCCCTCCTTCCTCCCCTCACACTCGCCCTCCTTCCTCTCCTCACACTCGCCCTCATTATTCTCCTCACACTCGCCCTCCTTCCTCCCCTCACACTCGCCCTCATTATTCTCCTCACATTCGCCCTCCTCCTCTCCTCACACTCGCCCTCCTTCCTCCCCTCACACTCGCCCTCCTTCCTCCCCTCACACTCGCCCTCCTTCCTCCCCTCACACTCGCCCTCCTTCCTCCCCTCACACTCGCCCTCCTTCCTCTCCTCACACTCGCCCTCCTTCCTCTCCTCACACTCCTTCCTCCCCTCACACTCGCCCTCCTTCCTCCCCTCACACTCGCCCTCCTTCCTCCCCTCACACTCGCCCTCCTTCCTCTTACACGCCCCTCCTTCCTCCCCTCACACTTTCCCTCCTTCCTCCCCTCACACTCGCCCTCCTTCCTCCCCTCACACTCGCCCTCCTTCCTCCCCTCACACTCTCCCTCCTCACACTCGCCCTCCTTCCTCCCCTCACTCGCCCTCCTTCCTCCCCTCACTCGCCCTCCTTCCTCCCCTCACACTCGCCCTCCTTCCTCTCCTCACACTCATTCCTCTCCTCACACTCGCCCTCCTTCCTCTTACACGCACCTCCTTCCTCCCCTCACACTCGCCCTCCTTCCTCCCCTCACACTCGCCCTCCTTCCTCCCCTCACACTCGCCCTCCTTCCTCCCCTCACACTCTCCCTCCTCGAACTCGCCCTCCTTCCTCCCCTCACCCTCCTTCCTCCCCTCACCCTCATTCCTCCCCTCACACTCCTTCCTCTCCTCACACTCATTCCTCTCCTCACACTCGCCCTCCTTCCTCCCCTCACACTCGCCCTCCTTCCTCTCCTCACACTCGCCCTCCTTCCTCTCCTCACACTCGCCCTCCTTCCTCTCCTCACACTCGCCCTCCTTCCTCTCCTCACACTCGCCCTCCTTCCTCTCCTCACACTCGCCCTCCTTCCTCTCCTCACACTCGCCCTCCTTCCTCTCCTCACACTCACCCTCCTTCCTCCCCTCACCCTCCTTCCTCTCCTCACACTCGCCCTCCTTCCTCTCCTCACACTCGCCCTCCTTCCTCTCCTCACACTCGCCCTCCTTCCTCCCCTCACACTCGCCCTCCTTCCTCTCCTCACACTCGCCCTCATTCACCCTTATTCCTCCCCTCACACTTGCCCTCATTCCTCTCCTCACCCTCCTTCCTCTCCTCACACTCGCCCTCCTTCCTCCCCTCACACTCACCCTCCTTCCTCCCCTCACACTCGCCCTCCTTCCTCCCCTCACACTCGCCCTCCTTCCTCTCCTCACACTCGCCCTCCTTCCTCTCCTCACACTCCTTCCTCCCCTCACACTCGCCCTCATTCCTCCCTCACTCACCCTCATTCCTCTCCTCACACTCGCCCTCCTTCCTCCCCTCACACTCGCCCTCCTTCCTCCCCTCACACTCGCCCTCCTTCCTCTTACACGCCCCTCCTTCCTCCCCTCACACTTTCCCTCCTTCCTCCCCTCACACTCGCCCTCCTTCCTCCCCTCACACTCGCCCTCCTTCCTCCCCTCACACTCGCCCTCCTTCCTCCCCTCACTCGCCCTCCTTCCTCCCCTCACTCGCCCTCCTTCCTCCCCTCACACTCGCCCTCCTTCCTCTCCTCACACTCGCCCTCCTTCCTCCCCTCACACTCGCCCTCCTTCCTCTTACACGCACCTCCTTCCTCCCCTCACACTTGCCCTCATTCCTCCCCTCACACTCGCCCTCCTTCCTCCCCTCACAATCGCCCTCCTTCCTCCCCTCACACTCGCCCTCCTTCCTCCCCTCACTCGCCCTCCTTCCTCCCCTCACACTCGCCCTCCTTCCTCCCCTCACCCTCATTCCTCCCCTCACACTCCTTCCTCTCCTCACACTCATTCCTCTCCTCACACTCGCCCTCCTTCCTCCCCTCACACTCGCCCTCCTTCCTCCCCTCACACTCGCCCTCCTTCCTCTCCTCACACTCGCCCTCCTTCCTCTCCTCACACTCGCCCTCCTTCCTCTCCTCACACTCGCCCTCGCCCTCCTTACTCTCCTCACACTCGCCCTCCTTCCTCTCCTCACACTCACCCTCCTTCCTCCCCTCACACTCGCCCTCCTTCCTCTCCTCACACTCGCCCTCCTTCCTCTCCTCACACTCGCCCTCCTTCCTCCCCTCACACTCGCCCTCCTTCCTCTCCTCACACTCGCCCTCCTTCCTCTCCTCACACTCCTTCCTCTCCTCACACTCACCCTCATTCCTCTCCTCACACTCGCCCTCCTTCCTCTCCTCACACTCGCCCTCATTCCTCACACTCGCCCTCCTCCCTCACTCCTCGTCTCCTTTCACACACTACTGATTCTCGCACTCAGCATCTTTCCTCCAGGGTGATTCACCACACAGAACTTCGCCGTTATCGCGCTGCATTCTGGACTTTGTAGTCCACCTACCTACTGAGCAATACAAACCAGGCGGTTCAGGACTACAATGCCCAGAATTCCGCCGCCGGCCCCTTGTCAGCTGCTTCCTGTTTTGGAGCACAGTGCAGACAGGGAAGTTTCTGAGGTGACAGCGGGGAGGACTCCGTGCGCTTCTGGAGCGGTGGTCCCGGGCTGTGCTGGAGTGAGGGGCCCGGACACTGGTGAGGACCGCAGGGGTGACTGTCCCAGAGAGTCCTGAGCGTTTGTGATAACAGTGGTGCAGAGGTGGGGTCCCAAATAACGCAGGTGCTGCAGAGGTGGGGGGCTCGGGTGCTGCAGAGGTGGGGGTCCCAGACTGTGCTGAGGTTAGGGTCCTGGGCATTGGTGATGAGGGTGTTGCAGAGGTGGGGGGTCCCTGGCGCTGCAAAGGTAGGGTTTATAGGCACTGCAGAGATGGGGGTCCTAGATAATGCAGGTTGTGGGTCCCGGATGCCGCAGAGGTTGGGGGTCCCGGATGCCGCAGAGGTTGGGGGTCCCGGATGCCGCAGAGGGTGGGGGTCCCGGATGCCGCAGAGGGTGGGGGTCCCGGATGCCGCAGAGGGTGGGGGTCCCTGGCGCTGCAAAGCTAGGGTCCCGGATGCCGCAGAGGGTGGGGGTCCCGGATGCCGCAGAGGGTGGGGGTCCCGGATGCCGCAGAGGGTGGGGGTCCCGGATGCCGCAGAGGTTGGGGGTCCCGGATGCCGCAGAGGTTGGGGGTCCCGGATGCCGCAGAGGTTGGGGGTCCCGGATGCCGCAGAGGGTGGGGGTCCCGGCGCTGGACTGTGTTTTTCAGGTCACACAGCGGTGATATGTTATATGGTACATTTATTTCGGTGTTCTGCAAGTGAGACTACAACTCCCAATATATTCTTAGAGCTGAAGGCTGCCAGAGGATGCTGGGAGTTGTAGTTTCTGTACAGTGGTCAGTGTGGATATCTGTTCACATTTGGGCTGTAAACCTTTTTTGGGGCTTGTGGAAGGTTTTCTAGTATTTTTGAAGGCAACAATATAACTGCCCCCAAAAATACCGGAACCTGGCGGAGCCCGGGAAAACGCACCGGTGACCGCCAGATGAGCGCTCATCACAGGGGGCGTGGCTTCTGTTACACAGCGGGCGATGACAGCTGCCGGCCCCAGCCTGGCCTTCAGCTTTCTGTGTACGTTGCGATCAGGGTATTTATACTTTTAGTTGCTGCAGTTTTCAGCCGTACATGTGGCCGACAACCGCACCGCAAGACCCTGACAACTCACCGTCAGACCACCTGCAGTTTTGAGGCAGTTTTTACCCCACAGGGCCTCATGCACACGGCCGCAGTTTGCGGAACGTCCTGTCCTTGTCTGTAATGTGAAGAGGACGGGGTCTTTCTTTTTTGACCCATTAAGGGCTCGCGCACACAAACGTACTTTCTTTCCGTGTCGTTCCGTTTTTTTTTTTTTTTTGCTGACCATAAACAGAACCATTCATTTCAATCCACAAAAAAACGGAAGATACTCTGTGTGCATTCCGTTTCCGTATGTGCTATTATTGTCCGCATTACGGATGGTACGGTTCTATCAGGGGCAGCTGTTCTGCACACGGACGTCATGTTTTTTGCAGATTCCTGTATTGCGGATCGCAAAATACATACGATCGTCTGCATGAGCCCTAATACTGAGGTCCCCCCGCCTCCATAGTCACATGATGTAGTACTAATACCGCACCCCCGCCTCCATAGTCACATGATGTAGTACTAATACCGCACCCCCGCCTCCATAGTCACATGATGTAGTACTGATACCGCACCCCCGCCTCTATAGTCACATGATGTAGTACTAATACCTCATCCCAGCCTCCATAGCCACACAATGTAGTACTGATACCGCACCCCCGCCTCTATAGTCACATGATGTAGTACTAATACCGCACCCCTGCCTCTATAGTCACATGATGTAGTACTAATACCGCACCCTCGCCTCTATAGTCACATGATGTAGTACTAATACCTCATCCCGGTCTCTATAGTCACTTGATGTAGTACTAATACCGCACCCCGGTCTCTATAGCCACACGATGTAGTACTAATACCGCACCCCGGTCTCTATAGTCACATGATGTAGTACTAATACCGCACCCCGGTCTCTATAGTCACATGATGTAGTACTAATACCGCACCCCGGTTACTATAGTCACATGATGTAGTACTAATACCGCACCCCGGTCTCTATAGTCACATGATGTAGTACTAATACCGCACCCCGGTCTCTATAGTCACATGATGTAGTACTAATACCGCACCCTGGCCTCCATAGTCACATGATGTAGTACTAATACCGCGCTCCGGCCTCTATGTCCATATGATGTCGTACTAATACCGCACCCCAGCCTCTATGTCCACATGATGTAGTACTAATACCGCACACCGGCCTCTATGTCCACATGATGTAGTACTAATACCGCACACCGGCCTCTATGTCCACATGATGTAGTACTAATACCTCACCCCAGCCTCTATGTCCACATGATGTAGTACTAATTCCCACCCCGGCCTCTATGTCCACATGATGTAGTACTAATACCTCACCCCGGCCTCTATGTCCACATGATGTAGTACTAATTCCCACCCCAGCCTCTATGTCCACATGATGTTGTACTAATACCGCACCCCGGCCTCTATGTCCACATGATGTTGTACTAATACCGCACCCCGGCCTCTATGTCCACATGATATAGTACTAATACCTCACCCCGGCCTCTATGTCCACATGATGTAGTACTAATACCGCACCCCGGCCTCTATGTCCACATGATGTTGTACTAATACTGCGCTCCGGCCTCTATGTCCACATGATGTAGTACTAATACCTCACCCCAGCCTCTATGTCCACATGATGTAGTACTAATACCGCACCCCGGCCTCTATGTCCACATGATGTTGTACGAATACCGCACCCCGGCCTCTATGTCCACATGATGTAGTACTAATACCGCACCCCGGCCTCTATGTCCACATGATGTAGTACTAATACCTCACCCCGGCCTCTATGTCCACATGATGTAGTAGTACTAATACTGCGCTCCGGCCTCTATGTCCACATGATGTAGTACTAATACCGCACCCCGGCCTCTATGTCATCATGATGTTGTACTAATACCGCACCCCGGCCTCTATGTCCACATGATGTAGTAGTACTAATACCTCACCCCGGCCTCTATGTCCACATGATGTAGTAGTACTAATACTGCGCTCCGGCCTCTATGTCCACATGATGTAGTACTAATACCGCACCCCGGCCTCTATGTCATCATGATGTAGTACTAATACTGCGCTCCGGCCTCTATGTCCACATGATGTTGTACTAATACCGCACCCCGGCCTCTATGTCCACATGATGTAGTAGTACTAATACCTCACCCCGGCCTCTATGTCCACATGATGTAGTACTAATACCTCACCCCAGCCTCTATGTCCACATGATGTAGTACTAATACCGCACCCCGGCCTCTATGTCCACATGATGTAGTACCCCGGCCTCTATGTCCACATGATGTAGTACTAATACCGCACCCCGGCCTCTATGTCCACATGATGTAGTACTAATACCTCACCCCGGCCTCTATGTCCACATGATGTAGTACTAATACCGCACCCCGGCCTCTATGTCCACATGATGTTGTACTAATACCTCACCCCGGCCTCTATGTCCACATGATGTAGTACTAATACCGCACCCCGGCCTCTGTCCACATGATGTAGTACTAATACCTCACCCCGGCCTCTATGTCCACATGATGTAGTACTAATACCGCACCCCGGCCTCTATGTCCACATGATGTAGTACTAATACCTCACCCCGGCCTCTATGTCCACATGATGTAGTACTAATACCGCACCCCGGCCTCTATGTCCACATGATGTTGTACTAATACCGCACCCCGGCCTCTATGTCCACATGATGTAGTAGTACTAATACCTCACCCCGGCCTCTATGTCCACATGATGTAGTAGTACTAATACTGCGCTCCGGCCTCTATGTCCACATGATGTAGTACTAATACCGCACCCCGGCCTCTATGTCATCATGATGTAGTACTAATACTGCGCTCCGGCCTCTATGTCCACATGATGTTGTACTAATACCGCACCCCGGCCTCTATGTCCACATGATGTAGTAGTACTAATACCTCACCCCGGCCTCTATGTCCACATGATGTAGTACTAATACCGCACCCCGGCCTCTATGTCCACATGATGTAGTACCCCAGCCTCTATGTCCACATGATGTAGTACTAATACTGCGCTCCGGCCTCTATGTCCACATGATGTAGTACTAATACCTCACCCCAGCCTCTATGTCCACATGATGTAGTACTAATACCGCACCCCGGCCTCTATGTCCACATGATGTAGTACTAATACCTCACCCCGGCCTCTATGTCCACATGATGTAGTACTAATACCGCGCCCCGGCCTCTATGTCCACATGATGTTGTACTAATACCTCACCCCGGCCTCTATGTCCACATGATGTAGTACTAATACCGCACCCCGGCCTCTATGTCCACATGATGTAGTACTAATACCTCACCCCGGCCTCTATGTCCACATGATGTAGTACTAATACCGCACCCCGGCCTCTATGTCCACATGATGTAGTACTAATACCTCACCCCGGCCTCTATGTCCACATGATGTAGTAGTACTAATACTGCGCTCCGGCCTCTATGTCCACATGATGTAGTACTAATACCGCACCCCGGCCTCTATGTCATCATGATGTTGTACTAATACCGCACCCCGGCCTCTATGTCCACATGATGTAGTACTAATACCGCACCCCGGCCTCTATGTCATCATGATGTAGTACTAATACTGCGCTCCGGCCTCTATGTCCACATGATGTTGTACTAATACCGCACCCCGGCCTCTATGTCCACATGATGTAGTAGTACTAATACCTCACCCCGGCCTCTATGTCCACATGATGTAGTACTAATACCTCACCCCAGCCTCTATGTCCACATGATGTAGTACTAATACCGCACCCCGGCCTCTATGTCCACATGATGTAGTACCCCGGCCTCTATGTCCACATGATGTAGTACTAATACTGCGCTCCGGCCTCTATGTCCACATGATGTAGTACTAATACCTCACCCCAGCCTCTATGTCCACATGATGTAGTACTAATACCGCACCCCGGCCTCTATGTCCACATGATGTAGTACTAATACCTCACCCCGGCCTCTATGTCCACATGATGTAGTACTAATACCGCACCCCGGCCTCTATGTCCACATGATGTAGTACTAATACCTCACCCCGGCCTCTATGTCCACATGATGTAGTACTAATACCGCACCCCGGCCTCTATGTCCACATGATGTAGTAGTACTAATACCTCACCCCGGCCTCTATGTCCACATGATGTAGTAGTACTAATACTGCGCTCCGGCCTCTATGTCCACATGATGTAGTACTAATACCGCACCCCGGCCTCTATGTCATCATGATGTAGTACTAATACTGCGCTCCGGCCTCTATGTCCACATGATGTTGTACTAATACCGCACCCCGGCCTCTATGTCCACATGATGTAGTAGTACTAATACCTCACCCCGGCCTCTATGTCCACATGATGTAGTACTAATACCTCACCCCAGCCTCTATGTCCACATGATGTAGTACTAATACCGCACCCCGGCCTCTATGTCCACATGATGTAGTACCCCGGCCTCTATGTCCACATGATGTAGTACTAATACTGCGCTCCGGCCTCTATGTCCACATGATGTAGTACTAATACCTCACCCCAGCCTCTATGTCCACATGATGTAGTACTAATACCGCACCCCGGCCTCTATGTCCACATGATGTTGTACTAATACCGCACCCCGGCCTCTATGTCCACATGATGTAGTACTAATACCTCACCCCAGCCTCTATCTCCACATGATGTAGTACTAATACCTCACCCCGGCCTCTATGTCCACATGTTGTACCTGAAATTGAGTTTTCCTGGAGGACGCTGCTGACACGACACTTCAGCACAACGGTGATGAATTTAACATTGGCTCGATAATTTGCAGTGTGCGCAGGAGCGAGCCTATTCTGGGACCGCGGGAATTGTTTTTTTGCGTTGCCTCTTTCTAAGATTTCTAACTGAATGTGAGGTTCAAGTCCTAATCTGGTTGTAATTATTATGGTTCTTCTTGTACAATGAATGGGATGAGGATTTTTAAAAGTTGATTAAACTCTGTTTTTTTTTATAGTCCACCTTTTGGCTCCTGAACCTGCGACCACCATTATACGTTGCGGTGCATAATGATTTTTCTGACCTCCTATTACACCCTAATAGGAGCAGTAAAGTGGCGGGCTTGGGGGACCCCACAGTTACGTCATGGTGGGGGACAGAGGGCGCCTCCTCTCGGGTAGACATGACCTTGCTTATCCGCGGCAACCAATGGCCACCTAAATTAACGTTTAAAGGGAGTTTCCGATATTTTTACTTTGATGACCTATCCCGGGGATAAAGCCGACCTGTGTGCAATTGCCCCATAGTTTTTAACACGTCAAGTGACTTGCACTCGGAGGGGCTGTTTATAAGTTTCTGCTTTAGGGATATTTCAGTGTCCTTTGGTTACTATTTGGACTGATTAGTTTTATATGTATACCTCAGCATCTAGAAATGTGCATGTATCGCAATGTCAGGAGTACTGCACACGGTGCTATGCCTCGTGCAGGGGGCGGAGCATGACACAGGAATGCTCTGGTGATCCGTGTACCCCCTGGGTCATGCTCAGGCCTTGCGCATTTATATACATTTTAATAGAGAGACCTAATAATGTGTTTTCCTTTTTAGGTTTCCTATCCACCGGAGAACGGTTCACCATGGAGGAGGATGAGGCTCCGCTGATTTACCCGTCGCTGTTTGAAGAATGCGCAAACAATCACTTTAGCGCTGTGGATGCCAGGTCCCGGAGGTAGGCGACTCGTTAGTAACAGCCATAGGATATTTCTTATTAGCAAAAGGGGTTGTTAAATGGGACCATCAATATCTGATCAGCGGGAGTCGGAAGTGAGCGGCAGAACTACAGCGCCGTCCAGTTTCCAGTGGACGGAGCTGGTAACTGCAGCGCTGCTCCTGTTCACTTCCCGCGGTTTCCAGCTCCATCCACTGCACACAAGTTGTGGCACCGGAGCTATTGTAGAACTGCTGATCTGGAGGGAGTAGGAAGAGTAACGCCCCTGCTGATCAGATAATAATCCAGGGGATAGGCCAACAGTATAACTGGGCGACAATGCACAACTTCTCGTCCGACTGAAAGCCAGAATTTATGCAGGAAAGCGGCCAGACCCAATCGTAGTCGGTGAGGATCCGGCGAAGTGCAGTGATTTCTGTCAGGATTAAAAAAAACTGATGTTAAAGTAGCCTAAATTACTAGCAATGGCCGTCATCATTGATGGTGGCTGACACAGTATAAATTCTAATTGCATGATTTTCCTAAGGGCTCTTTCACACCTGCGTTCTCTTCTTCCGGCATAGAGTTCCGTCGTCGGGGCTCTATGCCGGAAGAATCCTGATCAGTTTTATCCTAATGCATTCTGAATGGAGAGAAATCCGTTCAGGATGCATCAGGATGTCTTCAGTTCCGGAACGGAACGTTTTTTGGCCGGAGAAAATGCCGCAGCATGCTGCGCTTTTTGCTCCGGCCAAAAATCCTGAACATTTGCCGCAAGGCCGGATCCGGAATGAATGCCCATTGAAAGGCATTGATCCGGATCCGGCCTTAAGCTAAATGTCGTTTCGGCGCATTGCCAAATCCGACGTTTAGCTTTTTCTGAATGGTTACCATGGCTGCCGGGACGCTAAAGTCCTGGCAGCCATGGTAAAGTGTAGTGGGGAGCGGGGGAGCAGTATACTTACCGTCCGTGCGGCTCCCCGGGCGCTCCAGAGTGACGTCAGGGCGCCCCAAGCGCATGGATGACGTGATCACATGGCACATCATCCATGCGCATGGGGCGCTCTGACGTCATTCTGGAGCGCCCCGGGAGCCGCACGGACTGTAAGTATACTGCTCCCCCGCTCCCCACTACTACTATGGCAGCCAGGACTTTAATAGCGTCCTGGCTGCCATAGTAACACTGAACGCATTTTGAAGACTGATCAGTCTTCAAATGCTTTCAGTTCACTTGCGGTGTTACGGATCCAGCGGGCACCTCCGGCAACGGAAGTGCACGCCGGATCCCAACAACGCAAGTGTGAAAGAGCCCTAACCTGTGACGTAAAGTCATGATTTTATTAAAGACACGGAGGCGAGTATTGTTATCTCTTCCTTTACTGTGAACCAATAGCAGAAAATAAAAACTTTAAAGGAAAACAAGTAACCATGGAAATAAGACCCTCCCCACATGACCCAGTATAATAGTCCTGGATCCCAAAGACTCCTCCTCTTTCTTTGCTGCTGCTGTCCACAGATGAGTAATCATTGTGTGGGCAAATCATATGGGGGATTTCTATTGAATTTTGACTTAGTTATTCTTTTCCTTACACTGATCATAAGTCTGGGGCTCCC
This sequence comes from Bufo bufo, assembly GCF_905171765.1. Classification (NCBI taxonomy): domain Eukaryota; kingdom Metazoa; phylum Chordata; class Amphibia; order Anura; family Bufonidae; genus Bufo; species Bufo bufo. Next base: position 32,647,173 of record NC_053390.1, on the reverse strand, counting down.
CTGGCCCCCTGGGTACTCTCTAGGTTTTTTTACTCCAGTTTTTTCCCCCTCTCTTTTATTCCTACAGGTTTCTGGCGCTCCTTGCGCTTCATACTCGTCCGTCCTTCCTGTGTTCCCCCCTCTCTGTTCGCCTTCTTACCGGTTCGGCTTCTGCGCTCGCCTTCCTGCCTCTTGGCGTGACTTCCGATGCCATTTTCCCCGTCTTCTTCCCTCTCCACCGGGACTTCGCTCCCACCTCATGCGCCTCTGACGTGTTATCGCGAGATCTCGGCGCAGCTAGTGCGGCGTCTTCTGTTCACCTTCAGCATCGCTCCGGCTCTCCCTCATTAAAGAACTTCTGCCAGCCAGTTAAGTTCCCCCCTCTTTGCACTAGGGATAGCTATTGCACCCTCCTGTCCCTGTAGCCACAGTTTTTCCCCCAGGGATATCTACTATCCTTCAGCCCCAGCATGTCTGACCATAACCGGCCCACCCCCACTCCTGAAGACATGGAGGAGATTTCACATGTCCAGGAATCTGCCTCTCCACCCAATGATGAACAGGCTCTGGCAATCCAGCACTCTGTAGCTATGGCCATTCAGTCGGCCATGGGTTCATGCTATTTCTCAGTCCATTTCTAAAGCCCTTATGGCACGTAATCCATCTGCCTCCAAGACGAGTAGCCGCCCTAGGCCCTCGAGCTCACGGGCAACGGCCTCTGACTTACCAGCCTCCAGAATTAAGAGCATTGGTGTGATACCTTCCACCCAAGATGGCTCTTTTGCACGAACGCAGCGCGCTTACACCCGCCAGGCAGAAAAGTGCCAGTGCTGTGGATGCCAGGTCCCGGAGGTAGGCGGCTCGTTAGTAACAGCTATAGGATATTTCTTATTAGCAAAAGGGGTTGTTAAATGGGACCATCAATATCTGATCAGCGGGAGTCGGAAGTGAGCGGCAGAACTACAGCGCCGTGCCAGCTCTGCCAGTGCGGCCCCCCTCCCTCCCCAGTATTATATTCATTAGGGGCCAGTGCGGCCCCCCTCCCTCCCTCCCCAGTATTATATTCATTGGTGGCCAGTGCGGCCCCCCCTCCCTCCCTCCCCAGTATTATATTCATTGGTGGCCAGTGTGGCCCCTCCTCCCTCCCTCCCCAGTATTATATTCATTGGTGGCCAGTGCGGCCTCCCCTCTCCCCCCCCCCTAATTAAAAACACCCCCCCCCCATCATTGGTGGCATTGCTATAAGCAATGCGCCGCACAGACCTTTCACTTACCAGTAGGAGGAGCGCCCGGACGATCACAGACAGCGCAGGTAAGTATAATGCTTCTAAAATTGCTAAGTAACCATGGCAGCCAGGACTGCAGTAGCGTCTTGGCTGCCATGGTAACCGATCGGAGCCCCAGCGATTAAACTGGGACTCAGATCGGAACTCTCCGCTGCCACCAATGATGGGGGGGGGGGTTTTAATTAGGGGGGGGGAGAGGGGAGGCCGCACTGGCCACCAATGAATATAATACTGGGGAGGGAGGGAGGGTGGGGCCGCACTGGCCACCAATGAATATAATACTGGGGAGGGAGGGGGGCCGCACTGGCCACCAATGAATATAATACTGGGGAGGGAGGGAGGGTGGGGCCGCACTGGCCACCAATGAATATAATACTGGGGAGGGAGGGGGGCCGCACTGGCCACCAATGAATATAATACTGGGGAGGGAGGGAGGGTGGGGCCGCACTGGCCACCAATGAATATAATACTGGGGAGGGAGGGGGGCCGCACTGGCCACCAATGAATATAATACTGGGGAGGGAGGGGGGCCGCACTGGCCACCAATGAATATAATACTGGGGAGGGAGGGAGGGTGGGGCCGCACTGGCCACCAATGAATATAATACTGGGGAGGGAGGGGGGCCGCACTGGCAGAGCTGGCACGGCGCTGTAGTTCTGCCGCTCACTTCCGACTCCCGCTGATCAGATATTGATGGTCCCATTTAACAACCCCTTTTACTAATAAGAAATATCCTATGGCTGTTACTAACGAGCTGCCTACCTCCGGGACCTGGCATCCACAGCACTGGCACTTTTCTGCCTGGCGGGCGTAGGCTCTTTTGCACGAACGCAGCGTGCTATCTTGGGTGGAAGGTATCACACCAATGCTCTTAATTCTGGAGGCTGGTAAGTCAGAGGCCGTTGCCCGTGAGCTCGAGGGCCTAGGGCGGCTACTCGTCTTGGAGGCAGATGGATTACGTGCCATAAGGGCCTCAGAAATGGACTGAGAAATAGCATGAACCCATGGCCGACTGAATGGCCATAGCTACAGAGCGCTGGATTGCCAGAGCCTGTTCATCATTGGGTGCAGAGGCAGATTCCTGGACATGTGAAATCTCCTCCATGTCTTCAGGAGTGGGGGTGGGCCGGTTATGGTCAGACATGCTGGGGCTGAAGGATAGTGGATATCCCTGGGGGAAAAACTGTGGCTACAGGGACAGGAGGGTGCAATAGCTATCCCTAGTGCAAAGGGGGGGAACTTAACTGGCTGGCAGAAGTTCTTTAATGAGGGAGAGCCGGAGCGATGCCGCAGGTGAACAGAGGACGTCGCACTAGCTGCGCCGAGATCTCGCGATAACACGTCAGAGGCGCATGAGGTGGGAGCGAAGTCCCGGTGGAGAGGGAAGAAGACTGGGAAAATGGCATCCGAAGTCACGCCAAGAGGCAGGAAGGCGAGCGCAGAAGCCGAACCGGTAAGAAGGCGAGACAGGGGGGGGGGAACACAGGAAGGACGGACGAGTATGAAGCGCAAGGAGCGCCAGAAACCTGTAGGAATAAAAGAGAGGGGGAAAAAACTGGAGTAAAAAAACCTAGAGAGTACCCAGGGGGCCAGGGGAGCCCCAGACTTATGATCAGTGTAAGGAAAAGAATAACAAGTCAAAATTCAATAGAAATCCCCCATATGATTTGCCCACACAATGATTACTCATCTGTGGACAGCAGCAGCAAAGAAAGAGGAGGAGTCTTTGGGATCCAGGACTATTATACTGGGTCATGTGGGGAGGGTCTTATTTCCATGGTTACTTGTTTTCCTTTAAAGTTTTTCTTTGCTGCTATTGGTTCACAGTAAAGGAAGAGATAACAATACTCGCCTCCGTGTCATGTAATAAAATTTAGAGTTTTATCTGTAGTTTTTACTGTTTTCACGAAAAGGCAAATACTGTGCGGTAAAAACTGCAGTTACCTGTTGCAAAAAGCTAAGTGAGAACAGAATGGTAGAAATCTTCGCTAACTTTTAGAAAAGGAAAAACTAAAATCTTGTAATGACGTAAGTCTTCAGCCTCTTTACTCTGGACGTAAGTCTTCAGCCCCTTTACTCTGGACGTAAGTCTTCAGCCCCTTTACTCTGGACGTAAGTCTTCAGCCCCTTTACTCTGGACGTAAGTCTTCAGCCCCTTTACTCTGGACGTAAGTCTTCAGCCCCTTTACTCTGGACGTAAGTCTTCAGCCCCTTTACTCTGGACGTAAGTCTTCAGCCCCTTTACTCTGGACGTAAGTCTTCAGCCCCTTTACTCTGGACGTAAGTCTTCAGCCCCTTTACTCTGGACGTAAGTCTTCAGCCCCTTTACTCTGGACGTAAGTCTTCAGCCCCTTTACTCTGGACGTAAGTCTTCAGCCCCTTTACTCTGGACGTAAGTCTTCAGCCCCTTTACTCTGGACGTAAGTCTTCAGCCCCTTTACTCTGGACGTAAGTCTTCAGCCCCTTTACTCTGGACGTAAGTCTTCAGCCCCTTTACTCTGGACGTAAGTCTTCAGCCCCTTTACTCTGGACGTAAGTCTTCAGCCCCTTTACTCTGGACGTAAGTCTTCAGCCCCTTTACTCTGGACGTAAGTCTTCAGCCCCTTTACTCTGGACGTAAGTCTTCAGCCCCTTTACTCTGGACGTAAGTCTTCAGCCCCTTTACTCTGGACGTAAGTCTTCAGCCCCTTTACTCTGGACGTAAGTCTTCAGCCCCTTTACTCTGGACGTAAGTCTTCAGCCCCTTTACTCTGGACGTAAGTCTTCAGCCCCTTTACTCTGGACGTAAGTCTTCAGCCCCTTTACTCTGGACGTAAGTCTTCAGCCCCTTTACTCTGGACGTAAGTCTTCAGCCCCTTTACTCTGGACGTAAGTCTTCAGCCCCTTTACTCTGGACGTAAGTCTTCAGCCCCTTTACTCTGGACGTAAGTCTTCAGCCCCTTTACTCTGGACGTAAGTCTTCAGCCCCTTTACTCTGGACGTAAGTCTTCAGCCCCTTTACTCTGGACGTAAGTCTTCAGCCCCTTTACTCAGGACTTGGCTGAAGCCCCTCTGGCAGTGATTCCGGCTTCCAGTCTTCTTGGAGATGAGGCCACAAGGTTTACACCTGGATGTGTTGATTTTTTTTTGCCATTCTTCTCTGCTGATCCTCTCCAGCTCTGTCAGGTTGGATGGGGGTCGTAGGTGGACGGCCATTTTCAGGTCTCTCCAGAGATGTTCCATTGGGTTCAGGGCTCTGGACCACTCAAGGACATTCCCAGAGTTGTCCCTAAGCTGCTCCTGTTTTGTCTTGGATTTGTGCTTAGGGCCATTGTCTTGTTGGAAGGAGAACCTTCGGCCCAGTCGAAGGTCCAGAGCTCTGGATCAGGTTCTCATTAAGAATATCTCTGTACTTTGCTCCATTCATCTTTCCCCCCACCCTGACCAGTCTCCCTGTCCCCCCAGGATGATGCTGACACCACCATGCTTCACTGTAGGGATGGTATTGGGCAGGTGATGAGCAACGCCTGGTTTTCTCCAGACATGACGTGTAGAATTGAGACCAAAAAGTTCAATCTTGGTTTCATCAGAGCAGAGCATCTTGTTTGTCACAAACGGAGAGTCATTTAGCTGCTTTTTGTAACACCAGGCGCCCTTCATGTGACTCTAACTGAGGAGAGGTTTCTTTCTGACCACTATGCCATAAAGCCCAGATTGGTGGAGTGCTGCAGTGATGGTTGACCTTCTTAAAGTTTCTCCCATCTGCACACAGGATCTTTGGAGCTCAGCCAGAGAGACCATTGGGTTCTTGGTCATCTCTCTTACCAAGGCCCTTCTCCCCTGATTACTTAGTTTGGTGGGGCGGTCAGCTCTAGGAAGAGTCCTGGTTGGTCCAGGCTTCTTCCATATAGGAATTATCGAGGTCACTCTGTTCTCTGGAACTTTCAGTGCAGCAGAAATGTTTTGTCCCCTTTCCCAGATCCGTGGCTCCACACAATCCTGTCTCTGAGCTCTACAGGCAGTTCTCTCCTCCTCATGGCTTGGTTTTTACTTATGCATTGTTATCTGTGAGACCTTTATATAGACAAGGCTGTGAATCATGTCCAATCAGCTGAATTTACCACAGGGGACTCCATTCAAGATGGAGAAACATCTCAGAAAGGATCCACAGAAATAGGAGGCCCCAGAACCAAATGTCAGGTGTCATAGCAAAGGCTCTGTATACTTGTGTCAAGGAGAAATTTTAGTTTTTTTCCTTTTAAATAAATTTGCTAAATTTTCTAAAATTCTTTTCTCACTTTCTGATTACAGGGGACTTGAGGGCAGATTGATGCTTTTTTAATTTTTTTTTATTTTAGCACAGGGAGCAATTTAACAAAATGTGAAAGGATCTGGAGACTTTCTGACTGCATTGTACATAGGGAAAAGACGAGGACTACACCAGGGAATCAGCGCCGCTTCCTGGTGGGGAAATGGGGGGTGGAAAGAGGAAAGGGAAGTGAATCGTCTCCCATCTGCTTTTCTGTTTCAGGCCTTTTCACATAGAACCGACATACATCACCAGCGTCAATGACGACCCCCCCAGGGTTACTTCTCATGCTGCAGCTATGAATAAACGCATCCACTACTACAGCAAGCTGGGTCCTCCGTCTGAATCCTCACTGGTATGATAGTAGGATGCACAGTTACACATTCATTGTTCCTAGTGGTGCCTTGGTCCAGAAGTTAAAGGGGTTGTCCAGGATTTTGGTATTGAATCTTGATGACTTAACCTCCCTATAGGTCATCAATATCTGATCGGCAAGGGTGCGACTTACGGCAGCCCCATGGATCAGCTGTTTGATCTTCGGCGCACTTCTTCATAACATCCTCCCCGTTTCCAACATCATCAATAATTTTCTCCAAATTATCATATCCGTTTCTTAATTGACTTTACTTTATGTAGTCATTCTTGCCAGTACAATTCCTTTAAATCCTTCTTAGATTGTCCCCTTGGGATATTTTTATTTTTTATCAAGGGGAATTTTTTAATATAGGAATTCAACCTCCTTAAACAGCTGATCGTTGGGGGTGCCAGGAGTTGGAACCCTCACTGATCTGATATTCATGACCTATCTGAGGAAGGGCCATCAATATGGAAGACCCAGAAAATCCCTTTAAAGTCAACCCTCATAGAGAGGTGAAAACCGACCAAAAGGAGTTGGTCAATATAGTATAAAGAACACTAATGGTACCAAAGTAATCCAAAATAGCATAATTTTATTAGAAAATCACAAAAACGCACATGATTGACACAAGTCACACAAAGACATTTAACACAGGTCACAATACATATTAAAAACCAAGAGGACCGATGGTGAACTGCTGGTATATATTATAATAAAGTGCACGTGCAAAAATCTTGATTGGTCATCAGTAGAAAGGTATATTAGACCTGACCGCTATGGCTCCAAAATTGCATCATACAACCCATATGCATATATTGTACAACAGATACCAATTTTGGGGGTGATAATGCACGCCACAAAGGCTAACTGAGGCAATATGGTGACTACAATTAGAATAGGCACATAGAAAATACTGACCAAGCAACTGAATATACCACGCAGCAACACCACCGCTCCGCTCCCCAACGCACGTTTCACGTTCAGCTTTTTCAAGGGGTACTGGCTGGTGTGATGAGGATAGTCCCTTAAATAGGTGGAACAGCTATGTCCTATTTGCTGATCGGCAGTCATTCATCAGATCACCAATCTCATTGGCTGGCCTGTTATCCGTCTGTATCGACTCACCTGAATACTATCAAATGGCGGATGCTCTCTACATGGCGCCCGGCAGTCTGCCATGAACGCCGCGCCGGAAGCCACGCCGGTCCGGAGGAGGACAGTCACGCCCCAGCCCGGCGCATGCGCAGACCGTCGGGCGCACCGCAACCGCCATATTGGTTGAGGGCATCTGGATCGGCCACTATCTAAATGGTATACCACAAGACCATACTTGCAATATTTGAACTCAATACAAATAACCCACAGTTTAGCCATGTGTATAAATGTATAATAACACCATTAAGTATATTTCAAATACAATATAAAATATGTCGATACAATACCCTCAGGGCAGGGGCGGCACACATAGACATCTGTCATGAGAGGAGACGCACACAGAGAGTTGGGTTACCACATTACTAGTCCCAACTGGGGTAAGAGTATATTTTAATATTATTATTTATTTTTATTTTTATATTTAAGTTTTTTTATGTTTTTTTTGGCACCTCATAGAGAGGTGCCAGAAGTTCCACTCTCAGTTCAGACCTGCAATGATTTTCAGATCAAAGGGTTTACATATCTCCACATGGCAACCGTACCAATTTGGCCCTGGTCTAAGATTTTGGTCATGGGGAAAAAATCTCCTGCGGGACATTCTAAGCAAAACTGCATTTATACCAGTATAACCTGTAATAGGATGTTTGTGTATTGCACTTTCATAGTCCGTTCAGTCCACACCTCCTGTATATCCTTAGGGTACTTTCACACTTGCGGCAGAGGATTCCGGCAGGCAGTTCCGGCGACGGAACTGCCTGCCAGATTCGGCAATCTGGACCCAAACTGATGGCATTTGTCAGACGGATCCATCTGACAAATGCATTGAAATACCGGATCCGTCTCTCCGGTGTCATCCGGAAAAACGAATCCGGTATAAATAATAATTTTTTTGCATTTTTATAGGTCTGCGCATGCGCCGACCGGAACCGTTTTGCCGGAACACTTAATGCAGGCACTCTTACACTTCAATGTAAATTAATGCCGGAGTAACGTTACATTTCCCTACCTCGTAAGATTTCCCTACCCTCGTCACTTCCGGTAGCACCGGACATGACGTGAGGAGGTATGCCGCGCATGCGCACAAGGACGGGGTTGGAAAATTCCAAAAAACGTAAGAGGGACTGAATTGATGCATCCTGAACGAATTGCTCTCCATTCAGAATGCATTGGGAGGTTTTTCGGTATTGAGCTCCTGTGACGGAACCCAATACCGGAAAACAAAAACGCTAGTGTGAAAGTACCCTGGTCCACACATAGATCAAGACTTGGAGGCCCACGCTGGCAGCGCCGATGGCTCTCAGTCTTGTTCCCATTTAACCTTTCTCACACGTAACTCCGGTTGTTTGTGCTTTTAGATTGCTCCAGTTCATGTGATTCCTGCGCCAGAAGAAATCTATGTTTACAGTCCTTTCGGAACCGCTTTAAAAATTCACGGTGGAGACGGCTCGGAGAAGAACTCCAGCATAGTCACAATGTACGTAAGCCGATACTGAGGGTTCGGTTTTAATTGCCTCACGTTAAAGTGCACCTACGCTTTTTAGATCACGTCTGACGTATCATGTCAGGGACACTTCTGATTTGGAGGGACCAGGTTTTAAAAACCCTTCCCGTCACTAAATCTAAGGGCTATGACCGACTGACTCTTGTAGAGGCGATCTTGGCGGTGTACGGAATAAAACACTTTCTAACACTCTCCAAGGAAAGCCGATCACAGCCAAAAGGGGCAATGAGCATTTCTTCACTTGGTGGGGGGGGGGGGGGGGGTCTCAGCCCCTGGATCCACACTGCTCAAAACATGCGACATGCTGCCGGGAAATGTCTGAAGCTTTCTGAATGTATGGCTACACGTTACACGTTACACGTTAAAACAATGGTTTTGGTGCCTTATCTGATTTTGCATGTATGCAGCCATTTCAGGCTTGGAGAGACGCTGACTGTATTGTTCTTTATTAGGATTTTACTGCATCTTACTGTAAATTATGAAACTGTTTTTTCAGATTTATGATCTGGAACACAATGATGGGAACGTCAATTCTCAGCATTCCCTGGGGAATTAAGCAGGTAACGCTGGTAGGGAGAATAAAGACACCTGACCCGATATCTCAAAGAAATTCCTTTTTACACTGCTTTATTCCAAGTTGGGGTCCAGTTAGGAGTTCACAGACCAAGCAGCCTGAAAGGTGTCGTCTCTGTAAGACGTTCCTATTCCATGTGCCCTGTTAATGGGAATTTCTGGTATCCAGCGGGCCCCGCAAAGCCACCTTGAAGGGGATCTGTCACCAGCGACCTCCGTCAAACTCTTTGCACAGACACATGCTGTAGCTGTGGTTCACCTGATTAAGGGCTCATTCAGACGGCTGTATGCTGTCCGCAAAAATGTGGATCCGTTTTTTTGCGGACAATTCAGCATGTCCGCAAAAAAACGGATTGCATTCTATTTTTTTGCTGATCCATAGACTTCAATAGGGCCATGTCCTGATTTTCACAGACAAGTATAGGACCCATAGAAGTGAACGGGACAGCATCTAACGGATCCGCATTTTTGCGGACAGCATACGGCGGTCAGGCTCCATTCCTGAGTTATGATACTTTTTCTTAATATGCCAATATGCATTTGGTTCTTTGAGGATGTCACCGTTGCTCTTTTTGCACCCAAGCTCCGCTCCGTTCTGTGACCAGCCCCTCCCTGGCTGCTTTCATTGACAGGGCAAGGCATTGGCAAAGCGGCCACAGAGCGACTTGCCACAGAAGGGAGCGGAGCATAAAGGGGGTATTCCAGTTGTTTCAAGTTACCCCCCCTATCCACAGGATATAGAATAACTTTTAGATGGGTGAGGGATCCTACCGCTGGGGGGCCCATACTCCCTGCAGCCCCCCTGAAATGAACGGAGCGGCTGGTCGCACATGTGCAGTCACTACATTCATTTCTATGGGAATTCCGGAGATAGTAGAGCTGTACTCAGCTATCTCCGGAACTCCCATAGAAATGAATGGAACGGCTGTGTACGTGTGCGACCGGCCGGAATGTCGTCTCCGCTGGGAACGGCTCCAGAACTATTCGTCTCCCTGGTGCAAGCACAGATAAGGTGAATTCAGGAGTTCGTGCATTTGTCAGTGAGAAGAATGACCTCTGCACAGGTGGCAGAACGTGCCCGCCAAACTCTCCCATAGAAGTCAATAAGTTTGTGCCAGTTTCCTATGTTCACGCGGCTGCTGAATGCTGTTCACAGCAGCATAGGCAAGATGGCCGCCCCTAACCATGTACAGAAATAAGATTAAATAAAATCTGAAATCGGAAGCTAAAAACAGATTAGAAAAGTACAATAGGTGCTTGTGTCTGGCTTTAATTTGTGAAGGTGTAGGTGGTGCACCCCCTGTAATAGGAGGACGGTGTAGAATTACCCCTCACTTGCAGGAAGGGGACGCTGCTACCCCTGCATGAATGGCGTCTTGTGTTTTGGACTATTATGAATTTTTATTCAAAAAAACAAAACTAAACCCTTTTGTGTTCTCTCTCCCAGGCCGGATTCACAACTGGAGTCGTGGTCATTTTCCTGATGGGTCTTTTAACCCTTTACTGCTGCTATAGGGTGGTGAAGTCCCCAGGGACAATACGTAAGGATCCACTCTCATAATTCTTAAACCAATGTCTTTGATCTCACGTCCATTTATGATCTTCTAAACGTCATAGAGAACTGAACACGTGTTTAGTAAAATCTAACAACTTTCCATAGAGGAAAGGCTTCTGGGTTGATCTCGTAGTTGGGAGACAGTCAGCATATGGGCAGTGTTTGTGCCATGCAAAGTATTTCCTATTTTCATCAAATAATGTCTGTGCGGTCTGTTGTGGCATACATCTGCCATGTTATTATCTGCAAAATAGTCTTAGATTATAGACTTCACAAATGCCGTCCTATATGTATCGATGTTTGGGTAAATTTACCCTTTAAGTTCTTAGGAACCCCCTATGTGCTCTTCGTTTCTATGTTAAAAGGAGGGAGGGAATTAGGGTAGCCCCTTCATTTTGTCACTATACATTGTGAGCAAAACAGATGGAAGAGCAATTAAGCTGATGACTAAAGTGCAAACCACCAATCCCGCCAGGGTGGCTACCTACTGTATCTCGTGTGTATGGGGGGCCTCCCGACTCCCTTGATAATATCAAGGCAAACGAAGGATCCTTTTGTTCTCAGGGAAGATAAGCCGCCACCAGAGTGTTCTGAATGGGGAGTCAACCACTGTGAAACCCCCCCCCCCCCCCCCCCCCCCCCCCCCCCCCCCCCCCCATTGCGCCGGCTTATCTTGATGATTTACCACCCCTTATACAATGTCTTGATGTAACATCTCTTAGATGTTCGGCCTTTCACTCATTCATCTGCAAAACCTGCCTGATGACCCGGCTTTTGTGTTCTGTAAGATTACAAGATTACAAATATCTATTCTTGGGTACCCAATACATGGGCTGGGCGATTAATCAAATGAATTTGATTAATTCGCCCTTGGGGCTTCTGATGCCCCACCACGTCACTTGCCCCTGCACACCTGGTCTATGTACAGTAACCCCTGCACTGCCAGCATATATATATATCTATAGACTGGCAGTGCAGGGGTTAGCATGCTGCTGTATTTTCTCCGTCCAAAATTCCGGAACATTATTTTTCCATTGAATTGCATTAATGCCGTGTGTTCCAGAAAAACGGATCCAGTTTTGCGGTCTGCGCATGCGCAGACCTTTAAAAATGTGAAAAATATAAATACCGGATCCGTTTTTACGGATGACAACCGGAGAGACGGATCCGGTATTGCAATGCATTTGTGAGACTGATCCGCATCTGGATCCGTCTACAAATGGTATCCGTTTGCATACAGATTGCCGGCGACGGAATCCAACACAAGTGTGAAAGTACCCGAATACTACTATTTATGACACAAAGGAATCTAAGATGAAACCAATCTACAATAAACCAAGTGACAATGTTTTTATCTCTTTTTCTGTCGTCTCGCAGCTTCCCTCGACACCTCACACCTGGAGTTTCCTGACGTTTGCCAGTATTATTTCGGATCCTTTGGGCGTTGGTCCAGTCTCCTTTTCTCTCTGGTGTCGCTGGTTGGGGCGATGATTGTATACTGGGTGCTGATGTCCAACTTCCTTTTTAATACAGGAAAATTTATTTATAGTGAGTATCATCTTATTGAACGCAGTATCGGCTTTTCACAGACTGCGTCCTGGATGTCCGGTGCAATCGGTGGCATTTACCATAGTGTCGTAACGTGCCTCAGGTTACATGATGCAGAATATTGTGTCACATATTATTGTGACTTTGGCGCAGTTCACTAGGCATGTTAGACAGGTTACCCCTTTTTATGCCTGACATATTATCATCTGTAACAGCTTTGGCACATTTTACAATTTTTTTTTTCCAAGTGGCCCCAAAAATAGTCAAACCTGCCTAATAATGACTAATGCATGGTACAGATATGTGCTGCAGTTTGCTCAGTAGATCTGGAATTGCCGGTTCCAGGGGGCGTTCTTTGCTGTGAATTTTGTAATCTCATTAAAAAAATAACTATGAGAATTGAAGCAAATAACCTGTAAATAGTCATTCATTGTGCACGTTCAAGGCTCTGCTTTATAATACTGCAAAAGTGCTATCATCTTGTGTTTTATGTATTTTAGATTCTGTTAATCACATCAATGTCACAGAAATCGGGCTGAGCACAAATGGAAGTGACAGAGGTAAGGAGAAGGCCTTGTGTAGTCTGGATCTAGTGTGATTTCCCGGGGCTGTCACTAAATTTAGAGCCATGCAGATTGTAAAGGTGTGATCCCATGATTGATGTAAAAATCAAAAATCGGACAACATACAGTACGCGATACTCTCTTTCTAACAAAGCTAGAACCAGCCCTGGACCTCACATCCATAGAGCTCCACATTCATTGCTCCAATGACTTATTTTAAGCTGGCCTCTTAGGGGGCATGTCCTTTCTGCTGCAGCTGGTGGCAATTGAAGGATGGGACTGAGCGCGTGCTTCCATCTCATTGAGCAGGACAGAGAAATTATAAGAAGAGCAAACAGCAGGTGGCGCTGTACAGATAGATTTCAGTGAATAGCTCAGTGGCTATGCTAAATTTTTAACTCCATGCAATTACAAAAGTATTCAGATCCAGGGGCTGGTTTGAAATATATATTTGGTGGGACAACATTTTTCGGTAAAAAAAGGATTTTCTGATTGTCCGATATTTGACACGTATCATGCCATGTTGATGCCAGATTAAAGGGACTTTACTGTACCTGAAGTTTCTTACCTTTTCAGTTATTTGCCCGAGCAGTGGAGACCATACTCCGCTCAATGAAACCGTGGACGTGTTCTCTGGAAACGGAACTGGATTCCAGCAGTTTGAAGAGTGGTGGAGTAAAGGGAATACCGTTCCTCTGTATCTCATAGTCATTCTCTTGCCGCTCCTTAACTTCCGTTCTCCATCGTTTTTTGCTAAATTTAATGTCTTAGGTAAGTACCCGGCATCTTGTGTTCTCACGTTGATCACGTATAATCCATCATACGGGTGGAGAGCGCGCTGCTGATGGGAAACTGGTCACCAGTGAGAAACATTATCACACATTAACTGCAGGGGAAAGTACGTTTTAGGCAGGACAAAGACGGAATGTTTCCCACGATAAGAACAACTCTACATGAAGAAAATAATTTTTAAGATTAGATATAATGTATTTGAGGAATGACCGGTTCACAAACTGCATGGATCGGGAGGGAATCTTTGTCTATGGCTCTGATTTTGCCGGTTTAAGACACACATTTCAGTCTCCAGTCTGACCAAGCAATCTAGATCAGTGCATGTAAACCTGCCCATAAATATAATGGTGAGGCCGCGTGTATGAGGCGAAAGGAGACTGCAAATCAGGACCATTTCAAAATTCTTGTTTGTGCTTGGTTTTGAGTGAAAACTGATGTTCTAGCAACAAAAATCACTTGGAGGTAAAGGAGCCTGCAAAAACGCAGCGCTGCGGTCTCATCAGAATGATTTTAAGGCCTCATGCACACGACCGTTTTTTTTAAGGTCCGCAAAAACGGGGTCCGTAGGTCCGTGATTCGTGTCCGTTTTTTCTTCCGTGGGTCTTCCTTGATTTTTGGAGGATCCACGGACATGAAGAAAAAGTCGTTTTGGTGTCCGCCTGGCCGTGCGGAGCCAAACGGATCTGTCCTGACTTACAATGCAAGTCAATGGGGACGGATCCGTTTGACGTTGACACAATATGGTGCAATTGCAAACGGATCCGTCCCCCATTGACTATCAATGTAAAGTCAGGAGTTAATATACCATAGGATCGCCTCTATGTTAGAATATACCATCGGATTTGAGTTAGATCGTCAAAACTCAGATCCGACAGTATATTCTAACACAGAGGCATTCCCATAGCCCATAGTGATGGGGACGCTTCAAGTTAGAATATACTAAGAACTGTGTACATGACTGCCCCCTGCTGCCTGGCAGCACCCGATCTCTTACAGGTGGCTGTGATCAGCACAATTAACCCCTCAGGTGCCGCACCTGAGGGGTTAATTGTGCGTATCATAGCCCCCTGTAAGAGATCAGGTGCTGCCAGGCAGGAGGGGGCAGACCCCCCTCCCCTGTATTTAACTCATTGGTGGCCAGTGCGGCCCCCCTCCCTCCCTCCCCTGTATTTAACTCATTGGTGGCCAGTGCGGCCCTCCCTCCCTCCCCAGTATTATATTCATTGGTGGCCAGTGCGGCCTACCCTCTTCCCCCCACCTAATTAAAATCACCTTCCCCCCATCATTGGTGGCCAGTGCGGCCTCCCCTCTTACCCCCCCCCCCCCCCCCCTAATTAAAATCACCTTCCCCAATCATTGGTGGCAGCGGAGAGTTCCGATCGGAGTCCCAGTTTAATCGCTGGGGCTCCGATCGGTAACCATGGCAACCAGGACGCTACTGCAGGTCTGTGGTAAGTGAAAGGTCTGTGCGGCGCATTGCCTATAGCACAGACCTGTCACTTACCAGTAGGAGGAGCGCCTGGCCGGCCACAGACATCGCAGGTAAGTATAATGCTTCTAAAAATTGCTAAGTAACATGGCAACCAGGACTGCAGTAGCATCCTGGTTGTCATGGTTACCGATCGGAGCCCCAGCGAATAAACTGGGACTCCGATCGGAACTCTCCGCTGCCACCAATGATGGGGGAAGGTGATTTTAATTAGGAAGGGGGGGGGGGAGAGGCCGCACTGGCCACCAATGATGGGGGAAGGTGCCAATCTTGTGTGCATCCGCGTTTTTTCACGGACCCATTGACTTGAATGGGTCTGTGAACCGTTGTCCGTCAAAAAATAGGACAGGTCATATTTTTTTGACGGACAGTAAACACGGATCACGGCCGCGGATGAACAATGGTGCATTTTCTGAGTTTTCAACTGACCCATTGAAAGTCAACGGGTCCGCAGAAAATCACGGGAAACAGAACGGCCACGGATGCACACAACGGTACTGATCTCTGGTACTGAAAATAATTTGTTAAGGTGCGTTGAATAGGGCCGAGCAGTTATAGTAAAGGGGTTGTGTCCTCTCACATATTGGTGGCACATCCCTAGGATATGCCACTGATATCAGATGTGTGTGGGACCCACACCTATCTCTAGAACGGGGTCCCCAAAGTGAACGAGAGCATACCGCACGTGTGTGGCCGTCTTCCATTCATTTCTATGGGAGTTTGGAAAATAGCCAATATTTTCAGAAGTCCAATAGAAATGAATGAAGAGTTCAATGCCAAGCAAGTAAGTGGGGGGTCAACAGCTGGTTCTCCGACAATTAGCTTTTTGGCCATAGTTCCGGTGCCGGAACTGGAAGGCTGCGCCCGCTGTGTCCGGAACTGGAAGGCTGCGCCCGCTGTGTCCGGAACTGGAAGGCTGCGCCCGCTGTGTCCGGAACTGGAAGGCTGCGCCCGCTGTGTCCGGAACTGGAAGGCTGCGCCCGCTGTGTCCGGAACTGGAAGGCTGCGCCCGCTGTGTCCGGAACTGGAAGGCTGCGCCCGCTGTGTCCGGAACTGGAAGGCTGCGCCCGCTGTGTCCGGAACTGGAAGGCTGCGCCCGCTGTGTCCGGAACTGGAAGGCTGCGCCCGCTGTGTCCGGAACTGGAAGGCTGCGCCCGCTGTGTCCGGAACTGGAAGGCTGCGCCCGCTGTGTCCGGAACTGGAAGGCTGCGCCCGCTGTGTCCGGAACTGGAAGGCTGCGCCCGCTGTGTCCGGAACTGGAAGGCTGCGCCCGCTGTGTGGTGGACGTTGCTCATTACTGCAGCACAGCTCCTGTTAAGTGAATGCCACAGTCACCAGACCCGGCCGCTGCACTGTGGGAGGAGCGTTGTAGTTCTAGCACCGGAGCTACTACCTAACAGCTAATTGGCAGGGCTGCCGGGAGCCTGGCCCCTACCAGTCTGGTATTGATAACCTGTCCTAAGGACAAGTCCAGGAGAAACCCTTTAATAATCACAGAATAACAGTCTCTAAGTAATAAAAAAATTATATATATATATATAAACATTTGTAAAAACAGTAAAGAAACTTGTGACTATACTGTATACAATTATTAAGAAAAGGGATAGAATTTCCGGATGGTGATTGAAATAGAATATTTCTACAAAAATTCCTCAGTCGTGTTTTTTTTATTTTTCATTTGTGTCTACAGGCACAGTCTCTGTACTCTACTTGGGGTCTCTTGTGACGTATAAGGCCATTCGTCTTGGCTTTAATTTTGACTTCCATTGGGATGAAGTACAAGAATATTTTGTTCCTGGTAAGAAGTTAATTTCTTTTATTTTCCTGAAACACTTTTTTTGTTGGAATAAAGAACAGTGTAAATTACTGCGCGGCCTTGATTTTAGTTCTGTTTAGATACTCCCTTTTGTATGTCTATGAAAAGCTGGGTGACAACTGGTATGGCGGTGATTGCAGCATCAAAAGAGGTTGTCACCCTGCTTCCCCAGACTACTTAACCCCTTGCTGACCGCTCTGTGTAAGTATATCAAATCGAATATAGCCAGCACCTGCTAGTTACCTGGCGTTGCCTGGAAGGAGCGTGCTCCACGGGAATCAGTAGAAAATCCAGCAAGCCGCCAATATGTTGCAAATATTATCTTCTTCATTGCTCAGTAGAGTAAATTATTTCAAGATAACGCGTTTCAGCATATAGCCTTTATCAACAGATACATCTCAAATTCAGAGTGACTCTTATATATACACATTATATACAATATACGAGATTCGCGAGAACTTGAGCTTCTAGACATCCGGACCGAGCGCCATCTTGGAGTCCCCAACGCAGCACATGCCCTATAACAACATCTAGAGTCACTACTTGGTGAAAACAGCTGACTGCCATGGCCTCCGAGACCTGTAGTAATCAGCTGGTTGCAAAGTCAGCTTAAGGCCCCTTTCACACCAACGAGTTCCACACATTGGACTCTTAGGTGTGTCAGCTGCAGCACCCGTCCTGACCTCCCAGCACTGCCAAGGTCGCATGGCATTATATTGATTTATGATGCTATGTAACCCTTAGAGTTCTGGAATGTATTGGATAACACTGACATAATGCTGACAGTGTTATACAACACATTCCAGAACTGTAACGCTTACATAACCTCATAAATCAATATAATGCCATGCGACCTTGGCAGTGCTGGGAGGTCAGGACGGGTGCTGCAGCTGACACACCTAAGAGTCCAATGTGTGGAACTCGTTGGTGTGAAAGGGGCCTTAAGCTGACTTTGCAACCAGCTGATTACTACAGGTCTCGGAGGCCATGGCAGTCAGCTGTTTTCACCAAGTGGTGCTGGGGGTGCCTCTAGATGTTGTTATAGGGCATGTGTAGTATCATTCATTTAATTAAATTGCCATCTATGCTATATGGGCGACTAGATATTCATATTCCCTCATAATGGGACTGCCCCTTTAAAAGGGGCTACAGGACCCTTAACTATTGATGACTTAGGATAGATCATCCGTATCGGATCAGCGGTGGTCCGACCCCCCCCCAGCACCTTCCTGCCTGTCATGTATGTGTTCCGCTTAGATCTGCAGGGGAGGGCAGTCAGTGGCTGGTTGTAATGATTGTTGTATCTTTCAGAATTCAGGTTGTCCTTCCCTCAGCTGACGGGGATCCTGACTCTTGCGTTCTTCATACATAACTGCGTCATTACCCTCCTAAAGAACAACAGAAATCCTGAGAATAACGTAAGTCCTAACGGTTACTGGAATCCTTCCAGCTGTGGTCGGAGAACCATCCAGCACCTAGTGGTCTGGTCAAGCATGCAGTGGGAGATGGAGCTCCAGTGCAGAACTCCTTCTTCCCTTTCAGACATAAAAACACAGCATTTTTATGCAGCAGCCACTAGGGGGAGCTCAGTGCAAAGAGATTATTACAGCTTCTATTGCAGTTGGTGGTAACTGTATAAATTCCTATCCACAAAGCTTCCCCTAGTGATGGCTGCAAATAGTGATATATTATCAGAAGGGACTTGGGGTGATTCTAGATCTGTAGGGGGGAGATTTATCACAGTTGTCTGGTGTAAATACGGTGCCATCTTATTGACACACATTTTGCTTGTCATCAGCTTAAGAAGGGGCAGAGGCGTCTTTAAACGTCCGTTCTATAGCTGAGCACTGAGAGGAGCAACCTCATGGTGCTCACACAGAAGGAAGGGGATGTGAGAGGACAGCCGCTCCTCGTGTCAGAACTGTAGGGATCTAGCTGGAGGATGATATTTTACTGCGTGTGTATGAATTATGGGATGTTTTATTTTGTCTTTACAGATAAGAGATCTCTCAGTCGCTTACCTGCTTGTCGGCTTAACTTACATGTATGTTGGGGTGATGGTATTTGGCTCCTTCCCGTCTCCCCCTTTGACCAAGGATTGCATTGAGCAGGTGAGTACACGTCTTTTGTCCGATGACGTCCGTTACATAGCTCCTTTATGGTATTGTTGTGCTTTTTCATAAGTGTAAACAGTTAGATCTACCTATTTTAATTATAATGGGTATTCATTGCCTTTAAGAGCAATGTTGATTTATATTCACTGTGACGAATACCACACCTCGTGCCCGCTTGACGTCACCTCCGTCGAGCTCACAAGACGTGGTATAGTCACAGGTTACCAAGTTACTCCCTCCAGAGGGTCAGGTTGGTACAGTTTACACAGACACCTCCTGTCCACGCGGGCACAGATGGGCAACAAGCTGAGAGAGCCTTTTCACTGCCGCAGTGAAAACAGCGCTGTCTCAGCCCGGGAAATCTGCCACCAGCTTCTCATTTGATATAAACCCGGTCCGCTAAAGGGATTATATAGGGTGAGAAACCAACCCGCGGTAGCTTATAACTAGGCCAAAACACGGACGTGGGGATTCATGATCGAGATACAAGATTAAATTATATATTTAGTCGCCGTAAGGGCACACTATACACAAAGAATATATACAGTGGTCTGAGGTTACAGATACAGATTATTTGGGTACAACAGGGTTAAGCAGAGTAAAAGTCAGTTACCGGGTAGATGAAAGTTCCTTTAGGTCACAAGGGTGGAATAGCCCTGGGCTTCAGTCACGTGGGGGCGGTGATGTCACGTGGGGGCGGTGATGTCAGTGGTTTCCAGGTCTCTCCAAACACATTTGCACGATGTGACCCCCTTTCAGAGAAAGACCCCGCCCGCTGGCTTGCATGGACTTATGACCTGTAGCTGGCCATGCTCCCTCCCCGCCTATGGGTAGGGTCCACCCCTCCTCCTGTGGTGCTGGGAGAAAATGACCCATAAAACCCCTTAGGGCTCATAGCCCCAGACCAGAATGTCGCAGTAAGATGGTTCTGGGCCCAATTGATCTGCCTGGGTTCCGGCTACAACTAGAGTCCAAACATGGTACCATTATTTGGTTTCTGTGGGGAGATTTGGATATCTCCTTTCCCTGGCGGGGGGGGGGGGGGGGGGGGTTCCTGCAGGATTTAGCTTGCCTCCAACCTGGTTGATTGAGGTGTGACCTTCTCCACCTGGGGCCTCCTTGAAGCCTGGACCCCTGGGGCTTTCTTCCTTGCCAGCTGACAATCAGATGGCTGAGGGGTGGGAACTTATTTTGCATGTACACTGATGAACATGCCAAAAGGTGAATCAAATGACAATCAGGGCAATGACAATGGGTTTTATATTGATGACCTATATCCGGCACCTACCGATCAGCTGTTTGAAGAGGAGGCGTGCTCCATGCAAGCGCTGCTTCCTTTTTATTTACACTGCCCGTCACCTCATAAGCGAGTGTAAGTAAGTACTTGCTCCAGTCATTTGAATGGAGTGAGTGCTTGTAATTACACTAAGCTGCGGCTGCAGGGGAGACGATTCGTAGTGTAATGACGAGAAAGCAGCGCTCGGGTGGAGTGCCACCTACTCGTCAAACAGCTGATCGGCGGGGGTCCCAGTTTTCGGACCCCCACTGATCAGATATTGCTGCACAACCCCTTTAATGGTAACCTCATCAAGTACCTCCTCACATAATGGACAACATGGGGTTAATGCGTGAGGTCCATGATGAGTTACTTACTATTAATGTGAGGCATTACATATTCATAGTAAATAACCCTCAGTCATCAGATTGCTTTTCTCATACACTCCATTGCATTCGTTTTGGCGTGTATGAGAAATTCACTATGGGGGTCATTTACTATCATTTTCTAGACATGTTTTAGGAGTAGAAAATGGTCTAATTTTAAGCCAGCAAGGAAGCGATGGATGCTTAGTTATGTAGAGGCTGGCGTCTCTTCATAACTTCTGCGGATCCTGCGCATGGGGTTATTAAGACCGGTGTCTAAAACGCTGGTCTTAATGAATGACCCCCATGTTCCTATGCAGCCCTGCCACAGGCTGGAGCTCCATAGGAGCCAATGGCTACCACACACTGCATACCGGCTCTCCCGATCCTCGCAGGGGGGAGCCGGAGCACAACTGTAAGCGCGCACTTCTGTTTTTTTGTTTTTGTTAGTACAGATGCCCTGGTCATGTTTGACTACGGCATCTGAAGGGTTAAAAATCCACGATCGGCATTACCACTGGTCGCAGACATTAGTTCTTGGTACCTGCTGTTAAAAACAGCAGGCACCCGGCGGCTATGGCGCTCGCAAGTGGGCGCCATCTTTAAAGCAGGAAGAGGTTAATCTATATTTACCTAACGAGTAAGAGGGAACTGTAAAAGTATGGGCCTCATTCTACAGAGGGACGGAGGCCGGGTATCTGTATATCTGAAATGTATTTAGTTTTCTCTGTTCTCCAATGTCCGGAGCTGGTCCTATGTTGGTTACTATTACATACGTGTCTCTTGTTTCCGTGTGCGCAGTTTCTGGATTTCTTTCCATTCACCTTTTTAATCTCTATTTCCTGGTCTAGAACTTTCTGGATAATTTTCCAAGTGACGATATCCTATCATTTATTGCAAGAATATTCTTACTCTTTCAAATGATGACTGTCTACCCGCTGCTGGGATATCTGGTCCGAGTGCAGCTTTTGGGACATGTTTTTGGGAACACTTATCCGAGGTGAGCTGCGTCTGGTCTTCTATTAAGTAGATTAGGTTTACAATGTAGGATTCGACCTCGACGTCGCCTTCATGCTATTGACGTTTTTTATTTCAGCTTCTACCATGTCCTGGGACTTAACATTGTTCTTGTCGGCTTCGGAGTCCTCATGGCCAAACTCTACCCAAATATCGGGAGCATTATCAGGTAAGAACAAGAAATCCTGCCAGTGGTCATAATCGCCTTCTGTTCTTGTTGGTGTTCACCCTACACCTTCAAAGGAATTGTCTCCCTCTCCATATCCCCCCTCTATGAGCAAGAATGGAGTCACTGGGTGAGAGCAGTTCCTGCACAGACTACATGGATGTTCATTAATGTAAATAGTGAGTGCAGCTCTGGAGTATATACTGTCTGTAACCCAGAATAAGTGCATGATATGTAATGTATGTACACAGTGACTCCACCAGCAGAATAGTGAGTGCAGCTCTGGAGTATAATACAGGATGTAACTCAGGATCAGTACAGGATAAGTAATGTATGTACACAGTGACTGCACCAGCAGAATAGTGAGTGCAGCTCTGGAGTATAATACAGGATGTAACTCAGGATCAGTACAGGATAAGTAATGTATGTACACAGTGACTACACCAGCAGAATAGTGAGTGCAGCTCTGGAGTATAATACAGGATGTAACTCAGGATCTGTACAGGATAAGTAATGTAATGTATGTACACAGTGACTGCACCAGCAGAATAGTGAGTGCAGCTCTGGAGTATAATACAGGATGTAACTCAGGATGAGTACAGGATAAGTAATGTAATGTATGTACACAGTGACTGCACCAGCAGAATAGTGAGTGCAGCTCTGGAGTATAATACAGGATGTAACTCAGGATCAGTACAGGATAAGTAATGTATGTACACAGTGACTCCACTAGCAGAATAGTGAGTGCAGCTCTGGAGTATAATACAGGATGTAACTCAGGATCAGTACAGGATAAGTAATGTAATGTATGTACACCTTGACTAATCTTATGCTAATCCCAAATTACAGCCAGCATTATACTCCGGAGCTGCACTCTGCTGGTGGAGTCACTGTTTACATACATTATTATCCTGAGATGCTTCCTGTATATTCACTATTCTGCTTACTTTATAGCTTAGCGCTCCCAACATTCCCTGCTTCTTCAGTATCCGCTCAGAGCTTTTATTCTAGGAACATTAGGATGTGTATAATAATCTGATTTTCTCTTCTCAGGTTTTCGGGAGCTGCCTGCGGTCTTGCATTCGTCTTTGTTTACCCCTGCCTGATCCACATGATAGCCTTGTATCGCAGCCAGCAGCTGAGGTGGTACTCTGTGGTCACACACGTCTGTATAATTGTCCTAGGGATTGCTAACCTCATTGCACAGTTTCTCATGTGAAGAACGTTTGGACGTAAACAGCATGAAGAACATTGTTCACTGTTCCGGGGGACTCGAGCAGATAAAATCTGCAGCTTGAATCTCTGTGAACTCCTAGCACAAGCATATACAAAACAAGGAGGTCAGCGTACTATGTCACACAGCGGCAGGACCGGCTCAGCAACGTGCTGCAGTTATCACGCTACTCAATGAAAGTAGCAGTTTATTTAAAAAGAATTCTGACAGAGTGGGGACCTCTTTATACAGAGTATTCCCTGCTGTGACGTGGAAGCTCCCTCTCTATCGCAGATAGAGACAACGGTCGAGATTAGTAGACCTGTGGATATCACCACAAAATACTGATTGCTCAAAGGGAAAGGACCAAATTTTTATTTTTTTTGTGATTTTTATTTCTTCCAAAGAAAAATAAGCTGACACTTCCGGTTCTGCAGTCGTCTCATTATCATCACAGCCAAGATTACAATGACCAGTAATACCTCTATATGGAATAGAGGTATTACAATAGATGATGGTTACATCTTATCTACTCCCACTCCCTGGACATTGACCATTGAGTCTCATAATAGGTTGGTGTGTCCTTGTCTGTGGAGATCACTTCACAGCAGTCATCTCATTGTCATCACAAGTAGGATTACAATGACTGGTAATACCTATATATAGGTAACTGCATCCACCATTCACAATATATGATGGTTATATCTTCTATACTTCCCCCTCCCTGCAAAATGACCAGTGAGCTTCATAATAGGTTGCCATCTGTGGATGACCACTTCTCAGCAGTGGTCTCATTATCATCACGCAGGGTTGCAGTGGCCTATAATATAGGTAACCCAGAATAAACCACTGACAATAGATGACGGACTCAGCTGAACTCCCCCTCCCTGCACAATGACCTCTGCACAGGTCGCAGAGCATGCCCACAACACTCTCCCATAGAAGTCATTGAGTTTTCTGACCGAGGTTTATAGCGTTTCTGTTACGGTTGTAAAGCAAATCTTTGGAGGTTATGTACACAGTTCAGACAAGATGGCTGCCTCCATGTACAGAAAACAGAGCAATAAAATCAGATATAACTGGGAAATGAAATAGTTTAGAAAAAGAATATGTGTCATACAGATTATAGATTGCTCAGGGTATCGGCGCTTAGTCTAAAGTTACGGACAATTTTAACTAAAAAAATAATTCAACGGGTGGAATTTAACAACAAGCGATTGTTGACCGTCACCGAAAAGAAGAAAGTTGTTCATCCAGTAGTCATTAGTCATCCGAAAAATAGCCGAGTAAGCGCACTCCCATAGCAGTGACTGGAAAGAGCCACGTATGCGCAGACTCCTCTCCAGTCCCAGTGGAGGCGTCCTGTTTGTGAGGTAGGTGCAGGTCCCACTCCTATCGGACCTGTATTCTGTGGATAAGGAGGGATGAGCCGGATGCAGCAATTCTTGCCTTAGGGTACTTAAACACTAGCGTTATTCATTTCCGGTATTGAAATCCGGTAAAGGTTCTCAATACCAGAAAAATCAGAAAAAACATCAGTTTTGTCCCAATGCATTCTAAATGGAAAGCAATCCGTTCAGTGTTCATCAGGATGTCTTCCGTTCCGTCCCTTGTACGGTATTTGACCGGACAAAATCACGGAACAATACTGCAGTTGCCGAATGTATTAATGCCGGATCCGGTACCGAGTGTTCCGGAAAATGCCGGATCCGGTTTTCTGGTCTGCGCATGTGTCGGGAGCTATTTTTGCTTTTGTTCTTTAAATGACGGATCCGGTATTTCAACAGATCCAGGAAAAAAGGCTTTCCATTTGTACACGGCTTGCCGGGTCCAGCCGGCAGTTCCGTTGCGGGAACTGCCTGCCGGAATCAAAAAACGCTAATGTGAGAGTACCCTTATAGTGTTCCACTGTGTGAATACTTAGCACATAAATTTTAGAGGGCGGGTCCTTAAGATAGCAGCCATGAGATAAATGTCTCGGTCAAATGCCAACTTTGTATAAAAAAATGGGAAAAGTTGTCTTTTGCCGAGATATTTCTCTCACCCAGCATGGGTATATGTAAAATGACACCCCAAAACACATTCCCCACCTTCTCCTGAGTACGG
Organism: Bufo bufo; assembly: GCF_905171765.1. Classification (NCBI taxonomy): domain Eukaryota; kingdom Metazoa; phylum Chordata; class Amphibia; order Anura; family Bufonidae; genus Bufo; species Bufo bufo. Next base: position 32,622,012 of record NC_053390.1, on the reverse strand, counting down.
AGATACCACATGTGTGACACTTTTTTGAAGCCTAGATGGGCAAATGGGCCCACATTCCAAAGAGCACCTTTCGGATTTCACAGGGCATTTTTTACACATTTTGATTTCAAACTACTTCCCACACATTAGGGCCCCTAAAATGCCAGGGCAGTATAACTACTCCACAAGTGACCCCATTTTGGAAAGAAGACACCCCAAGGTATTTCGTGATGGGCATAGTGAGTTCATGGGAGTTTTTATTTTTTGTGACAAGTTATTAGAATATGAGACTTTGTAAGAAAAAAAATAAAAATCATCATTTTCCGCTAACTTGTGACAAAAAATAAAAAATTCTAGGAACTCACTATGCCCCTCACGGAATACCTTGGGGTGTCTTCTTTCCAAAATGGGGTCACTTGTGGGGTAGTTATACTGCCCTGACATTTTAGGGGCCCTAATGTGTGAGAAGTAGTTTGAAATTAAAATGTGTAAAAAATGCCCTGTGAAATCCGAAAGGTGCTCTTTGGAATATGGGCCCCTTTGCCCACCTAGGCTGCAAAAAAGTGTCACACATCTGGTATCGCCGTACTCAGAAGAAGTAGGGCAATGTGCTGGGTGAGAGAAATATCTTGGCAAAAGACAACTTTTCCCATTTTTTTTATACAAAGTTGGCATTTGACCAAGATATTTATCTCACCCAGCATGGGTATATGTAAAATGACACCCCAAAACACATTCCCCAACTTCTCCTGAGTACGGAGATACCAGATGTGTGACACTTTTTTGCAGCCTAGATGTACAAAGGGGCCCAAATTCCTTTTATGAGGGCATTTTTAGACATTTGGATCCCAGACTTCTCACGCTTTAGGGCCCCTAAAATGCCAGGGCAGTATAAATACCCCACATGTGACCCCATTCTGGAAAGAAGACACCCCAAGGTATTCAATGAGGGGCATGGCGAGTTCATAGAAGATTTTTATTTTTTTTTAACACAAGTTAGCGGAAATAGATTTTTTGTTTTTTCTCACAAAGTCTCCCTTTCCGCTAACTTGGGACAAAAAGTTCAATCTTTCATGGACTCAATATGCCCCTCAGCGAATACCTTGGGGTGTCTTCTTTCCGAAATGGGGTCACATGTGGGGTATTTATACTGCCCTGGCATTTTAGGGGCCCTAAAACGTGAGCAGATGAAAAGAAAGATCCCAGCAGGCGAGTCTTCAATGCTTACAAAGTTTTAATGCCTGTAACAATAGTCCATCAAAGGGACGCCGAAACGCGTCCCTTTGATGGACTATTGTTACAGGCATTAAAACTTTGTAAGCATTGAAGACTCGCCTGCTGGGATCTTTCTTTTCATCACACGTGGTAATTATCCTATCCCGTGCGGCGAGCACCTCAGCGTGTGCCGGCCAAACTCCTTGCTAAAACGTGAGCAGTCTGGAATATAAATGTCTAAAAAATTTTACGCATTTGGATTCTGTTAAGGGTATGGTGAGTTCATGTGAGATTTTATTTTTTGTCACAAGTTAGTGGAATATGAGACTTTGTAAGAAAAAAAAAAATAAAAAAAAAAATATCAATTTCCACTAACTTGTGCCAAAAAAATGTCTGAATGGAGCCTTACAGGGGGGGTAATCAATGACAGGGGGGTGATCAGGGACTCTATATGGGGTGATCACCCCCCTGTAAGGCTCCATTCAGACGTCCGTATGTGTTTTGCGGATCTGATCCGTGGATCCGTAAAACACATACGGACATCTGAATGGAGCCTGACATGGGGGTGATCAGGGAGTCTGTATTGGGTGATCACCCCCTGTCATTGATCACCCCCCTGTAAGGCTCCATTCAGACGTCCGTATGTGTTTTGCGGATCCGATCCGTGGATCCGCAAAACACATACGGACCTCTGAATGGAGCCAGCCTTACAAGGGGGTGATCAATGACAGGGGGGTGATCATGGAGTTGATCAATGACAGGGGGGTGATCATGGAATCTATATGGGGTGATCAGGGGTTAATAAGTGACGGGGGGGGGGGGGGTGTAGTGCGGTGCTTGGTGCTACTTATTACTGAGCTGCCTGTGTCCTCTGGTGGTCGATCCAAGCAAAAAGGGGACCACCAGAGGACCAGGTAGCAGGTATATTAGACGCTGGTATCAAAACAGCGTCTAATATACCTGTTAGGGGTTAAAAAAAATCGCATCTACAGCCTGCCAGCGAACGATCGCCGCTGGCAGGCTGGAGATCCACTCGCTTACCTGCAGTTCCTGTGAACGCGCGCGCCTGTGTGCACGCGTTCACAGGAAATCTTGCATCTCGCGAGATGACGCGTAGATGCGTGACTCTGCCTGAGACTGCCGCCTCCGGAACGCGATCCTGCGTTAGGCGGTCAACAGGGTTTTTTGTTTTTTTTTGTTTTGAGGACTTTTAAAAAATATTTTTCTAAACCCTTGATCTATTTATTTATTTATTTTTTATTGCTATTTTTAAGGTGCCATATAATAGTATGGCCTGTCTCAAAACTGAAAAAAATATATATCTACTCTCACAGGCCGTATAAAAATATGCACACACACAAAACAAGGTATCGTACAGCAACATTAACAAAACCTAAAACTATGGCTCTCGAAAGGAGGTGAGGTAAATCATCCTGAGGGGCAAAAATGTCATAAATGGCTATATAGGGCTGTCGCTATAGGTGCACTTACCTGCTCTCCACTTAGGTACAGTGGAGTCTGAGACACACCTCCTGCCTCCTGATTGGTTCAGGCTTCTTCCCCCGCCCTCCGTACTAAAGCTCACACTTTTCGGACTGGCTGCTGTGGATCAGCACAAGCCTGTTTCTATTAGGCCTCATGTACGCGGCCGTTGTTGACCTGTGTCCGTGCTTGCGGTCCACAACACACAGGCTCCGACCATGTGCCCACCATATGCGGACGCGGACCCATTCACTTGAATGGGGTGCGTGATCCGCATCCGACTGTCTGCACCGCAAAAAAGTACTGCATGCACTACTTTTTTGCAGTGCGGCGGCACAGACAGAAAACCCACAGAAGCATTCAAATGAATGAGTCTGTGATGCGGTGCACAAACGGCCGGTGCCCGTATATTGCAGACCCGGGCACCAGCCGACAACGGCCATATGCATGAGGCCTTATGGTAATTGCAGAATCATCGTAAATCACAGATCATAAACCAGAAGTGAGAAAATGCTACACGGGAAGCATTTATAGGGGGGAAAGACCCTGCAGAGTCTCTTGGGGCGTATTCACACGCTGCAGACTTGTCTCTCCTCTAGCAGCCTGTGTGCAATTGCAATATTTCAGGAGTTTTTATGCACGAGCCACACACCTGTGCGTCCATCACAAGACCAGGACAGATCCCATTGAAGTAAATAGTGAAGTTTCCTTTATACCCCCCTACCGACAGCTAGTGCACATGTACAGTGGGGGAAATAATTATTTGACCCCTCGCTGATTTTGTAAGTTTGTCCAATGACAAAGAAATGAAAAGTCTCAGAACAGTATCATTTCAATGGTAGGTTTATTGTAACAGTGGCAGATAGCACATCAAAAGGAAAATCGAAAAAATAACTTTAAATAAAAGATAGCAACTGATTTGCATTTCATTGAGTGAAATAAGTATTTGAACCCCTACCAACCATTAAGAGTTCTGGCTCCCACAGAGTGGTTAGACACTTCTACTCAATTAGTCACCCTCATTAAGGACACCTGTCTTAACTAGTCACCTGTATAAAAGACACCTGTCCACAGAATCAATCAATCAAGCAGACTCCAAACTCTCCAACATGGGAAAGACCAAAGAGCTGTCCAAGGATGTCAGAGACAAAATTGTAGACCTGCACAAGGCTGGAATGGGCTACAAAACCATTAGCAAGAAGCTGGGAGAGAAGGTGACAACTGTTGGTGCGATTGTTCGAAAATGGAAGGAGCACAAAATGACCATCAATCGACCTCGCTCTGGGGCTCCACGCAAGATCTCACCTCGTGGGGTGTCAATGGTTCTGAGAAAGGTGAAAAAGCATCCTAGAACTACACGGGAGGAGTTAGTTAATGACCTCAAATTAGCAGGGACCACAGTCACCAAGAAAACCATTGGAAACACATTACACTGCAATGGATTAAAATCCTGCAGGGCTCGCAAGGTCCCCCTGCTCAGGAAGGCACATGTGCAGGCCCGTCTGAAGTTTGCCAATGAACACCTGAATGATTCAGAGAGTGACTGGGAGAAGGTGCTGTGGTCTGATGAGACCAAAATAGAGCTCTTTGGCATTAACTCAACTCGCTGTGTTTGGAGGAAGAAAAATGCTGCCTATGACCCCCAAAACACCGTCCCCACCGTCAAGCATGGGGGTGGAAACATTTTGCTTTGGGGGTGTTTTTCTGCTAAGGGCACAGGACAACTTATTCGCATAAACGGGAAAATGGACGGAGCCATGTATCGTGAAATCCTGAGCGACAACCTCCTTCCCTCTGCCAGGAAACTGAAAATGGGTCGTGGATGGGTGTTCCAGCACGACAATGACCCAAAACATACAGCAAAGGCAACAAAGGAGTGGCTCAAGAAGAAGCACATTAAGGTCATGGAGTGGCCTAGTCAGTCTCCGGACCTTAATCCAATCGAAAACCTATGGAGGGAGCTCAAGCTCAGAGTTGCACAGAGACAGCCTCGAAACCTTAGGGATTTAGAGATGATCTGCAAAGAGGAGTGGACCAACATTCCTCCTAAAATGTGCGCAAACTTGGTCATCAATTACAAGAAACGTTTGACCTCTGTGCTTGCAAACAAGGGTTTTTCCACCAAGTATTAAGTCTTTTTTTGTTAGAGGGTTCAAATACTTATTTCACTCAATGAAATGCAAATCAGTTGCTATCTTTTATTTAAAGTTATTTTTTCGATTTTCCTTTTGATGTGCTATCTGCCACTGTTACAATAAACCTACCATTGAAATGATACTGTTCTGAGACTTTTCATTTCTTTGTCATTGGACAAACTTACAAAATCAGTGAGGGGTCAAATAATTATTTCCCCCACTGTATGTCCGATGTCGGGTCTTCAAAGATGGTGCACGCTCAAGAGCTGAGCCGGCGCCAGTTGCTTTACACACGGGCTATTTGGAGATGTTATGATCGTGGACAAGTAACCCCCAATTAACACTATGTGCTCTCCGCTTCCGCATTTGCGGAGCGCGGCACCCGAACTTCCGGGTTTCGGCCCGGAACTTCCGGTCCGCAGCTCCGCAAAATATAGAACATGTCCTATTCTTGTCCGCAGCTGCAGACAAGAATAGGCATTTCTATAGAGGGTGCCGGCCGGGTGTGTTGCGGATCCGCAACACACCACGGACGTGTGAATGGACCCTAAAAGAGACCTTACACAGCTTTGTAGATGAAAATGTTATGGGGTTCAGAATATGGCAGTGTGATGACCTCAGGATAGGTCATCAAAATCGGATCGCTGGAACCCGAGGAGGATGGAGCATCGGCCTCTTCTTAGGCCTGTCACATCACCATTCATCAGTCACATGGCCTAGATGCAGCTCAGCCCCATTTAAGTCCCATTGAGCTGCAGTACCCTGCACTGCCACTATCTGATCTATGGCGCTGTGCTTGGTAAGCGCTCGGAAGGCCGCCTTGCTCACCAGAGCTCTTCTCAAAACATCTGATCGGGGGGTGCCGGGACTTAGACCCCCACCAATATGATATCCTGCAGATACGTCATCAATATTATTTCTCGGATAGCCCTTTTAAAACATAAAAAACACTGTAGACTCTTGGTTTACTTAATACCAATTAGGTTTGTTGCAAGGCCTGTAAAAGGGTTGGACGTTGCTTACGGGGCAGTTACCTCCTCTAGGTGGCACTGCGGAATAGGGCTGAAACGATTACTTGATTAAATCAAGTTACTCGACACACGGGTGTTGCGGGAAAAGGTGCAGGTGCGTTGCGGAAACATGCACGGTTTTTCCGTGCGAGTGCAAAACATTGTAATGCGTTTTGCACGCGCGTGAGAAAAATTGGCATGTTTGGTACCCAAACCCGAACTTCCTCACAAAAGTTCGGGCTTGGGATCGGTGTTCTGTAGATTGTATTATTTCCCCTTATAACATGGTTATAAGGGAAAATAATAGCATTCTGAATACAGAATACATAGTACAATAGCGCTGGAGGGGTTAAAAAAAATAAAAAATAATTTAACTCACCTTAATCCACTTGATCGCGCAGCCCGGCTTCTCTTCTGTCTTCTTCTTTGCTGTGTGCGGGAAAAGGACCTGTGGTGACGTCACTCCGGTCATCACATGGTCCGTCACATGATCTTTTACCATGGTGATGGATCATGTGATGACCGGAGTGATGTCACCACAGGTCCTTTTCCTGCACACAGCAAAGAAGACGACAGAAGAGAAGTCGGGCTACGCGATCAAGTGGATTAAGGTGAGTTAAATTATTTTTTATTTTTTTTAACCCCTCCAGCGCTATTGTACTATGTATTCTGTATTCAGAATGCTATTATTTTCCCTTATAACCATGTTATAAGGGGAAATAATAATGATCGGGTCCCCATCCCGATCGTCTCCTAGCAACCGTGCGTGAAAATCGCACCGCATCCGCACTTGCTTGCGATTTTCACACAGCCCCATTCACTTCTATGGGGCCTGCGTTGCATGGAAAACGCACAATATAGAGCATGCTGCGATTTTCACGCAACGCACAAGTGATGCGTGAAAATCACAGCTCATGTGAACAGCCCCATAGAAATGAATGGGTCCGGATTCAGTGCGGGTGCAATGCGTTCATCTCACTCATTGCACCCGCGCGGAATACTTGCCCGTGTGAATGGGGCCTAAATCCTGGATGCAAATTTTTTAGCATCGAGGATCCGTTTGTGCCATGTGACCACGGAGCGGGAGTGAAGCGCTTGCTATTACTCACACTCCATGGTCTCCCGCCGGCCGGCTCTGCACTGGATTCTGACATACACACATTGTCAGGATGTAATGCACGTAAGTACGCAGTATGACCTGGCGCTGCGTAACCTCAGGTCCCAGTGCATCGTGTGAAGATCCCTGGAGTGTTGGCAGCGCCCCTGCAGGAGAGGTATTTTATTTGACTGGCACTGGGGACTTACGTCTAAGAGGGGGATATGGTGGCACTTGCGGGGGGGAGAGCCTGATGGCATGGGGGCAGCTGATTGCACTGGGGGGAGAGCCTGATGGCACTGGAGGGAGAGCCTGATGGCACTGGAGGGGGGTAAACTGATGGCACTGGGGGGAGAGCCTGATGGCACTGAAGGGGGGCAGCTGATGGCACTGGGGGGAGAGCCTGATGGCACTAGGGGGCTGATTGCACTGGAGGGGGGCAGCTGATGGCACTGGGGGGAGAGCCTGATGGCACTAGGGGGCTGATTGCACTGGAGGGGGGCAGCTGATGGCACTGGGGGGCTGATGAGTTTTTTTTAAAGGAAAATGTTCTTTTAATTAGTTTTCGATTGATTAGTACTGGATTCATCGGTAGAATACTTGATTACAAAGATAATCGATAGCTGCAGCCCTACTGCGGAGGACGCTTTCTCTTGCTAGACCGCTCATCTGCAAGTCTGCCATGATTTCCTGAAAAATCTGATTATCCAGCACAAGCTTGTGATCTCTGTATTATCAGATACATCTCATTATAAAACATGCAGTCCCATGTAAGGATCCAGCAGCGGGACAGCAACGTTACATGTGGAATATAATGTGAGGATTTTATTAATATCGGGGTGTCTACACTTTGCTGTCTGTCATCAGCCCCTTGGTTCTTTGGGGCTGATGTTCGGCCATTACTGGTCACACATGTCCCTGAGGTCCGGGCCGAGCTCCGCGTTGTGCATATGGCGTCTTCTCACATCACTTCTTCTTCTGTTTGGTGATTAGCTGGATAAGCCTGCAGTACACGGGAGCGAAGTTCTGAGAGAGGAAGAGGAGATGGAATTAAGGGGGGGCACACAACAGTCTTACGCCACTAGTGGTGAGACCCCACCAATCTGCGGAATAAGCCGGATTTAGGCTAGGTCTACATGACGACAGATCGGGCACAACTACACTGCAACATGTGTCGCGCGTCAATTTTTATAATTTCTGCGACTGTTGCGTCGCAGTCGCAGCATGTTGCAGTGCGACACCATAGACTGCCATTATAAAAATTGGCGCGCGACATTAGTGCAACAAAATGTCGTCGTGTAGACCTAGCCTTAATCCGGGACACCAGTACTGCAGAGGTCATTCTGATACCCACATACTATAAAGGGTGCATTAAATTACCCCATATACAAAGCAGAGCTCATTCTATCACCCCCCCCCCCCCCCATATACAAGGCAAAAATCATATTACTCAATATAGAACGTAGAGCTGTTCTATTAACCTTCCATATACAAGACAGAGCTCCTAGTATTATCCCATATACAATGCAGAGCTCCTAGTATTATCCCATATACAATGCAGAGCTCCTAGTATTATCCCATATACAATGCAGAGCTCCTAGTATTATCCCATATACGATGCACAGCTCCTAGTATTATCCCATATACGATGCAGAGCTCCTAGTATTATCCCATATACAATGCAGAGCTCCTAGTATTATGCCATATACGATGCAGAGCTCCTAGTATTATCCCATATACAATGCAGAGCTCCTAGTATTATCCCATATACGATGCACAGCTCCTAGTATTATCCCATATACAATGCAGAGCTCCTAGTATTATCCCATATACGATGCAGAGCTCCTAGTATTATGCCATATACGATGCAGAGCTCCTAGTATTATCCCATATACAATGCAGAGCTCCTAGTATTATCCCATATACGATGCAGAGCTCCTAGTATTATCCCATATACGATGCAGAGCTCCTAGTATTATCCCATATACGATGCAGAGCTCCTAGTATTATCCCATATACGATGCAGAGCTCCTAGTATTATCCCATATACGATGCAGAGCTCCTAGTATTATCCCATATACGATGCAGAGCTCCTAGTATTATCCCATATACAATGCAGAGCTCCTAGTATTATCCCATATACAATGCAGAGCTCCTGGTATTATCCCATATACAATGCAGAGCTCCTAGTATTATCCCATATACGATGCAGAGCTCCTAGTATTATCCCATATACAATGCACAGCTCCTAGTATTATCCCATATACAATGCAGAGCTCCTAGTATTATCCCATATACGATGCACAGCTCCTAGTATTATCCCATATACGATGCACAGCTCCTAGTATTATCCCATATACAATGCACAGCTCCTAGTATTATCCCATATACAATGCAGAGCTCCTAGTATTATCCCATATACAATACAGAGCTCCTAGTATTATCCCATATACAATGCAGAGCTCCTAGTATTATCCCATATACAATGCAGAGCTCCTAGTATTATCCTATATACGATGCAGAGCTCCTAGTATTATCCCATATACGATGCAGAGCTCCTAGTATTATCCCATATACAAGACAGAGCTCCTAGTATTATCCCATATACGATGCAGAGCTCCTAGTATTATCCCATATACGATGCAGAGCTCCTAGTATTATCCCATATACAATGCAGAGCTCCTAGTATTATCCCATATACGATGCAGAGCTCCTAGTATTATCCCATATACGATGCAGAGCTCCTAGTATTATCCCATATACGATGCACAGCTCCTAGTATTATCCCATATACGATGCAGAGCTCCTAGTATTATCCCATATACGATGCAGAGCTCCTAGTATTATCCCATATACAATGCAGAGCTCCTGGTATTATCCCATATACAATGCAGAGCTCCTGGTATTATCCCATATACAATGCAGAGCTCCTAGTATTATCCCATATACGATGCAGAGCTCCTAGTATTATCCCATATACGATGCAGAGCTCCTAGTATTATCCCATATACGATGCACAGCTCCTAGTATTATCCCATATACAATGCACAGCTCCTAGTATTATCCCATATACGATGCACAGCTCCTAGTATTATCCCATATACAATGCACAGCTCCTAGTATTATCCCATATACGATGCAGAGCTCCTAGTATTATCCCATATACGATGCAGAGCTCCTAGTATTATCCCATATACAATGCAGAGCTCCTAGTATTATCCCATATACACGGCAGGGCTCATTCTGTGACCCCATATATAGATCCTCTTCTCACCTGGACAGCTTGGTGAATGACCCCCAGATAAGCGGCAATGACCAGAGCCATAAACAGATCAAACACAGCAGGTTTCACCCTGTAACACACAAGTGGAGTTATATGGAGGACGGCTATCCTCTCCTGTTACTGAAAGGAACCGTAGACGGTGCAGGGGGAGGGGGCACACAACACAGCGCCCCTTTGTCAGGCTCCACCCCCTGCACCAGAACAGCAGTTTTTCCTTCCTCAGACCCCCACTTTCCACACGGGGGTCCTCCTGTCAGTCTCTATGCAGCAGTGCCCTAATCATCCCCTTTTTCTCACCAAAGGTTTAGTTACTTATAATTAAGGATCATTCTTCCTGCTGAATCTGAACCTGCATAGCTGCAGTGTAAAGCATGTGGACAGAGCAGCGGCCTGAGCCTCTGATGAGATAGGAAGAGGATTTCTGACTCTAACAGACAATGCAGCTAAGGCAGAGGTTAGACTATGGAGGGTGATGGGGCCTTTACATGGTTCTCCCCGTGTCCGTTAACGGCGGCCTCACCTGTGTGATGTCATCGTCTGCTTCATCTGATCGTAGAATACAAACTCCGGATTCCTGGCAAGAAAGGGAATAAATCTGAACACCAGGGGGCAGAGCGATCTCCATCAGTTACTGTGCCCCGACCAACATGGTTGGACCCTTGTGGTCCTCCCTGGAGACCGGGAATCAGTGTCACCGACTGACAGGCAGCCCATACATGATGAATATATGAGGCGCGCCTCCCCCTTTAAGTACCTGTCGTCCGGCTTGAAGATATGGCGCCTTACGTCCTTCAGGTGTCTTCTGAACAGGTGCTCCATGGTGGACAGCATTGGGTGGTTTTTCGTGATCAGCTGTGCCGCACGAGGCTGCGAGGTCAACCAGTCGAGAACAGCTGATAATCGCTCCTCCTGGACGCCCTGTAACCACCAGTAAACGTCTTAGAGACTCAGTCGCTGGAAATAAGATGATTAGGTTTTTTTGTATAGAACTCACCAGATCTCCTTGAAAGAGGCGTACGTTTCTCGGAGTATTCTGAAAAAGTGAAGAGAATTTGTCACGCATACTGCAATATTACCACTAGGGGGCAGGGCTGGGCCGCAAAAAAAGTCCATTAGAACATAGTCTGTATGTATATAACTGGTCTTTTTTTTCCTAATTACTTGCTTAGATATCTGCAGTATCCAGGCTCTACCACTTGGGAGCAGTGTCGCAGAGCATCTCGCTAGGGCGTTTGGTCCTCCTTTGCAGTAAAATGTTTTGTCTGTTTGCAGTGAAAGGGTTAAAATTTAAAGGGGAAACTCCAGCAGCCACATTAAATCCTTCCGACCTCTCCTCACCGCACCCACGTTATTTTTCTCCTTGTGACGTGAATAATCCGGCTTCTGTCTACCGTTATCATCGTAGGAATCCCTGCCATGCAGCTGAAGGCATTACAGGGGTTGTCCCTTGGCTGCTTTCATCCAAAAACAGCACCGCTCCCGTCCACAGGTTGCGTCTGGTATTGCAGCTTGGCTCCATTGAAGTCAATTGGGCGGAGCTGCAATACTACACACAACTTGTGGGCGGGGGTGGTGCTGTTTTTTGGAAGAAGGTAGCCATTAGGGATTAGCAATTCAACTTCCAAGTGGTACCTCGGAACTGAACCCGAGTTCGAGAAATGTATTTTTTTTTTACAGTACAAATTAATTTATCATCGGCAGGGCCGGTTCTAGGTGAAATGGGGCCCTGGGGCGAAAAACAATAAGGGGCCCCCCCCCCCCATGATACTTGATGACTTTTACAGAAGAAACTGTATATTTTGGGGCACAGTGTGGGCTATATGTGTATAACATAAACATATTTCACATGAACACTTACAGTTACCTGACCCTTGGGGATCTCGGACGCCACTTCCACACTTTGGCCGGGGGCTCGGCGGAGCTGATGTTGTGCTTTATCCTAATGAGAAAGATTTCATAATAAGGATTTGGAGAAGGGGCAGAGGGATAGCAGAGCAGGGAGAGGATGGAGCTGCTACTAGGGGGTCATACCATGGGGGAGTAATAAAGCCCACCATAATGCCCCCCCCCCCCCAGTAGTAATAAAGCCCATCATAATGCCCCCCCCAGTAGAAATATCTCTCCTTATAATGTGCAAAAAATACCCCCTTGTAATGCCCCTAGTTGAGCTAATGTCCCCAAAGTGCTCCCATAATGTGCCAATGTAAAATACCCCTATATAGTGACCCCAGTAAATGCCTCCATAGTGCTCCTCTCCCCCCTAGTGCCCCCCATAATGTACCAGTATAAAATGCCCGATATATAGTGCACCAGTAGATGCCCTCAGTGTCCCTCATAATTTGTAAGCATAAAATACCCCTTCTCAGTGCCCCCGTAGATGACCCCATAGTAGTCCTCTCCCCCCTTCCCCATAGTACCCACCACAATGTGTCCCAGTATAAAATGCCCCTATACAGAACCCCCATATAAAATAACCGTTCTTGGTGGCCTCAGTAGATGCCCCTATAGTGTCACCAATAATGTGCCAGTAAGAAGTGCCCCCATAGATGTCCCCCAATCATGTGCCAGTAGCCTGAGCCCCCATCAACATGTGCCGGTAGCCATAGGCCCCCCCCCCCCTATCATGTGCCAGTAGCCATAGGGCCCCCCTATCATGTGCCAGTAGCCTAAGCCCCCCATCAACATGTGCCAGTAGCCATAGGCGGCCCCCCCCATCATGTGCCAGTAGCCATAGGGCCCCCCCTATCATGTGCCACTAGCCATAGGGCCCCCCCCTATCATGTGCCAGTAGCCATAGGGCCCCCCCTATCATTTGCCTGTAGCCATAGGGCCCCTCCCTATCATGTGCCAGTAGCCATAGGCGGCCCCCCCCTATCATGTGCCAGTAGCCATAGGGCCCCCCCTATCATGTGCCACTAGCCATAGGGCCCCCCCTATCATGTGCCAGTAGCCATAGGGCCCCCCCCCCTATCATGTGCCACTAGCCATAGGGCCCCCCCTATCCTGTGCCACTAGCCATAGCCCCCCCCCCCCTATCATTTGCCAGTAGTCATAGGCGGCCCCCCCATCATGTGCCACTAGCCATAGTCGGCCCCCCCTATCATGTGCCAGTAGCCATAGGGCCCCCCCTATCATTTGCCTGTAGCCATAGGGCCCCTCCCTATCATTTGCCAGTAGTCGTAGGCGGCCCCCCATCATGTGCCACTAGCCATAGCCCCCCCCCCCTATCATTTGCCAGTAGTCATAGGCGGCCCCCCCTATCATGTGCCACTAGCCATAGGCGGCCCCCCCCTATCATGTGCCAGTAGCCATAGGGCCCCCCCTATCATTTGCCTGTAGCCATAGGGCCCCTCCCTATCATTTGCCAGTAGTCATAGGCGGCCCCCCATCATGTGCCACTAGCCATAGCCAGCCGCCCCCCCAGTATTGTACAGAAAGAAAAAAAAAGAAAAAAAACACTTATACTTACCTCCTTGGCAGCGATGCGATGCAGGCCTCTTCCGGCCTGTGTCCCGCGCTGTGTACGGCTCAGGGGTCAGGCGGCGCGATTACGTCATCGCACCACCTGCGCCGGCCTCTGATAGGCTGCCGGTCTAGTGCCTGCAGCCTATCAGAGGAAGGGGACACACCTCTCCCTCCCCTGCCGCACAGCCATCTGTATCGCTGTCCTGAGGACTGCGATACAGATGACTGGAGATGAGCGCTTTCACAATGGAAGCGCTCATCTCCTACTGACTGTCCTGCCTGTCTAAAGTTAGTTGCGGGCCGGCGTGAGGGGGCCCCTAAGGACTCGGGGGCCTGGGGGCAATTGCCCCCCTTGCCTCTATGGAAGCGCCGGCCCTGATCATCGGAGCCAATACATTCTAATACTGTACGGAGCTCCTGCTCCGTACTGTATTGGAACGAAGGTTTTTTGCAAATCGACTTTGGATGTTTCATCCGAAGTCAATCCCTTCATCCCTAGTAGCCATGTTTTCTAATCCTGGACAACCCCTTTGAAGTGATTATCCCATGATTAATATAGAAATTAAAAATCAGACATCATATAAGATGCTGGTTTGAAAAATGTCAAATATTTATAAATTGTGAGCAGGATGCTGGTTAGACGCAGATGCAGGAAAAGGCCCAGGAGAGGCTGCAGACTGTGCTCTGTGCAGCAGCGCGCAGCATGTCCCAGGCATTGTGCAAACTACATCCCACTGCAGGGAGGGACACAGATGTTTGGCTGGTAATAGCCTGACATCGTCTACAGCAGTGTTTCCCAACCAGTGTGCCTCCAGCTGTTGCAAAACTACAACTCCCAGCATGCCCGCACAGCCAAAGGCTGTCCAGGCATTCTGGGAGTTGTAGTTTTGCAACAGCTGGAGGCACACTGGTTGGGAAACACTGGTCTACAGCATGCATGCTCAAGCTGCGGCCCTCCAGCTGTTGCAAAACTACAACTCCCAGCATGCCCGAACAGCCTACAGCAGGGCACTGTGGGAGTTGTAGTTTTTCAACAGCTGGAGGGCCGCAGGTTGAGCATGCCTGGTCTACAGGACCTGCTTCTGGATGTTTATATGTAGCACCGGTTCCTGGTGGGTTCACGTATTTATAGCCCATTTTTCTGCAGTCACCGCAGTTACCCTCTCCGCCAGCCCTGATTACCGCGGCCAGAGGTTGCAATCTCCATATAATTTATCTGGAAGGTCTCATTCCGTCTCTTTCCATCATAATAATAATTCAAACGTCTCATTTACTTCGTCTTCAGAAGATAATGAGTCCTGAGCCTTGGACACGTCGTGATCCATCAAGCGCTTCGTCTTTTCATTGCTCAGTATTAACTTGCGGAACAAAAGATGGGAAAAACAACTGAGATATCTGGAGTCGCTTCATATTTCAGGGTTCATAAAAGGATGGAGCCAACACTGCAAATGTGGCCGCTGCTAATTAATGTTCCTGGTGGTCTAGGGTGGTGAGGGGGTTAATATTCATGTTGCTGGGTAAGCTGTGCTCTCTGTACTAAAGTATATCAAATATGAGGGCAGGAGTTGGGGGTGAGTGGGTCACCCTGCACCAGCAGCATTGTGTCCCCACTGGAGGTGGGGTCTAATGTACAGGTAGCACCAGGGGGCTGGTGAGTGGCCATCATGAGCAGACAGCTGAGGGATGGAAATGAGGTCTTATTCACGGACAGCAGAAGTTTGAGCAGAGCTTTAACCACAGCAAGCAGCAGGAGAGGGCGGAGGATGGGGCCTTATGCACTAAAAGCAGAGGGTTGAGGGTGGGGCTTTAGGCACAGGAAGCAGGAGGTTGAGGGTGGGGCCTGTAAACAGGAAGCAGGATGTTGAACGTGAGTCTATGGACAGAAAGCAAAGGGCTGAGGGCAGGGCGTATGGACAGCAAGTTGAGAGCGGGACCGTATGCACAGGAGGCAGAGAGTTGAGGGCAGGGCCTATGGACGGGAAGAAAAGGACTGAGGGCAGGGCCTTATGCACAGGGAGCTGAGGGTGGGGTCTTATGTACAGGTTGATGAGGGTGGGGCCTTAGGCACAGTAAGCTGAGGGCAGGGCCTTATGCGCAGGAGCAAGGCGTTGAGGGCAGGACCAATGGATGGGGAGGAAAGGGCCTTATGCACAGGTTGCTGAGGGTGGGGTCTTATGTACAGGAAGCTGAGGGCGGGGCCTTATGCACAGGAAGTTGAGGGCGGGGCCTTATGCACAGGAAGCTGATGGTGGGGCCTTATGCACAGGAAGCTGATGGCGGGGCCTTTTGCACAGAAAGCTGAGGGTGGGGTCTTATGCACAGGAAGCTGAGGGTGGGGTCTTATGCACAGGAAGCTGAGGGTGGGGCCTTATACACACATAAGAGGACTGAGGTCTTTCACACAGGTAAGGGTTAGGCCTCATGCACAGGACCGTATTTTGTTTCAGTGTCCGATCCGTTTTTTTTGCGGATAGGATGCGGACCCATTCATTTCAATGGGTCCGCAAAAAAAGCGGACAGCACACTGTGTGCTGTCCGCATCAGTATGTCCGTTCCGTTGCTCCGCAATAAAAATAGTGCATGTCCTATTTTTTTTATAGTTTGCGGACAAGGATGGGCATTATTACAATGGATCCGCAAAAAAAACGGATGCCATACGGAACGTCATCCTTTTTTTTGCGGATCCGCAATTTGCGGACCGCAAAACACATACGGTCGTGTGCATGTAGCCTCAAGGGCAGAGCTTCCTATGTGTATCTGATGGAGGTGGGATGTGTGATAAGACGGTGTTCACATCACTGCTAGTGATTTCCATCATAGGTGCAAAACAGTGAAAATAGCGGATGGGCCAGATCTGGCAAGTCATTGAGACGAATGGTGCTGGACTGATCCCAAAGGCAATAATGGGGTCCTTCAGATTTCCATTCAGGAGTCCAGCATTTTACAGGACAAAATAGACCTGTGTGCAGGAATTTGTAACAGATCCTCTGATGCAGCCTGTAACGGGTCCTAAAGATAGGTCACCAGTGTCCAACACCTGGCACCCCCACAATCAGCTGTTTTTCAGTGGTCTCTAAAAGCTGAGGTGGTTGTGGACCTTCTAGAACAGTTGGGGTCATTATATGACTTGTCTGACTAGTACAGCGCCCGGATCACTTACCTTCATTGTGTCCTTGTACAGAAACCGGGCCAGGGCTTCACACAAGATCTCCGTGTTTCTCCGAAGCTTCTTTACATCTACACGTGATCTGGAGGATATGTCAACGGTGGCTCAGGTTGGTTACTGGTTTTCAGCTTGACACTTAAAGGGCATTTCTATTAGTTTTATTATTTTACTTACTTATATAATGCTGACATATTCCACAGCGCTTTACAGACATTAGCATCACAATGGCCCCAATGGGGCTCACAACCTAAGGTCCCTATCAGTATGTCTTTGGAGTGTGGGAGGAAACTGGAGCATCTGGAGGAAACCAACGAAAACACGGGGAGAACATACAAACTCCATGCAGATGTTGTCCTTGGTTAGATTCCAACCTAGGACCCCAGGGCTGCAAGACACCAGTGCTGACCACTGAGCCACCGTGCTGCCCATTACACTATATATCATGATGGCGTATAGGATCAGGTGGGTATGAGAGTTGGGACCAATCATTGTGACCATGTTCTCTCAGATGTGTACCCTATGGCGGAACAATACCCCATGCCAGAAAAAGAAAAAGAAGAAGGTGAGGATGAAGGAGAAAGAGGAGAAGACAATCATGATGATAGAAAAATAGAATAAGAAGGTAAAATGAAGGAACAGAGTGAAAAGAACAAAAAAGACAAGCAGAAATGAAAATCAATAAGATTGAAGAATGAGAAGAGCGTGAAGGAAGAAGAGGAACAACAAGGAGAAGAAAACAATGAAGGTGAGGAAATGTAGAAAGAGGAGAAGGCAATTATAATGATGGAAAGGATGAAGACAGAAGTAGGTTTTGAGGAAGAAGGAAAAGAAGAGAGTGAAAAAGAAGAAAATGAGGAAAAGTAAACCAAATTGATGACCAAAAACAAGAATAATAAGACTGAGATGGTAAAGGGAGAAGAAAAACACAAAAGTAAAGAAGATGGCTAAGAAGAAGATGTGGAAGAAGAATAAAATTATAAAGAATAATGCAAGGAGAATAAGAGGAATGAGAAGATAAATGAGAAGGTCAAATATAAGATGACTCCACCTGGTGTCTAAAATGGTATTCTTCAAACCATTCTTGTGGCTGTCCAGGTGAGACACTGTAAAGGCCGGGAGTCTCCGTAAACTGAACTGCTTGTGTTCCCAGGCCAAGATATTCTCTCCCAAATTAATCTTCTTGTGAACAACCGAAAAATTTACACTGAGGAACGGGGGCGACAGAACGACCTGGAATGACAAGAGTCCATATCATAAACTGTGAGACATCACAGAGATAACTATGAAGTGACATGCCCATTAAATCCAAAACTACTACACAATGCCACGTCAAGGATCTACTGAGACATAGATACTTGGGTTAGTTCCCTGAAGCACGTTGGTGCATCATGGGGAAGCAGCATATTGTATGGTACACAGATGATTCTGTGCCTATACTCAAGTGGTGGTCACATGGGGGAAAGTCAACTGGTGGCTCAACAACCAGAATGATGACCAATAAAATACATTAAAAAGGGGCTACAAAAGAGGAGCAAACATAGTGAGTGATGCTGGATGGTAAAGTCCACAAACCGACTGAAGCTCCTTCATGAACTCCCATTGAGCCGTTCCTTCTGCTGGAGGTCGAGAGACGTGAAGGTGGAGTGAGTCCCCATTGGCCAACGTGTCCAGACACAGTACGAATGCCACATTCTCGTGAAGGATGCTGGTTTCTGAAAGATCAGAGAATAACTCAATAGCCATGAACAATTTACAAGGAGACTATGGTTTTTCACACAGTAGCATTCAGGAAACACCTGCCAAACATCAAAACTTGTCCCTCACCGTACTGAGCGTAAAGTTTCTGTGTCCCCCAATAGTCAGTGTTACAGTATGGTTTCCACATTGTAGAAGTTCCCCTTATGTTATTTTGCCTTCCCTACGTTGTTACTCAGTGGTAAGTATTGTTGTCTTGCAGCACTGGGGCTCCTAGAGTTGACCAGGAGCAACATCTGCATGTGGTTTTCTTCTGGGTTTCCTACTGGTTTTTGGGTTTCCTTCCACACTCTGAGAAGTGCAGATAAGTTAATTGGCTCCCAGTTATATGTAAGTGATGGTAATCTCTTCACAGCGCTGGAGAACACTGTATGTTGGTCCGCCCACAGTCGCCACTAGGGATCTATGTGGCTATTGCTGGACCCAATAAGAAATCAGTCTTCAGTATGCTCCTAGGCTCCCCCCAGTGGCAGCCAAAATATTGTCAGATACCTTTATGGCTGTGTAAGGGAAGCAGGGGATTTGGAGTTCTATAACAGCATAATCGATTCAAAGCCTATTAAGATATATTATGAGATTAAAAGGGTTTTTCTGCTTCTGTTAGAAGAAAGGCAGGTCTACTGGGACCTCCAGCGAACACCTATGATCTGTGGGGAAACCTGGCAGGAAGTGTTCAGTTTCCCTGCAGTGACACCAGAGGACACATGAAGTATTACACAGTGTCCATGCACATGAATGGAATGTCTATGTAGTGCAGGACAGGAGAGGTCCCCCAAAGTGATAGACGCTCTTTATAACCGCTCTCCAGTCTGGACTAGACAACCTCTGGAATTTAAGTTCTACATAAATTCAAATCCTAAACATGAAATGATATCTGCGCTTTACCAGTGTGGTCCAGATGCTCCTCGATCCAGCGCTTGCTGCCCATGTAATTGAATTTTCCCCCTCCGGTCAGAGAGAACAGGATGTTATACCTGGAGGAACATGACAGATACGTGATCTGTAGTTGGATCCTATTCCCAACCTCCATCAGGATATTTTGCCGAAGCAAATAGAAATTTCAAGAGAAAGTATCCCACAAAATAACCAAGGTTTTTTTTTTTGTCCTTTACTTTTTTATTTAAAAATATTGCAGTTTTCACACCGGCCACTGGAGTGGGTACAATAGACTGGCACTTCCTGTTTTCTACAGCTCAATTGTTAGCTTTTCTGTGTAGAATGGGACAGAATGAGCAGAGTCATCTCATGATTATTATTAAATGCGACAGTTAAAAGAGAACCAGTCAGCACAATGAAGGGGTCACTGCCATCTAGCCTATTGTTTACACAGGTACATTGGTTCCTCCATACAACTGGTTATGCTATTAGTTTGATGGGGCTGAGCTGTCATATGGATACGCTGCTGTGCATGTGTAGACAATGAAGGGGGTGCAGGGGCCCCTTAAGTGGGTCCACCACCAAGCAAACATTGATGGGCTATCCTGAACAACTTCTCTAATGGCAGAGGACAGCTCTGATGTACTGCTGGAGGCCTAATAACGCTTTACAGACAAATCTGGTTCTGTGAGCAGCTCTCCTGCATCTCTATGGTCTCTGGGGTGGGGCTGTACGCATCACTTCTCTATGGCATTTCTCTGTCCATTGACTCACATTCATTGCAGCCGCCATAGAAATATTTATAGAAATAATATTTAGAAGTGCGATCCAGAAAACGTCATCAATAGTCCTGATATCAGAAGGAATGTGAGAAGAAATAAAAGACTCACCGGCCCTGACTCCTTGGGGTGTTATACAGAAAGTGAAAAAGACGAATCATCTCCAGGAGCGAAGAAACTCCACTGCCGTTAGAGTCTGCACCGTATGCCAGAAACTGCAGAACAGGGATGGATAGATAGATAGGAGATAGAGCAATATATAGATACATTGATAGATAGAGAGATAGGAGATAGATCAATAGATAGATATTTACCGGAGCAGCCCCAAAGGCGTCATAATGTGCTACTACAACAACTGTCGGGTTCTCTGCATCTTCTCCGCGTCCTGATAATTGCCCCTGTAGAAAGGGATTGTCTTTATTATCTGCATTTCCTGGGCCTATATTTTTCCTGTTCATACATGTAAATATTGCTGCCGACGTGTCATATAGTGGGACCCTCCAGTCCTCTGTGGACCACTATATCTTCTACGGACCGCCAGCGTGGACACAAAAATGATCCACCCTCTGGCTGTAGAATTTATTTTATAAATCGTTTTTTTACATAATCTCTCAGCTCCTCCATACACTATGTCCATCTATTAACAAGCTATCCTATTCCCTCATTCAAAAGTGTTATAGGCTGAGCTGTGAGCCACGAATGCACCTCTGTCTTCACCTCCTCATCAGATAGGGCCACATAATCCACCGTCACTCCTCCATCCTGCAGAATCAGTCAGTCATCAGTCGTGTACGGGCGTCCGGCTCCTTCTACATGGCCGACCATCCTTCTCCATTCATACACACTTCTTTGCGACAAAACACTTTCTCCATTCTGGGCACAAAGTCTTCGATAGATATCGACTCCAGACTCAGACTTAAAAAAACCTATCACTGCACGCTGCTCCTCCTGCCAGTCACAAGTGGGGCGGCCATCGTTCCTTGCACCGTAGTCACAAATGAAGTGACATAACACGTTCAGACCTGCACAGCAGCGACCATGTACAGTACTTTTCAGACTATAAGATGCACCCGACCAGGGGCGTGCACGGATCTAATAGGGCCCCATAGCAAAACTTAGCATTGGCCCCCTGCCTCATCCAGTTTCTCAATATGCATGCGACAGTCAGTCCCAGGCAACGCAAAGTGCAACGCCCCAGATTTCATAAAAATGGATGTTTTTTATTTTTTATTAAGCAGAAGAAATTAAAATAAAAATATGATTCAAAAAGTCTCCTTCCACCTCGCCCACTTTAGCAGACTTCTATGTCGGAAAAGGTGAAACAGGTGCTTCATAACTATGGTGCTCATTCTAAACACTATACTTTTCAATGTATTTTTACCAGATAACTAGCAAAATACATTGATAAATCGCCTGTTTCTCTTCTATTATAAAGCTGTCTGCCAGCAGCCACCACTAGGGGGAGCTCAGTGCATAGGAATTTATGCAGTTACAATTTACTGCAGTGATGCCCAACCTACGGCCCGTGGGCCAAATGCGGCCCGCGAAGCCGTGTCATGCGGCCCGCGCAGTGACCGGACTTTATCAGCGCAGGGCGCGCTGCGAACGGCACAGGCAGCAAAGCGATGCTGCCTGTGCCTGCAATCTCCCCGCCCAGCGCCGCCTCCTAGCTATTTTATTCACTGCACTTGCCTCTGTGAAATTGAAGAGAAGCGCCGTAATCTCGCACAGGTGCACTGGCAGAGGCATCGAAGTGCGCATGCACCGTCCTCCTGGCCTCTGCCAGTGCGCCTGTGCGAGATTACGGCGCTTCTCTTCAATTATACAGAGGCAAGTGCAGTGAATAAATTAGCTAGGAAGCGGCTCTGGGTAAGGGGGATATCTGTGGATGACACTGAGGGGGATATCTGTGGATGACACTGAGGGGGATATCTGTGGATGACACTGAGGGGGATATCTGTGGATGACACTGAGGGGGATATCTGTGGATGACACTGAGGGGGATATCTGTGGATGACACTGAGGGGGGGGATCTGTGGATGACACTGAGGGGGGGATCTGTGGATGACACTGAGGGGGGGGGTCTGTGGATGACACTGAGGGGGGGGTCTGTGGATGACACTGAGGGGGGGGGGTCTGTGGATGACACTGAGGGGGGGGGGGTCTGTGGATGACACTGGGGGGGGGGTCTGTGGATGACACTGAGGGGGGGGTATCTGTGGATGACACTGATGGGGGATATCTGTGGATGACACTGAGGGGGATATCTGTGGATGACACTGAGGGGGATATCTGTGGATGACACTGAGGGGGGGGATCTGTGGATGACACTGAGGGGGGGATCTGTGGATGACACTGAGGGGGGGGTCTGTGGATGACACTGAGGGGGGGGTCTGTGGATGACACTGAGGGGGGGGGGTCTGTGGATGACACTGAGGGGGGGGGGGTCTGTGGATGACACTGAGGGGGGGGGTATCTGTGGATGACACTGATGGGGGATATCTGTGGATGACACTGAGGGGGATGTCTGTGGATGACACTGAGGGGGGATATCTGTGGATGACACTGAGGGGGGATCTGTGGATAACACTGAGGGGGATATCTGTGGATGACACTGAGGGGGGGGATCTGTGGATAACACTGAGGGGGGGATCTGTGGATGACACTGGGGGGGGGATCTGTGGATGACACTGAGGGGGGGATCTGTGGATGACACTGAGGGGGGGATCTGTGGATGACACTGAGGGGGGGATCTGTGGATGACACAGGGGGGGATCTGTGGATGACACTGAGGGGGATCTGTGGATGACACTGAGGGGGGGGGATCTGTGGATGACACTGAGGGGGGGGGGATCTGTGGATGACACTGAGGGGGGGATCTGTGGATGACACTGAGGGGGGGATCTGTGGATGACACTGAGGGGGGGATCTGTGGATGACACTTATGGGGGGGGATCTGTGGATGACACTGAGGGGGGGATCTGTGGATGACACTGAGGGGGGGATCTGTGGATGACACTGAGGGGGGGGATCTGTGGATGACACTGAGGGGGGGATCTGTGGATGACACAGGGGGGGATCTGTGGATGACACAGGGGGGGATCTGTGGATGACACTGAGGGGGATCTGTGGATGACACTGAGGGGGATCTGTGGATGACACTGAGGGGGGGATCTGTGGATGACACTGAGGGGGGGATCTGTGGATGACACTTATGGGGGGGATCTGTGGATGACACTGTGGGGGGATCTGTGGATGACACTGTGGGGGGATCTAGGGAGGGGTGTGGGGATGTTGGGGTGGAAGCTCTGGAAGGGGTGGGAGGTCCGATAGGTATGTGGGGGTGGGAGATACGGGAGGGGGGCCCCATAATTTTTGCTATGGGGCCCAGTCATTTCTAGCTACGCCCCTGATTGTTAAGATTGGGCGGGCACTGGAGCGATAGAGTGCCCTGCTGTAGGAGAAGCCGGCGGGAGATGAAAGGAGGAGGGGCCAGCTCCTGGTGGTGTCGGGCACACGGCGCAAGCATGGCGGTGGAGGATCTGACTGAAGCCTAAAGACCAGACATCAAGGTAGACCTGCAGAAGAAGGTGACAGCGCAGTATGTGATGTATACATACTGCACTACATACATGTATACATCACATGCCCCCTCACAGTAATAATGCCAAGATATGTGCCCTCTTCCCAGTAGTAATGCTCACTCGTGCCCCCTCACAGTAGTTATGCCCTGATATGTGCCCTCCTCACAGTAGTTCTACCCTGATATGTGCCCCCTCACAGTAATGTCCAGATATGTGCCCCCTCACAGTAATAATGCCTAGATATGTGCCCTCTTCACAGATGTAATGCTCGCACAAGCCCCCTCACAGTAGTTATGCCCAGATATGTGCCCACTTCACAGTAGTAATGCCCACACGTACCCCCTCACAGCGTTTGCATTTCTTTTTGGCAAAGCTACCTGGTTCTGGCCCGCAAAATTTATACCAAGTCTGGTTGGGCACCACTGATTTACTGGAAGCTGAAATAATCTCTTTGCATTGAGCTCCCTCTGGTGGCGGATGTATGAAAATGCACTGTTTTCCATTGTGAAGAGAAAAAAGCCAAAGCCCCCATCCCCTAGGATCCATAGCAGTTGCGTGGTATGCCTCCACTGAAAGCCACTGCACCTGACCATAAGACCCCCCACCCCAGGTTTAGATCACAAGAAATTAGAAGATAATATTTTCTACTAATTAAAACTGTAGCACCGTGACTGCAGACTATAAAGACACAGACACTTTTAAGCAAGATTTTTTTCCTCCTAAAAAAGTGTCTTATAGTCCAAAACATACTGTAATTGTCTTTTCTGAAAGTTGATTAAAATAAATTCTTCAGCCGGAGTGCGGATAATTTTTGACTCGTATTATATTATGTTTTTATAAAATTCAGTTTCGGACTGGTTTAGGATCCCCGTTCTCGTGATCGGTGGGGTTGGCAGCAGTAGGACCCCCACTGATTTAATAGGAGATAACTTGATATAACCAGAATACCAAGACAAAGGACCTAAAATGCAGTAACATCTCTCTGGTGTCACAGATGAGAGAAACGCGAGCAAAATGTCACAGATGAAAAGTAAAAAGCATCTAAGTAGGGGAGATATAAGAACACACAGAGCTGGGCTTAGATACATTTAGATACGTCATCTGCGTACCACCACTGCTGCGGTGCCGGCTTCTTACCTCCAGGGTGACCATGGAGGGGCTTTTGATGGGTTTACTTTGCACCTCACTGGTCGTCATCTGAAAACCGCTTCCCATCACCATGCCGATCATGACTGGGGAGACACAGAGGCTTCGAGGTTACAGTCTGTGCTATAGGTCATCGTAAGCCCCAATAGAGTCCAAAGAAGTGGCCCCTCCCCCAAGACCGCCACACGTCATCAAGAGTCCTCCAATATGACCGCTTATATGGCCACCCTCAGGCAAAACTCCTACAGCAGCGCCCCATATATACAACTGCTCCGCAACGTCCTGACTCCAGGCCCCTTACTCCTGGCCTTCTATGGTTCTGCTCAGATATGCAGCTCCACATCCCCCCTACTCTCCCTGCTGCTTTGGTTTTAACTCCCCCCCCCCCCCCCCCCCCCAAATAAAATGAGGATCTTGGATGTTCATGTGACTTGAATGCCACTGCCAGTGTTGGCCTGGACCACCGGTGAGCTAAAAGACTGTCCACCCAATGGGCCAGGTGCTGACGTGATAATGGAGGCCTCCCAAAGAATGCAAAATCATTAACAGGGCCCCCACCCATCATGCTTCATTTACAATGCAGGTTATGTGGGTAACCGAGACCTTACAGGCCTTCAGGCTCTTGGGCGCATTCCTATAGTTACACCCCTGAGAACCTCCAACAAAGGCCCATGAAGTGCAAGAGAAGCCATGAACAGGTCACCTTCTGCTGGGCCTCATTACTATGTTGCTGACCATTAGACCGACATGTTCCTCTGTCTGGTATCCTTGACATCATAGGACTGATTTTCTATCAGGTTATCAGTCTGGAGTTACTGTCCCTTTAAGAAGTGGATACAATGTATTCCTCTATAATCAACTTATTACAGACTTATCAGATAAAGCGGGGGGAGGGCTTCCACTAAGCCAACCCCTGCCATAAGTGTCATTTACTTCCGCCCCGTTTCAGGTCTGCGGTCCATGCTTCCACCCTCCTGCTGTACCCACGCCACTCACCATGCCATCCAGTATCCTAGTCGCTGGCATCTTCTCCATGTTCCTGCCTGATTCCACCTTAGGACTCTCATGCGCTCACCTACAGCCTCTTAAAGGGCCAGCGTGCACGCTCCCAAATCCTTCCCCAGTCAGTGGCTGAAGGTTCCTGGGTGTTTAAGGCACCCTGTCCAGGCTTAGGGTGCCTGAGCGTTAGGTTCCCTAGTGACCAGCAAAGGTGCTTGATAGTCTGCTGCTTTTACGCTTTACCTGTGTTTATCCTGCATTATTCCCTGCCTGTGTTCCTGCCCTGCTCCAGGTTCTGTTTCCATCCTACCTATCTGCGCCTACACTTTCAAGTCGAAGTTCAGCTCAGTTCGTGTTTACATCAACCCAGTTTGTCTTCTCTGTCTGTGCTCCAGTCAAGTTCCGAGCCTCCCTGTGTCCACGAGCTCTAAAACCAGTATTCAAGCCTTGGTGCCTGTTCAGACTGTACCTGTGGTTTCCTGCATTCTAGGTGCATTTTCTATACCCAGAGCTCTTGGTGTCCCTAACCCCTGTGGATCAGCTGCCAACTACACTGGGACTATCTCAGGAGGTAGCGGTCTGGTTGCTTCTCTGCAGCGAAGTCTAGACCCCTGGGTTCACACTCGCTGATCTGTAACAACTTGTGGGCACTATGTGGTGGTATTACTGTTTCTAGACAGTGCTTTGTAGTATTATTTGAGCACTACTCAAGGTTTTGCCAGGAGCTTTCTCAGACCTTGATCTGCTCCTGCAAGTCTACATGGACTCACCTTCCAAGGCCGATGATGAGGCCAGTGACAGAGAGACCACTCTGCTTTCCTTATACATCTCGAGAAGGTCTGGGTCCTCTCGCGTGAAGTAGACCGGCAGGAGGGTCTCGTTCCTCAGGATCTCCATCTCTCGTTCCAGGAAAAGCTGCGGGTGACACGAGGTGGATGAACAATCTGAACATGGATGGTGAGGAACCACCTCGCACCAGGGGAAGTCCATGTGCATTGGTTGTCCACTGTGTATGGTGGAGCTCTGGATGACCCAAGAATTCCACAACAATGAGGGAACATGGACGGGTGGTAACTACTAGTGGTGGGCACCAGGGTCAGAACTTGCACCCCAGAGCATAGTCTGTATGAGGGACCCCCATATAATGTAGGTGATTGCTCTCATATGAAGCAGAAGGACTTTTTGGGACCCTCAGGCTCCGGGGCCCAGTTGTAAATGTAATCCTTATAGCTGGCACCTAGAACTGAAAGTCCAGTCATCCATGGTGCAGGTGAGGGGGCCACTGCTGGTTATAGCTGGCATGGCACCTACCTGCTCCGGTCCTGTCAGCCCAGCGGGCAGCTCAGCAGGCACCAGGATGAGGACGGCGGCGGCAGACTGGGCCAAGGCTCGGGTCCATTTCTCCATAGAGAAGTCACTGACTCTCATGATAACACAACGGCGAGTCAGGAGCTCCGCGTCCAGCGTCCGGCTCTCAGCACTGACCTGCGCCGACCGACACCCTGCAGGAAGGACAGCACCCATGTACATATACTGTACTTATATGGACAGTGTATGGCTCTCTATGGTCACTATATGTACTACTTATATGGACAATGTATGGTGCTCTATGGGCACTATATGTACTATTTATATGGATACTGTATGGCGCTCTATGGGCACTATATGTACTATTTATATAGACAATGTATGGCGCTCTATGGGCACTATATGTACTATTTATATGGACAGTGTATGGCGCTCTATGGGCACTATATGTACTATTTATATAGACAATGTATGGCGCTCTATGGGCACTATATGTACTACTTATATGGACAGTGTATGGCGCTCTATGGGCACTATATGTACTATTTATATAGACAATGTATGGCGCTCTATGGGCACTATATGTACTACTTATATGGACAGTGTATGGCGCTCTATGGGCACTATATGTACTATTTATATGGACAGTGTATGGCGCTCTATGGGCACTATATGTACTATTTATATAGACAATGTATGGCGCTCTATGGGCACTATATGTACTATTTATATGGCGCTCTATAGGCACTATATGTACTATTTATATGGACAATGTATGGCGCTCTATGGACACTATATGTACTATTTATATGGACAGTGTATGGCGCTCTATGGACACTATATGTACTATTTATATGGACAGTGTATGGCGCTCTATGGGCACTATATGTACTATTTATATAGACAATGTATGGCGCTCTATGGGCACTATATGTACTATTTATATGGACAGTGTATGGCGCTCTATGTGCACTATATGTACTATTTATATGGACAATGTATGGAGCTCTATGTGCACTATATGTACTATTTATATGGACAATGTATGGCGCTCTATGGGCACTATATGTACTATTTATATAGACAATGTATGGCGCTCTATGGGCACTATATGTACTATTTATATGGACAGTGTATGGCGCTCTATGTGCACTATATGTACTATTTATATGGACAATGTATGGAGCTCTATGTGCACTATATGTACTACTTATATGGACAATGTATGGTGCTCTATGGGCACTATATGTACTATTTATATGGATACTGTATGGCGCTCTATGGGCACTATATGTACTATTTATATAGACAATGTATGGCGCTCTATGGGCACTATATGTACTACTTATATGGACAGTGTATGGCGCTCTATGGGCACTATATGTACTATTTATATAGACAATGTATGGCGCTCTATGGGCACTATATGTACTATTTATATGGCGCTCTATAGGCACTATATGTACTATTTATATGGACAATGTATGGCGCTCTATGGACACTATATGTACTATTTATATGGACAGTGTATGGCGCTCTATGGACACTATATGTACTATTTATATGGACAGTGTATGGCGCTCTATGGACACTATATGTACTATTTATATGGACAGTGTATGGCGCTCTATGGGCACTATATGTACTATTTATATAGACAATGTATGGCGCTCTATGGGCACTATATGTACTATTTATATGGACAGTGTATGGCGCTCTATGGGCACTATATGTACTATTTATATGGACAATATATGGCGCTCTATATGTACTATTTATATGGACAGTGTATGGTGCTCTATGGGCACTATATGTACTATTTATATGGACAATGTATGGCGCTCTATGGGCACTATATGTACTATTTATATAGACAGTGTATGGCGCTCTATATGTACTATTTATATGGACAGTGTATGGCGCTCTATGGACACTATATGTACTATTTATATGGACAATGTATGGCGCTCTATGGGCACTATATGTACTATTTATATAGACAATGTATGGCGCTCTATATGTACTATTTATATGGACAGTGTATGGCGCTCTATGGGCACTATATGTACTATTTATATAGACAATGTATGGCGCTCTATATGTACTATTTATATGGACAATGTATGGCGCTCTATGGGCATTATTTAAATCGACAGTTTATGCGCACTGTATGTACTATTTATATGGACAGTGTATGGGTTTATCTTGTAGTTTATGCACTGATTTGAGCACTGTGACAGGATGCATTTTACAGGCACTGTATAGCACTATAAGCAGAGTATTGCACTGCATATGGCACTGTAAGCAGAGTATTGCACAGTGTATGGCACTGTAAGCAGAGTATTGCACAGTGTATGGCACTATTAGCAGAGTATTGCACAGTGTATGGCACTATTAGCAGAGTATTGCACAGTGTATGGCACTGTAAGCAGAGTATTGCACAGTGTATGGCACTATTAGCAGAGTATTGCACAGTGTATGGCACTATTAGCAGAGTATTGCACAGTGTATGGCACTGTAAGCAGAGTATTGCACTGCATATGGTACTATAAGCAGAGTATTGCACAGTGTAAGGCACTATAAGCAGAGTATTGCACTGTAAGCAGAGTATTGCACAGCGTATGGCACTATTAGCAGAGTATTGCACAGTGTATGGCACTGTAAGCAGAGTATTGCACTGCATATGGCACTATAAGCAGAGTATTGCACAGTGTAAGGCACTATAAGCAGAGTATTGCACTGTAAGCAGAGTATTGCACAGCGTATGGCACTATAAGCAGAGTATTGCACAGCGTATGGCACTATTAGCAGAGTATTGCACAGCGTATGGCACTATAAGCAGAGTATTGCATAGCGTATGGCACTGTAAGCAGAGTATTGCACAGAGTATTGCACAGAGTATTGCACAGCGTATTGCACAGCGTATGGCAGCACTATTCCTACATGCTGTATAGGAGACATATGGGGCTAATTCTCCAGTCGCAGTCAGTCAGTATCTGGCGGTTTTCCGTGGTGATGTCCTGTATATTTGGAGGAGTTTCGGACTCACTGATTTGATGGATTTCTATGGTCACATTATTTTGGCGGTCGGCCCCGTGCTCTATGGATCATGGACCTGACTGCAGCTCATTACTGGGATTGATGTAGTGTGAAGCGATGGGAGTCGCTGTGCCTCCCGCACTCACCGTGGCTGCGGCCCTCCAGTCCATACTGCTGCATCCGATACACCGTGAACTCCAGCGCAGACATCCCAGGGAGCAGTGTCCACAGCAGTACAACCCCCATCATCCCGGAGCTGGAGCTGCGGCCCCTCATGGCTGATCCTCCACAGATGGCGGCTCATTACTGACCATCGTCTCATTGTCCCCCTGACACCATCTGCCTAATCTGCGGCTAATCTGTGTCTGAGAGGCGGGGGTGACCCGTCTATAGGATGTAATGTGCGGGGCCGCTCAGGTGCACACTGACAGGACGCACGCCCCTCATCAACCCAAATTGGCAAATAAAAATGTAAAAAATTAAAGGGGAACTCCACAGTTACTGGAGAATGCAGATTAAGAATTCCCCAGATTACGGAGGTTCGGGAGGTGGGAGGTGGGGGGTCCTGTCTTCCAATCGTGCAAGAGATAACCATCGGGGTGACAACCGCGAGGAATTAGAAGGGGAGGAGCCTCACTAGAGTCTACCCACTGCTGTCAGTGAATGGAAACTTTGCTGCAGAGACAAAGGCAGACCCTCAGTTTTTGCATGAAGTGGATCCTCCATGTGAACGAGCCCTTACACTGCTCACAGCTGAGGGTTTGTTACTATCGTCTCCACGCCAGACGATCCTCTCTATAAGCTAAACACATCGGCAGCACCAATATCTTCTCCAGTCCTGATAGTCTGTCAAATCTAATCGGGCTGGAGGGTAATCTGCAGGGGATACAATTGTGACAAACCCTCAGCTGTGATAAGTTTTCGCGCACGACACATTTCCAGCCTTTGGCGATGAGTCTGCATCGAGCTGGTCCAGGTCCAGTCTGCGGTGACATTTACTATAGCCACCGAGTTATTCACTGACGTCTATCTGTAGAGCGCCACCTGCTGTTTGCTCTTTTCCTTATTTTTCTGTCCGACTCACCGAGACGGAAGCAGATGCTCAGTTCCATCCTTCACCAGCTGCAGCGGAAAGGACATGCTCCCGTAGATGCACACGAAAGGACACGCCCCCTAAGCAGATTAATTGGAGCAATGGACGGGGAGATCTCAGGATCCACGAGGTCCAGGGCTGTTTTTTTTTTTACATCATTCATGGGATAATCTCTTTAAGAGCCCCTCATCAGGCAATTACTGGGCGCCCATCCCGGACAATAGAATCACCCTTCCGGGGCCGCACTCCATCATTTTGCATCTGGGACCCTCTGTCTGGGTGTTAAGGTCCTTTGACCCCCCCCCCCCTCCCCAATAAAAATAAAATAAAAAATAGCGCCCTGCACCTTTCAATACAGAGATTGAGCACTCCATAGGTTACACTGTGGACATGAGGGGGTTAATGAAATCACCACTTTGTCTCAAATGGATATGGGACCTGGACTCGTGCAGCTGCCAGTGTCATTATATGTAAAGGTGGCCCCAGTATAAAGCCTTACTGATGGAATAGAATGCCGGAGATGCAGTTACGACTGACACTTTCACAGAAAGGACAGCAGGAGGTAATCTTCACTTTTGGCGCCTCATAAGCTGCCCAGATGTCGGCAAGTTTCAATGAATTCTCCCCTTTGCTTTTCATTTCTTCACCGGTTTCAGGATCTCCGCTTGCTGTCAGTGAGTAGCAATTCTGGTCTGACACAGTTCTGCTCACTCCGCTGTAGCTCGTTACAGTGTATCAGGGCAGGTAAGAGTCCAGGACAGGGGAAAGGTCGTCTGCGCTGATACACTGTAACAGACCCTCAGCTTCTGGACGGTGGGTCTCGGATCGCGGGACCCCCGCAGGACAATGAGCGAGGCGGAGGCGGGGTCGGTAGATATGCTTTAATATCGTCATGTTACACTACACACACCAGGAACACTGAGAAATACTGCGATGGAAATGTTAAAAAAAATATTATACAAGTTTACAGAATATCCCAGAATAAATAATACAACGCAAAATCAGAAAAACAACATTTAACCCCTTCTGTGCCACCCCTCGCCCAGGCCGCGCAGCTGAGACACTTCCAGACCTGCAGGGGGCGCTCTCCAGTGTCCCAGCTCGACAAGGGTTAAGGCAGAACGTATCCTACATCATGAGTACGGAATACAGCGATGGGAGCGGAAATACAAAGAGGGGGCGGACGGTGAGCGGCCAAAAGTATGTACCCCTCCCCCATTACTAAACCAGGATAGCATCACCAGCAGGATCATGGAGAGTCTTAAAGGGATTGTCCACTTTTCAGATGGCGGTGCTGAGACGCGCCGATTGTGGGAGAGGTTCAGGAACATCAATAGACGTCCATATACCCCCGCTGACCTCTAGAGGGCTATAACAGGTGGATCTATGTGACATCAGGATATACCCCCGCTGACCTCTAGAGGGGGCTATTACACATGGATCTATGTGACATCAGGATATACCCCTGCTGACCTCTAGAGGGGGCTATTACACATGGATCTATGTGACATCAGGATATACCCCTGCTGACCTCTAGAGGGGGCTATTACACATGGATCTATGTGACATCATCAGGATATACCCCTGCTGACCTCTAGAGGGGGCTATTACACATGGATCTATGTGACATCATCAGGATATACCCCTGCTGACCTCTAGGGGGCTATAACACGTGGATCTATGTGACATCATCAGGATATACCCCTGCTGACCTCTAGGGGGCTATAACACGTGGATCTATGTGACATCATCAGGATATACCCCCGCTGACCTCTAGAGGGGGCTATAACACATGGGTCTATGTGACACCATCAGGATATACCCCCGCTGACCTCTAGAGGGGGCTATTACACATGGATCTATGTGACACCATCAGGATATACCCCTGCTGACCTCTAGAGGGGGCTATTACACATGGATCTATGTGACATCAGGATATACCCCTGCTGACCTCTAGAGGGGGCTATTACACATGGATCTATGTGACATCATCAGGATATACCCCTGCTGACCTCTAGGGGGCTATAACACGTGGATCTATGTGACATCATCAGGATATACCCCTGCTGACCTCTAGGGGGCTATAACACGTGGATCTATGTGACATCATCAGGATATACCCCCGCTGACCTCTAGAGGGGGCTATTACACGTAGATCTATGTGACATCATTAGGATATACCCCCGCTGACCTCTAGAGGGGGCTATTACACATGGATCTATGTGACACCATCAGGATATACCCCTGCTGACCTCTAGAGGGGGCAATTACACATGGGTCTATGTGACATCATCAGGATATACCCCCGCTGACCTCTAGAGGGGGCTATTACACATGGATCTATGTGACACCATCAGGATATACCCCTGCTGACCTCTAGAGGGGGCTATTACACATGGATCTATGTGACACCATCAGGATATACCCCGGCTGACCTCTAGAGGGGGCTATTACACATGGGTCTATGTGACATCAGGATATACCCCTGCTGACCTCTAGAGGGGGCTATTACACATGGATCTATGTGACACCATCAGGATATACCCCCGCTGACCTCTAGAGGGGGCTATTACACATGGATCTATGTGACACCATCAGGATATACCCCCGCTGACCTCTAGAGGGGGCTATTACACATGGATCTAT
This sequence comes from Bufo bufo, assembly GCF_905171765.1. Lineage (NCBI taxonomy): Eukaryota > Metazoa > Chordata > Amphibia > Anura > Bufonidae > Bufo > Bufo bufo. The sequence goes on along the minus strand of NC_053390.1, from coordinate 32,587,956 downwards.
GTGATATCATCAGGATATACCCCCGCTGACCTCTAGAGGGGGCTATTACACGTGGGTCTATGTGACATCATTAGGATATACCCCTGCTGACCCCGAGGGGGCTATTACACATGGATCTATGTGACATCATCAGGATATACCCCTGCTGACCTCTAGAGGGGGCTATTACACATGGATCTATGTGACATCATCAGGATATACCCCCGCTGACCTCTAGAGGGGGCTATTACACGTAGATCTATGTGACATCATTAGGATATACCCCTGCTGACCTCTAGAGGGGGCTATTACACATGGGTCTATGTGACATCATCAGAATATACCCCCGCTGACCTCTAGAGGGGGCTATTACACATAGGTCTATGTGACATCATTAGGATATACCCCCGCTGACCTCTAGAGGGGGCTATTACACATGGATCTATGTGACATCATCAGGATATACCCCCGCTGACCTCTAGAGGGGGCTATTACACGTAGATCTATGTGACATCATTAGGATATACCCCCGCTGACCTCTAGAGGGGGCTATTACACATGGATCTATGTGACACCATCAGGATATACCCCTGCTGACCTCTAGAGGGGGCAATTACACATGGGTCTATGTGACATCATCAGGATATACCCCTGCTGACCTCTAAAGGGGGCTATTACACATGGGTCTATGTGACATCATCAGAATATACCCCGCTGACCTCTAGAGGGGGCTATTACACATGGGTCTATGTGACATCATCAGGATATACCCCTGCTGACCTCTAGAGGGGGCTATTACACATGGATCTATGTGACATCATCAGGATATACCCCCGCTGACCTCTAGAGGGGGCTATTACACATGGATCTATGTGACATCATCAGGATATACCCCCGCTGACCTCTAGAGGGGGCTATTACACATGGATCTATGTGACATCAGGATATACCCCTGCTGACCTCTAGAGGGGGCTATTACACATAGGTCTATGTGACATCATTAGGATATACCCCCGCTGACCTCTAGAGGGGGCTATTACACGTGGGTCTATGTGACATCATTAGGATATACCCCCGCTGACCTCTAGAGGGGGCTATTACACATGGATCTATGTGACATCATCAGGATATACCCCTGCTGACCTCTAGAGGGGGCAATTACACATGGATCTATGTGACATCATCAGGATATACCCCCGCTGACCTCTAGAGGGGGCTATTACACATGGGTCTATGTGACATCATTAGGATATACCCCTGATGACCTCTAGAGGGGGCTATTACACGTGGATCTATGTGACATTATTAGGATATACCCCCGCTGACCTCTAGAGGGGGCTATTACACATGGATCTATGTGACATCATTAGGATATACCCCCGCTGACCTCTAGAGGGGGCTATTACACGTGGATCTATGTGACATCATCAGGATATACCCCTGCTGACCTCTAGAGGGGGCTATTACACGTGGGTCTATGTGACATCATCAGGATATACCCCTGATGACCTCTAGAGGGGGCTATTACACATGGATCTATGTGACATCATCAGAATATACCCCCGCTGACCTCTAGAGGGGGCTATTACACATGGGTCTATGTGACACCATCAGGATATACCCCCGCTGACCTCTAGAGGGGGCTATTACACATGGGTCCATGTGACATTAGACATAACTGCCCCCCAGAGGCTGCTCTCTGCTGGGATGGCGGGCGGTGTTCCTCCTCACGGTGTGCCGTCGGGTCACAGACGTCTCTTGTGGTCAATAGCGTTTTAAGAGAACAGAAATAATCAGATTGGGAAGTCTCCTCACTTATTGTGTTAGTCGCTGACTAAACCACACACAGCAGCTGCAATAGCGACCCCTGCAGGTCATTAGGAGAAACCTTCAGAGAACGCCGTCACCTTGAGGGCGTGACCCTGCATCACCTGACCCACAATCACAATGGCGGCCTGACATTTTCTACGTGTTCTGTCCAGGACGGACTATGGCACTACGAATCAATCCTCCCCGAGTCCGGCGAGTAAACTGATGCACTACTCCCAGCAGACGTTACAGGATGGGGGTTGTTATCACCACAATCCATCGTCATCGCCTCTACTCTCTGAAACCGCATCTTCACCATTCACAAGGAGCCACGGAGAACGTGGCCTCTCCCAGCACTGGGGGGCGCTGCACAACATAACATATAGGGGTCCAGGTGAGGGGGGGGGGGGCACTGAGTGGGGGCGACTTCTCTAGCAGACTCACGCTCACCTTTAGTATTTGGGGGGGGGTCGCCTTGTAAAATATGAACATAAAACATGGAGACAGAAGAAACCAAATGATGTGCGCAGTATCTGGGGGGTGTCCTGTGCAGAATAAAGGGGGTCACCTGTGCAGTACATGGGGGGCGGGGGTCTCCTGACGTCACCGCCAGCATGGAGCCCATATAATGATATCAGAGCGGACCCCACGGACCTCGGAGCCCTCGCCGTTGCCCCGTGTCTGGGATGAGCGTTCACACTGAGGTGTAAAATAATGGTGTTGTCAGCAGCAGCTTAAGGGGGGCTCCGCGTATCCCTGCCCTCACTAGTCCCCGTCCCGCGCACTGACGTCGGCTTTGGTTTCTCCTGGCTCCATGAACACAAATAGGTGCGTGTCCTACCATAGGAGGAAGCAATGGCTGTTAAGATTTACAGTTATCGTGGAATGCACAGATCACAGGCACCTCCCGCATTACTGGATATGGCAGGCGGTGGAGGAGGTGGCTTGGCAGCACATGCAGGTGGGGTTAACAGACTTGGGGGGTATAAGGTCCAGATCTTCATCATCTGGAATCTCATCTAATCGGTAACCGTCCTTCAGGAGCTGGATATTCAAGTCTTGGTTGATCTGCTGCAAATAAAAAGATGCAAAGTCAGGAAGGAAAGATCCTGCATTATAATCCAGAGCTGCACTCACTATTCTGCTGGTGGAGTCACTGTGTACATACATTACATTACTTATCTTGTACTGATCCTGAGTTACATCCTGTATTATACTCCAGAGCTGTACTCACTATTCTGCTGGTGGAGTCACTGTGTACATACAGTACATTACATTACTTATCCTGCACTGATCCTGAGTTACATCCTGTATTATACTCCAGAGCTGCACTCACTATTCTGCTGGTGGAGTCACTGTGTACATACAGTACATTACATTACTTATCCTGCACTGATCCTGAGTTACATCCTGTATTATACTCCAGAGCTGCACTCACTATTCTGCTGGTGCAGTCACTGTGTACATACATTACATTACTTATCTTGTACTGATCCTGAGTTACATCCTGTATTATACTCCAGAGCTGTACTCACTATTCTGCTGGTGGAGTCACTGTGTACATACATTACTTACCCTGTACTGATCCTGAGTTACATCCTGTATTATACTCCAGAGCTGCACTCACTATTCTGCTGGTGCAGTCACTGTGTACATACATTACATTACTTATCCTGCACTGATCCTGAGTTACATCCTGTATTATACTCCAGAGCTGCACTCACTATTCTGCTGGTGGAGTCACTGTGTACATACAGTACATTACATTACTTATCCTGCACTGATCCTGAGTTACATCCTGTATTATACTCCAGAGCTGCACTCACTATTCTGCTGGTGCAGTCACTGTGTACATACATTACATTACTTATCCTGTACTGATCCTGAGTTACATCCTGTATTATACTCCAGAGCTGCACTCACTATTCTGCTGGTGGAGTCACTGTGTACATACATTACTTACCCTGTACTGATCCTGAGTTACATCCTGTATTATACTCCAGAGCTGCACTCACTATTCTGCTGGTGGAGTCACTGTGTACATACAGTACATTACATTACTTATCCTGCACTGATCCTGAGTTACATCCTGTATTATACTCCAGAGCTGCACTCACTATTCTGCTGGTGCAGTCACTGTGTACAGTCGTGGCCAAAAGTTTTGAGAATGACACAAATATTAGTTTTCACAAAGTTTGCTGCTAAACTGCTTTTAGGTCTTTGTTTCAGTTGTTTCTGTGATGTAGTGAAATATAATTACACGCACTTCATACGTTTCAAAGGCTTATCGACAATTACATGACATTTATGCAAAGAGTCAGTATTTGCAGTGTTGGCCCTTCTTTTTCAGGACCTCTGCAATTCGACTGGGCATGCTCTCAATCAACTTCTGGGCCAATTCCTGACTGATAGCAACCCATTCTTTCATAATCACTTCTTGGAGTTTGTCAGAATTAGTGGGTTTTTGTTTGTCCACCCGCCTCTTGAGGATTGACCACAAGTTCTCAATGGGATTAAGATCTGGGGAGTTTCCAGGCCATGGACCCAAAATGTCAACGTTTTGGTCCCCGAGCCACTTAGTTATCACTTTTGCCTTAGGGCACGGTGCTCCATCGTGCTGGAAAATGCATTGTTCTTCACCAAACTGTTGTTGGATTGTTGGAAGAAGTTGCTGTTGGAGGGTGTTTTGGTGCCATTCCTTATTCATGGCTGTGTTTTTGGGCAAAATTGTGAGTGAGCCCACTCCCTTGGATGAGAAGCAACCTCACACATGAATGGTCTCAGGATGCTTTACTGTTGGCATGACACAGGACTGATGGTAGCGCTCACCTTTTCTTCTCTGGACAAGCCTTTTTCAAGATGCCCCAAACAATCGGAAAGAGGCTTCATCGTTGAATATGACTTTGCCCCAGTCCTCAGCAGTCCATTCACCATACTTTCTGCAGAAGATCAATCTGTCCCTGATGTTTTTTTTGGAGAGAAGTGACTTCTTTGCTGCCCTTCTTGACACCAGGCCATCTTCCAAAAGTCTTGGCCTCACTGTGCGTGCAGATGCGTTCACACCTGTCTGCTGCCATTCCTGAGCAAGCTCTGCACTGGTGGCACTCCGATCCCGCAGCTGAATCCTCTTTAGGAGACAATCCTGGCGCTTGCTGGACTTTCTTGGACGCCCTGAAGCCTTCTTACCAAGAATTGAACCTCTTTCCTTGAAGTTCTTGATGATCCTATAAATTGTTGATTGAGGTGCAATCTTAGTAGCCACAATATCCTTGCCTGTGAAGCCATTTTTATGCAACGCAATGATGGCTGCACGCGTTTCTTTGCAGGTCACCATGGTTAACAATGGAAGAACAATGATTTCAAGCATCACCCTCCTTTTAACATGTCAAGTCTGCCATTTTAACCCAATCAGCCTGACATAATGATCTCCAGCCTTGTGCTCGTCAACATTCTCACCTGAGTTAACAAGACGATTACTGAAATGATCTCAGCAGGTCCTTTAATGACAGCAATGAAATGCAGTGGAAAGGTTTTTTTGGGATTAAGTTAATTTTCATGGCAAAGAAGGACTATGCAATTCATCTGATCACTCTTCATAACATTCTGGAGTATATGCAAATTGCTATTATAAAAACTTAAGCAGCAACTTTTCCAATTTCCAATATTTATGTAATTCTCAAAACTTTTGGCCACGACTGTACATACATTACTTATCCTGTACTGATCCTGAGTTACATCCTGTATTATACTCCAGAGCTGCACTCACTATTCTGCTGGTGCAGTCACTGTGTACATACATTACTTATCCTGTACTGATCCTGAGTTACATCCTGTATTATACTCCAGAGCTGCACCCACTATTCTGCTGCTGCAGTCACTGTGTACATACATTACTTATCCTGTACTGATCCTGAGTTACATCCTGTATTATACTCCAGAGCTGCACTCACTATTCTGCTGGTGCAGTCACTGTGTACATACATTACTTATCCTGTACTGATCCTGAGTTACATCCTGTATTATACTCCAGAGCTGCACCCACTATTCTGCTGCTGCAGTCACTGTGTACATACATTACTTATCCTGTACTGATCCTGAGTTACATCCTGTATTATACTCCAGAGCTGCACTCACTATTCTGCTGGTGCAGTCACTGTGTACATACATTACTTATCCTGTACTGATCCTGAGTTACATCCTGTATTATACTCCAGAGCTGCACTCACTATTCTGCTGGTGCAGTCACTGTGTACATACATTACTTATCCTCTACTGATCCTGAGTTACATCCTGTATTATACTCCAGAGCTGCACTCACTATTCTGCTGGTGCAGTCACTGGGTACATACATTACATTACTTATCCTGTACTGATCCTGAGTTACATCCTGTATTATACTCCAGAGCTGTATTCACAATTTTGCAGGCATTCAGCAGAATATCCCCACATTCTCTGCTTGTTCAGTGTCTGCAGGGAGCCTGCTCTGGAGCCTTGTATTCTGGGTCCGTACAGTCGTCTAACGTAATGCCCTTCCTGCATATTAATGACTTGTATAGAACTTAAAGCTGAAGGCGTCTGTAAATCTTTTACCGTTTGCAGAGAAGCTAATAACAGAACTGCCGTATATTTCATGTGCATCCCCTGCTGAATCCTTAATACTAATCTGCTGGGAAATTTGCAGCTCAGAGTAAATTGCTTTCCCCGGGAGAAAATGAGCAGAAATGTCAGCAGCAAAAATGACACAAACAGCAGAAAATAAAACAGGTGCAGTATATACAGTATATATAATCTACGGGCGGAGGACCTCCATATGTAACCACCATAATGAGCTCAGGTCACCTGCTAATTACTGCAATTACAGGGCTAATCATTCTCCCCTCATTATGTGCACCGCACAGTACCACTCCTCCTTTCCCGTATATACTGTACAGTACCGCTCCTCCTGTCCCGTAAATACTGCACAGTACCGCTCCTCCTGTCCCGTATATACTGCACAGTACTGCTCCTCCTGTGCCGTATACTGCACAGTACCACTCCTCCTGTCCCGTATATACTGTACAGTACCGCTTCTCCTGTCCCGTATACCGCACAGTACCGCTCCTCCTGTCCTGTATATACTGTACAGTACCGCTCCTCCTGTCCCGTATACCGCACAGTACCACTCCTCCTGTCCCATATACCGCACAGTACCACTCCTCCTGTCCCGTACACCGCACAGTACCACTCCTCCTATGCGGTATACCGCAAAGTACCACTCCTCCTGCCCCATATACCCCACAGTACCACTCCTCCTGCCCCATATACCGCACAGTACCACTCCTCCTGCCCCATATACCGCACAGTACCGCTCCACCTGTCCCATATACCGCACAGTACTGCTCCTCCTGTCCCATATACCGCACAGTACCGCTCCTCCTGTCCCATATACCGCACAGTACCGCTCCTCCTGTCCCATATACCGCACAGTACCACTCCTCCTGCCCCATATACCGCACAGTACCACTCCTCCTGTCCCATATACCGCTCCTCCTGTCCCATATACCGCACAGTACCACTCCTCCTGTCCCGTATACCGCACAGTACCACTCCTCCTGTCCCATATACCGCACAGTACCGCTCCTCCTGTTCTCCTGAGGGCAGCAGCGTCTGGGTCACTATTATTAGGAGGACAGCAGGAATTTTCCAGAGATTATTCTAGCATCAGATACAGAATAACTGAGCACCAAGTCACAGACCTACCTCAGCTGATGAGTAACCTGAGGACGAATACCTGGACATGTCAAAGTCATCGTCACTAGAGGGGAAGAGAGCGGGTATTAGTGACTACGGAAGATAGACAGACAGATAGATATTAGACAGATAGGAGATAGATAAGATACCTGTCTGTGTCCAGGGCTACGAGGGGTTTCTCGTCCGGGCTCTGGTCTAGAGAGGAGTATCCTTTGTTCGGGACGACCAGTCTGGGAGATGATGAGATATAATATATAATTAGACGTTTGATGAGTGGCGGCTACAAGAATGAGACACAAGTCCTCAGGACACCACAAAACGCTACAGCAGGGGGCGCCACCATGACCCGGGGATGGAGACTTCACCAGCAGTAAACATCTACCCGGGTCACATTCGGGCATGGCGGCCGTCATGGCAGCTCTCACCCCGCCAGGCGTCCTACCTTGTTCTGGCCATGACATTGTTCTTCTTAGGCTGTTGATTCACTGGGCTCCCGACGTTCCCGTTCTTCAGCGAGCCCTTCCTGGCCATCTCCCGCTGCTTCTCTGTAAGGAGAATGTGAGAAGACTTACATCACATGGGCCAAGATAACATAAGATAGGAAGGGATAACAGGAAGTGAGAGCAGGAAGGAAGGGATCACGGGAAGAGAGCAGGAAGGAAGGGATAATGGGAAGTGAGAGCAGAAAGGAAGGGATAACGGGAAGTGAGAGCAAGAAGTAAGGGATAACGGGAAGAGAGAGCAGGACGGAAGGGATAACAGGAAGTAATAGAAGGAAGAAAGGGATAACGGGAAGCAAAAGCAGGAAGGAAGGGATAACAGGTAGCAAGAGCAGGAAGGAAGGGATAAAGGGAGATGAGAGCAAGAAGGAAGGGATAAAGGGAGGTAAGAGCAGGAAGGAAGGGATAAAGGGAGGTAAGAGCAGGAAGGAAGGGATAACAGGAAGTAATAGAAGGAAGAAAGGGATAACGGGAAGCAAAAGCAGGAAGGAAGGGATAAAGGGAGATGAGAGCAAGAAGGAAGGGATAAAGGGAGATGAGAGCAAGAAGGAAGGGATAAAGGGAGATGAGAGCAAGAAGGAAGGGATAAAGGGAGATGAGAGCAAGAAGGAAGGGATAAAGGGAGGTAAGAGCAGGAAGGAAGGGATAAAGGGAGGTAAGAGCAGGAAGGGAGAAGCAGCAGACCAGCTGGAGAACAACAGCAAGACGTGGATGAGTTCAGAAAGGCGAGGACGAGGAGAGAAAGCAATGGATGAGATCAGGAAGGCGTGGATGACGTGAATAACAAGACAAAGGCATGGAAACCAGCAGGAAGACATTGGAAAGGCGTGGAAAAGGGCAGAGGGGCAATAGTAAATTAGTACAAAATACAAAAAGATCCCTCATGCCTAAAACACTGAAAGAGTGGTGGAAGACCAATAATTAAAGGAATGTACTAAATATATACAAAGGACCACAATAAAAAAACATTAAAAAGCAAACATTGCCATATTACACACACACTGGGGCAGGCACCATGGAAAAGAACCCCCCCTCCCCACCCTGGATGGACCCCCCTTTAATATTTTACAGAGGAATTTGTATCTGAACTTCTATTCTGTTGCTTACAGCTGTGACGTGCTTATGGGACTCGTGTTGTGCGGTTCCCATGAGGAAGCCACGGACCGTGGCAATAGACGTGGGACTTTGGTGACATCTTTATCATGATTTGTTGTTCTCCTATTTGCTTTGCATTTTTTGGATATTTACGTCTATTGGTATTTATACACACTTTGCCTGTAATATGGCGATGTTTATCTTTTATTTGTTTTTTATTCTGCTCATTATTGTTGCTTTGTGTATATTTAATACATTCCTTTATTAGTCTTCCAACTCACGCGGACCTGTCTCTCACTTTCACCCTCATTTACTCCTCATTTTTAAGACTGTATCCACAGATTATTATATTACTATTTCATGAGCGCCATAACAAACCACCCAAATATCAGGACAAAGGACAGTAACCACCACAGACCATGTATATGAGGAGCAGACACCCCTATATCAGGACCACGGACAGTAACCACCACAGACCATGTATATGAGGAGCAGACACACCTATATCAGGACCATGGACAGTAACCACCACAGACCATGTATATGACGAGCAGACACACCTATTTCAGAACCACGGACAGTAACCACCAGACACCATGTATATGAGGAGCAGACACCCCTATATCAGGACCACGGACAGTAACCACCACAGACCATGTATATGATGAGCAGACACACCTATATCAGAACCACGGACAGTAACCACCAGACACCATGTATATGAGGAGCAGACACCCCTATATCAGGACCACGGACAGTAACCACCACAGACCATGTATATGAGGAGCAGACACCCCAATAATCAGGGCCACAGACAGTAACCACCACAAACCGTGCATATGATGAGCAGACACCCTGATATCAGGGCCACTGACAGTAACCACCACAGACTGTATATGATGAGCAGACACAATGTATGAACAGGATGCAGTAATATCCTGAGCTCCCTCTAGTGGTGGCTGTATATATCTGTATGCAGTAATCCCCTGAGCTCCCTCTAGTGGTGGCTGTATATATCTGTATGCAGAAAGCTCCTGAGCTCCCTCTAGTGGTGGCTGTATATATCTGTATGCAGAAAGTTCCTGAGCTTACTATAGTGGTGGCTGTATACATCTGTATGCAGTAATCTCCTGAGCTCCCTCTAGTGGTGGCTGTATATATCTGTATGTAGTAATCTCCTGAGCTCCCTCTAGTGGTGGCTGTATATATCTGTATGCAGAAAGCTCCTGAGCTCCCTCTAGTGGTGGCTGTATATATCTGTATGCAGTAATCTCCTGAGCTCCCTCTAGTGGTGGCTGTATATATCTGTATGCAGTAATCTCCTGAGCTCCCGCTAGTGGTGGCTGTATATATCTGTATGCAGTAATCTCCTGAGCTCTCTCTAGTGGTGGCTGTATATATCTGTATGCAGAAAGCTCCTGAGCTCCCTCTAGTGGTGGCTGTATATATCTGTATGTAGTAATCTCCTGAGCTCCCCCTAGTGGTGGCTGTATATATCTGTATGCAGCAATCTCCTGAGCTCCCTCTAGTGGTGGCTGTATATATCTGTATGCAGTAGTCTCCTGATCTTCCTCTAGTGGTGGCTGTATATATCTGTATGTAGTAATCTCCTGAGCTCCCTCTAGTGGTGGCTGTATATATCTGTATGCAGTAATCTCCTGAGCTCCCTCTAGTGGTGGCTGTATATATCTGTATGCAGAAAGTTCCTGAGCTTACTATAGTGGTGGCTGTATATATCTGTATGCAGTAATCTCCTGAGCTCCCTCTAGTGGTGGCTGTATATATCTGTATGCAGAAAGCTCCTGAGCTCCCTCTAGTGGTGGCTATATATATCTGTATGTAGTAATCTCCTAAGTTCCCTCTAGTGGGGGCTGTATATATCTGTATGTAGTAATCTCCTGAGCTCCCTCTAGTGGTGGCTGTATATATCTGTATGCAGAAAGCTCCTGAGCTCCCTCTAGTGGTGGCTGTATATATCTGTATGAAGTAATCTCCTAAGTTCCCTCTTGTGGGGGCTGCAGACTAAAGCAAATATTCATGCGACTCTATGGCTGTGACAAAAGCTGGGGATTTGGAGCTCAGTATTAGAAAAACCAACCACTGACCATTATAACAATGTATTATGAGATGAAGTAGCAGAGAGTTGTAAAAAAATGACATATATACAGTACAGACCAAAAGTTTGGACACACCTTCTCATTCAAAGAGTTTTCTTTATTTTCATGACTATGAAGGCATCAAAACTATGAATTAACACATATGCAATTATATACATAACAAACAAGTGTGAAACAACTGAAAATATGTCATATTCTAGGTTCTTCAAAGTAGCCACCTTTTGCTTTGATTACTGCTTTGCACACTCTTGGCATTCTCTTGATGAGCTTCAAGAGGTAGTCCCCTGAAATGGTTTTCCAACAGTCTTGAAGGAGTTCCCAGAGATGCTTAGCACTTGTTGGCCCTTTTGCCTTCACTCTGCGGTCCAGCTTACCCCAAACCATCTCGATTAGGTTCAGGTCCGGTGACTGTGGAGGCCAGGTCATCTGGCGCAGCACCCCATAACTCTCCTTCATGGTCAAATAGCCCTTACTTTCAAAGTTTTCCCAATTTTTCGGCTGACTGACTGACCTTCATTTCTTAAAGTAATGATGGGCACTCGTTTTTCTTTACTTAGCTGCTTTTTTCTTGCCATAATACAAATTCTAACAGTCTATTCAGTAGGACTATCAGCTGTGTATCCACCTGACTTCTCCTCAACGCCACTGATGGTCCCAACCCTATTTATAAGGCAAGAAATCCCACTTATTAAACCTGACAGGGCACACCTGTGAAGTGAAAACCATTTCAGGGGACTACCTCTTGAAGCTCATCAAGAGAATGCCAAGAGTGTGCAAAGCAGTAATCAAAGCAAAAGGTGGCTACTTTGAAGAACCTAGAATATGACATATTTTCAGTTGTTTCACACTTGTTTGTTATGTATATAATTCCACATGTGTTAATTCATAGTTTTGATGCCTTCAGTGTGAATCTACAATTTTCATAGTCATGAAAATAAAGAAAACTCTTTGAATGAGAAGGTGTGTCCAAACTTTTGGTCTGTACTGTATATATATACATATACACACACACACACACATATACACGTACTAGAAGAACGACCCAGCTTTGCACGGGTATATTTCATCTATTTTATTTAATGTTTGTGTGTGTCGTTAAAATATATTGACAGTATCCCCCATAAGAGTGACTTCTACAGTACCCCGCTCCTTAACAGTGAACTTCACAGCCCCCCACCCTGTAACACTGACCCCCAAAGTTCCCTGCCTCCATAACCACTTCCTGACCAGGCCTCATTTTGCAAATCTGACATGTGTCACTTTATCTGGTAATAGCTTTGGAACACTTCTTTATCTAAGCCATTCTGAGATTGTTTTCTCGTGACACATTGTAATTCATTATAGTCATAAATTTGAGTCAATATTTTTGACCTTTATTTATGAAAAAATACCAAAATTACAAAAAATTTGGAAAAATTAGCAATTTTCAAAATTTAAATTTCTCTGCTTTTAAAACAGAAAGTGATACCTCATAAAATATTTATTACTTAACATTCCCCATATGTCTACTTTATGTTGGCATCATTTGTAAATGTAATTTAATTTTTTTAGGATGTTAGACGGCTTAGAATTTTAGAAGCAATTCTTAAAATTTTCAAAACCCACTTTTTTTTTTTTTTTAATTGTTTATTTTATTGATTTTTTTATCAATGAAAAAATAATACAGGTACATTGTCTCATAGCACAATCGTAACAAAACCCACTTTTTAAGGACCAGTTCAGGTCTGAAGTCACTTGTGGGGCTTACATAGTGGAAACCCCCCAAATGACCCCATTGTAGAAACTACACCCATCAAGATACTCAAAACTGATTTTACAAACTTTGTTAATCCTTTAGGTGTTCCACAAGAATTAAAGGAAAATGGAGATTAAATCTCAAAAGTTCACTTTTTTGGTAGATTTTACATTTTAGTCCATCGAGGGTTAACAGCCAAACAAAACTCAATATTTATTACCCCGATTCTGCGGTTTACAGAAACACCCCACATGTGGTCGTAAACTGATGTAAGGGCACACGGCAGGGCGCAGAAGAAAAGGAACGCCATATGGTTTTTGGAAGGCAGATTTTACTGGTTTTTAGATGCCATGTCCCATTTAAAGCCCCCCTGATGCACCCCTACAGTAGAAACTCCCAAAAAGTGACCCCATTTTGGAAACTACGGGATAACGGGTGAGTTTTATGGGTACCATTTTTGGGTACATATGATTTTTTGATCATTCATTATTACACTTTATGGGGCAAGGTGAATAAAAAATTGGTTGTTTTAGCACAGTTTTTATTTATTTATTTTTACATCGTTCACCTGAGGGGTTAGGTCATGTGACATTTGTATAGAGCAGATCGTTACGGATGTGGCAATACCTAATATGTATACTTTTTATTTATTTAAGTTTTACACAATAATAGCATTTTTGAAACAAAAAACATGATGTTTAAGTGTCTCCATAGTCTAAGGCCTCCTTCACACGGGCGTTGCGGAAAAAGGTGCGGGTGCGTTACGGGAACACCCGCGATTATTCCGCGCGAGTGCAAAAGATTGTAATGCGTTTTGCACTCGCGTGAGAAAAATCGCGCATGTTTGGTATCCAAACCCGAACTTCTTCACAGAAGTTCGGGCTTGGGATCGGTGTTCTGTAGATTGTATTATTTTCCCTTATAACATGGCTATAAGAGAAAATAATAGCATTCTGAATACAGAATGCATAGTAAAACATCACTGGAGGGGTTAAAAATAAATAAATAAATAATAATTTAACTCACCTTAGTCCACTTGATCGCGTAGCCCGGCTTCTCCTTCTGTCTTCATATGATCTCTGTGCAGCAACAGGACCTGTGGTGACGTCATTCCGGTCATCACATGATCTTTTACCATGGTGATGGATCATGTGATGACCGGAGTGATGTCACCAAAAGGTCCTTTACCTGTAATGAATGCTCACCACAGGTCCTGTTCAGCAAAGGAGACAGAAGGAGATGCCGGGCTTCGCGATCAAGTGGACTAAGGTGCGTTAGTATGTCTATTTTATTTTATTTTTTCTATTTAGAATTTTTTTTTTTTATTACTTAATTGGGGATTTTATTTTTACATGTGAAACTTTTTTTTTTTATACAAACACTTAATTTATTTTGAAAATAGTAGTGGGTTGTAGTGGCTCACTCCTTAGTAGTTACAGGATGGTGCTGCAAGCTCATACAGAGGGAATCACCCCACCCTCTGTTAAAAAGTAAATGTAACAATGGAAAAATGGGCGAGCACTCATACACTTGGCAACCAAATTGACATATTCAGAATATATATATTCCCTATCAAAACATTATAAAGATGTACACAATCAGGATCCATCTAGTCTGATGTTTGTGGCACTGGAGAAGGTGGAGAAACACTGGAGAGGCGGTGATTTTATTAGACAGATGTCTAGGATAGAATCCAGACGCATTTATGAATTTGGATCTCTACAACCGAAAGGTCTAATTTGGAGTTGGAGATTTTTGGATTCATGTAGGTTGGGTGTCTCGTGGCCGACGGCACGTCGCATGCTAGGCCGTTTATCGGCGCTGCGACGTGTCCTTGGCTCCTAGATACCCACCCTTCCTTCTCTATCATATTCCAAGAATCCTATAAATCTCCAACTTTCAAGATTCCTCAAATCCATTATAAATATTGGGGAGTATTTATAGTTTTATATCCGGATTTTAATCTAAATAATCTGTTTAATAATATTTTATCATTAAAATGTGATTTTATAAGTGTTAGCAATTAGATATTAAGTTTATATTTCACACCAATTGGGACATCTGAGCTTCATCGTCGTCACTGGGCATGCGCCGAGCCCAGTGACGTCCGATGCTCGCTCTTCCCTCAGTCTCCAGCAAATCGCACTGGCGCAGCCCTCAGTGGGTACTGCGTCTGCGCGAGACTTCGCTCGGCCGTCAGGGAGGGGGGAGGAGAGGGATGAGAGGCTGTGGGCGGTTAGGCAGTCGGAAGGAAGGCGTTTTGGGCACTGTAAGAGGGGCGTTACTGGGCACACTAAGGGGAACAAAACGCCCCTCTGGGCACCTTCAGGGCTAATTAGCATAATCATAAAAGTCGTTTTTATCATAAACTACTGGACGGATTACAAGATAGAAGAGCACAGCCGATCCAAGGTAAGCTGTGGAGCATGACTGCTTTAAAATCCGATTTTGGGTTAGGGGAGGTGACAGAATCCCTTTAAGGTCATGTGAGGTACATCAGCCTCTACAACAACGTTGGATAAGCGTCACCCATAAGCGTCTTCTAATAAGAATGTCCTTCGTTGCCTATAGCAGCCAATCAGAGCTCATATTAGTGACCTAGAATAGAAGCTCCGCTGTGATTGGTTGCTAGATGCAGCCTGATGAATATCCCCGACTGCCACAACAGACAATGGCTCCTGGAGTTGGCCGGTTGGGTTACTAAGCAGGTTTTTTTTTTGGCAGATAATTGTAAAGAGCGGAGTGAAAATTTCCACTCAAAGCATCGTCTATGACGTTCCCCGAGTCACAGGAGGCGGCTGTGCGGTGCGGATTTCTTTAGCGGACACACAGACATACACTCGGCTTTATATATTAGATTATATGTAGAAATCTTCCTCAGTTTAGCTCACTAGATGGAGCAGCTGCTGTGCGCTGTGACTGGAGCTAGATTTATCATGGGTGGTCTCGGGGAGCTCTGACCCTCCAGCAGTGGTCCAATCTGTCCTATGTGTTCACCTCAAATCATTCTTCTGACCCTTCCATTTTGTTAATAGGAATCAAGGGAAGAAAACAGGATCTAATAGTTCAGGAAAGACCTCAGTTCTGGAGAGATCGCTACAAAGACGCAGAACACAAAGGAACGCTCAACTGTCCTACTGGGGCATCCTCCAAAAAGACACATGACCTGAAGTACCTGGGTGGGTCCTACTGTGGAGTGTGGCATAAAAGTCCTTACACCTGCCTTACTGTAGCACAGGGATCCCCCATCCATCACACAGGCCCGATCTCCTACATCCATGCTGGTCCTGCCTCCACTCATCCATCATGCCGGTCCATTCTCCTCCATCCACCACACCAGTCCCATCTCCTGTCATCCACCACACCAGTCCCATTTCACCCATCCACCACACCAGTCCCATTTCACCCATCCACCACACCAGTCCCATTTCACCCATCCACCACACCAGTCCCATTTCACCCATCCACCACACCAGTCACATCTCACCCATCCACCACACCAGTCACATCTCACCCATCCACCACACCAGTCACATCTCACCCATTCACCACACCAGTCCCATCTTCTCCATCCATCACACTGATTCAGTCTTCTCCATCCACCACACTAGTATCATCTCCTCTCATCCACCACACTGGTCCTATCATCTCCATCCACCAAGCCAGTCCCATCTCCTCCCATCCACCACACCAGCCGCTTCCTTTCCATCCACCACACCGATCGAGTCTTCTTTGTCCTTCACAACAGTCCCATCCCCCCACCACACCGCTATCATCTTCTCCCATCCACCACACAAGTTTCATCAGGAAGTATTACTTTACTGAGAGAATAGTGGATGCATGGAATAGCCTTCCTGCAGAAGTGGTAGCTGCAAATACAGTGAAGGAGTTGAAGCATGCATGGGATAGGCATAAGGCTATCCTTCATATAAGATAGGGCCAGGGACTATTCATAGTATATTGGGCAGACTAGATGGGCCAAATGGTTCTTATCTGCCGACACATTCTATGTTTCTCCTCCCATCCACCAAACCAGTCCAGTCTTCTCCATCCACCACACCAGTCCAGTCTTCTCCATCCACCACACCAGTCCAGTCTTCTCCATCCACCACACCGGTCCCATCTCCTTCATCCACCACAGTAGTCCTGCAGCAGCAAAGGGGTCTTCTCCACTTCTCCAAACTCTTTCCTGTTACAGCGGGGGTCCTCGCCATCCACCATGTCTACCCTGAACCTGCCGGGGGAGAGGGGGGATCTCCATACACTACATGTGTATGTGGGTGTATAAGGGTCTTCCATATGCCCCTACCTGTCCGCTGGGGGTCCTTCCCTACTAAAAACATTTCCATGTATAACTGATCTCTTGCTCAGTACTGGGGTCCGCACAGCCGTCGGGGTGGTCTCCTGTGTTTACTGCCCCCCCCCCCCCGGTTTCCGCTTGCTGTTAACCCCTCGTCTGCCTGTGTCCTGTTGTTCATCCCTCCTCAGCTGTGACTCTCGTTATAATCTAATTAACAGCTCCAGCCTCATCTGATTATCTGCATCACATCCCCCCAGCCGCCGCGCTCAGCCCATCTGCTGGGCTAGGCACGCTGCTCCAATACACACATATGTATGCACATACCTACCTACAGCACACACATATGTATGGACATACCTACCTACAGCACACACATATGTATGGACATACCTACCTACAGCACATACATATGTATGGACATACCTACACAACATACTTACAACAGATACATAGAGCATATACAAACCTACAGCATGTAAATATGTGGGCACATAACGCAGCACATACATACATATGATGCATACCTACAGTGCATACAAACATTCATACAACAGATACAAACAGCACTTTTTCCATATTTTGGGGCCTCACAACCTGGAATTAACATGGATTATTTGAGGATTTGCATCATGTAATTTACAGAACATGCCCAAAACGTAGAAGATGTTTTTTATTTTGAAGAACAAGAAATAGGACAAAATAACAGAAAAGCCAATGTGCAGAACTATTCACCCCCCTAAAGTCAGTACTTTGTAGAGCCGCCTTGTGCGGCAATCACAGCTCCAAGTCTCTTTGGATAAGTCTCTATGAGCAGTTGCCACATCTTACCACTGGGATTTCTGCCCTTTCCTCCTTGCAGAACTGCTCCAGCTCCTTCAGGTTGGATGTTTGCGCTTGTGAACAGCAATCTTTACGTCTGACCAGAGATTTCCTATTGGATGGAGATCTGGGCTGTGACTCGGCCATTCCAACACATTTACATGTTTCCCCTCAAGTGTTGCTTTAGCCGTGTGTTTGGGGTCATTGTCCGGCTGGAAGGTGAACCTCCGTCCTAGCCTCAGATCACGCACAGAGTGGGACAGGTTTTGCTCAAGAATATCCCTGTATTTAGCACCATCCATCTTTCCCTCAACTCTGACCAGTTTCCCAGTTCCATCCCCCCAGTATGATGTTGCCACCACCATGTCTCACTGTGAGGATGGTGTTCTTTGAGTGATGTGATGTGTTGGGTTTGCGCCAAACATAGCGTTTTCTTTGATGGCCAAAAAGTTACATTTTAGTCTCATCAGACCAGAGCACCTTCCTCCATACATTTTGGGAGTCTCCCACATGCCTTTTCGCAAACTCACAACGTGCCTTATTGTTTTTAGCTGAAAGTAATGGCTTTCTTCTGGCCACTCTGCCATAAAGCCCAACTCTATGGAGCGTACGGCTTAATGTCGCCCTATGTACAGATCCTCCAGTCTCTGCTGTGGAACTCTGCAGCTCCTCCAGGGTTACCTTAGGTCTCTGTGCTGCCTCTCGGATTAATGCCCTCCTTGCCCGGTCCGTGAGTTTTGGTGGGCGGCCGTCTCTTGGCAGGTTTGCTGTTGTGCCATGTTCTTTCCATTTGGTTATGATAGATTTGATGGTGCTCCTGGGGGATCATCAAAGATTTGGATATTTCTTTATAACCTAACCCTGACTTGTACTTCTCAACAACATTGTCCCTTACTTGTCTGGAGAGTTCCTTGGTCTTCATGGCAGTGTTTGGTTAGTGATGTCTCTTACTTAGGTGTTCAGCCTCTGGGGCCTTTCAGGTGTGTATATGTAATGACAGGTCATGTGACACATAGATTGCACACAGGTGACATCGTGTCACTAATTATGTGACTTCTGAAGGTAATTGGTTGCACCAGAGCTTTTTATGGGCTTCCTAACAAAGGGGGTGAATACATACGCACAGGACAATTTTCTGTTTTCTATTTCTGAACAATAGTTTTATTTATATATTTTTCTCATTTCACCAACGTAGACCATTGGGTTCTGATCCATTACATACAATTCAGATTAACAAAACATTGAACATAAGGCTGTGATGTAACAAAATACGAAAAAAGTCCAGAGGGGTGAATACTTTTGCAAGGCACTGTATACACACACAAATACAGCACACTATATATATATAGAAAAGTTTTAGGCAGCGCACACATAATACAGGAATAATGTGGATGAATAATACCGCAGACAGCGCCTACACCCTGCCACAAACTGTCCAAGTAATAGCCCTAACTGTTCTAATAAGGATCCTGTAATAATGCCGCCATATAGGACATACTACGTCCCCCTGAGTCCTGATGTGTGGTGCACGGTACAGTCAGGAGTAAACCTTATCCATCTGCGTCCTGAGGCATCACCCCATCCAAACCTTCAAGGACGGGTCCATGTAGCAGACGGACAGATCAGGCCCCGAGTCACCGGACTGAATGATTACGCCGTTAATTTCATCCCGCACTATGGCGCACAACGTGTTTGTTTCTTCAAGCAGTGAGACACTTGGGCAAATATTGCAGAATTTCCTGACACTTAGATTAATGAACACTGGATTGTGCAGAATATTTGCTGACGCAGCTGGACCTGGAGGCAGGCGGCGATGTGAGCGGAGGAGGCAGGGATGACGCTGCAGTCACGGCTGTCGCCTGCTTATCATCTGCCGCGCTGTGCACCGCCGGACAGAGACGGGAGCAGTCTGAGAAACATTCTGCTTTAAAAGATCATAAACATTATGTATTAGACTCTTGTCACCTCCAGAGCTGCATTCACAAAAGGCTTTTCCTTATGATTACGTTGACCACTTCTGGATCATAGTCTATATGGAGGATGCACTGCATTGTCACCGAACATGGCATAATCTGAGGCAATGCAAGGAAATAAATGGCAGTAATTAAAAATGGAATTTTGAGGCTTTCTATAAAAATAAATAAATGACAACATGGGTTCCTCATCTCCCTCTATTGGGAGCTGTATAGATCTGTATACAGTAATCTCGTGAGCTCCCTCTAGTGGTGGCTGTATATATCTGTATGTAGTAATCTCCTGAGCTCCCTCTAGTGGTGACTGTATATATCTGTATGCAGTAATCTCCTGAGCTCCCTCTAGTGGTGACTGTATATTTATATGTAGTCATCTCCTGAGCTTCTCTAGTGGTGGCTGTATATATCTGCATACAGTAATCTCCTGAGCTCCCTCTAGTAGTGGCTGTTTATATATATCTGTATGCAGTAATCTCCTGAGCTCCCTCT
This sequence comes from Bufo bufo, assembly GCF_905171765.1. Classification (NCBI taxonomy): domain Eukaryota; kingdom Metazoa; phylum Chordata; class Amphibia; order Anura; family Bufonidae; genus Bufo; species Bufo bufo. The sequence continues at coordinate 32,567,410 of NC_053390.1, read as the reverse complement.
AGTGGTGGCTGTATATATCTGTATACAGTAATCTCCTGAGCTCCCTCTAGTGGTGGCGGTGTATATCTGTATACAGTAATCTCCTGAGCTCCCTCTAGTGGTGGCTGTATATATCTGTATGTAGTAATCTCCTGAGCTCCCTCTAGTGGTGGCTGTATATATCTGTATGTAGTAATCTCCTGAGCTCCCTCTAGTGGTGGCTGTATATATATCTGTACAGAGTATTCTCCTGAGCTACCTCTAGTGGTAGCTGTATATCTATGTATGCAGTAATCTCCGTAGCTCCCTCTAGTGACCATAAATCTTTATGTAGTAATCTCCTGTGCTCCCTCTTGTGGTGGTTCATTCCCCTCTGATGTGTTTCATTTACAAAACCTAAATTTCTCATCTTGCCTCAAGCATTTCAGAGATAGAGATGGTGGATGTCATGGTCTTACCTTCTTGCTGTTCTCCTTCGTTTGACATGTGCTGGCGGCCATCTTGGTTTCTGGGTTTCTTGTAGCCTTCCACCCTGCGGCTCCTCCTTCCCACTGGGAGGAGCTGGATGCCTAGCTCATATATATAGGAGGTCTGTGGCTTCAGTTCCTTGCTTGGTCCCCCTGTGTTCACATGCTTCTAAGACTGCTGCTGCTTCTGGTTCCTGATCCTGGCTTCGTCTGACTACCCTGCTGGTTCCTGATCCTGGCTTCGTCGGACTACCCTGCTGGTTCCTGATCCTGGCTTCGTCTGACTACCCTTCTGGTTCCTGACCCCTGGCCTCTCAAAGACTCTGCTTCGGTTTCACCATCCGTTTGGACTTTTGCTTTACAGCTTTATTTTCAATAAAGCCTTTTTATTTTCACTTATCTCTTGTTGTACGTCTGGTTCATGGTTCCGTGACATTAGGACCAAGCCATGAATTCTGACGGTACAGGGCCATCCTCGCTACCCATGCTGGTTGCCAGACTTGATCAGCAGGATCACCTGTTGGGTCGGTTCGCTGTGGCGTTGCTAACCCTGCTTGAACGCACGGCTCATTTCGCTCCCGTTGCTGATGGGTCGGTTGTCACTCCTACTGCCGCTCCGGTTGTTGCGCCAGAGTCTACCCCGACACCTGTTGTTGCGCCTGCGGTGTTTCGGGGTATGACCGGTTCTGCCCCTCTTCCACAGCGCTTTGGGGGAGAGCCAACTCAGTGCCGAGGTTTCCTTAACCAGGTGGGCATTTATTTCGAGTTGCTGCCACATGCCTTTCCCACTGAGAGATCAAAGGTGGGCTTCTTGATCTCGCTGCTCTCGGACAAGGCCTTGGCCTGGGCCAGCCCTTTATGGGAGAACAACAATCCGGTGGTTGCCGAGTTTTCCGGTTTTGTTGCTTCTCTTCGGAAGGTATTCGATGTGCCGGCTCGTGCTGCCTCTGCTGCGAAGCTCCTTATGTCCATCAGACAGGGTTCACGATCCGTAGCTGAATACGCCATTGAGTTTCGTACCCTGGCAGCAGAGGTGGGCTGGAATAATGAGGCTCTGGTCGCTGCTTTCTCTCATGGTCTCTCGGATGCCTTGAAGGATGAGGTTGCAGCTAAGGACCTACCAGTGGAGCTCGAGTCTCTTATTTCTTTCCTGATTTTGATTGACACCAGACTCAGGGAGAGACCTTCCTTTAAGGAGAGCCTGCGGAGGTCTTCTAACAGATTGGCGCCTACGTTTGCTGTCCCACCCGTGCCTCCCTCTCCTCCCACGCCTCCTGGGGATGACTTGTCTGGGGGTGAACCCATGCAGCTGGGGTTTGCTCGCCTGTCCGAGGGGGAGAGGGTACTCCGGAGACGCGAGGGCCGATGCATGTACTGTGGTCTCGGTGGGCATTTTCGGTTGGCATGTCCGAACCGTCCGGGAAAACGCTCGCACCTGAGATCCTGTCGGGGGCAGATCTTGGGTGGAGTCTCCTCGTCCCCGGTTTCCCGTGTTGACAAACCACTGATCACTGTTGTCCTCTCCTGGGTCGGGGGCTCGGTGACGACCCAGGCGTTGGTGGACTCTGGTGCTGGTGGTTTGTTCATTGATAGTGTGTTCGCTGCCGCCAATTCCATTCCTCTGCAGGCTCGAGGTTCCCCACTGGCTCTTGAGGCGATAGACGGCAGACCCCTTCTGCCGCCACACGTGACTCATGAGACCCTTCCAGTGGGGATAGCCATTGGTGCCGTTCACAGAGAGTCGGTCTGCCTCCAGGTTATTTCGTCTCCACACTACTCGGTGGTCTTGGGGTACCCCTGGCTCCAGAAGCATAATCCGACTTTCGATTGGAGATCGGCCGAGATCCTCTCGTGGTCACCGCAGTGTGGGGCTAGTTGCATCCATGGGTCTGTCAAGTTGCTGTGTACTTCCTCGGACTCTCTGTTGCCTCCTGAATACGAGGAGTACCGGGATGTATTCGATAAGGTGCGCGCGGTTGCCCTACCTCCGCACCGCCCATACGATTGTGCCATAGAGTTACAACCTGGTGCCGTTCCTCCTCGTGGCAAAGTCTATCCACTGTCGGTAGCGGAGAATGAGGCCATGGAGGAGTACGTGAGGGAGGCGCTTTCACGCGGACACATTCGCAAATCCTCGTCCCCGGCAGGGGCTGGATTTTTCTTTGTGAAAAAGAAGGGCGGTGAGTTGAGGCCTTGCATCGATTACAGGGGTCTCAATCGCATCACGATCAAGAACGCTTACCCGATACCCTTGATTTCCGAGCTGTTCGATCGCCTTAAAGGGGCCACGGTCTTTACCAAACTCGACCTGAGGGCGGCATATAACCTGGTAAGGATCAAGGCGGGCGATGAGTGGAAGACCGCGTTTAACACCAGGACCGGTCATTATGAATCCTTGGTTATGCCCTTTGGGTTGTGCAATGCGCCCGCAGTCTTTCAGGAATTCATCAACGATGTTTTCCGTGACCTGTTGCAGCAGTGTGTGGTGGTCTATTTGGATGACATCTTGGTATATTCTGAATCCATGGAGGCCCACATTCTGGATGTCAGACGAGTGTTGCAACGGTTACGAGAGAACAAGCTGTTCGGTAAGCTTGAGAAATGCGAATTTCACCGATCCCAGGTAACCTTCTTAGGTTACATCATTTCCGCTGAGGGGTTCTCCATGGATCCTGAGAATGTTTCGGCTGTCTTACAGTGGCCCCAGCCCAGTGGTCTTCGTTCCCTGCAGCGCTTTTTGGGCTTCGCCAATTATTATCGGAAGTTCATCAGGGACTTTTCCATGCTGGCCAAGCCTCTCACGGATCTGACCAGGAAGGGCAGTAATTCCCAGGTCTGGCCGCTCGAGGCCATCCGAGCTTTTGAGGCCCTAAAGTCCGCTTTTGTGTCGGCTCCGATTCTGTCGCATCCCAACCCTGGGTTGCCCTTTGTCCTCGAGGTGGACGCGTCTGAGACGGGAGTAGGCGCCCTTCTGTCTCAGCGTAGAACACTAGAGGGTCCTCTGCTTCCTTGTGGGTTTTACTCCCGGAAACTGTCTTCCGCGGAGTGCAACTATCAGATTGGTGACAGGGAGTTATTGGCCATCGTGCAGGCCCTTAAAGAATGGAGGCACTTGCTCGAGGGTTCGGTGGTTCCGGTTCTCATCCTGACGGACCATAAGAATCTGACCTACCTTTCTGAGGCCAAGAGATTGACACCACGTCAGGCCAGATGGGCTCTGTTCTTGTCACGTTTTAATTACGTGGTCTCCTACCTACCCGGTTCCAAGAACATCAGGGCGGATGCCCTATCACGGCAGTACTCCGAGCTGTCCAGGGAGGAGTCGATTCCGACTTCGGTCATACCTCCGAATCAGATCCTGGCCGCCATTCGCACCAGCCTGACCTCTCCCCTGGGTGAGCAGATTTTGGCGGCTCAATCTGGTGCTCCCTCTGGGAGACCCAACGGCAGATGTTTTGTGCCTGAGGAGTTGCGCACTCGGTTGTTGCGAACCTACCATAACTCCAAGACCGCGGGGCATCCTGGAAAGAATCAGCTGTCCTGGGCTGTTTCACGTCTGTTCTGGTGGCCTTCCCTACGTTCCGACATCGCCGCATATGTAGCGGCATGCTCCGTTTGTGCCCAGAGTAAGTTCCCTCGGCACCTTCCGTTGGGCCTTCTGCAACCCATAGCCACCAGGGAGCGCCCATGGTCACACCTGGGGATGGATTTCATTGTGGACCTCCTTGCATCCCGAGGCCATACGGTCATTCTCATGATTGTGGATCGGTTTTCCAAAATGTGCCACTGTGTTCCTCTCAAGAAGTTACCCTCTGCACAAGAGTTGGCCACGATTTTTGCCAGGGAGGTCTTCCGGTTGCACGGTTTGCCCAAGGAGATTGTGTCGGATCGGGGGAGTCAGTTTGTGTCCAGGTTCTGGCGCGCCTTTTGCTCCCAGTTGGGGATTCATCTCTCCTTCTCCTCGGCCTACCACCCTCAGTCCAATGGGGCCGCAGAACGATCCAATCAGGCCTTGGAGCAATTCCTTCGTTGCTATGTCTCCGATCACCAAGACAATTGGGTTGACCTCCTGCCTTGGGCTGAGTTTGCCAGGAACACGGCGGTGAACTCTTCCTCTGGGACGTCTCCCTTCATGGCCAATTATGGCTTCCAACCTGCCGTGTTACCGGAGGTATTCTCTCCCCAGGATATTCCGGCTGTGGAGGATCACCTTTCCGTCCTACGTGCTTCTTGGGTACAGATCCAGAAGTCCCTTGAGGCCTCTGCGCAGCGCCAGAGACTCCAGGCTGATCGCAGACGAGCGCCTGCTCCTTCCTACCAGGTCGGAGACCGTGTATGGTTGTCCACCCGCAACCTCAACCTTCGAGTGCCCACTCCCAAGCTGGCGCCTCGCTTTGTTGGTCCCTTCCGAGTGCTTCGCAGGGTAAACCCGGTAGCCTATGCCCTTGCGCTTCCTCCTGGCATGCGGATCTCTAACGTGTTTCATGTCTCCCTGTTGAAGCCACTGGTGTGTAATCGTTTCACTTCCTCGGTTCCTCGGCCTCGTCCGGTCCGAGTGGGCAATCGTGAGGAGTATGAGGTGAGCAATATCCTGGACTCACGCCTGGTCCGCGGTCGGGTGCAGTTTTTGGTCCATTGGCGTGGTTATGGTCCAGAGGAGCGTTCCTGGGTTCCCTCCGCAGATGTTCATGCTCCTGCCTTGCTCCGAGCCTTCCACGCACGCTTCCCTCAGAAACCGTTTTTTGCTCCGCAGAGGAGGGGCCCTTGAGGGGGAGGTACTGTCATGGTCTTACCTTCTTGCTGTTCTCCTTCGTTTGACATGTGCTGGCGGCCATCTTGGTTTCTGGGTTTCTTGTAGCCTTCCACCCTGCGGCTCCTCCTTCCCACTGGGAGGAGCTGGATGCCTAGCTCATATATATAGGAGGTCTGTGGCTTCAGTTCCTTGCTTGGTCCTCCTGTGTTCACATGCTTCTAAGACTGCTGCTGCTTCTGGTTCCTGATCCTGGCTTCGTCTGACTACCCTGCTGGTTCCTGATCCTGGCTTCGTCGGACTACCCTGCTGGTTCCTGATCCTGGCTTCGTCTGACTACCCTCCTGGTTCCTGACCCCTGGCCTCTCAAAGACTCTGCTTCGGTTTCACCATCCGTTTGGACTTTTGCTTTACAGCTTTATTTTCAATAAAGCCTTCTTATTTTCACTTATCTCTTGTTGTACGTCTGGTTCATGGTTCCGTGACAGTGGAATCTCATAACACTGCACTTGCCCTGTTCCGATTCCTATGTAACAGCAGCAAGTGACAGATGAGTGTATTCTATGTGATTCAGCAGTGCTGTGTGCAGAGTTTCAGTGGATCCTAGGCGATTCATCAGTGTCTTGTACAAAATTTAAGGGGGGATTTGGTAAAGACTGGCGCTTTACAGGCCTTGTCCTATATAAGCAGCATTGTCCGCTAGGCCTGTCTTCATTTGCGCCCACTCACACCCTTGCCACACCAACTTTTCAAAGGGTGGCACAAATGCCACTTTCAACAAAATTTGTTGCAAAAGGCGTTTAAAAAGTCACAAACACAGCCAGGGAGATGATAACTCTACCCCTAAGTGCATCTTGTGTAATACATCAGTGCAGTGTCAAAAGTTTCAGTGCATCCTATGTGCTCTGTGCAGTCTCAGTGTATTCTGTAGGGTATAATGTGATAGAGCATTTCTGTGTTCTGCAGTCTCGGTACATTCTGTTATACAGCAGTGCTGTGTGCAGCCTCTGTGTATCCTGTGTGATGCAGCATTTCTGCGAGCAGAGCCTCATTGTATCCCATGCGATGCAGCTTCAGATTGTCTTTCCTGCCTCCTGGTTTTAACAAGTTTCAGCATTAAAAAGCAGGAGAAGCAGGATAGCAGAGTGCTAGCTTACATCTAAGAAGATATATTTGAGATTTTACAAACAGCACACACAGAAGAGACTTAGGAGACAGCAATGTAAAGCTGCATCTCATGGATACACTGGAGGTTCAGCACAGAGCAATCACAGATGGAAACAGGTGGAGAGAGTCAGGGGAAGCAGTGTGAATTTGAAGCTGCATCTCATGACAATATAATGGAGATTCTGCATGCAGCACACACAGATAGTGAAGACACTGCGAGTTGGGCCACATTGTGAAGCTGCATCTTCTACAGGATTACACTGGATATTTAGCACACTGAGATTGTACAGACCAGACATCTCTCACCTATGGTTCTCCAGCTTTTGCAAAACTACAACTCCCAGGATGCCCTGAAAGCCGCAGGCTCCATAGGTGATCTCCTAGGTCAGGCAGTATGAGTTGGGGGACAACAGTGTGAAACAGTATCTCATGGATACATTGGAAGTTTTGCACACAGCACTCACAGAAGTTGCATCTCATGAAAATAAAATGGAGATTCTGCCTGCAGCACACCGACAGTACAGACAGGCAGTGCGAGTGAAGAGAGTTTTAGATCTCCGCAGCTAATTGTTTTAGGGACTCATCCACAACATCACTAGACTCCAGTCATCTTAGATAAGGGACCAAGGAGATCTTCAGCTGCACTTTATACACAGGGGGAAATACAGAGGACTATGGAGCGTGGGGACTGGTGGGGTCTGAGAGCTGCCAGGAAGGAACTGATAAATGATGATCTAATTCTGTAGTTCACAGGAAGTCAGCAACACAGGAGAGGCTGACAACCTATCTACAGGGCAGAGCAAGTTTTGGAATGGTAATCTGACTGAGGATTTTGTGACACAGCCGCCAATAAAGGAAAGGGTTAAAAGTGCACAAATGTAACCGAGCTCAGAGGGAACAGATTACACAGCTAGAAAATTACTGGTGAATACGGAAAAAAAAAATCCATGAGTGAAATTCCAGGCACCATCAAGATGGCCGGAGAATAAGGTATAAACTAGAATCACAGTGACCAGTGCAGACCAACATGATTGATTACTGGAAACCCCATCCCCATCCTGCAGACTATAAAACCACTACAACCCCCTACAGCTCCTCATTCTCCAATACTGCAAGACACACAATCCTAAATAACACAATGGATAATGTAGTAGATGTCACCTGCAGTCCTATGTAACAGCACAGATAACACAGTGATAACTCTCTGAGTACAGATAATGTAGTAGATGTCACCTGCAGTCCTATGTAACAGCACAGATAACACAGTGATAACTCTCTAAGTACAGATAACGAGGTAGATGTCACCAGCAGTCCTATGTAACGTTGCACATAGCGCAGTGATAACTCTCTGAGTACAGATAATGTAGTAGATGTCACCTGCAGTCCTATGTAACATCATAAAAAACACACAGGATGATGTATTTGTATATATTATGAGTTGTGCTCCGGATGATTGCTCAGCAGTAATCAGCAGTTGAGGGTCAGGGCAGACATTAGGCTGACAGAATCCAGTCCCCGGGCAGCTGCGCAGGAAATTCAATCAGAGCGCGAGGTCGAGAGATGTTCAATATAATGACAAGAGCAGGAAGAGCAAAGTAATGCGGCATCTTATAATGGAGGCACCAGATCAATGTCTTCAGAGAGTCCAAGACCAGAGTGAGAGGAAAAAACCACAATGCAAACCCCTTCGCTTCATCAGAACTGATCCCGGAGTGCCAACCTATATAATACTCCAAAGCTGCACTCACTCAAAGCTGCTTCAGAGCTGAAATCATCCATCAATAACGAGTATCAGAATAGTGGGTGCAGCTCTGGAGTATAATACAGGATGTAACTCAGGATCAGTACAGGATAAGTAATGTATGTACACAGTGACTCTATCAGCAGAATAGTGAGTGCAGCTCTGGAGTATAATACAGGATGTAACTCAGGATCAGTACAGGATAAGTAATGTAATGTATGTACACAGTGACTCCACCAGCAGAATAGTGAGTGCAGCTCTGGAGTATAATACAGAATTAGTAATGTATGTACACCACATCTTAGCTCACTCTATCCAGCGCCTTCAAAACGGCAGAATATTCCACGACAAAATAATCAGTTCCATTAACCTTAATGGGACTTGCAGAAATGTGCTTTTTGCCCCATTCAAATAGGACTGATTTTCAGTCGCAGAATTTTCTGCCGCATGTGAAGGCGCCCTTACTTTGCTGATGATGGGTGCGTTGGCCCTGTTACTCACCTAATTTCACCTGCAGCGGGGAAGGTTTGTAGTTCATGGACACGCTCTCTCCCTCTCTGATATCACAGTCTCCATCGGAAATGGCGGATGCTGCGGGGTCCTGAGGGGAGATTAGAGAGAGGAAGAACCATCAGTGCAGGTCATACAATAGACAGATTACAGTCAGACCGCCTCATGCCCTGCAGTCTGTATAGGGTAACATAATTGGGGCCCATATACATGTAACCCCCCCCATAGATGCTTCATCGCACAGCGATGTATTGCTGCTCCGTGGCTCCTGCACCAGTGAGGTCCCCAGGTGTGGAGACGCTCCATTATCATCATGGCGGCAGCACAGAGCGAGTCGCAGCGCGGGTAATTTCCCCCGGATCCAGTCGCACGGTGGAAATGAAGTCTGACAGCCGAGCGGTTATTAGATTTCATTCACCGTCTTCTAAAGATATCTGGAAATGTCTGGAGCGGCTGACCCGCGGATATTCAGGGGTGAGACTGCCACAAGAGCTGGAACTGGTGATGTCATCTCATACAAGGCTCTGATGTCATCATGCACATTAATCACTGCAGTGCGAGACGTTCCGAAACCTTCGCACAGACTCTGAAAACCTGCGCAGTCCTAACAGGTCTCCCCCGAATGTGACGGGCTGCAGCACTAAATGTAAAGAGTACAGCGGGGGCTGTACCCACTAGTGTAGGAGACCCCCACAGATCAAACACCGGCAGCCTACCCTGCGGACAGTCCATCCATGTTACAATCCACAAAAACCGTAATGATGAATAAAAATAACTGCAACCAACCCTCATAATTCACCAAGTTACAAGCGGAGAAGCAGTAGATCAATTAGTTCCATCATTTCAAAGAAGAGACAAAGAGGGGATCTCAGAATAACAGGGAGAGACAGGGAGGCAGTACTATCTGTACCTCCATCATTTACAAGGAGAGACAGGGAGGCAGTACCATCTGTACCTCCATCATTTACAGGGAGAGACAGGGAGGCAGTACTATCTGTACCTCCATCATTTACAGGGAGAGACAGGGAGGCAGTACTATCTGTACCTCCATCATTTACAGGGAGAGACAGGGCGGCAGTACCATCTGTACCTCCATCATTTACAGGGAGAGACAGGGAGGCAGTACTATCTGTACCTCCATCATTTACAGGGAGAGACAGGGCGGCAGTACTATCTGTACCTCCATCATTTACAGGGAGGCAGTACCATCTGTACCTCCATCATTTACAGGGAGAGACAGGGCGGCAGTACTATCTGTACCTCCATCATTTACAGGGAGGCAGTACTATCTGTACCTCCATCATTTACAGGGAGAGACAGGGCGGCAGTACTATCTGTACCTCCATCATTTACAGGGAGAGACAGGGCGGCAGTACTATCTGTACCTCCATCATTTACAGGGAGAGACAGGGCGGCAGTACCATCTGTACCTCCACCATAAGTCTATGACCAAGTCTTCCAAGCTGAATATACAATGGAAGGCTTTTCCCCTTTCAGCGGATGTACGCAGTCATGGGCCTGAGGACTATCTCTAATGGGGGCTTTTATTCAAACTTTACAGCAAGAAGTCAAAGTTTAGAAACAAATCCTGTGGACAAGTCCTCCTCCTTCTCGGATGCTCCATCCCAGGGGGGCACACTCCGCTCCTCCAGCAGGAAGTGATAGCCCAAATTAGCAAAAACCAACTTCTCTTCCTCGGAGGGACTGTGCGGTTATTGGATTTCCGCCTTCTCGGATCAACAGTAAATATACAGAGACTTTCCTCGGTGCAACAGACTCAATTGACCTTGACATGGGGCAATCTATAAACACAGAGCGATGGAGACAAGCGGCACACAGTGTAATGTACAGTACAGACAGCCGGGGAGGGGCGGCGGTACTAATGTCTGTACTCACAGCTCCAGCGCTATTACATAATAAGCTTTATTCACCACAGAGCGATTACAAGTTACTAATGAGCAGCTAAAAATTAGGAAGGAAGGATGGAAGAGGGTGGAGAACACCTCAGAGAAACATGAAATAATCACAAGCTGCAGATGGACTACAGACAAGTAAAGGCAGCAACAGATAATATGAATATAACTACTATAATACTGCTCCTATGTACAAGAATATAACTACTATAATACTGCTCCTATGTACAAGAATATAACTACTATAATACTGCTCCTATGTACAAGAATATAACTACTATAATACTGCCTCCTATGTACAAGAATATAACTACTATAATACTGCCTCCTATGTACAAGAATATAACTACTATAATACTGCCTCCTATGTACAGGAATATAACTACTATAATACTGCTCCTATGTACAAGAATATAACTACTATAATACTGCTCCTATGTACAAGAATATAACTACTATAATACTGCTACTACACTGAACAAAAATATAACTACTATAATACTGCCTCCTATGTACATGAATATAACTACTATAATACTGCCTCCTATGTACAAGAATATAACTACTATAATACTGCTCCTATGTACAAGAATATAACTACTATAATACTGCTCCTATATACAAGAATATAACTACTATAATACTGCTCCTATGTACAAGAATATAACTACTATAATACTGCTCCTATGTACAAGAATATAACTACTATAATACTGCTCCTATGTACAGGAATATAACTACTATAATACTGCTCCTATGTACGAGAATATAACTACTATAATACTGCTCCTATGTACAAGAATATAACTACTATAATACTGCTCCTATGTACAAGAATATAACTACTATAATACTGCTCCTATGTACAAGAATATAACTGCTATAATACTGCTCCTATGTACAAGAATATAACTACTATAATACTGCTCCTATGTACAAGAATATAACTACTATAAAACTGCTCCTATGTACAAGAATATAACTACTATAATACTGCTCCTATGTACAAGAATATAACTACTATAATACTGCTCCTATGTACAAGAATATAACTACTATAATACTGCTCCTATGTACAAGAATATAACTACTATAATACTGCTCCTATGTACAAGAATATAACTACTATAATACTGCCTCCTATGTACAAGAATATAACTACTATAATACTGCTCCTATGTACAAGAATATAACTACTATAATACTGCTCCTATGTACAAGAATATAACTGCTATAATACTGCTCCTATGTACAAGAATATAACTACTATAATACTGCTCCTATGTACGAGAATATAACTACTATAATACTGCTCCTATGTACAAGAATATAACTACTATAATACTGCTCCTATGTACAAGAATATAACTACTATAATACTGACTCCTATGTACAAGAATATAACTGCTATAATACTGCTCCTATGTACAAGAATATAACTACTATAATACTGCTCCTATGTACAAGAATATAACTACTATAATACTGCCCCTATGTACAAGACTATAACTACTATAATACTGCTCCTATGTACAAGAATATAACTACTCTAATACTGCTCCTATGTACAAGAATATAACTACTATAATACTGCTCCTATGTACAAGAATATAACTACTATAATACTGCTCCTATGTACAAGAATATAACTACTATAATACTGCCTCCTATGTACATGAATATAACTACTATAATACTGCTCTTATGTACAAGAATATAACTACTATAATACTGCTCCTATGTACAAGAATATAACTACTATAATACTGCTCCTATGTACAAGAATATAACTACTATAATACTGCTCCTATGTACAAGAATATAACTACTATAATACTGCTCCTATGTACAAGAATATAACTACTATAATACTGCTCCTATGTACAAGAATATAACTACTATAATACCGCCTCCTATGTACAAGAATATAACTACTATAATACCGCTCTTATGTACAAGAATATAACTACTATAATACTGCCTCCTATGTACAAGAATATAACTACTATAATACTGCCTCCTATGTACAAGGATATAACTACTATAATACTGCTCCTATGTACAAGAATATAACTACTATAATACTGCTCCTATGTACAAGAATATAACTACTATAATACTGCCTCCTATGTACAAGTATATAACTACTATAATACTGCTGATATGTACAAGAATATAACTACTATAATACTGCTCCTATGTACAAGAATATAACTACTATAATACTGCCTCCTATGTGCAAGAATATAACTACTATAATACTGCCTCATATGTACAAGAATATAACTACTATAATACTGCTCTTATGTACAGGAATATAACTACTATAATACTGCTCCTATGTACAAGAATATAACTACTATAATACTGCTCCTATGTACAAGAATATAACTACTATAGGGGGCGGAGCCGAGCCACGCTGCTGAATGGCCGCACGAGCTTGAGCTCCTCCAGCATTCCGGCTCATTTGCCCTATATAAGCTTATAATTTGCCTGATTATGGGGAAACCTGGCAGAGAAAAGAACAGAGGAAGCTCAGAGTCTACCCCACTGCGCTCCAAACAGCCAGAGATGGAGAAGTTTCTCCGGAAAACGTCGAGGTTCACGGCGCAGAAAGGCCCCAATATGGCGACGTCTGCTGCACAGGACTCTGACGCCGGGGAATTATCAGACGCAGGCAGCGGCTCCGATGTCTCGGACAAGAGACCCAGAGACCCACCTCTCTCAGAGCGAACCCTGCGCCGGGTCCTTGAATCTGCCCTCTCGCCCCTGAAACAAGACCTGTCTGATATCAAGGACGACATGAAGCATCTGGGGCAGAGAGTGGTGGCGTTAGAAGCCACTCAGGAGGCCATCATGACATATGAAAGTAAAGCGTCGGAGGTGCTGGCGTCTCACAAGGCCTTGCTAAATGATGCCTTCCTAAAATTGGAAGACCAAGAAAATCGTAGCCGCCGGCGCAATATCCGCATCCGCGGCCTACCTGAGTCGTTTGCAGCGGAGGCCTTACCGACAGTGGCACGTGAATTGTTCTCTAAGCTGCTGGACCCTGACAGAGCGGCGGGAATCGTGGTGGAGCGCATACACAGGGCGCTGCGCCCCAGGCCTAAACCGCAAGAACCGCCACGTGATGTAATCTGTGGCTTGTTAAGTTACGTTGATACTGCAGCCATCCTCAAAAGCCAAAGAGAATTAGAGGTACTGGAATACGAAAATACCCCGATCCAGATGTTCCAGGACATCGCGCCATCCACCCTGGCTAAGCGGCGCCTTCTCAGGCCTCTCCTGGATATCCTGAGAAAAACCTCGACCCCATTCCGCTGGCTATACCCCTTTGGGTTGGCGATTTCCAGGAATGGTAAGCTACTGACCGTGCGTTCACCTGCTGACCTGGAATCTGTCTGGCGGTCCCTGGACGTCCCTCCGATGGAAATCCCCTCATGGTTACCGGCTGACCAAGATGGCGCCCTCCCCATACCACCTCGTGTCAACGCTTGGCAAACAGCGTCTGCGGGCAAGTCGGACCGTTCGGGACGCAGCAGGATGGAAAGGGATCCCACCTGATTAGAGGTGTTGTAAGCATACCTTGCTGATATTTCTACCTCCACAGAATAGGAGATGACTGATGCTCACCTATGTGTTATACAGGTTATTGAAGGCGGACGTGATCTTCCTACATTTTCAATGTTTTCTACATTTTTAGTGCTTTAGTTTTGTGGCCACTGGGCTCAATGTTATGTTTAAAGGGCCTTGTGCCGTGTCATGGCTGCTACAGGACGCTACCTCTAGGACATTGCATTCTGTTCCTCACTGCAGGGCGATGTCCGGATAGATTAAGATGCTGGACACATCTTTCGTTTTTGGTCTCTTTTGTTCAGACCACAGGTGCTTTACTTGCCCCCTCGCCAGCCCAATCCTGTCTTGGCTGGTGATAGGTAGAGTGCCTAACCCTCCTCGGACGGGTAACTTGTCTGAGTCACTCATTTGTCAACTTGACATGTTTAATGTTCTCTTACTCATTTTTTGTTCTTTTGTACTTCCCTTACCTTCCTTCCCTTCTCCTGCTCATATCATCTGTGTGCTCTTCCATACTTCCATGGATGTATTATGCATTTACTCACCTGAATGTATGCAGAAATGTCTTCTATAACAGTCGCCTCACTAAACGCGCACGGGCTGAACGAGCCATGTAAAAGGTCTCAAACTCTATCTCTCCTTCTGAAAGATAAGGTCTCTGTGGCCTTTTTGCAAGAGACCCATTTTAGAACAGGCAAAGTTCCTAAACTTCCCCCCAAGAAATTTGTCCAGTGGTTTCACAGTACTCATGATTCCACCAGTAGAGGGGTTAGTATAGCTGTGCATAAATGCCTCCCCTTTAAGCACTCAGCTATCTCAGCGGACCCTGAGGGCAGGTACATCTTTGTAAAGGGTTTACTGGGCGAATCTCCAGTGACCTTTGCCAACGTGTATGCTCCCAATAAAGGCCAAGTACCATGGCTCGTTCAGACCCTTACTGCGTTGTCCTCCTTCTCTGAGGGCTTACTAGTTTTGGGGGGCGACTTCAATGTTGCCCTGGAGCCAGCGGTGGACACCTCGGCGGGCAGACCTTCTGTATCTTACAGGCTCCTGAGAAGATTAAAAATTTCCCTGAGGAAACTTAAAGTACTAGATGTCTGGCGGGCCCTAAACCCCAATGGCCGAGATTATACTTTTTATTCACATGCTAAACTGTCTTTCCACAGATTGGATTACATTTTCCTGTCGAGTTCTCACGTGCGTAATGTCTCTGGAGCCCGGATAGGTAATATAACATTGTCCGACCATGCCCCTGTCATTGTAAATTTTTCCCTGCTTGGACCACAGAGAAGGGAGCGCTTGTGGCGTCTTAATGATACCCTGATTCTAGACCCCAGACATGCAGACAAAATTAAGGCCTCAATATCCGAATTTTTCACGCTTAATGATACCCCAGAGTCGCCTCCTTCTCCTTCTATATTATGGGAATCCCATAAGGTGGTCCTCAGGGGGGAGCTTATAGCTTTGGGAGCTTTTTTGAAAAAACAAAGGACACTAGCACTAGACGCCTTATTGGCGAACATAACCCGTTTAGAATCCTCCCATAAGGAATCTCGGGCTATAAACATCCTAGCAGAACTAACTGAAGCCAGAACAAAACTAAAAAATCTATTGAATGTCACCTCAGCAAAGTTGATACTTCGTTCCCGATTTAAGGCCTATGCACATGGGGATAGAGGAAACAGACTGATGTCGGCAATTGCCAAGAAGCAGTTCTCTGACTCCTTTGTTTCCTCTATTAAAGACTCCAAGGGCAAAATACATAAGTCCACTCCAGATGTTGCTAAAGCATTTTGTGCCTTCTACGAGGCCTTATATAATTTACCGCCCCCTAATGGGACTACACCAGGAGATTTATCCGAGGCCACTGATAAATTCTTGCAGTCTCTAGATCTTCCCTCTGTATCCCCATTAAAAACTTCCCTCCTGACTAAGCCTATTTCAGATTCGGAGGTGCGCAAGGTCCTTATGTCTATCCCATCGGGCAAAAGCCCCGGACCGGATGGATTTTCCATTGCATACTATAAATCCTTCCAGGATGTGTTAATCCCACGTTTCAGGAACTTGTGCAACTACCTTCTGACAGGGGGGTCTCTTGCTCCTCATTCCTTATTGGCGCACATCACTGTCCTCCATAAGGAAAACAAAGATCCAACATGCTGCAGTAACTATAGGCCAATATCTTTACTCAATAATGATGTGAAGTGGTGGGCGAAGATTCTGGCTACCAGGCTTCAGGATGTCCTCCCTGACATTGTACATGAGGAACAAGTAGGCTTTGTCCATGGCAGACAGGGGTCGGAGAATACGGTGCGACTTCTACATCTTGTGAATCGGGCCAAGAGATCCTCTAAACCTTTAGTCCTGGTGAGCACGGATGCGGAAAAAGCCTTCGACAGGGTCAGCTGGCTCTTTATGTCGCGGACCCTGTCGAAGTTTGGCCTCCCGGACCAATTTATTAGTGCTGTTAACACCCTTTACTTGGCCCCCTCTGCCATGGTCAAAGTCAATGGAGTATTGTCCCCACCATTTCGCATCACAAACGGGACAAGACAAGGGTGCCCCCTCTCCCCGGCACTGTTTGTACTGGTCATGGAGACCCTTTTGTGTAAAATTAGGTCAGATCCAGCTATCAAAGGCCTTCAGATTGGCTCACAAACCCATGTTACTGCAGCATTCGCGGATGACCTTTTAGTCATGACCTCCAACCCTACAGAGGCCTTGCCCAAGTTGTTGAATACGTTTGAGGATTTTGGATTTGTATCCAATTTTAAAATAAATTATGGGAAATCCATGGCACTTAATATTTCATGTCCCCAATCTGTAGTCAATAGTCTAAAACAAGCCACCCCATTTACCTGGGCCTCCAGAGACATTACATTTTTAGGAACACGGGTTTCGGCCAATACTCAAGACCTAGCCTCCCTTAACTATGCTCCACTCCTGCAGGAGGTTCGCACTCACCTACAGAATCTGAAACTCCCTTTTGTTTCGTGGATAGGGAGGAAAAACTATCTGAAAACTTTCATTCTCCCCAAATTTCTTTATTTGCTGCAAGCCATCCCTATATGGCTGCCAAACTCATACTTCTCAGAAGTCCGCCGAGTGTTCACACGCTTCCTCTGGAATGGTAAGTCTCCACGCATTGCCTACTCTGTCCTTACAAGGGACAAGAAGTTTGGAGGCTTTGGGATGCCTGATGTAAAGTCATATTATACTGCTGTTCAGTTATGTAGATGTATGTCTGCCCTGACCCACAAATCTAACTCTCTTTGCTCACGGCTCGAATCTGTACTACTCACCAACCAGGATCAGCTCACTCTATGGGGTGTTAGGCCCTTTTCAGCCAACCACTACGCCTCTTCCCCGGTTTGGAAAGGAATGCTAGTAGAATGGTCTAAAATGGTCAAATCCCAGCAGTTTAACTTCCCTAACCCCTGTATGCCTCTTAAATTGTTACAGAGCTATATTCATCCTTCTGTGTCAAACCCCTCCGGGATTTGGTCAAGGCTCGCTGGTTTGTCCCTGCGGGATGTCCTTCTCCCGGATGGTAGTTTGCAATGGGATTTAATAATGGATCGCCCCGAAATCAAGTCAGCTTCTTTTTTCCACTTAGCAGATTTTAAGAGAGATACTAAGTTATGCGTAGTGAACTTTGCTAGTAATAGCTCCCCTTCCTGGCTTGAAAAGAAAGTCTTGGCCCCTAGGCCTCCTCTTAGGCCATTATCCCAGATGTATAAGGAATTGCTTTCCTCTTTTCCTCCAGAGCTCGGTTATGTGACCTCATGGGAGCGAGAGCTTTCCATGATCCTGACGGAACCAGAGAGAGCCTTTGTTTTAGCCCACTCTCATGGCTTCAGTCGTTGTGTGAGAGTTCAGGAGAATTCTTTTAAGCTACTAAGTAGATGGTACAAAACTCCTGAATTCTTGCACAAACTTAATCCTGAGGTACCTGAGGTGTGCTGGAGATGTGGCATAGAAACCGGTTCATTATCACACATCTGGTGGTTCTGCCATAAGATTCAACCGTTTTGGAAATTGATAGAATCAATGATTAATAGCGTTTGCAAAACTAAAGTCCTATTAGATGCCAAACTTATCCTACTGTGGTGCCCTAATAGCACGATAACCCCTGCTAAGAATAATCTCCCTACAATGCTGATCACAGCAGCGAGATTACTAGTACCCCTTTTGTGGAAAACTGATTCCCCACCAAATCTAGATATGTGGACGGACAAGGTAGATCATATCTACCGCTTTGAGGAATTGGCGCATTGGGAAACAAACTCTCGCCATCGTTTCCTAAAGCTATGGTCCCCGTGGAAATCACACAGGAATTTCACATGATAGAGCAGGATTCCCTCACTTTTCTGCCCCCCCCCCACCTAACCCATTGTCTCCCCCTCCTCCCCCTTTTCTCCTCCTTTTGATGTTTGTTTTATGGTGATGATGATGATGATAATCGCTAGTATTGTCTACATATGACTTGTATGCTGGATAATTACTGTAACTTTTAATGTTATGATAATGATGTCCTATGTAGGCGTGTGGCCTTGTTTCTTACCTCAATAAAAAGAAATATGGTTAAGAATATAACTACTATAATACTGCTGCTATGTAGGAGAATATAACTACTATAATACCGCTCCTATGTAGGAGAATATAACTACTATAATACCGCTCCTATGTAGGAGAATATAACTACTATAATACCGCTCCTATGTACAAGAATATAACTACTATAATACTGCCTCCTATGTACAAGAATATAACTCCTATAATACTGCTCCTATGTACAAGAATATAACTACTATAATACTGCTCCTATGTACAAGAATATAACTACTATAATACTGCCTCCTATGTACAAGAATATAACTACTATAATACTGCTCCTATGTACAAGAATATAACTACTATAATACTGCCTCCTATGTACAAGAATATAACTACTATAATACTGCTCCTATGTACAAGAATATAACTACTATAATACTGCCTCCTATGTACAAGACTATAACTACTATAATACTGCTCCTATGTACAAGAATATAACTACTATAATACTGCCTCCTATGTACAAGAATATAACTACTATAATACTGCTCCTATGTACAAGAATATAACTACTATAATACTGCTCCTATGTACAAGAATATAACTACTATAATACTGCTCCTATGTACAAGAATATAACTACTATAATACTGCCTCCTATGTACAAGAATATAACTACTATAATACTGCCTCCTATGTACAAGAATATAACTACTATAATACTGCCTACTATGTACAAGAATATAACTACTATAATACTACCTCCTATGTACAAGAATATAACTACTATAATACTGCCTCCTATGTACAAGAATATAACTACTATAATACTGCTTCCTGTTGTTACCGGTAGATATTGGGGGCTGGCAGCTCTGGTTGCAGAGACGTGTGGGTAGGGGGAGCAGACTGTTCAGGGAGGGCTCGGTGGGTCATTATCGGTACTGTCTCTCTCCGATTCCACAGGGTCATAAGTAGACGTCGGTGATGCACGTTCCATCATCTGTGGAGCCTCCACAGACATTGTGCTGCCGCACCACAGCTGGTGGATTTACAGCCAATGTGAGGCCAGAAGAGCCGTCCAGGATGTGACAGACTCCACTCACATCCCAAGCTGCAGTGACAGATGCCATCAATGAGCAGTCAGTGGTGGCCAGAAGATTTGTGTGGTGTCTGTATCATCACTGGTCCAAGCGGGGTCCCTCCAGTAGTTACATATGTCTAGTGCCTACAGCGCCCCCACTGGACGAGCCCCGGATGTACTGCCACCATTCATAAAACATGGGGGGAGTCACCAGATGTGTCCAGCAACCTGCACAATAGACAGCGCCACCACCTGGAGGGTACACGGATCCTACCCCACACTACAGTGCACTGTTCTATCCCAGCAGTAGGGGGAGCTGTGCACCAGAAGGGGAATAAAAAATAAAAAATAAAAAATGTTTTGGTTGGATTCTGATGTCATTATGTCCTTGTTCCATCTTCTCCAAGAAGAAATCAGCGGCGCCTCCCTCCAAGCTATGATCACAAATTCAGGATTTGCCAATGGCAACTCCATCCCACTCTACACTCCTCTGTCCCCTTTAAGACCCTTCTGTCACCCCCTCAGTCCCTCCATGTGCCTTCAGACCCCTCTGTCCCCCTCCAGATCCTTACGCCCCACTCTTCTCCCACCCCCTCCGTCCTCCCACACGCGTACCCCCCTCCGTCCTCCCACACGCGTACCCCCCTCCGTCCTCCCACACGCGTACCCCTCTCCGTCCTCCCACACGCGTACCCCTCTCCGTCCTCCCACACGCGTACCCCCCTCCGTCCTCCCACACGCGTACCCCCCCTCCGTCCTCCCACACACGTACCCCCCCTCCGTCCTCCCACACACGTACCCCCCCTCCGTCCTCCCACACACGTACCCCCCCTCCGTCCTCCCACACACGTACCCCTCTCCGTCCTCCCACACACGTACCCCCCTCCGTCCTCCCACACACGTACCCCCCTCCGTCCTCCCACACACGTACCCCCCCTCCGTCCTCCCACACACGTACCCCCCCTCCGTCCTCCCACACACGTACCCCCCCTCCGTCCTCCCACACACGTACCCCCCCTCCGTCCTCCCACACACGTACCCCCCTCCGTCCTCCCACACACGTACCCCCTCTCCGTCCTCCCACACACGTACCCCCCTCCGTCCTCCCACACGACCCCCTTCGTCCTATATGAAGTCCCTCACACATATAGATGGTCGGGGTCGGCCGGTCCCATAGGAACCAGCAGGATTGCTGACATTTATCCCATGTGTAGGGCCAGCTTAAAAACCAGAGCATTTCTATCCGCTGTCAGTAAGCAGAGATGTTGAAATGGTGAAGAACTTGATGGAAATTTCCATATTCATAGTGGGCATGCTCAGCCGAAGCTTTCTGCTCCATTTAGCTCACACAGTTGACTTTTGAAGTAAATACTTGTCCAGAGATCCCCATTGTCCTAATTACTGGGGGGACATGAGACCCCGCCGATCGGCCCCACCGCCTGTCGGGAGAATGATGCAGAAGACGCAGTCATACAGTCACGGACGCCCATCTTTATCAGCAGAAAATCTCTGCGCTTCCCCTTCTTACGACGTCCCCTTTGGGGGCCACACGGAGGCCTGGGGGGCTTCAGAGGCTTCCGCCCCACCCCCAGCTCATTGATCTCTCCTGCGGCTCCATCTTTAGTATTCAGACGCTGTCTGGAAGGATCTACAGATAATGGATTGTAAGCCTGCATGGCGGGAGCTGAGAGGTCTCTGCTCCCAGGGGCCCCTCCTCAATTACTGGAGAGATGACGCTTAGCTCTATGTAAATGAGTCCGGTGGTCACCGAGGTCTGGACGGTGGGGGGTGTTTATAGAACAGACAGTGGTGTGACCACCGATGTGACAGCCACAAGAAAGACATCAATGTGTGGAGGGCGGAGGGAGGTGCGGTATAGGACCTGGCACCTGAGGGGTTAAAGTGGTGGAGGCATCGACGCCTTACAATACTAGTCTCCTGTCTACCGGCAAAACCGGCACCGCTGCTAGAGATCAGATAAAATAATTCCTCCATATAGTAAGTGAATAATATCGCCATATAATGACCACACAATACAAACATACAGTGTTAACATAATGCAACTATACAGTGTTAACATAATACCGCCATACAATGAACACATCATACCGCCATACAGTGAACACATCATACCGCCATACAGTGAACACATCATCATGTGACACACGAGCGCCCGAAATGGTTACAAACAAGTCATCGAAAAATGCATAAAACATGCATAGTGTGAATGCCGCCTGACCTATCGGACGTGTTCACACCTGCAGATCCTCCCCGGCAATTCCCAGCAGAGTCTTATGTAATCTCTATTTCTGTAACAGCTGACGCTCTGCAGAATCGGGGCCGGGTGAAGCAGGGGTCGCCCGCCAATACAGGGGGTCATCGGGAGGACAGATCAGGAGAAGCGAGGGGGGTCTGCACATCAGCCGCCACATACTGCTTGAGACTGCAGAGATCTATATATACACCTGCAGCCACCAGATTAGATCCCCAACAGTGTCATCCACAGATCCGCCCATAACAGTGTCATCCACAGACCCCCCATAACAGTGTCATCCACAGACCCCCCATAACAGTGTCATCCACAGATTCCCCCCTAACAGTGTCATCCACAGATTTCCACAGAAACAAAAAATGGATCTGTTAAAAACGGCCCGCAAAACACTGAAAAAGCCATATGGTCGTGTGAACAAGCCCTAACAGTGTCATACGCAGATCCCCCCATAACAGTGTCATACGCAGATCCCCCCATAACAGTGTCTGTCACAGATCCCCCCATAACAGAGCGTCATCCACAGATCCCCCCATAACAGTGTGTCATCCACAGATCCCCCCATAACAGTGTGTCATCCACAGATCCCCCCATAACAGTGTCATCCACAGATCCCCCCCCATAACAGTGTCATCCACAGATTCCCCCCTAACAGTGTCATCCACAGATTTCCACAGAAACAAAAAATGGATCTGTTAAAAACGGCCCGCAAAACACTGAAAAAGCCATATGGTCGTGTGAACAAGCCCTAACAGTGTCATACGCAGATCCCCCCAAACCAGTGTCATACGCAGATCCCCCCATAACAGTGTCTGTCACAGATCCCCCCATAACAGAGCGTCATCCACAGATCCCCCCATAACAGTGTGTCATCCACAGATCCCCCCATAACAGTGTGTCATCCACAGATCCCCCCATAACAGTGTCATCCACAGATCCCCCCCCATAACAGTGTCATCCACAGATCCCCCCCATAACAGTGTCATCCACAGATCCCCCCCATAACAGTGTCATCCACAGATCCCCAGCTGAGAACAGTTCCAAACAGTGCAGCTTTGGATGTGAATAGAGTAGGATGGATATAGGTTTGGGTGATCAGAGGCGCCCCCTACTGAAACGATAAGGAAGAATTATGCTCACTTATTTCACACCACCTCTCATTCTCTTAGTGCTCTGCATATATCTGTCAGTATTCACTGCACTGGTATTCTATTCATTAACCAGGTTTAACAGAGCAATGGTTCTCCCATATACAGTGCACTGCTGTGGTGCACGGATCTATGAGGGAGAAACTAAATAGTAAATAAATCTGAACCATATTAAAGGGCGGGGGGGGGGGGGGGTATCTTCAGTTGTCTGCAGTTTGTACAGTCGGTGCTCTGGAGGCAGATGTTCACTGTCACAGGAGAGGCTGCGCCTGACCGCACACACCACCGGCTACAGGAACAGCAGGTCACCCCCACCCCAGGGTCTGCGCACCAGCCCCCGCCTGTCATTAGCACAGTCTGACCTTACATTAGACGAAATGTGACACAATCAACTGAATGTACCCATCCAGAGTCACATCCTGTATTATACTCCAGAGCTGCGCTTCCTATTCTGCTGGTGCAGTCACTGTGTACATACATGACATTACTTATCCTGTACTGATCCTGAGTTACATCCTGTATTATACTCCAGAGCTGCGCTCCCTATTCTGCTGGTGCAATCACTGTGTACATACATTACATTACTTATCCTGTACTGATCCTGAGTTACATCCTGTATTATACTCCAGAGCTGCACTCACTATTCTGCTGGTGCAGTCACAGTGTACATACATTACTTATGGGAGAGGCTTAACTGTGATGAGTGGGTGAAGCGCTTCCCCTGACCTAGCTGGCTGTGTTGTGCCGGAAGCCAGGAGCGAGGGTAAGCCTAGTAGTGGGCAAAAATAAACGAGGAGAGCAGAGTACTGACAAAGCCTTTAA
Organism: Bufo bufo; assembly: GCF_905171765.1. Taxonomy (NCBI): domain Eukaryota; kingdom Metazoa; phylum Chordata; class Amphibia; order Anura; family Bufonidae; genus Bufo; species Bufo bufo. Next base: position 32,543,430 of record NC_053390.1, on the reverse strand, counting down.
TACCACTCAGAGAGCAAGGTTACAAAATGCCTGGGAAATCTCTACATGCGGGTTCGGGATGTATCTCGTGAAGCAAGAAGAGCGCCACCTACCCATGCACTTAATCACGTGAGCCGGGACCCCGTTTTTTGATGCTGAGGACGCGGCTCCGATTCGGAGTGAGTGTCCTGTGATGGCCAGCGGGTTATAACCGAGACCTAAGGCCAGCGTTCTGATGTGGGCCACAAACTGGATTGACGTCAGGGGCCCCCCACGCCAAGGAAGCAGCGGGGCCTCTGGGGAGGCATCTTGCAACAGGGCTAGCAATTGACGGAGGACCATGACTGGGCACCAATCGTTGGAGGTTTTGAAAAACCTGACCTCCGTAGGTGGTCCATGCTGGTTGACCTTCGTGGAAGGGAGCCAGAGGATGAAATGGTCATGGGCCCAAGACAACTGTCGCACCTGCAACCCCTGACGATTAGGGGAGGTGCTGGTGAACTCACCTGGCCTGAGGAACCCGTAAAACCCAAGGTACATGGCTGCTTTGATAATCAAACTAGGAGAGTGCCCAAAAGGAAGACCATCCAGCGCACTCCTAAACATCTCGCCGGAGACAGGCTGCCTACGGACGGGAGGGACGACCCCGCACTTCTGGACCCCCCTAAGGGCAGCTTTTACCGCCTGCACTGAAAAGATGGAACCTCCCTTCGGGTTATGGAGCATTGCGCAGTGTTGAACCCCCGCTAGGTACAGCTTGATGGTGTTGAAGGATAGCCTGAGATTGCGGTGACAGAGGGCTATAAACGCCAGGGTGTAGGAGACATCGTCCAAGCCACCTTGCGGGTGGGACCTGGCGAAACCTTCATAAACCTTGACACCGGCTTGGTAGTTCCTGATGGTATTGGAGGAGAGGGAGTGCTGAACCAGGTTCCTGGCGTGAGCAAGGAGGGACTCTAGTCCCTCACTAGAGACTGGAAGACCGGAAAAAAGAGGGGGAAATTAAATCGGGACAGGGCATCTGCCGCTACGTTCTCGACCCCCGGGATGTGACTGCAGAACAAATGGAAATTATAAGTGAGGGAGAGCCAAACTAGTCTGCGCAGGAGGGACATGATCCTGGGGGATTTAGCCCGACCTTTTGTGATGATGTCCACCAACGCTTGGTTATCGTGATGAACATCACCGGTGTGTTCGCCCAACGATGACCCCAGCTCTGGGCTGCCGCCACGATGGGGTAGAGCTCCAGGAGGGAAGATGAACTCAGACTTTCGGCGACTGACCGGATCTCTACGGGCCACTGGCCAGCCATCCAATGGGACCCAAAAATAGCGGCATACCCCCGGGACGCAGCAGCGTCCGAGAAAACGGTGGGGTATGATGGTGCCCATGCTGGTACAAAAAGGGAGATCCCGTTCCAGGAGGATAGAAACCGGGACCACATGGCCAGGTCCGCCCTGGCATGGCTGTCCAAGTGGACAATGCTGTTCTGGTCAGGGGCCGAAGGCAGTAACTGGAGCAACCTAGAGGTGAAAGCCCTGCCCTGGGGCATAATTCTGGAGGCAAAGTTGAAACGCCCCAGCAGGGATTGGAGCTCCACCCTGGACAGATAGCCCACGGACATGGCGTGGGAAATTGCCGCACGGCAACTCGCCAGTTTTTCCTCCGGGAGGCTGGCCTCCATCCGGATGGAATCCAGGGTGATACCGAGGAACGTCACCCTGTGGGCGGGGGCCCTCAGTTTTTGCGTGGGTTATCGGGACCTGTAGGCTGGAAAAAATCTGAAGAAGAGTAGCCAGGTTGCCCGACCTGCCTTGTGGACCCTCGATGATCAGGAAGTCATCGAGGTAGTGGATGACCGTTGGTAATCCGCCATGGTGGACGAGGATCCAGTGCAGGGCCTTGGCAAATTGGTCGAACAACCAAGGGCTACTCTTCGACCCAAACGTGAGCCTGTTTGCGAAGTAATAGCGATTGGCCCATCTAAGCCCGTAGTAACCCCATAAGTACGGTTTGACGGGGAGGAGCTTGAAGGCGTCTGAGATGTCCGCTTTTGCCAACCAGGAACCCCTGCCGGAGTTTACTATACCTTTAATCGCCTCGTCTATAGAGGAATATTTGATGGAGAACTCCTCGGATGGGATGAGCGAGTTGAGACTGGGGACGGCAGAGGCATGAGGCGAGGACAGGTCATAGATTAACCTTTTTTTATTTGTATTTTTTTTGGACACCAGGCCAATGGGATTGATGCGCCAGGAGGAAAACGGTATCGACTCAAGTGGCCCAATTAGGAACCCTTTGTCGACCTCTGCTTGGAGCAACTCCTCAACCGCTGCCGGGTCTTCAGAAGCCGACCTCAGGTTGCTGCCCTCCCAAGGCGTCTGCGGCAGAGCGATGAGGCCCGTGTGAAATCCCTCTGTGAAGCCGGACAGCAAAAACTGCACAAACCCCCGGTCGGGGTGGCCCTGCAGAAGGATTCCAAGGAGGTCGAGGTCAATGTCGGCTAGTCATAGCTGCTTCGCCGACCCCTTGGGACAGGCGGAACGCGGGTGAGCCCTGAAACACTGCGAGCAAACATGGAGGGCCCTGCAACTGTTGAAGCCGCAGCCATGCCTGTTGTAATTATTACAGACCTGGCTCTTGCCCAGGTACACGATGGGCCTGCCCAGTTTGTCCACTCCGGGGGTGCCCAGTTGGAGACATGAGGGACCAGGCAGGGACCTATCCTGGACAGGGTTGACCGCGCTTGGACACCAGTCCGCGGAATGAAAGATGGATTGACACCCTGAGCAGGACGGGGCCCTGAGGCCCGCGAAGTGACGGCAGAACAATTCCATGTCAATATTTGCCCAATTGGTGACGAACTGGAATTGAGCCAGGGCAGCCGCAGCCTTCGCGGAGAAGGAGCGGTGATAGTCATAAAATGACGCGCCACCGTACTTATGCCCCAGATCGGTGACCAGATAGAGGTAGGAATCTAGTTCCTCCCTTCTTGTGGGCTGGGCCGAGCACACGACATCCCTGAACAGGCTGAACGCCAAAACAAATTCCGGGATGGTGAGCTTCCGGTTCAGCCTAGCGTCCTTGGCCCTCAGAACAAGGGAGACGTCACCACAATTGATAACCCTGTTCTCAGGGAGGTCCTGTGAGGCGATGAGGATGGATGCCAAGTTCACATCCTTTCCCGCCAGGATCTCCTTCTTAATGCCGTCCGGGATGAAATGAGCCGGGGCCACCCTGGGAGTGAAAATGGCCGTACCTACGGAGGCCGACTGAGGAACCACGGACTCGGCCGGGGGGTATGGAGCCTGGGAGGGAGGGGTCGGGGCCCGGGACTCCAGTACCGAAACCCTGGACTGGGCATCAGTCACCATGCCGACCAAGGAGTCAATGGTGGCTTGCAGGTGCCTCAAGGACTGTTGAGTGTCCGTGGTGCCCGGCTGGACGCCTGACGGACCCGGGGTGGTCATCAGCCGCTTGTACAGCTCTGCTTTGCGGGCAGAGGCCGGGTGAGGGATGCCCCTTTTATTGAGTTCCGCGATGAGCCTGGGAATCGTCCAGCTTCTCAGGGACGTGTTGCCCGGCTGGCCTGAGATGGACGTTCCAGGGAGAGACATGGTGTCCTCCGTGTCAGAAACATGTGACATGCTTAAACCTGTAAAGAAAGAAAATGGTCCCGAATAACTATATGAGACCGGAACGTAGTGCGACTGGTGCCTATGAGAAGGCTTGAGTCGGTCTGGGCAACGTACCTGGCTTAGAGGCTACTACCTGTATCGATGTGTTGGGTCACCTGACCTTGATCCCAAAGTCGTACAAGAGAACGATCAGGACACGTTCCTGAGAGGGAAAATCATAATGTTCGGAAGGAAAAGAGAACATAACTGAGGAGGGTGACGGGACTGGGTGAACCAGGAGACAGAGGTAGGTATGAGTCTGGACGAACCAGGAGACAGAGGTAGGTGCGTGCCTGGGCGATCCAGGAGGCAGAGATAGGTGCGTGCCTGGGCGATCCAGGAGGCAGAGATAGGTGCGTGCCTGGGCGATCCAGGAGGCAGAGATAGGTATGAGCCTGGACGAACCAGGAGACAGAGATAGGAGCGTGCCTGGGCGAACCAGGAGGCAGAGATAGGTGCGTGCCTGGGCGATCCAGGAGGCAGAGATAGGTGCGTGCCTGGGCGATCCAGGAGGCAGAGGTAGGTGCGTGCCTGGGCGATCCAGGAGGCAGAGGTAGGTGCGTGCCTGGGCGATCCAGGAGGCAGAGGTAGGTGCGTGCCTGGGCGATCCAGGAGGCAGAGGTAGGTGCGTGCCTGGGCGATCCAGGAGGCAGAGGTAGGTGCGTGCCTGGGCGATCCAGGAGGCAGAAGTAGGTGTGAGCCTGGTGAACCAGTAGATGAGACAGTAGCATATACGTGACGTTCATACATAACATAAGGCACTGTCGCCCTCCTAGAATAGGTGACTTGTGGCGAGCGCTTTTAGTGACCGCTGAGTGGGTATGGCGTACACTGATGACCTGGCCTACTCGTGGTGAGACCCCGGTCTCCCTGATCACCGTGCAGAAACTAGGTCCCTTCCACCCAGAAGAGACCCCGGGAGCCCTCCCCCTGAATGAGGAAAACCGAGGATGACTTGCCTTCCCCCCGCTGTGGCACGGCGGGAGAGAGTATGACAAGAATACCGATTCAGCTGCATACACATACATGTATACATATATATATATATACACACACACACACACACATACATATATATGACGCATACACATACATATATATATATACATATATACACATATATATACCCCCACACACACACACATACACATATATATATATATATATATATATATATGACGCATACACATACATATACATATATATATATACATAAATACACATATATATATACCCACACACACACATATGCATGTACATATACATGCACATAAACACCCGCGCATATATACAGTCCAGAGAGAGAAAAGAAATCCTCCCCCTTTTTTTTTTATTTATTTATTTTTTTTATTTTTTTTTATTGTCTGTGGGCATGGGCCGTCGTTGCCCAGGGGCTAGATCCCCCTGCTTGCCGCGTGTGGCCAGTTAGGACGGGGGTGCCGATCTGGGGGCCGTAGGCCTAATAGTGAGGCCAGAATCAGTTTGTCCTGGAAGAAGGGGAGGGATCCTGAGGGGACAGGGAAAACCTAGGCAGGAGCCAGGCACCGGAGCCGTCATGGCATGCATCAGCCGGGTCTGAATGGCGATTCCGGCGTGCGCCCCAGCCCGGAACGCACGCCGACCCCGCGACCAGGGCCAGGCCCGGCTGTAGGACTCCGGCGTGCGCTCCAAGCTGGAACGCACGCCGACCACGTGATTCGGCTCATGGCCGGCAGCGGACTTCTGGCGTGCGCTCCACCCTGGAACGCACGCCGAACATGTGACCCAGGCCAGGCTGACGAAGGCAGGAACGCACGCCGATTACGTGACCAGGCCCCTGCCTGGCTGAGGGACTTCCGGCGTGCGCTCCATGCTGGAACGCACGCCGGCCCGCAGCGAAGCCCAAGTAAGGATGGGGGAGGCCGTGTGGAGGGGGGGACCCGTGGTTGAGACCCTGCCCCCCCCTGTTGTCTCGGGAGGGGATGAATGAAAAAAGACAGGGGACAGATAGGGAGAGGGGGGGAAGGCGGAAACAAAACATTTTTGGGCAGAAAATGTGTCTCGGCGTGCGTTCCACGCTGGAACGCACGCCGGCTCAGGGGGCCGGAGGTATGTGCCGTCGCTGATTGGGCCCTTGTGGCACGTTTGTTTTGCACAGAATTACCTCTCCTGAAGATGTGACGGCAGTGTATGAAAACGAACGGACGAACCAGATGAAAGTAACTCACAACGTGCACGGATGCAGTACCAGAGCAAGCGACTCCTTATCCAGACTGTGAACAGAAGCGCCCTGAGGAGCTGGGGGCTGGAGCTTAAAAAGGTAAGATGCCCCTCCCACAAATTCAGGCTGACTTTTCAGCCTTCCACTTATCCTGTACTGATCCTGAGTTACATCCTGTATTATACTCCAGAGCTGCACTCACTATTCTGCTGGTGGAGTCACTGTGTACACTCATTACATTACTTATCCTGTACTGATCCTGAGTTACATCCTGTATTATACTCCAGAGCTGCACTCACTATTCTGCTGGTGCAATCACTGTGTACAGACATTACATTACTTATCCTGTACTGATCCTGAGTTACATCCTGTATTATACTCCAGAGCTGCACTCACTATTCTGCTGGTGCAGTCACTGTGTACATACATTACTTATCCTGTACTGATCCTGAGTTACATCCTGTATTATACTCCAGAGCTGCACTCACTATTCTGCTGGTGCAATCACTGTGTACAGACATTACTTATCCTGTACTGATCCAGAGTTACATCCTGTATTATACTCCAGAGCTGCACTCACTATTCTGCTGGTGGAGTCACTGTGTACACTCATTACATTACTTATCCTGTACTGATCCTGAGTTACATCCTGTATTATACTCCAGAGCTGCACTCGCTATTCTGCTGCTGCAGTCACTGTGTACATACATCACATTACTTATCCTGTACTGATCCTGAGTTACATCCTGTATTATACTCCAGAGCTGCACTCACTATTCTGCTGGCTTTATGGATGAAATCTCCCAGCATTCTCTCGGCTTTGTCTCCTCTGATGTGAAGCAGTATCTCCCCCTCCTCTATTATTAGACTTCGGCTACTTTCACACTGCCGTTTGGTGCAGATCAGTCATGGATCTGCACAGACGGAAACGCACAGATAACACAACCGCATGCATCCGTTCAGAACGGATCCGTTTGTATTATCTGTAACATAGCAAAGACGGATGAAAGTCAATGGAGGACGGATCCGTTTTCTATTGTGCCAGAGAAAACGGATCCGTCCCCATTGACTTACATTGTGTGTCAGGGCGGATCAGTTTGCCTCCACATCGTCAGGCGGACACCGTGTCCGCCTCCAGAGCGGAATAGAGACGGAATTGATGCAAACTGAGGCATACTGAGCGGATCCTTTTCCATTCAGAATGCATTAGGGCAAAACTGATCCGTTTTGGACCGCTTGTGAGAGCCCTGAACGGATCTCAGAAACAGAAAGCCAAAACGCCAGTGTGAAAGTAGCCTTATTGTCTCTTTTAAGCTCCATTCACACATCCGCAATTCCGTTCCGCATTTTGCGGAACGGAATTGCGGACCCTTTGATCTCTATGGGGCCGCGCGATGTGCGGCCCGAGTTCGGAATTGCAGACCCGCACTTCCGGGTCTCCGCAATTCCGATCCCCAAAAAAATAGAACATGTCCTATTCTTGTCCGCAATAGCGGACAAGAATAGGCATATTCTATTAGTGCCGGTGATGTGCGGTCCGCAAAATGCAGAACGCACATTGCCGGTTTCCGTGTTTTGCCGATCCGCAAAACACACACGGATGTGTGAATGGACCCTAATCAGTAGGATTCAGTATAAAAGTAATGCATTATGATAGCTCCACTGAGACATTAGGGGTGAGTCATTTAGACAAATTTCAAGAGCCAATCAGCAGAACTGGGAGTTGAGCTCTGGAGTAATAAAGTGTTATGTAACTCCGCATAAGAGAAATAATGCTCTGTGTACACGACCTTCAGCTGGAACATCACGAAATATCAGGACCCATCATCATGCAGCAACAACTGCCGCCGCGGCAACGACAACAACTGCAGCTTCAACAACAACAACAACAGTCACAGCATCAAGAACAGCAGCAAGAACTTCAACAGCATCATCATAAAAACACATAGAGAATCTACACTCACCTAAAGAATTATTAGGAACACCTGTTCTATTTCTCATTAATGCAATTATCTAGTCAACCAATCACATGGCAGTTGCTTCAATGCATTTAGGGGGGTGGTCCTGGTCAAGACAATCTCCTGAACTCCAAACTGAATGTCAGAATGGGAAAGAAAGGTGATTTAAGCAATTTTGAGCGTGGCATGGTTGTTGGTGCCAGACGGGCCGGTCTGAGTATTTCACAATCTGCTCAGTTACTGGGATTTTCACGCACAACCATTTCTAGGGTTTACAAAGAATGGTGTGAAAAGGGAAAAACATCCAGTATGCGGCAGTCCTGTGGGCAAAAATGCCTTGTGGATGCTAGAGGTCAGAGGAGAATGGGCCGACTGATTCAAGCTGATAGAAGAGCAACGTTGACTGAAATAACCACTCGTTACAACCGAGGTATGCAGCAAAGCATTTGTGAAGCCACAACATGCACAACCTTGAGGCGGATGGGCTACAACAGCAGAAGACCCCACCGGGTACCACTCATCTCCACTACAAATAGGAAAAAGAGGCTACAATTTGCACGAGCTCACCAAAATTGGACTGTTGAAGACTGGAAAAATGTTGCCTGGTCTGATGAGTCTCGATTTCTGTTGAGACATTCAAATGGTAGAGTCCGAATTTGGCGTAAACAGAATGAGAACCTGTATCCATCCTCTGATGGCTACTTCCAGCAGGATAATGCACCATGTCACAAAGCTCGAATCATTTCAAATTGGTTTCTTGAACATGACAATGAGTTCACTGTACTAAAATGGCCCCCACAGTCACCAGATCTCAACCCAATAGAGCATCTTTGGGATGTGGTGGAACGGGAGCTTCGTGCCCTGGATGTGCATCCCTCAAATCTCCATCAACTGCAAGATGCTATCCTATCAATATGGGCCAACATTTCTAAAGAATGCTATCAGCACCTTGTGGAATCAATGCCACGTAGAATTAAGGCAGTTCTGAAGGCAAAAGGGGGTCCAACACCGTATTAGTATGGTGTTCCCAATAATTCTTTAGGTGAGTGTATAAGAATAAAACCGTGGCAGTGTCCTTTGTCACCAACTCTCCGGAGAGGATCTTAGCCTATTTTTCAGGATTACAGGACATTTCTACATTGGCTTTTCTCTGTTCTTTGGAAGAAACCAATCAAAGATCACAACATTGTAGTAAATCCCAAATCTCCCCAGTAACCACAGCGAGAATGAACCATGATTTCAACTATCTGACTGAAATTACACATTGTTCTCCCCTTCACTTCACCTGCCCATCTCCTGGGAATGTCCGACCATCAACAGCCTCCACCTGCCCATTTCCTCGGAATGTCCGACCATAAACGGCCTCCACCTGCCCATTTCCTGGGAATGTCCGACCATCAACGGCCTCCACCTGCACATCTCCTGGAAATGTCCGACCATCAACGGCCTCCACCTGCACATCTCCTGGGAATGTCTGACCATCAACGGCCTCCACCTGAACAACTCCTGGGAGCATCCAGTCATCATTGGCATCTACCCATACATCCTCCTTTGGGCTCGTTTTCGTTGCATGCACTTGTAGGTGTACAGACAGATGGGGAAGGTGATAGATATGGAAATGTATATAAATGACAGGAGGATCTGTAGAGTACATACAGTATGTGATGGTTGGATTGAAGGCCCCAAGACTTCTTTGTAGGCTGCCTCCCCCTCATCCCCTCACTTCACCTAGAACTATTTGATGCCAATTATCAATAGCCTGCTGGGAATGTCCAATAATCAATGGCCTCCACCAACACATCTCCTGGGAATGTCCAATCATCACATCAATGGCCTCCACCAACACATCTCCTGGAAATGTCCAATCATCACATCAATGGCCTCCACCAACACATTTCCTGGAAATGTCCAATCATCACATCAATGGCCTCCACCAACACATCCCCTGGGAATGTCCAATCATTATCAGCCTCCAGCTACACATCTCCTGGGAATGTCCAATCATTATCGGCCTCCAGCTACACATCTCCTGGGAATGTCCAATCATTATCGGCCTCCAGCTACACATCTCCTGGGAATGTCCAATCATTATCGGCCTCTAGCTACACATTTCCTGGGAATGTCCAATCGTCAATGGCCTCTACCTACACATCTCCTGTGATTATCCAAACACCAATGGCCTCTACCTACAAATCTTCTAAGACTACCCAATTGACCTCCACCTAGACATCCTCCTTTAGGCCCGTTCTCCTGGTCTGTATGCATATGGAGGTCCTTAGGATGGTATCCTCTGAGGAAGGTGATGTAGAAGGAAAACCTTCCAATATCCAAAAGCACAGGAGGATCTGGAGCGCACATACAGGACCAGGTGGTTGGACTGGAGGCTCCCGATTGGCTGCCTCCACCTCATCCCCTCATTTTGTTCACATTTCGCTCGCCGTCTTCTCATTTATTGATCTGGGTCTCAGGGTCTTTGTTCTGTCAGAAGATCTTTGTATGATCTCAGAAGACTGGCAGTGATCGGCGCTCCTGGCCAGCGCCGACCGTCCTGTTCAGGCCGTGTCAAAGCTGGAAGTAATGAGGACGGAGGATGGCGCCCAGACAGGTGGAGGCGCCGTAACCCACACTGTGCCAAGAGGGTCAGATTTAGTCATCAGCAGAGGAATCACCTCTATCCAAAGGGGCCCCGCTGCAGAGCATCGCAGCTACACGTCACCGTTCACCAGACGCAGGTGCAGCTCTGAACTATCCATGCTATATAAAGCTCATCTACTGCAGGCCACCAGTCTGCATCACTTACTGACCCCCAGGGGACCTTGTCCAGAGATGGAATAATTTACTGACATGTAGATCAAGTCTGGAGGCTCTGAAAAATGTACTGACTCACAGATGTAACTGATCCAGAAGTTCTGTAGAATTTACCGACATGTAGATCAAGTCTAGAGACTGCTGCAAATGCTCTACAATATTTACTGACACAAATCATATTCAGAGACTGCTGCAGATTTTACTGACATGTAGAGCCAATGTTGAGGCTCTTGAGAATTTCTTTACACAGATCTGATACAGTGACTGCCACTGAATTTACTGACGCACAGATCTGACGCTGAGCATCTGCAGGATTTACTGACGCACAGATCTGACGCTGAGGATCTGCAGGATTTACTGACACACAGATCTGACGCTGAGTATCTGCAGGATTTTCTGACGCTGAGGATCTGCAGGATTTACTGACACACAGATCTGATGCTGAGGATTTGCAGGATTTACTGACACAGATTTGACGCTGAGGATCTGCTGGATTTACTCACACACAGATATGATGCCGAGGATCTGCTGTATTTACTGACACACAGATATAATGCCGAGGATCTGCTGGATTTACTGACACACAGATCTGACGCTGAGGATCTGCTGTATTTACTGACACACAGATTTGATGCCGAGGATCTTCAGGATTTACTGACACACAGATCTGATGCCGAGGATCTGCAGGATTTACTGACACACCGATTTGATGCTGAGGATCTGCTGGATTTACTGACACACCGATTTGATGCTGAGGATCTGCAGGGTCTCTTGGTGCTGCAGCATTTCCTGACGCGGTGTGCGCTCTGCCGTCTCACTGGCCGCGTGCCCGGAGGGATCACAAGCGATTCCCATCTATTTGCAGGTTTCCCTCCACCAGGGAGCATCAATTTCCACTCAGAGACAAGCACGGACGTGTCTGACACAAACCACATGCCAGGACAAGCCAGGACAGGCGGGCATCATGGGCACACGGTCACTGACTACGACTGGGGTTGTCAGGTCCTTGACCTCCGTGCAATGGACTGCACACATCTGTACACTGCCCCTCCTATACCGCCAGGTGCCAGTGTGTATGCCAAGGTGTCATCCCTTATCCCCAGAGATCAGTGGCTGCACCAGCGAAGGTCGGGGTGACAATTTGGTGTCCCTCCGGAGTGCCACACTGCCCTGGCATTCCTCCTTGAGCTCCTCTGCACTCTATTCCAGCTGCCCCCACACCAAGGAAGATGGCGCCAGTCTGCCAAATGATCTGATATAGCTGAAGGTATTTCTACTGGCACCCAAGAGTCGGTGACCACTGAAACAATGACGGGCATCTACCCTATGCCCAAGACTGGGCAGGTATCGCAAACCTGGTCACTTCATCTTATCCAAAAAGACTGGAGCAATCTCACAGGGCCCCTCCGTTCATCTCCAACAGGACCAGATAATCCATCTCATCCTGGACTGGGGCGGGTACCGCTGCCCCCGGGGCTCACACTCAGATTATCTGTAGGGAGATGGGCACAGACAGCTGCACAGGAGAGGTGCCCGGGCACACAGTCATCATGCCCAGATGTGGCGCAGGTTTGGCCAAGTGTTGTAATATCGGAGGAGTAAATGGTCTTCTGATCACCCCTGCTGGCAGCCTGGCATATACCCCATGTACAGAGCCCATCAACCTGGCATGGAGGGGAGGCGGGCACAGACAGCTGTGCAGGCCTGCAGAGGAGAGGTGCCCGGGCACACCGTCATCATGCCCAGATGTGGCGAGGGTTTGGCCAAGTGTTGTAATATCAGAGGAGTAAATGGTCCTCTGATCACTCATCCTGCTGGCAGCCTGGCATCTACCCCCTGTACAGAGCCCATCAGCCTGGCACGGAGGGAGGCGGGCACAATCCGCCGGCTCTGTGGACGACTCATTAGCGGCAGAAATGACTTATCTTTCTACACTTTGAAGATTTAGCAGCTTCTAAAAAAGAGAGAGAGAGAGAGCGGACGAGCTAGTATTAACCCCTGCACTGCCAGAAGACGGAAACACTCCACAAGGCTGGTGGAGAATCGGGGGGGGGTTTGAAGGGCCCAATGTCACAAGTGGGTTTTGGGGCTGGTGGCAGAGCAGTGGAAGGAGTCACACAGCAGAGCCGATATCGTATCGTGTCAGATGCTATACATTCAGCCCATACACCGTCAGTAATGGTCACCGCTATTCCTCCAGACTTGTGCACACATACGACCACTCAGATCAGCCGAGCATGCATGTGCTGCCAGACACCTCCGCTGCAGAGAACAACCGTATCGAGACATTTCAACAAGCCGGACCCTTCACTGCCCCCAACATTATCCGATGGGGAAGAATCAGAAGCTCCTCATACACAAAACATAATCGTCTGGTCCGACAGGAATCAGCGAGCTCTGATAAATGTTCTCATATGTGTATGGGGGCCCTTAGTTACATCCTGTATTATACTCCGGAGCTGCACTCACTATTCTGCTGGTGCAGTCACGGTGTACATACTATATGTATGATGACAGAATTGATCTGGATCTTTTCCTGGTTTATAGGGTACAGGCGGAGCGGCAGGGGGGCTGCGTACCTCCTATGCTCTCTGTATGAGGCCTGTGTGTTGGGACCAGGGCGCTTACACTTAATTCTGCCGAGATGAAACCTGAGCTGAACTTCAGGAAACGGCTGCACTTTCTATAATGAAAGAAGAGTCTGTGTAAACTCCAGCGAGCGGATAACCACCCGCCCCTACGTCCAGCAGAGGAGACTGCGACCATTATGTTAAGAAGCTTACTCTTCATGAATAAAATGCCATAACTACAGTAACAACCGATTAATATATATATCTGAGAAGTAGAAGTCTAGCTGACCTACCACACCATGACTAAGCGCTGCCAGCCCTATGCAACACCACTCACCATGCAAAATGACAAACTCGGCTCTACTACACCTGTGCAACTCTACTTACAAAAAAAAATAAAAAATAATAATCCTTTGCGGGAGATTCAGGATGTGCAGCGAATCACCTTGCTGTCCTATGTAAACATATTGGGGGGTCACAGATGCATCTGAAAACTCACACAACCCCTATAATACCGGTACCCCAATATCTGACCTCCACATGGCGGTCCAGGATGGTACGCATCGGTGGACGTTCCCTACTCCTCCAAGCACAATGCCACCCAGAGCCCGTCCCTGCAGGGGCTGTCCTGGCCCCGCGCACCCGTTTATGCTCTGGCAGCGTAGAGCGCCAGGTGTGAGCAGACAGGACGGCACGTGCGCCCCCCCCCCCCCCCCCCCCAATCTCTGGCGGCACAGACAGAGGATAGCATTGGTATGCGGCACACGCTGCTCCCGTCTCCGTCCAGATGATAAATGGGCATTAATATCGCAGGATCCGGCTGCAGATACAGAGCTCGCCGCGTCCGGCCCTGCAGAAAGAACTCAAAGGGTTAATAATAGACTGTCACCACTAGATGATGCCAGGTACGGGTCACCAGTGCTATCTGGTACCTGGACGATCAGGAGAGAGGCTGCCCATGAACGGCTCCTCATGCCAGGTCCACCCCGGGGGCCCAATGAGATCCAGAGCCCCTACAGGCGCCATCATGGATCGTATGAAGATAAATGCAAAGAACTGAGACCAGGGAGCTGCTGAACAAGCAGGGGAACCAAGGAGGAGAGATTGCTAAAAGGCAAATTTCCTGCAGAAAAAAAAAAAAAAAAAAAAAAAAAAAAGGATCTTTCCGTTTCTTGGCGCCAGGTATATCAAGCCCATACAGGCGATGCCCGCACCTGCAGTAGCTGCTGATCCAGCAGGAGCAACTTCCATGCAGCATGGATGAAAGGTCACTGCGGTAAAAAGTAAAAATATATATAAAAAAAAAAAAAAAAGGCATTTGGCACCAGGTATAACGTACGGCGCCTCAGCTACTACAAAGCAGCCCGAGGCTGTCGGGCATGCTGGGAATTGTAGTTGTGCAACAGACAGGAGTTGGCTTACGGCTCTGGCTTCACTGGGGACGAGATGTCGGGAACGTCCCGCGACGCCGGCCTCATTTACATGTGCTCGCTCTAATTGATGCCCCTTCCACGAGCTGCTGGAAGGAACTTTTAATTAATGCAACCAATAATGCGCAACATGAAGCCTCTGGGGGGCGCCGTTGATGAGCGAAGCCTTGCTGCACCGCTCTAACCCAGGACTGTTAAAGGGGCGGCCACTTCAAATCTTCTGGAAATACGAATATCAATAGAACAGGACAATAACCTTGCTATAATCCTACAAGAAGACCGCTGCCCTACTGGTCACCCTGAATACCAAGCCACACGCCAGCACGCGCCGCAGGGGTCTAGAAAAACAGAGCCTGGCTTCATATCCTGACTGCAGCGCCGTACTCCTCGCCACCCCCCCCGCGCAGCGCTCCTGAGTGTTATACAGACATAATTCTGCTTTCCGTCTGATTGCGCCGAGTCACCTCTGCTACATAAGTCCAACAGAGATCACAGTAAAGATGGCGGCTCGCCGCCCTGTAAATATGATGATCTCAGGTGCCGGGGATGAAACTGCTCAGGACTCTGAGGAGCCGAGGACAATATTCAGGAGAGAGCGGCGCTCATAAAATATTGACACGAGCGGATTTGTGCTTTTATTGGAAAACAGCAGAAAAATAATTTACAGCAAAAAGGAATTTATAGACGACAAGGAACGGGAAGAGTTAATGCAGTAATAAAACTAGAGCGGCAAATCCACAAGATACCAAAATCATAACCAGAAAATAACATCAGAAAAGTGCATCCGGGAGCATATACGTCGCCAAATCATACATCCGAGAGAAAAAGGAACTACCTAGTGTCTCCCCACTAGACGAGAGGAAATACACTAGTTCTAAAATGAAGTCCGGTCAGAAACATTCAACTGCCTCCTATGTACAAGGATATAACTACTATAATACTGCTCCTATGTACAAGAATATAACTACTATAATACTGCCTCCTATGTACAAGAATATAACTACTATAATACTGCTCCTATGTACAAGAATATAACTACTATAATACTGCCTCCTATGTACAAGAATATAACTACTATAATACTGCTCCCATGTACAAGAATATAACTACTATAATACTGCCTCCTATGTACAAGAATATAACTACTATAATACAGCCTCCTATGTACAAGAATATAACTACTATAATACTGCTCCCATGTACAAGAATATAACTACTATAATACTGCTCCCATGTACAAGAATATAACTACTATAATACTGCCTCCTATGTACAAGAATATAACTACTATAATACTGCTCTTATGTACAAGAATATAACTACTATAATACTGCTCTTATGTACAAGAATATAACTACTATAATACTGCTCCCATGTACAAGAATATAACCACTATAATACTGCCTCCTATGTACAAGAATATAACTACTATAATACTGCCCCCTATGTACAAGAATATAACTACTATAATACTGCTCTTATGTACAAGAATATAACTACTATAATACTGCCTCCTATGTACAAGAATATAACTACTATAATACTGCTCCCATGTACAAGAATATAACTACTATACTACTGCTCCTATGTACAAGAATATAACTACTATAATACTGCTCCTATGTACAAGAATATAACTACTATAATACTGCCTACTATGTACAAGAATATAACTACTATAATACTGCCTACTATGTACAAGAATATAGCTACTATAATACTGCTCCAATGTACAAGAATATAACTACTATAATACTGCCTCCTATGTACAAGAATATAACTACTATAATACTGCTCCCATGTACAAGAATATAACTACTATACTACTGCTCCTATGTACAAGAATATAACTACTATAATACTGCTCCTATGTACAAGAATATAACTACTATAATACTGCCTACTATGTACAAGAATATAGCTACTATAATACTGCTCCTATGTACAAGAATATAACTACTATAATACTGCTCCAATGTACAGGAATATAACTACTATAATACTTCTCCTATGTACAAGAATATAACTACTATAATACTGCCTCCTATGTACAAGAATATAACTACTATAATGCTGCTCCTATGTACAAGAATATAACTACTATAATACTGCTCCTATGTACAAGAATATAACTACTATAATACTGCTCCTATGTACAAGAATATAACTACTATAATACTGCTCCTATGTACAAGAATATAACTACTATAATACTGCCTCCTATGTACAAGAATATAACTACTATAATACTGCTCCTATGTACAAGAATATAACTACTATAATACTGCTCCTATGTACAAGAATATAACTACTATAATACTGCTCCTATGTACAAGAATATAACTACTATAATACTGCTCCTATGTACAAGAATATAACTACTATAATACTGCTTCTATGTACAAGAATATAACTACTATAATACTGCTCCTATGTACAAGAATATAACTACTATAATACTGCCTCCTATGTACAAGAATATAACTACTATAATACTGCTCCTATGTACAAGAATATAACTGCTATAATACTGCTCCTATGTACAAGAATATAACTGCTATAATACTGCTCCTATGTACAAGAATATAACTACTATAATACTGCTCCTATGTACAAGAATATAACTACTATAATACTGCCTCCTATGTACAAGAATATAACTACTATAATACTGCTCCTATGTACAAGAATATAACTACTATAATACTGCCTCCTATGTACAAGAATATAACTACTATAATACTGCTCCTATGTACAAGAATATAACTACTATAATACTGCCTCCTATGTACAAGAATATAACTACTATAATACTGCTCCTATGTACAAGAATATAACTGCTATAATACTGCTCCCATGTACAAGAATATAACTACTATAATACTGCCTCCTATGTACAAGAATATAACTACTATAATACTGCTCTTATGTACAAGAATATAACTACTATAATACTGCTCTTATGTACAAGAATATAACTACTATAATACTGCTCCCATGTACAAGAATATAACCACTATAATACTGCCTCCTATGTACAAGAATATAACTACTATAATACTGCCCCCTATGTACAAGAATATAACTACTATAATACTGCTCTTATGTACAAGAATATAACTACTATAATACTGCCTCCTATGTACAAGAATATAACTACTATAATACTGCTCCCATGTACAAGAATATAACTACTATACTACTGCTCCTATGTACAAGAATATAACTACTATAATACTGCTCCTATGTACAAGAATATAACTACTATAATACTGCCTACTATGTACAAGAATATAACTACTATAATACTGCCTACTATGTACAAGAATATAGCTACTATAATACTGCTCCAATGTACAAGAATATAACTACTATAATACTGCTCTTATGTACAAGAATATAACTACTATAATACTGCTCTTATGTACAAGAATATAACTACTATAATACTGCCTCCTATGTACAAGAATATAACTACTATAATACTGCTCCCATGTACAAGAATATAACTACTATACTACTGCTCCTATGTACAAGAATATAACTACTATAATACTGCTCCTATGTACAAGAATATAACTACTATAATACTGCCTACTATGTACAAGAATATAGCTACTATAATACTGCTCCTATGTACAAGAATATAACTACTATAATACTGCTCCAATGTACAGGAATATAACTACTATAATACTTCTCCTATGTACAAGAATATAACTACTATAATACTGCCTCCTATGTACAAGAATATAACTACTATAATGCTGCTCCTATGTACAAGAATATAACTACTATAATACTGCTCCTATGTACAAGAATATAACTACTATAATACTGCTCCTATGTACAAGAATATAACTACTATAATACTGCTCCTATGTACAAGAATATAACTACTATAATACTGCCTCCTATGTACAAGAATATAACTACTATAATACTGCTCCTATGTACAAGAATATAACTACTATAATACTGCTCCTATGTACAAGAATATAACTACTATAATACTGCTCCTATGTACAAGAATATAACTACTATAATACTGCTCCTATGTACAAGAATATAACTACTATAATACTGCTTCTATGTACAAGAATATAACTACTATAATACTGCTCCTATGTACAAGAATATAACTACTATAATACTGCCTCCTATGTACAAGAATATAACTACTATAATACTGCTCCTATGTACAAGAATATAACTGCTATAATACTGCTCCTATGTACAAGAATATAACTGCTATAATACTGCTCCTATGTACAAGAATATAACTACTATAATACTGCTCCTATGTACAAGAATATAACTACTATAATACTGCCTCCTATGTACAAGAATATAACTACTATAATACTGCTCCTATGTACAAGAATATAACTACTATAATACTGCTCCTATGTACAAGAATATAACTACTATAATACTGCTCCTATGTACAAGAATATAACTACTATAATACTACTCCTATGTACAGGAATATAACTACTATAATACTGCCTCCTATGTACAAGAATATAACTACTATAATACTGCTCCTATATACAAGAATATACTACTATAATACTGCTCCTATGTACAAGAATATAACTACTATAATACTGCTCCTATGTACGAGAATATAACTACTATAATACTGCTCCTATATACAAGAATATAACTACTATAATACTGCTCTTATGTACAAGAATATACTACTATAATACTGCAGCTATGTACAGGAATATAACTACTATAATACTGCTCCTATGTACAAGAATATACTACTATAATACTGCTCCTATGTACAAGAATATAACTACTATAATACTGCTCCTATCTACAAGAATATAACTACTATAATACTGCTCCTATGTACAAGAATATAACTACTATAATACTGCTTCTATGTACAAGAATATACCTACTATAATACTGCCTACTATGTACAAGAATATAACTACTATAATACTGCTCCTATGTACAAGAATATAACTACTATAATACTGCTCCTATGTATAAGAATATAACTATAATATAACTACCTCTCTTCCGGGTGTAGGGCTGACGTCATCGGCGCAGGCGCACTGAGGAAGGAGCGGACGTTCTTCTCTCAGAGCGCCTGCGCCGAATGACGACCGGTACGGCGCAGGCGCGGGATTGAAGGCTGCAGACAGGGCCAGCGAGAGGAGGAGAAAGCTCGCTGGCCCTGTCAATCAAGTGGAGGAGGGGGCGTTTTTTCAAACAGAGGATGCGGCGGCTACCAGCAAGTCCGCCCAACTTGCTGGTAGTGAAGAAATTGACATATAATAAAAGTACGTTTTTTACTGTAATTACTGCACAGCCCGAGGTAAGAGGGGCAGATATGGAATCTGCTTACATTAACAAATACACTGCTCAAAAAATTAAAGGGAACACTTAAACAACACAATGTAACTCCAAGTCAATCACACTTCTGTGAAATCAAACTGTCCACTTAGGAAGCAACACTGAGTGACAATCAATTTCACATGCTGTTATGCAAATGGGATACACAACAGGTGGAAATTATAGGCAATTAGCAAGACACCCCCAATAAAGGAGTGGTTCTGCAGGTGGTGACCACAGACCACTTCTCAGTTCCTATGCTTCCTGGGTGATGTTTTGGTCACTTTTGAATGCTGGCGGTGCTTTCACTCTAGTGATAGCATGAGACGGAGTCTACAACCCACACAAGTGGCTCAGGTAGTGCAGTTTATTCAGGATGGCACATCAATGCGAACTGTGGCAAGAAGGTTTGCTGTGTCTGTCAGCGTAGTGTCCACAGCATGGAGGCGCTACCAGGAAACAGGCCAGTACATCAGGAGACGTGGAGGAGGCCGTAGTAGGGCAACAACCCAGCAGCAGGACCGCTACCTCCGCCTTTGTGCAAGGAGGAACAGGAGGAGCACTGCCAGAGCCCTGCAAAATGACCTCCAGCAGGCCACAAATGTGCATGTGTCTGCTCAAACAGTCAGAAACAGACTCCATGAGGGTGATATGAGGGCCCGACGTCCACAGGTGGGGGTTGTGCTTACAGCCCAACACCGTGCAGGACGTTTGGCATTTGCCAGAGAACACCAAGATTGGCAAATTCGCCACTGGCGCCCTGTGCTCTTCACAGATGAAAGCAGGTTCACACTGAGCACATGTGACAGACGTGACAGAGTCTGGAGACGCCGTGGAGAACGTTCTGCTGCCTGCAACATCCTCCTGCATGACCGGTTTGGCATTGGGTCAGTAATGGTGTGGGGTGGCATTTCTTTGGAGGGCCGCACAGCCCTCCATGTGCTCGCCAGAGGTAACCTGACTGCCATTAGGTACCGAGATGAGATCCTCAGACCTCTTGTGAGACCATATGCTGGTGCGGTTGGCCCTGGGTTCCTCCTAATGCAAGACAATGCTAGACCTCATGTGGCTGGAGTGTGTCAGCAGTTCCTGCAAGACGAAGGCATTGATGCTATGGACTGGCCCGCCCGTTCCCCAGACCTGAATCCAATTGAGCACATCTGGGACATCATGTCTCGCTCTATCCACCAACGTCACGTTGCACCACAGACTGTCCAGGAGTTGGCAGATGCTTTAGTCCAGGTCTGGGAGGAGATCCCTCAGGAGACCGTCCGCCACCTCATCAGGAGCATGCACAGGCGTTGTAGGGAGGTCATACAGGCACGTGGAGGCCACACACACTACTGAGCCTCATTTTGACTTGTTTTAAGGACATTACATCAAAGTTGGATCAGCCTGTAGTGTGTTTTTCCACTTTAATTTTGAGTGGGACTCCAAATCCAGACCTTCATGGGTTGAAAAATTTGATTTCCATTTTTTTATTTTTGTGTGATTTTGTTGTCAGCACATTCAACTATGTAAAGAACCAAGTATTTCAGAAGAATATTTAATTAACTCAGATCTAGGATGTGCTATTTTTGTGTTCCCTTTATTTTTTTGAGCAGTGTATAATAAATCAAAAACTGAAAATTGGGGGTTGGGGGGATGACAGAAGCCCTTTAAGGTTCTCTGCCCCTGGATGCAGAGAATAAACGTTTCCATTCATTGACAGCAAGCAGAGTTGTTGCCCGGCTATTAGAAAGCTACAGATGTGCTCTCCATGTAGCAGGGTGTGATTATAAAGCGCAGCGTCCAGGGGTTTCCTGTGGAAGTGACCGCACCCTGGTGAGCAGCGAGCTCCTCAGCCGGCAATCCGGGAAACAGACAGCGCAGGGGCTCTGTAGACCTGCAGTCCTACCAAGCACAAGGGCCCCGATGTCAGGGCCCCACCACAGACCATGTGTAGGAGACACCTTGAAGAACATGCTGAGGAGACACTCGCTGGAAATCTAAACCTCCTGATAGATAGGGACGGCGGTCATATAACACATACCGCAGCCCTGGTCACAACAAGGCGGACATATGATGACATCACAGCACGCTGGGGCGTCACAAGACATATGACATCACAGGTCAACAGGTCATAGCTGAAGTATAAACACCCCGTGTGATGTATAATCTACAGCCCGGACCCCACAATCTACTATATAAAGCTGAGTGTGTGTGTATGTCCGCTAAAGGAATCCGCACCGTCGCATTTCAGGTGTCCGGGAAGGTTATAGACCGGTCTCAGCTCTCTAGGACGTACCGTGCCTGAGATATTCCCAAAAAATGCAATAGCCAATGCCTGGTCACATGACCCTTATCAGCCAATAGAAGCTCGCAGGCCCTTAGTTTCCACATACACACAGTTTTACACCAGGTTTCCATAACAACCCAGCCATTTTTCTTCACTGCTGTAGGTCAGCTTTAAAGGGGCAGGGCGCTGTGGATGACACTGTTAAGGGAGCGGAGTGCTGTGGAGGTCACAGTTCAGGGGGCAGGTAAGGTGACCATTCAGGCCACCCTCAAAAGACGGACTTAAAAACCCCGCCCCCAGGTCCCGTTAAACCACGCCCCTCCCCCTCCGCAGTCGATGGGGATTGTAAAAATGAAGGTAAAAATCAACTTCTGTCAGCTGCAGGGGTGGGAGGGAGGGTGACTTTCTCCCTGCAGCTCACTCTCAGACAGCACAGTGCTGCTGTCTGAGAGTGAGCTGCTCAAAAGAACATCCCTATGTCCACCCAGGCCCTGCGCCAGACGGAGGACAGGGGTCTGAAAGCCGGACTGTCCGGCCTAAAACTGGACCTCTGGCCACCCTAAGGGCAGGCTGCTGTGGAGGTCACTGTTAAGGGGGCGGGCTGCTGTAGAGGTCACTGTTAAGGGGGCGGGCTGCTGTAGAGGTCACTGTTAAGGGGGCGGGCTGCTGTAGAGGTCACTGTTAAGGGGGCGGGCTGCTGTAGAGGTCACTGTTAAGGGGGCGGGCTGCTGTAGAGGTCACTGTTAAGGGGGCGGGCTGCTGTAGAGGTCACTGTTAAGGGGGCGGGCTGCTGTAGAGGTCACTGTTAAGGGGGCGGGCTGCTGTAGAGGTCACTGTTAAGGGGGCGGGCTGCTGTAGAGGTCACTGTTAAGGGGGCGGGCTGCTGTAGAGGTCACTGTTAAGGGGGCGGGCTGCTGTAGAGGTCACTGTTAAGGGGGCGGGCTGCTGTAGAGGTCACTGTTAAGGGGGCGGGCTGCTGTAGAGGTCACTGTTAGGCCTCTTTCACACTACAGTGTTTTTTTTTTTTCCGTTTTGCGGGCCGTTTTTCATTTTAATGGTTCCGCAAAAAAAACTGAATGTACTCCGTATGCATTCCGTTTCCGTATTTCCGTTCCGTTGAAAGATAGAACATGTCCTATTATTGCCCGCAAATCACGTTCCGTGGCTCCATTCAAGTCAATGGGTCCGCAAAAAAAACGGAACACATACGGAAATGCATCCGTATGTCTTTCGTATCCGTTCCGTTTTTGCGAAACCATCTATTGAAAATGTTATGCCCAGCCCAATTTTTTCTATGAAAAAAACTGTATAATGTATATGCCTTACGGAAAATCGGAACGGAAAAACGGAACGGAAACACAACGGAAACAAAAAAAAATAAAAATCGAAACAACGGATCCGTGAAAAACAGACCGCAAAACACTGAAATAGCCATACGGTAGTGTGAAAGAGGGCTTAAGGGGGCAGGGAACGGTGGAGGTCACAGTTAGGCCGGGTTCACACAAACGTGTGTGACCCGTGCCTGTGCTGCAAATAGCGGGCCGCAATGCACGATCGCCGGCCGTAGGTCAGCCGCATCGGATCGCGGACCCATTCACTTTAATGGGTCCGCGATCCGGCCGTTCCGCTAAAAGATAGGACTTGTTCTATCTTTTAGCGGAACGGAAGTACGGGACGTAACCCTACGGAGGCACTCCGTAGTGCTTCCGAGGGGTCCCGTCCCGTGCGGCCGTTCCGCGATTCCGGATTAGCGGACCCATTGAAGTGAATGGGTCCGCATCCGTGATGTGGAATTCACACGGAACTGTGGCCGTGTATTGCGGCCCGCGATTTGCGGGCCGCAATACGGCCACAGATCACACACGTTCGTGTGAACTTAGCCTTAAGGGAATGGTACGCTATAGAAGTCACTGTTAAGGGGGTGGGATGTTGTGGAGGTCACTAATAAAGGGGCGGGGTGCTGTGGAGGTCACTAATAAAGGGGCGGGTGCTGTGGAGGTCACTAATAAAGGGGCAGGGTGCTGTGGAGGTCACTAATAAAGGGGCGGGGTGCTGTAGAGGTCACTAATAAAGGGGCGGGTGCTGTGGAGGTCACTAATAAAGGGGCAGGGTGCTGTGGAGGTCACTAATAAAGGGGCAGGGTGCTGTGGAGGTCACTAATAAAGGGGCAGGGTGCTGTAGAGGTCACTAATAAAGGGGCAGGGTGCTGTAGAGGTCACTAATAAAGGGGCAGGGTGCTGTGGAGGTCACTAATAAAGGGGCGGGGTGCTGTGGAGGTCACTAATAAAGGGGCGGGGTGCTGTGGAGGTCACTAATAAAGGGGCGGGTGCTGTGGAGGTCACTAATAAAGGGGCGAGTGCTGTGGAGGTCACTAATAAAGGGGCGGGGTGCTGTAGAGGTCAGAGGTCACTAATAAAGGGGCGGGGTGCTGTAGAGGTCAGAGGTCACTAATAAAGGGGCGGGGTGCTGTAGAGGTCACTGTTATGGGGGATACTGTCGATATCTTTTAACGACACACAGAAACATTAAATGAAATATATCCGTGCGAAGCCGAGTCCTTCTTCTAGTATATATACGGTATAAATATCACTGCACCCCGTGTGATGTATAATCTACAGCCCGGACCCCACAATACGGTATAAATATCACTCCACCCCGTGTGATGTATAATCTACAGCCCAGACCCCACAATACAGTATAAATATCACTCCACCCCGTGTGATGTATAATCTACAGCCCGGAGCCCACAATACGGTATAAATATCACTGCACCCCGTGTGATGTATAATCTACAGCCCAGACCCCACAATACAGTATAAATATCACTCCACCCCGTGTGATGTATAATCTACAGCCCGGAGCCCACAATACAGTATAAATATCACTCCACCCCGTGTGATGTATAATCTACAGCCCGGAGCCCACAATACGGTATAAATATCACTCCACCCCGTGTGATGTATAATCTACAGCCCGGACCCCACAATACGGTATAAATATCACTCCACCCAGTGTGATGTATAATCTACAGCCCGAAGCCCACAATACAGTATAAATATCACTCCACCCCGTGTGATGTATAATCTACAGCCCGGACCCCACAATACGGTATAAATATCACTCCACCCAGTGTGATGTATAATCTACAGCCGGGACCCCACAATACGGTATAAATATCACTCCACCCCGTGTGATGTATAATCTACAGCCCGGACCCCACAATACGGTATAAATATCACTCCACCCCGTGTGATGTATAATCTACAGCCCAGACCCCACAATACGGTATAAATATCACTCCACCCCGTGTGATGTATAATCTACAGCCGGGACCCCACAATACGGTATAAATATCACTCCACCCCATGTGATGTATAATCTACAGCCCGGAGCCCACAATACGGTATAAATATCACTGCACCCCGTGTGATGTATAATCTACAGCCCGGACCCCACAATACGGTATAAATATCCCTCCACCCCGTGTGATGTATAATCTACAGCCGGGACCCCACAATACGGTATAAATATCCCTCCACCCCGTGTGATGTATAATCTACAGCCCGGACCCCACAATACAGTATAAATATCCCTCCACCCCGTGTGATGTATAATCTACAGCCCGGACCCCACAATACGGTATAAATATCACTCCACCCCGTGTGATGTATAATCTACAGCCCAGACCCCACAATACGGTATAAATATCACTCCACCCCGTGTGATGTATAATCTACAGCCGGGACCCCACAATACGGTATAAATATCACTCCACCCCGTGTGATGTATAATCTACAGCCCGGACCCCACAATACGGTATAAATATCCCTCCACCCCGTGTGATGTATAATCTACAGCCCAGACCCCACAATACGGTATAAATATCCCTCCACCCCGTGTGATGTATAATCTACAGCCCGGACCCCACAATACGGTATAAATATCACTCCACCCCGTGTGATGTATAATCTACAGCCCGGACCCCACAATACGGTATAAATATCCCTCCACCCCGTGTGATGTATAATCTACAGCCCGGAGCCCACAATACAGTATAAATTTTGTGATCCCTCATATTCGGGTGATCGTCCGCCACATTGGAGACAATCGGATTGTACACAATTATCTTGCACACTATTTCATCACATGCAGCGGTATAATATGCCGGCCGGGCCCTGCCCCCACCCACAGGCCCGGCTCAGTCCTCGGGGGCCCGGGGCACAGCCGTGTAGTGAGCACAAGGCACAGGCCGAGCAGCAGCTGACTCACAGGCGGCCATTATAATGGAGTCAATGAAGAAGAAAAGAGCCGGTGTCTCCCGGGGATTAACCCCTGAACCTCCAGGAGGAGCGCTCCATCCACACACCACACCCAGGAGAACCGAAAACAACACCGGGCGTAAGAGGTGGCACACACAGACCGCCGGGCGTAAGACGTGACAGACACCGCCGGGCGTAAGAGGTGACACAGAGACCGCCGGGCATAAGAGGTGACACAGAGACCGCCGGGCATAAGAGGTGACACAGAGACCGCCGGGCATAAGAGGTGACACAGAGACCGCCGGGCATAAGAGGTGACACAGACACCTCCGGGCATAAGAGGTGACACACAGACCGCCGGGCGTAAGACGTGACAGACACCGCCGGGCGTAAGACATGACACAGAGACCGCCGGGCGTAAGAGGTGACACAGAGACCACCGGGCATAAGAGGTGACACAGAGACCGCCGGGCATAAGAGGTGACACAGAGACCGCCGGGCATAAGAGGTGACACAGAGACCGCCGGGCATAAGAGGTGACACAGACACCGCCGGGCATAAGAGGTGACACAGACACCGCCGGGCATAAGAGGTGACACAGACACCGCCGGGCATAAGAGGTGACACAGACACCGCCGGGCATAAGAGGTGACACAGACACCGCCGGGCATAAGAGGTGACACAGACACCGCCGGGCATAAGAGGTGACACAGACACCGCCGGGCATAAGAGGTGACACAGACACCGCCGGGCATAAGAGGTGACACAGACACCGCCGGGCATAAGAGGTGACACAGAGACCGCCGGGCATAAGAGGTGACACAGAGACCGCCGGGCATAAGAGGTGACACAGAGACCGCCGGGCATAAGAGGTGACACAGACACCGCCGGGCATAAGAGGTGACACACAGACCGCCGGGCGTAAGACGTGACAGACACCGCCGGGCGTAAGACGTGACACAGAGACCGCCGGGCGTAAGAGGTGACACAGAGACCACCGGGCATAAGAGGTGACACAGAGACCGCCGGGCATAAGAGGTGACACAGAGACCGCCGGGCATAAGAGGTGACACAGAGACCACTGAGCATAAGAGGTGACACAGAGACCACAGGCAGCAGACGTGACACAGAGACCACCGGGCAGCAGACGTGACACAGAGACCACCGGGCAGCAGACGTGACACAGAGACCACCGGGCAGAAGACGTGACACACAGACCACCGGGCAGAAGACGTGACACAGAGACCACCGGGCAGCAGACGTGACACAGAGACCACCGGGCAGCAGACGTGACACAGAGACCACCGGGCAGCAGACGTGACACAGAGACCACCGGGCAGCAGACGTGACACAGAGACCACCGGGCAGCAGACGTGACACACAGACCACCGGGCAGAAGACGTGACACACAGACCACCGGGCAGAAGACGTGACACACAGACCACCGGGCAGAAGACGTGACACACACACGACACCGGGCAGAAGACGTGACACACAGACCACCGGGCAGAAGACGTGACACACAGACCACTGAGCATAAGAGGTGACACAGAGACCACCGGGCAGCAGAGGTGACACAGAGACCACCGGGCATAAGAGGTGACACAGAGACCACCGGGCAGCAGAGGTGACACAGAGACCACCGGGCAGAAGACGTGACACAGAGACCACCGGGCAGGAGATGTCACACATGACACCGGGCAGAAGACGTGACACACAGACCACCAGGCGGAAGACGTGACACACACGACGCCGGGCAGAAGATGTGACACACAGACCACCGGGCAGAAGATGTGACACACACATGACACCACTGATCACAACTCCCATCATCCTATCCAAGCAGTACCCCTCCAGCACCTGCAGCGCCCCCCGGTGTCAGCATCCATATTATCAGCGCTCGGAGGTGCTGGAATACATAAGGATCTTACATAACATCACACCCATGGTACTACAACCCCCATCATTTTGCCAAGGATACTCTCATGTCCCAGTACATGTTACTATAACCCCTATCATCATAATGTTTCCTTTGATACGATTACCCTGATTTCATCATCTCCATGAACCTCTGATACTACAACCCCCATCGTCACCAGCGATCACATAAGCTCCCCGACAGTATAACCTCCATTATTCCACCATGTCTCTGCACCTCTGGCACTACCACCCCCATCATCACTGCACCCATAATACCCCTGTCACATGACATACACGGGGGGAGGAGGAGGACGATGATGGTGGTGGTGATGATGATGGTGGTGGTGGTAGTGACCGGGTGGCTCACCAATGGCTGCATTTCGGAGTGCACGGTAGGCACCTGGAATCGGTCTATCTCCTCCATCATGGTGCCGGAGCGGAGGGCCGGGCTCTGCGGCTGGTGCTGAGGCTGAGGAGCAGGAGGACGGTGGAGGAGGCGGGCGGCAGCGGAGGAGGCGGAGGCTCCGTCTGGCTCCGCCCCTCGCACTGACTCAACAGCTCTGCTTCCGGCTCCGGAGCCCCGCTAAAATATTCAACAGCTGGGCGTGGCCTGCTGCTTAATATTTAGGAGCCAGGAAGGCGGGGTCATGGATACAGACGGGAAAGTCAACGCCAAATCGGGAGGTGGGAGGAGCTCTCGATGAATATTTAGTAGATGGGAGGAGCCAACAGTGACAGCTGCGCACCTGCTCCTGAATATGAATTAGCGGGTGCGGCGGGGGTGGGGTCAGACTGACAGTCAGTAAAAGGCACGTCTATGACGTCACAAGCCGCTGTTGCCATGGCCTGAGTGAGATGAGACTACGGTACCGTGTAGGATAACCGGCAGCCGGTCCGTGTGCGGTCAGCGGGGCTCACAGCTGTGCGGGGAATCAGGGCCCCCTCCATCACAACCGCAGAGCAAGGGGACAGAGGAGGCCATTGTGACCGCCGGGGGCGTGGCCTCAGAGAGCTGTAAATACAGCGCCAGCCCACGTGACCAGGGCGAAATCCAGAACATGGGCACAGGAGGCGTAAACATAAACCTCACCTCTATATATATATATATACCTCACCTCTATATATATATATATACCTCACCTCTATATATATATATATACCTCACCTCTATATATATATACATATACCTCACCTCTATATATATATATATATACCTCACCTCTATATATATATATATATATATACCTCACCTCTATATATATATATATACCTCACCTCTATATATATATACATATACCTCACCTCTATATATATACATATACATATACCTCACCTCTATATATATATATATACATATACCTCACCTCTATATATATATATATACCTCACCTCTATATATATATATATATATATATACCTCACCTCTATATATATATATATACCTCACCTCTATATATATATATATACCTCACCTCTATATACCTCCCCTATATATATATATATATACCTCACCTCTATATACAGATACCTCACCTCTATATATATATATATATATATATCTCACCTCTATATATATATATATATATATACCTCACCTCTATATACCTCCCCTATATATATATATATATACCTCACCTCTATATACAGATACCTCACCTCTATATATATATATATATATATATCTCACCTCTATATATATATATATATATATACCTCACCTCTATATACCTCCCCTATATATATATATATATATATACCTCACCTCTATATATATATATATACCTCACCTCTATATACAGATACCTCACCTCTATATATATATATATACCTCACCTCTATATACCTCCCCTATATATATATATATATACCTCACCTCTATATATATATATATACCTCACCTCTATATACAGATACCTCACCTCTATATATATATATATACCTCACCTCTATATACCTCCCCTATATATATAACAAAAAAGAAATTCCGCAGCACTTCCAAGGCGTAAAATGAAAAAAAGTACTTTATTTACCAGACAGCTGTCTGGTAAATAAAGTACTTTTTTTCATTTTACGCCTTGGAAGTGCTGCGGAATTTCTTTTTTGTTATATGCCTTGGAGGGGGACCGCCTCCATAGCCGCTTGCACTCCGCTGACATTGTTTGTCGCAGTGCGGCTCCTGTTGCCTTTTCCCCTATATATATATATATATACCTCACCTCTATATATATATATATACCTCACCTCTATATATATATATATACCTCACCTCTATATATATATATATACCTCACCTCTATATATACATATACCTCACCTCTATATATATACATATACCTCACCTCTATATATATACATATACCTCACCTCTATATATATATATACCTCACCTCTATATATATACATATACCTCACCTCTATATATATACATATACCTCACCTCTATATATATACATATACCTCACCTCTATATATATATACATATACCTCACCTCTATATATATATATACCTCACCTCTATATATATACATATACCTCACCTCTATATATATACATATACCTCACCTCTATATATATATATACCTCACCTCTATATATATATATATATACATATACCTCACCTCTATATATATATATATATATATATACCTCACCTCTATATACAGATACCTCACCTCTACATATATATATATATACACCTCACCTCTATATATATATATATATATACACCTCACCTCTATATATATATACATATACCTCACCTCTATATATATACATATACCTCACCTCTATATTTATATACATATACCTCACCTCTATATATATATATATATACCTCACCTCTATACCTCACCTCTATATACAGATACCTCACCTCTATATACATATATACCTCACCTCTATATATATATATATATATACCTCACCTCTATACCTCACCTGTATATACAGGGAGTGCAGAATTATTAGGCAAGTTGTATTTTTGAGGATTAATTTTATTATTGAACAACAACCATGTTCTCAATGAACCCAAAAAACTCATTAATATCAAAGCTGAATATTTTTGGAAGTAGTTTTTAGTTTGTTTTTAGTTTTAGCTATTTTAGGGGGATATCTGTGTGTGCAGGTGACTATTACTGTGCATAATTATTAGGCAACTTAACAAAAAACAAATATATACCCATTTCAATTATTTATTTCTACCAGTGAAACCAATATAACATCTCAACATTCACAAATATACATTTCTGACATTCAAAAACAAAACAAAAACAAATCAGTGACCAATATAGCCACCTTTCTTTGCAAGGACACTCAAAAGCCTGCCATCCATGGATTCTGTCAGTGTTTTGATCTGTTCACCATCAACATTGCGTGCAGCAGCAACCACAGCCTCCCAGACACTGTTCAGAGAGGTGTACTGTTTTCCCTCCTTGCAAATCTCACATTTGATGATGGACCACAGGTTCTCAATGGGGTTCAGATCAGGTGAACAAGGAGGCCATGTCATTAGATTTTCTTCTTTTATACCCTTTCTTGCCAGCCACGCTGTGGAGTACTTGGACGCGTGTGATGGAGCATTGTCCTTCAAGAAAAACATGATTTTCTTGAAGGATGCAGACTTCTTCCTGTACCACTGCTTGAAGAAGGTGTCTTCCAGAAACTGGCAGTAGGACTGGGAGTTGAGCTTGACTCCATCCTCAACCCGAAAAGGCCCCACAAGCTCATCTTTGATGATACCATCCCAAACCAGTACTCCACCTCCACCTTGCTGGCGTCTGAGTCGGACTGGAGCTCTCTGCCCTTTACCAATCCAGCCACACCATCCATCTGGCCCATCAAGACTCACTCTCATTTCATCAGTCCATAAAACCTTAGAAAAATCAGTCTTGAGATATTTCTTGGCCCAGTCTTGACGTTTCAGCTTGTGTGTCTTGTTCAGTGGTGGTCGTCTTTCAGCCTTTCTTACCTTGGCCATGTCTCTGAGTATTGCACACCTTGTGCTTTTGGGCACTCCAGTGATGTTGCAGCTCTGAAATATGGCCAAACTGGTGGCAAGTGGCATCTTGGCAGCTGCACGCTTGACTTTTCTCAGTTCATGGGCAGTTATTTTGCGCCTTGGTTTTTCCACACGCTTCTTGCGACCCTGTTGACTATTTTGAATGAAACGCTTGATTGTTCGATGATCACGCTTCAGAAGCTTTGCAATTTTAAGAATGCTGCATCCCTCTGCAAGATATCTCACTATGTTTGACTTTTCTGAGCCTGTCAAGTCCTTCTTTTGACCCATTTTGCCAAAGGAAAGGAAGTTGCCTAATAATTATGCACATCTAATATAGGGTGTTGATGTCATTAGACCACACCCCTTCTCATTACAGAGATGCACATCACCTAATATGCTTAATTGGTAGTAGGCTTTCGAGCCTATACAGCTTGGAGTAAGACAACATGCATAAAGAGGATGATGTGGTCAAAATACTCATTTGCCTAATAATTCTGCACGCAGTGTATATATATATACCTCACCTCTATATATATATATACCTCACCTATATATATATATATATATATATATACCTCACCTCTATATATATACATATACCTCACCTCTATATATATATATATATACCTCACCTCTATACCTCACCTCTATATATATATATATACCTCACCTCTATATATATATATACATATACCTCACCTCTATATATATATATATATACCTCACCTCTATACCTCACCTCTATATATATATACATATACCTCACCTCTATACCTCACCTCTATATATATACATATACCTCACCTCTATACCTCACCTCTATATATACATATACCTCACCTCTATATATATACATATACCTCACCTCTATATATATACATATACCTCACCTCTATATATATATATACCTCACCTCTATATATATACATATACCTCACCTCTATATATATACATATACCTCACCTCTATATATATATATACCTCACCTCTATATATATACATATACCTCACCTCTATATATATACATATACCTCACCTCTATATATATATATACCTCACCTCTATATATATATATATATACATATACCTCACCTCTATATATATATATATATATATATACCTCACCTCTATATACAGATACCTCACCTCTACATATATATATATATATACACCTCACCTCTCTATATATATATATATATATATATATATATACACCTCACCTCTATATACCTCACCTCTATATATATATATATATATACCTCACCTCTATATATATATATATATATATATATATACCTCACCTCTATATACAGATACCTCACCTCTACATATATATATATACCTCACCTCTACACCTCACCTCTATATATATATATACACCTCACCTCTATACACCTCACCTCTACATATATATATATATATATATATATACCTCACCTCTATATACAGATACCTCACCTCTACATATATATATATACCTCACCTCTACACCTCACCTCTATATATATATATATATATACACCTCACCTCTATATATATATATATATATATATATACCTCACCTCTATATATATATATATACCTCACCTATATATATATATATATACCTCACCTCTATATACAGATACCTCACCTCTATATATATATATACACCTCACCTCTATATACCTCACCTCTATATATATATATATATATATATATATATACCTCACCTCTATATACCTCCCCTATATATATATATATATACCTCACCTCTATATATATACCTCACCTCTATATATATACATATACCTCACCTCTATATATATACATATACCTCACCTCTATATACCTCACCTCTATATATATATATATATACCTCACCTATATATATATATATACCTCACCTCTATATACAGATACCTCACCTCTATATATATATATATATACACCTCACCTATATATATATATATATACACCTCACCTCTATATACCTCACCTCTATATATATATATATATATATATACCTCACCTCTATATACCTCCCCTATATATATATATATATACCTCACCTCTATATATATATACATATACCTCACCTCTATATATACATATATACCTCACCAGTCACCTCTATATATATATACACATACACCTCACCTCTATAAACATATACCTCACCTATATATATATATATATATATATATATATAGTTGCAAGAAAAAGTATGTGAACCCTTTGGAATGATATGGATTTCTGCACAAATTGGTCATAAAATGTGATCTGATCTTCATCTAAGTCACAACAATAGACAATCACAGTCTGCTTAAACTAATAACACACAAAGAATTAAATGTTACCATGTTTTTATTGAACACACCATGTAAACATTCACAGTGCAGGTGGAAAAAGTATGTGAACCCCTAGACTAATGACATCTCCAAGAGCTAATTGGAGTGAGGTGTTAGCCAACTGTATTCCAATCAATGAGATGAGATTGGAGGTGTTGGATACAGCTGCCCTATAAAATACACACACCAGTTCTGGGTTTGCTTTTCACAAGAAGCATTGCCTGATGTGAATGATGCCTCGCACAAAAGAGCTCTCAGAAGACCTACGATTAAGAATTGTTGACTTGCATAAAGCTGGAAAGGGTTATAAAAGCATCTCCAAAAGCCTTGCTGTTCATCAGTCCACGGTAAGACTAATTGTCTATAAATGGAGAAAGTTCAGCACTGCTGCTACTCTCCCTAGGAGTCGCCGTCCTGTAAAGATGATTGCAAGAGCACAGCGCAGACTGCTCAATGAGGTGAAGAAGAATCCTAGAGTGTTAGCTAAAGACTTACAAAAGTCTCTGGCATATGCTAACATCCCTGTTAGCGAATCTACGATACGTAAAACACTAAACAAGAATGGATTTCATGGGAGGATACCACAGAGGAAGCCACTGCTGTCCAAAAAAACATTGCTGCACGTTTACAGTTTGCACAAGAGCACGTGGATGTTCCACAGCAGTACTGGCAAAATATTCTGTGGACAGATGAAACCAAAGTTGAGTTGTTTGGAAGAAACACACAACACTATGTGTAGAGAAAAAGAGGTACAGCACACCAACATCAAAACCTCATCCCAACTGTTAAGTGTGGTGGTGGGGGCATCATGGTTTGGGGCTGCTTTGCTACG